>NC_141496.1:65246612-65959367 GCF_009769465.1 Tauraco erythrolophus
TTTATGACCAGCTATTTAGACCTTATCTTGCATCATAGAAGTCAATGGTAGTTTTGCTATTGGCTTTAACAAAAACTCAAAGGGCATGATACCTTGTTGTTTCAGAAGAAACTCTCCATGTTTGGTTTTTTTCTCCCTCATTGAAATAGTTCTTTACCAAAAAAAAAAAAAAAATAATAAAAGAGGCTGTACTACATGGAAATGAGTTCAAAAACACAGGCTGAATTGATCTGTTCTACTAAAACTAAGACATTTCACTTACACTGCTCTTTTCACCTGCTCTCAACAATGAGTCCTCGTTTGAAGAACTATTTCAATATTAAAGAAAAATATATCCTGAGATAGGGTTGTTTCATCAGGCCAGAAACATTTGGTTTTTCTGTTACTAGATGAAATCTCTTTCAAATTAATGTATTTTCTTGAAAAATCTTCAACATCGGTGTTTTCAGCAACGTTTTCTTCTCTGACAATTGGTTGATGGGACCTTCAGAGCTACCCACAGCACACATTCTTCTCCCTTAACAGTGATTTTGCTTTAGGTCTATAACGTTTCATTGACCAAATCAGAGATACTCCTTAGGCAGTCAGCATAAATTTGTCTAAAATTCATCCTGCAGCTGTCTGTTCCTCTGGGAAAGGGTAAGAATTTGGTCCAGGGAGGTTGCAAGCTTTTATGTCCCTCCCTCTCCTCGCTCCTGCCAGCAGAGGGGAAAGAAAGCAACTTGAAATCCATTCAGATTCTAGGTAACTTGGTGATTCAATTCTGGTAGCATCAATGGCTTAGGGGTAGCTAAGTGAAGCAGAGTCATTAGCAAGCAGAGCTGTGCTCCTACCCTAACATCATCCAAAGCACAATTAAGTGTTTCATTCTTGTCTTTAATTGTCTGAGAGAATGTAAAGTAATTTCCAACTGTAGGAAACATATTTTTTTCCGTCAAACGCCTTTTTTCTCCTTTTCTTTCTTTTTTAAAAAAAGATTATTATTTTAATAAGGTTCAACAATGGTTCTGAGAAAGCTGTAATTTCTGAAAGAATTGGATCTGCCTTTATTTCCATCACCAAACCACAGGCATGATGGCTGAAATGAACTCTGCCCACTGTATTGTTATTGTCACATGATGATTCATGTGAGTTTTCATAAGATGTTATTCCTTGCTCTTAATCTGGTCTTCAGAAAAGGAAATAGATTTTCTCTTCTTTCTGTTGACCACTACCTTTATCACTCTAATAAAAACATTCACTAGGTCTAGGGCCAAGGAATAATAATTCACAAAACTTAGAAGCTACCTATTTGACAAGGATTCTGTTTGCAAAACATTTATCCATTTAATATGTATTTAAGTCTAACAATTCAGAAGTGATACTGTGCCAAGCCTAAGAAAGTTCAGTTATATTATGAACCAAACTTCTAACTGCACACAAGAATCAGTTCTGTCTTGCAACCTCAGATTGTCAAATACAGGCTCCCTGGTGTCATCTTATCCATATTTCTTTTTCTGATGTATCCATCTAACTGGCATAATCTTTAGTATCTACAATACAAGTCATATAAGTTTGGACTTTTCACATCAGGCTGTTATGCAGGATCATCTTGGGCTGTGAAAGATTTTTTAAAATTTTCATCTCATATGTGTCTCCAGTACCCAAATTTTCTTTGGCATCATTAACAATTCTGCAAAATTCTTTTAATAACATAGAATCATAGAATGATAGAA
Source organism: Tauraco erythrolophus (assembly GCF_009769465.1). Taxonomy (NCBI): domain Eukaryota; kingdom Metazoa; phylum Chordata; class Aves; order Musophagiformes; family Musophagidae; genus Tauraco; species Tauraco erythrolophus. Next base: position 65,248,328 of record NC_141496.1, read on the forward strand.
TGGTTTGGGTTGGAAGGGACCTCAAAGATCATCTAGTTCCAAGCCCCATGCCATGGGTAGGGACACCCCCCTCTAGATCAGGTTGGTCAAAGGCTCATCCAGCCTGGCCTTCAACACTTACAGGAATGGAGCATCCACAACTGCTCTGGGCAGCCTGTTCCAGTGCCTCACCACTCTCTGAGTGAAGAATTTCTTCCTTATATCTAATCTAAATCTGCCCTCTTTCAGTTTGCCGCCCTTGATCCTTGTTCTATCACTACATGCCCTTGCAAAAAGTCCATCTCCAGCTTTCTTGTAGGTCTCATTTAGGTAATGGAAGGCTGCTAGAGGGTCTCCCTCAAGCCCTCACTTCTCCAGGCTGAACAACTCCAACTCCCTCAGCCTGTCTTCATAGGAGAGGTGCTCCAGCCCTCGGATCATCTTTGTGGCCCTCCTCTGGACTCGCTTCAACAGGTCCATGTCCTTCTTGTGTTGGAGGACCCAGAGCTGAACACAGTAATCCAGGTGTGGTCTCACGAGACCAGAGTAAAGAGGCAGAATCACCTCACTGAACCTGTTGGTCACAATTATTTTGATGCAGCCAAGGACATGGTTTACTTTCTGGGATGCTTATGCACATTGCCCACTCATGTTGAGCTTCGCATCAGACAACACTCCCAAGTCTTTCTCCTCAGAGCTGCTCTCAATCCATTCTCTGCCAAGACTGTATTTGTGCTTGGGATTGCCCTGACACACGTGCAGGACCTTGCACTTGGCCTTGTTGAACTTCATGAGGTTCTCACAGGCCCACCTCTCCAGCCTGTCAAGGTCCCTCTGGATGGCATCCCTTCCCTCTGGTGTGTCGGGCACACCACACAGCTTGGTGTCATCAGCAAATGTGCGAAGGGTGCACTCAATCCCACTGTCCATGTCACCAACAAAGATGTTAAACAGCACTGGCCCCAATACTGACCCTTGAGGAATGCCACTTAATCACCGGTCTCCACTTGGACATTGAGCCGTTGACCACAACTCTTTGAGTGCAACCATCCAGCCAATTCCTTATCCACCGAATGGTCCATCCATCAAGTCCATGTCTCTCCAGTTTAGAGACAAGGATATCGTGTGAGATAGTGTCAAATGCTTTGAACAAGTGCAGACAGATGACGTCATTTGCTCTTCCCTTATCCACCAACGCTGTGATCCTGTCATAGAAGGCCACCACATTTGTCAGGGACGATTTGCTCTTAGTGAAGCCATGTTGGCTGTCTCCAATCACCTCTTTTTTTTCTATGTGCCTTAGCATAGTCACCAGGAGGATCTGCTGCATGATCTTGCCAGGCACAGAGGTAGGACTGACTGGCCTGTAGTTCCCTGGGTCTTCTTTTTCCCTTTTTAAAAATGGGGGCTATGTTTCCCCTTTTTGATTCAGTGGGAACTTCACCAGCCTGCCACAACTTGTCAAATATGATAGATAGTGGCTTAGCAACTTACTCCGCCAGTTCCCTCAAGACTCATGGATGCATCTCATCAGGTCCCACGGGCTTGTGCACCTTCAGGTTCCCTAGATGGTGTCGAACCTCATCTCCTACAGTGGGCAGTTCTTCATTCTCCCAGTCCCTGCCTTTGCCTTCTGTGATTTGGGCAGTGTGGCTAGAGCACTTGGTAGACTGAGGCAAAAAGATCTATGAGTACATCAGCCTTCTCCATATCCCAGGTAACCATGTCCCCCATTTCCTTCCGGAGAGGGCCCACGTTTTCCCTAGTCCTTTTATCACTGACATACCTATAGAAGCTTTTCTTGTTGCCATTGATGTTCTTGGCTAGATTTAATTCTATCAGGGCTTTAGCTTTCCTAACCCGATCTCTGGTTGCTCAGACAATTTCTCTGTATTACTCCCAGGCTATCTGTCCTTGCTTCCACCTGCTGTAGGCTTCTCTTTTGTGCCTGAGCTTGTCCAGGAGCTCCTTGTTGGGCCCTCGATGAATCTGACTTACTGGCTGAAGTGACTGGAATTCCTTTCTGCTGCTGTTCACATGCTTTCATCTTGTCATTGGCAAGTCTCTTTTGATTGCCCTTGGACTATGTGTTGCAGCTTCATCACCCTCCTCATGGAAGAGTAGTAATGGTAATAGTCCGAGGACCGTACCAGACTCGGAAGTTTCCTAGTGATGTTCTTAACCTAGGATCTAGGCAGGCAGCAGACTTCCCTAAGAGGAAGGTCTGTCCCGCCTATTGGACCCTCTGTTCCTCTCAGAACGGAGTCATCTACAACTATAACCTGCCTTCTCTTTCTTGTGGAGGTGATTGTGATACGGGAGGTTGGCCTTTCTGATCCTGGCAACCTCTGGTGTAGATGGATGGTCATTCACCTAGTAGCCTCATATCTGTTGTACAGAGTCACCTGGGAAGGCGAGGTGGGCAAAGATGGGGTTCACCTGCCACCCTGAGCATGGACTTCCCTCCATTCACTCCTTTCCCTTTAGTGACTGCCTTCATCCTGATGTGGGGAGGATACAGGATCCCCTTGATCTTGCTTTTTTTCTGGTGGCTGTTCCTGTTTCTGTCTCAGGGAGGGCAAAGCATGGTTCCACTAGTCTCTCTTTCTCAGACACCCTGATGCTCCTTGACCTTTCTACTTCCTCTTGCAGCTCTGCCACCATGCTGAGCAGATCATCCACCTGGTCACACCTCACACAGCTGTTCTCACTACTGCCATCCCTTACCAGTGAATGGCTCAGGCACTCCCTGCAGCCTGAGACCTGGATGGCTGTGTGTTTTTGCAGGAGTTCTGTGTGGGTTGCCACATCTCTTCTGGAGAGTGCAGAGGACATAGTTTTGTGCCAGGTGGACACCATCGCTAAGCTCCATCTGAGAGGGTGATGGGCACCAATGGAACTCACCTCTTGAGCTGGCAGGGTGACTATGCCCTTCCAATGTCCGCTTCTCTAGATCAATATCTGTAGATCAATATTACTGGAAGTATTCTTTCTTGGTGCGTTAAAAAAAAAAATAATTATTGCCTTTAATTCTGCCAGTTCTAAAGTTCTGCTTCTGCTCTTCCTTTATAAGTTCTGGTAATTTTTACCATCTTGATTGTATTATTCTTCCACAATTTCTTCATTCCAGTGTGTCTCTACATTTAATGCTGACTTTTGTTCCTTCCAGGGTTATCTGGACTTTTTTTCTAGCGTGGGCATGCCTGATAAAATGTCTTGAACAGTTTCAAATTACTGATTATGTTTTCCTGGTTGCATATGATCTTCTAGCTCCTTCAGCCCATTATTTTTCTGAACTTTTTTCATAGAATCATAGAATCATAGAATCATAGAATGGTTAGGGCTGGAAGGGACCTTCAAAGGTCGTCTAGTCCAACCCCCCTGCAAGGTACAGGGATATCTCCAACTAGATCAGGTTGCTCAGGGCCTCGTCCAACCTGGCCTTGAACGTCTCCAGGGATGGAGCATCCACCACCTCTCTGGGCAACCTGTTCCAGGGTTCTACAACTCTCATGGTAAAAAATTTTTTCCTAATATCCAATCTGAATGTACCTCCCTCTATTTTAAAACCATTACCCCTTGTCCTATCACAACAGGCCCTCCTGAACAGCCTCTCCCCATCTTTCTTGTAGGCCCCCTTGAGGTACTGGAAGACTGCTATAAGGTCACCCCGGAGCCTCCTCTTCTCCAGGCTGAACAGCCCCAACTCTTTCAGCCTGTCCTCATAGGAAAGGTGCTCCAGCCCTCTTATCATCTTCGTGGCCCTCCTCTGGACCCTCTCCAACTGGTCCATGTCCTTCTTATGTTGGGGAGTCCAGAACTGGACGCAATACTCCAAGTGAGGTCTCACGAGGGCAGAGTAGAGGGGGAGAATCACCTCCCTCGACCTGCTGGCCATGCTCCTCTTGATGCAGCCCAGGACGTGGTTGGCCTTCTGGGCCGCAAGAGCACATTGCTGGCTCATATTGAGCTTCTCGTCCACCAGTACTCCCAAGTCCTTCTCCTCAGGGCTGCTCTCGATCCATTCACCACCCAGTCTGTATTTGTGCTTGGGATTGCCACGACCCAGATGTAGGACCTTGCATTTGGCCTGGTTGAACTTCATGAGGTTGACACGGGCCCACCTCTCCAGCCTGTCGAGGTCCCTCTGGATGGCATCCCTTCCTTCCAGTGTGTCGATGGCACCACACAGCTTGGTGTCATCGGCGAACTTGCTGAGGGTGCACTCCATGCCACTGTCCACGTCACCAACAAAGATGTTGAAGAGGGCCGGGCCCAACACGGACCCCTGAGGGACGCCACTCGTGACCGGTCTCCACTTGGACATCGAGCTGTTGACCACTACTCTCTGAGTGCGGCCATTGAGCCAGTTCCTTTTAAAGCCACCCATCAGAAGTACAAAATAGTTCTTATCTGCTCACGTAAACTTTGCTTTGCAAATACCTTCAGGCCATGAGCAGTTGCAACTGAGAATCATCCACCCTTAAGTAGTGCGATTGATTCCTACTCATCTGTCAAGATGAGGTCTAATATACAATTCCACTGTGAAAGCAACACCTCTTGATCTATAATATTTCCAAGGATGCTTTTACTACTGGCAGTAGCAGCTATGCAGTATACTTCATTTCAGTTGAAGTCTCCCATTTTCTACACTTGCTAAGTATTTTAGATCCTTAAAGAGCTGGCTGTGCAGTTCACTGTTGCAACATATTCAGCCATAGCAGACACCAGTTTACAGCTCATCTTGTACATGAACCTTGAGAGTATCAATTCAGAAGTATTTGGAAACGTTTGCTTAGGAGCTGCCTCAGAAAGCACAGGCAATTCACCACATCAGAGGATGGGTGGGGAATTCAGCTGATGGTGCCAGGGAAGGGCTGAACAGAGTTCAACCTTACAGGCTCTCCGCCCACTAGTAGAGAACCTTTCTGTTCCTAGACAGTCTAGACCACAGGCACAGGAAGTTGGTGGCATGTTGTCCAAGCTGCTTCCTCGCACCAGAGCAGTGTGGACATCTGTACGTACAGAGCCCCTGACGGGGGCCAAGCTGAGTGGAAACACTCTGGCTAATTAGGGACAACACTGTTTAGCAGAGCGCTGTTTTTACATTAGTTTATAACAACTATTACTGTTTCTATACAGAGCACAAAGGACAGCCAGGAACTGCTCACTAGCAGCCAAACTACAGAGACATGGAAGCAGCTCACTTTCCTAACTTTACAGGGTGTAAAGGAGACCATGGTCTCATGCCCATGGTCTGCAGTACAACTAAAGGATACTTTATGTCTCAGGATTGTAAGGCTGAGAGGTATCACCAGAGCATCTGTTGTGTTTAAGCTCTCCCAATAGCACCCCATTCCTGCACCTGACAGAATCCAGCAGCTTGTTTCAAACACAAGCCTGCTCTCCAGAAAGATGCTGAGGACTAGATGTGATTGGCAGCTGCACAACTGGCCTCAGGAACTGGTGGCAGAGATCTACCACCATTTGCACACGCAGTTAAATTCCTTTTTTATGGAGGGAATATGTTTAAATCCTGGCTTGACTTTTGCATTTTGCTCTTTTAACTCACGTTAAGCAAAATATAAGTTAGGACTTAAAGAGTCAAAATATTGTCAACTCCATTTCATATATAGTGAATGTTTCTAATCATGTAAGAAGATACTACATTCAATATCGGGTTCTGACATTTTCTTATCAGTTGACATTTAGTGATATTGTTTCATCAAAGAAAAAATACCTACAGGCTGTGTGAAAAGCAGTTGTGGAGAAGAAAGGCTGGTATCTTGGGTCAGATAAACCATAAACAACCATCTCATGCATTCATACACAAACAAAACAAGTTTAACTATCCACACAGAAAGCATTGCAAAGCTTCCTCCTGTACAGTATGTGCAATATCCACGGCAAAACAGCCCTGTAATTTTCCTGAAGAATACTTTCCTTGGTTCAGAACAGAGAATCAAAGCATACCAGCTCTTACAGAAGCAGAAGAAAAGGAAAATCAGCCTTTAGTGGAGAAGATTAAAAATGTTGTGATTAGCGTAACAGTATCATTTTTCCTGTATTAATCTGCAAATTTGCATTTTAAAAAGTTAAATACTGTAGTATTTAACTCTGCAGTTTAAGAGTTCTAAATAAAATTGCCAGTTATTTTAATTTCTGGCTAATATTCTGAGTGGTTTTTAAGTGCGAAAAAAATCCATACATGTATTATCTTGTTTAAGTTTATAATCAGTAACCTACTGTAGTTTTGAATTACTTTTTTTTTTCCCCCTCTGGGGGTGGGAGGCAGAGGGTGGTGTGGAATCCAAATTCAATAAGGGACATAGACTCAAAAGAAGCTTGTACCTCTTCTTGCTATGCTCTGTGATGGTCTTTACAGTGGGATGGCTCCGTAAATGAACGGTGTAGCACAAGTGATAGGAAGCATGACAAATTTAAGTTCTGCTGCCATCACTAGGATAGTAGTCTACAGCAGAATCATTAACAACACTTCCCTACTACAGCGTATTTTTCTTTTAGCTGTGGTATCATCTTCCTAAAATGTTCTGCCTCCGAGCTAAAGGCAACTGGCTGAGTAAAGGAGCCAGACAAGGATCTGCAGCATTATAAACTAGTTTTTCAAGCAGGATGAAGGAAATGACTCACCAGTCTGTGACTGAAGCCCTCTCAGATACCTAGTCCACACCACACCTCCTATCTTTTGCTTTCCGCATCTGCTTTTCCTTCCACTTTGGCATATCTATCTAGCAGTGTGCTCAGGACAGGGATAACCTTGACACTAAGTGCATGCTGCGCTTCCCATGCGGGACTGTGGAGACCAAATGAACCATCTTTTAGACCTAACTGAGACAATTGCCTGAAACAGAAGCCAGGCTGCTTCTTGAGACTGAGATCCTCTGGCTCCAGACTGCACTGGATGCCTATTCTTATGTGTTACTTCACCTTTCACCCTGTTACAAAAGCACTTTCTGTTTTAGAAAGCATGAGGCTGCTTACCAGAATTGTGATTATTGTTATTTTGCAGATTATGAAGCCACTGCAACTCTTGAATTTTCCCAAGCACTACCCGTAACTATAAATGAGGTTCTTGCCTTCGAGTTCCACTTTTGTAAACCAGGAACCATCAGAAGTTTTAGCCAGTGTGATCAAGACTATGTTTCATGCAAAACTGAAGGTTTTTACAGGAGGGGAGCTGCATTTAAGGGCATGATCAGTAGAAACTGCATAAATTACCCAATTTAATCAGACTACTGAAGACAGCGTTGTGTTTTATTAATCAAAATCATGATAAATCAATCCAATGTAGTCTTTTGTTAGCTCTGCATCAAGTTAAAAATTAGTCTGTTTCCAGTGGCATCCCATTGTGCAGCTTTCAGTTTGATTATTCATTCATATTGCAAAGTTGTTTAGTGCCCTTGAGTACAGTAAAGCCAGAGAGACCTGGCATCTCCTATCAAGACCTAGGTGCTTCAGTAACTATTACTCCACTTAGCCACCACTTTGGAGCTTTCAGGTTTGATTTTAATTAGAGGAGCTGTGACATTTTTAGTATCTTTTAAGTAACTGCCTTACTTCACAACCGTGAAGCTCTGATTACAAAAGACTGGGGGAACAGGAACTGTGCAATGCTTTTGCAAGACAGCTGTGCTAGGAAAAGCCATAGTTTTGTCCTGTGGGGTTCTCACCAAACTCCTTCAAAGCTATGCTTATCTAGTGCTGAAGCTTTGAACCTTTCATTTCAGACTTCTTTGTCAAAATCGTTTACAAACTTCTGTGTGCACAACAGTGCAGGGCTTTTCACGTTGCTTCTGATTCATCACTGAACAAATGTCAAGAAATTCTTCTAAAAAAGCAAAGTTTTATTTTATGTTAAAAGCTTGCAGGGTGTATGTATGAGATACGGGAATGGATTTCATGCTGTTTGGTGCTATAAGAACAGACAAAGCACCTTTAGTGAACTCTCTGCACCTGAATTACCCTCATCCTCAGTAATCAATAGCTGCTTCCCCAATGCTGTTTCACATCAGATTTGGGATAAATTGATGAATTTTTACATTCAGTTTTTGAATCAAAAATTCAAATTTCTTTTTAAACTACTTAAAGCCACTTAGAGGAAAACAGTCCATGTCAGTCAAATAAATCATTTCAGTAAGCCTGAATTATACTTTTTTCATTTCTGGACATCCTTATTAAAAGCAGATGACAAATTACAAATCTTTCAGAGAGCTACCGTGGTTATGCTGGTGCTCTTATTCACACTGTTCTGTAGTTAAGACACTTACCAAGATAGATGTTGTAGAAATAGGCAGGGAGGAACTTTGAACTACTGTCTCCTGCCAGGATTTCAAACATTGTCTCTGCCTGCCTCAATAATATATAAAACACAAAGGGTGCCCAAATCACTGGTACTGGAAACAGAGATATGTCAAAACTATTCAAGTGGTGAGACTTCTTAAAAAATATAACGTCACTGAGCCTAAAACCTTTCACTGAAGAAGTTTTATCAAGGGTATGGTTTCGTAACTGTATTATGCAGATTTAGATTATTTTAATGGGTTTCAACTCCGTGTTGCTGACAAATATTTTGTCTTGTTACCTATCATGTGGTGCCTCTAACATTCACATGTTCATGCGGATCATTATATTGCAAAGAAGAGACAGAAAGGTTTTAGGCAAGTCAGTTCCCAGTTCTGACACAGTGTGGTTTGCTGAATCTAAGGCAAAGCACCCTGCCTTCTCTCCTTTGCCTGATGTCTCTGTAAGTGCTCTCAGTATTCAAAAATCTGAGGTTTGCTCTAGAGAAGTAGCTGTATTTTGCAGAAAGAAGCTGCCTTTTGGAAACTCAGGATCAGTCAGTGGAAGCAGAAGAACATGGTCTTGTTTGTTTTAAAATCTGATTTTGCAATTGTAAGGCAAGCAGAGAAAAAAAGCAGTGCTGGGAACATGAATTGACCATTTTATGTAAACAGCACAAGTGAATAGCCAAAAGGTGGAAGAGAAAAATCAATACAAATGGTGTGTTGAGTTCTTCCATTATCTGTGATTGTTTTTGCCTCATCATTGTGATTGCTTTTGCCAACCAAATTTATCTAGAGATTCTTGCCAAAAACGTCAGTGAATAGATCTGTGACTCCAGCCTCTGGAAGGGCCTGGAGGGTGCAGAGTGCCTTTTACACAGGCTCTAATTTGACATTATCAGAGTGAGAGGGATATTATGACTAGCCTAAGTGACAGGCCTTTCTCCTTGACATCAACCAAGCCTGTCAAATGAAACTGAGTGCTAGATCTCTGAGAAAATGGCAGCTTAAAGAAGGGACCACACACACCTGTCAAGGGAAAGGGCCTCCAGAGCAGTTCTGAGCCAGCCAGATTCCTGCTCCTTCCCTCACAGTGTCAGACGACCTGCAGGAGCTGGTCATAGGGATATCCCTATCTCTAGGCATTGCTCGGCAGTTTCTCATTTGAGATTCTCCCACTTCCTGTCGAAAGTGAAGCCCTGAAGCACCCCCTACCTTCCTCCACCTCCAAATCCACAGCTAAAGCATGTGGCAGCACAGAATTTGCTCAAACCCCTTGCCAAACACCCAGTCCAAATGACAGAAGAGTGGCCATTCATTCAAAAGCAAGCCAGTGCTTTTCCATTTGTTTCTGTTTGCAGATCACCCTTCCCTAGCAAATCTCTTGGAGGAGGATGGGACTCTTTCACCATGCATTGAAATTTAACAACAGCATGTTATTTCCCTTTTCAACAACCTGGAGGAAATAGAGTATATATCCTCAACCTACCCCTATATTGTAAACCATTGGTTTGGGAATAGCATGACTGCTTTTCAAATACCTGTAGAGACACAAGTCCACAGTCCTCTCACTGTCCAAGTCAGACTTCCTCAGCAAGAATTCAATGTAAAGCCTGCCTTGTAGCATTCAGCTTGATCTGTGGTCCTCAGGTCTTCCTCTGGAACCTACTTCCTTTCTCAAGACATGGGAGAAAGGTAAATGAGGAGTGAAAGCATACGTCAAGACTGAGAGACTGTTTCAAGAGCAAGAATTTATTACCTCTTGTATTGAAGAAGGCAGCATAGTTATGAGTGAGAATTAGGTCTCTAAATTAGAAAGGACAGATTTGCAAAGGCTGGAAGACCAACTGGCACATGGATAGCATTGGAAGGCATTGTTGTAGGTCCTGACTTACAAAGCACTGTCAAACTTTTAGGAATTAACTGAAGTAAGCCTGCTTTTTTGTTAAACAGCATCGGATTGACAGGACCCTGTGTGAAGTCAGGGGAACTGTTCTCTCAGATTTCCAGAAGGCTCTGCATTGTGTCCAAGGCTTTGTGCAGATCCGACCATGCCTTAAAATAATCTTTCTCTGTTTCTGCTTTAAATTTTCTCATTCATCTCTCCTATCAGAGCTGACCAGGACGAAAAACACTGTAGAGAAGAGTCGTAGTAGTAGCTATGAGGTATGGATGGAGAATATCCCAGAAGCCTTGCTCTCCTAAAACTCCCAGTCTCAATTCCAGATTAAAAGTTCAGCTAAATTCAAGCCACAGATTTGAATTCCCACACTTTGAGCTAAAAGCACATGTTATATGAAACTAACTCAAAGTGGACAGAGGCAGAAAAGTCTTCCTTGTCATTCAGCTAGAGTGTGACTGCAGAAAGTGGAGGTGCTATCCTTCACCTCACTGAAGGCAGTTCACTAGCTTCTTGCCTTCTAAACCAATCTAATATCTGCTGCAAATTACAGTGCATGGAAATCTGTGATTATAACATCAGAGCACAGGAAATGTGAAGATAACAAGTGAGAATTTTCTATCCAGACATGCAGCTGAACTAAGCACACAGGCATGATGAAGTTGATCCTCTGCTTCTCTGCAATGCTGTTTTGCCACTCTTGCCTTGGTGGCTCAGTTTCTAGTTTAAATTGATAGGTTCTGCCTATAGTGTCTTCATTGGTACAAGCCAGTCATTAGAAAGAGGAAAGAAATGCTTTCAGCACCACCTACTAGTCAACAACCTAGGATTCATCAGAAACATCAGAATGTGACAAAACATTGTAGGGATTTTCAAGAGAGGTACACTGGGATGTCTCCATTCCCAAAACTTCTAAGCAGCAGCTGGAATAAACTTCCAAGAAGGAAATCAGCATACAAGTCCCGAATAAAAACCACCTACAAGCCCCATTGCGCTTTCTGCATGAGAGGATGAAAAGTTCTATTCAAGCAATTTGTCAGCTGCCTTTCCCACATCAGGCCTTTGCTTCAACTATCTTTCTATTTTGATCTCCGGCTGAAGAATCCTTCCTATATTTAGGGTCAACCTGTTTAACAAGGAGGCAGAATTTACATCCCTAATACTGAATATGACAGAAAAAATCCAGCAGCTGTAAAATGATTAGTGAGATCCTGTTCCTTGCAGGGGGGTTGGACTAGATGACCTTTGAAGGTCCCTTCCAGCCCTAACCATTCTATGATTCTATGATTCTATGATCCTACAAACCTGTGTGGTGGCAGTTTTAAAAGTCAGCTCAGCCCTGTTATGACCCTAAATTTCTAATGGGCTGCTTGGAGATCTGGCTGGGACCAAGAGCATAAAAGCACTGTACTTGCTCTGCAGTACTTGGTTTAGGCTGATGGTCTTGTGAAGACTATGCCAACAGTTCCAGGAAACGCACAGGAATTTGAATGTGGTGGCCTGGAGCTGATAGGCTGCAGTTTTCCTCCCTTCTTCCTAACTGAGGAAAGGCAATTCCTCCATGAAGTCTTCCTCTCAGCAGACAATCAATAACCTCAGTCTGTGCTTCCCAGCAGGAGCAGGCATACTTATGTGGTGTTTTGGCAAAGGAGGAGGCCTACAGCAGAGGTAGGACTAAAGGTTGTGCTAAAAGGAAAAGGAGGGAACCCTGGGCATGCAATGGAAACGATGAAGGGCAAATGTTTCCCCAGATACTCTACTTGTACCCCAGCAGCAGCCAACCTGTCTTCCCCAAGCTCTGACACAGTCAGAAGAAGGCCACAGCCCTTCTTCTGCATCAGCAAGAGGGCTGCCCTGGCCCGCAGCCCCAGACAGGGCATCTTGCACTAACGTTTGGTGAGATTCAGTCAGCTTTACTCATGGCTGCCTCAAAGCCAGCCAATGAGGAAGGGAAAAGAACTCCTGAGGCCTGTCTTCATATGATCCTCAGGAAGGCCATATGAACTAGCATGCACCAGGAATAGGACATGCAAACCCTCCCTTCCTTTCCCAGCTTAACCATGAGCATCCATGGAGAACAAAGACACGCAGCAGGCAAAGGCTACACAACTGCCACAAGTAAAGCACACCCCAAACTTCATCATCCTGTCTCATGCATGAACTTGGATCTGGCTTTGTATCAGCCTTTCTTCTTTCAGGCATGTGAGGTGACTAATTCTCCCTGACAGTCTCAAATCCCAGGCTGATGAAACTGAAAGCAATGTCAGAACAGATGCAGAGCTTCATGGTGAGGCCAGCACAAAGTATTGTCTTTCTCTAAGGAAGCAGTATCATTTCAAAGGCTGAGCCTGGCTTCAGTGACTTTTAACAGAAAATGGTGCATGCATTAGCTGAGCAGTAGAGGCATCAGGCTGCCTTCTCAAGCAGGCATGACTCCACTGGTCTCATTAAGTCCTGGGGAGTTATCTGATCATTCAAGACCCAGATAACAAACTGGCAATCTAAGAAACATAATGTGGCTAATGCCTGATTTTAAGCAGTAATGGGAGCTCTTTGGCTGTGCCAAAAATCCTATTTGGTGACCTTCACAGTCCTTGAATTAGCTTGACATAAAAAAGAACCAACAACTGTACAAGCCCTCCCCTTTGCATTAGATTTGTAAGCTAGGGAAAAAAGAAAGAAGTTACAAGAAAAAAATGGTGTAGCTGTACTTATTACAGGCAATGATACTGAACAAACTACTCTCATGCCATTGTCTGCATTTTGAGGCTGACACAAGCACCATGATCCAGGACAGAACTGTCTACCTTTAAAGATGAGATGAATCAAAAGATTTGGGGAGGGTGTGTCGGAAAAAATTCAGAGTTCCTCCAGCCACTTAGACAAATTTTATACCATCCTGACTAAGGAGTTTTTCCATTGAGGGAAGAATATTTTATTCCCCAAAGTAGCAGAGCAGCAAATAAGCTGTTCTGCCTCTCGATGCAGAAGGGTGCATTCATGCTCTTTTTGGAATTTAGCCAAGAAATGATTCATGTGGTCTTGGCTCTACTGGCTAAATAATTTCCAAGTGGAAGGATGTGGGCTTGGAAGTCACTTCTAGAGACCAGCAGGAATGGGAATGTGGCTCATACATGCTCTGGGATGGTTTTCACTTCTAAGTCCTAAACTTCTGTCATGAACTGCTGCCCATGGAGATGTCCAGGTTTTTGGGAGGAGAAGAAACTCCATTTACACAAGGGTCAGATACCCCTAGGCCTCCAGCTCAGGAAATGGATTCCCTACTCAATCATTGCATGATTTTGGGCAAGTCACTCAACTTCTCCACCTGTAAATCACAAGCAGTAATGCTAAGTAAAAATTATTATTAATTAAATCATTAAATAAATTATATAATCAATATATAATATGTAATATATAAATTATACACTTAGTATATAACATATATAATATATAGTTGAATAATAATTAAAAATTATATTTTGGATATATCTTGGGAAGAAGTTGTTCCTCTGTGCAGCTTCGTCTTGCTGGCTGATGTGAACAAGAAACATCATTTGGCCACACTTAAAATCACAAAGAAGCATCAAAAAGGCAGAAACACAGCTAACTGGTATTTCAGACGTGAATGTATACTGTTACTTTTATATTTCTCAGAGGAAGTCCAGGTAGAAATGCACTGAAAAGACCTGCCATTGTTTTCTTCATGTAGGTTCTTCCTTCTAGTTGTATAGACTCAGGCAATTCCTGTTCTGTAAAGCCAGCATGAATTACTCCAGCCAGTGGGCTGTGCTTGCTCTGCTGGAGAAGTAGGCTAAGACAAGTCTGGAGCCTTTGCAAAAAGAGAACTCTGGATCCAGCATGCATACAGGTAGCTTTCCTTCATTCTTTATGTAGTGGATTTGACCTGTCAGTCTAGGGATGACTGTGAATGCTACTACTCTTATAGCAGGCTATAGCTCAACAGCCTCTTTATGCAGGTGTTAATGATTGCTAGTGCCCTGAAGAAAAGCAGGTTTCTCACGGACTTCCTCAAGCTATGGACTAGACGTGGTGAAGAGTGAATGCAGTCTGCCACTGAAACTGGAATCAAGTAAGGCTTTGTTCATGATGCAGACCCTCCCTTTGCATTCATCTTCTATATGCAAAGAAAAAAAATCTTTCTGATTAAAGAAAATCTATTCAAACCCTCTATATACATTTCTCTGTGTGTACATGCACAAACCTGGTAACATACAATGGTTGTGTATACTGTTTCCCTACAGTAATGATGCTGTGTAGAAATAAAGCAGTGCTTCATAGATCACACATTCTTGCTCTGCAATGTAGTGAGTCTGTCCTGGCTCTGAAAAAAAAGGGAAAGATCCTAGAATAGCAGTTCAACTAGGAAAAAAAAAAAAAGGCAAAAGTGAAAGAGAGGGAGGCTGTACTGTGCGATCAGACAATACATTACAAATAGTTACTGCCTTCCCACCTTTCTCATCCTCTGGGTGATAACATAAAAAAAATAACTGATGGCATGAGGGAAAGCTGTACTGCGGAGTTCCTTATTATGAATACAGAATAATTTGTCAATTAAATTGTTGGATATTAGCTTCCAAACAGATCTTCTGGTAAGGGAGCACTCTGCTATGAGGGCCAGAAGTGTAGATTGGACTACGAGATGGCAGAGCAGCACCTCCAGCAAAGTAGTAATGCCTGGCTGTTCAGACACAGATGGTCAGTTGCAATGGTACAGGAAAAGAACTTGCGAAAGGCCATTTGTTGGAGTCCATATTTCTTGTCGTTCCAAGTAGGTGAGCCAACTGCTTGGAGTTTCAATAAGGCACAGCCAGGAAGGCTTGAGACACCATTCAGATGTCCTTCCTAGCTAAACTCCAGCACTAATCACTATATGTTCTCTGCTTGGGTTTATTTTGGACCCAGTCCTGAGTGGGTGAATCTGCTCAGCCCTGTGCCAGCAACAAGCATAGGTTTTGCCAGCCAGCTCATTAAGACAAAAGTTGTGGAAGTGAGGATTTCAAATGAATGACTCTACAAGACACCCCAGTCAGTGCACAACAGTAAAAAATGCTGCATTTCAAGAGCATTTCAGTAACTCCAGAAGCATCACCCAGTGGGATCTCGTTAGCAAGTATCCAAAGTGACATCTACTGGTGTAGATTTGGATTAGCGTAAAATGTAGAAATGAAGTTCGAGCAAGGCATAACTGTACAAAGAAGCTGACTAATGAGCCCCAAAAGGCATTAGTGGGGGAATGAGCAGCTGAAAACAGAACCTGCTGAGTTCTGCTAAATAATTGAACCTCTGACTATCATGGAAGCAGATGAAAAAGATGTCAGCTTGCTTTCGAGCTCCAATGGTTTGCTAACGGTGCCTTCCTTTTCTGGATTTTAAAAATGGCCTAAAGGTACAGTGCAGGAAGGAACCCATGCAGCTTTTCCCATCAGGGAAGTTCTGTTATTTTAATGCCAAGAGATAAGACCTGGGACATACACTTTCATTCAGACCACCTAGAGAATTCTATACATGTAGGTGGCTAGATTCACAAAGACCAAGATATGTTGCATATCCTGGGACTTCCAAGGGAATATAAAGACGAAACTACAAGGGTTAGGTAGGAACAGATTCCCAAACATCACTTCAAAGGTGACTATGTTTAATAATAGCCTTGGAGGTCCTTAGCAGGTACATCAATCTCTGTTCCATGCTGAAAAGCACATCTGGGAAGGCACAGTTCTCTCTCTCTCAACTTCCTACAGAGACTGCTGAATGTAGGTATACCCAGATGACTTTGTTAACCTTTGACTTTCTAGTCGTGCCTCCTCTTAATGGAGAGACTGGTTTGTTCACATTTTCACAAAAGTCTGCCTCACAGACAAATGGACTTTGTTTGAGATATGAAGGAGAAAATTAAACCTGGCTGGAATTTCCAAAAGTTGAAAGTGTTAGAGAAGAGGATGATTTAGTCAAATTGTAAAGAGCAGTAGTCCAGAAACAAGTTTGATGATACTCTAAGCTGAAGGAGAAAACTGATACAGAAACTCAGGAATCTGGCTCAGAGACAGCACAGGCCCGTCAGGACATCCTTGCATACAACTGGTTTGGGGACAAGTTCTGACAGGAGGTCAGAAGTCTAGTCCAGGGTAAATCACTTTATCCCCTTGGATGCCACCAAATACCAATATGAAAATGAAAATGATCTGTGGGGTTATGGTGCTCTTCAAATACCCTGCAAATGTCGTTTCCTTATCATAGAATCATAGAATGTTAGAATGGTTAGGGTTAGAAGGGACCTTAAAGATCATCTAGTTCCAACCCCCCTGCCATGGGCAGGGAAACCCTCCACTACACCAGGTTGCCCAAAGCCTCATCTAACCTGGCCTTGAACACTTCCAGGGATGGGGCATCCACAACTTCTCTGGGCAACCTGTTCCAGTGCCTCACCACCCTCAATGTAAAAAATTTCTTCCTTCCTTCTTCTGACTCTGCTTGGGTTTACGCCATCTTCCACTGTTCTCAATAACCAATAAATCAAATGCGTCCAGAACACAGTAAACACCACAGAACATTACCCTTGCAGCCTTCTTCACCCAGAACAACCCGTGATTTAATTGCTGCGAAGAGTGGAACAGCCTATGATTTAATTGCTGCAAACAGTGCAATTCTTCTCTGTTGTTACCATTACTGGCTTTATGACTGTTCCCACTCACCCCAGAGCCCACTTCTTGGAAGGCACAATATAACCCCTGTCTTGCAAATCATCACACTGGGAGTGCCTATTACTTTCTCATAGACAGAGGGCTTGTGACCCAGTTGTAAACACTCTTTGGTCTATAGCACAAAGAGTATCTGCACTGAACTAAACTAAGCAAGGAATTTTTTTCTTTATTTGCTTTTTTTTTCATCCTGAATCATCAAAAGCCACTGTGAAAGCAGGAGAAGAGTCAAGTTAATGATACCTCTCCATCTGCACAATACATACACATCTCTGAAAATCTATTTTAAGGTCCACACATTGAACAGTAGCCATAGCTTCATTAGATCACAAGTGCTGGATAAAAAATCCCATCGATTTAATCTCAATGACTTAAAAGGGAAGAGATCAGACAGAATGTTTCTGTTCATTGAGATATGACTTTTATCATTTGAATTACAGAATATGATTCATTGCTGAGGAAAATATTTCCTTTGTTTGAGATCCTTCACCTTTTGACATGCAAAGAATACAATTTCTGCACTTTTTTTCAGTTGTTGATAGTTTCCAATGAAAAATGCACTATATATTTCTTCTGTGCAAGAAAGACTACACCTTCAAAATTGCATTTTCAGGCAGTGAAATTTCATTCCTTTGTACAGGAAGTTTTAAAAACCTTGGTAATATCTGCAACTGAAGTTAGACAAAGATGAAACATCTCATAGATGTGCTAAAATTGAAGAGTTTAGCTAACATTGTGAAGCTATTTTATAGCAACAAAGTTTTACCAAAGTTTAGTTTGCATCCTGCAATTGGAGCTTAGTTTCAAAGGACTGATATTGCTGGAGAACAGAATCAATTCACATGCTGGTATTTTTCCTGCCCTAAGACAGGCTTTTCACAGCTATGCACCCATTATATATGGAAATATGCAAATGAAATATTAAAAGTAAATAATTATATGATGTTGCATGTTGATTATCTCATATAAGAATCTAGGATTGCAGCTATAAATCCTGATTGCCTGCCTCTTTGTCTGAGTGATTTAGTGCCAAAAATTAGTTCAGCAATCAGATTTTAAAAAAAAAGAGAGAGAAAAAAGC
This sequence comes from Tauraco erythrolophus, assembly GCF_009769465.1. Taxonomy (NCBI): domain Eukaryota; kingdom Metazoa; phylum Chordata; class Aves; order Musophagiformes; family Musophagidae; genus Tauraco; species Tauraco erythrolophus. The sequence continues at coordinate 65,266,310 of NC_141496.1, forward strand.
AGCATTATGAGAATACTTTCCCACTAGAGAACAAAGGCCCTAACTTAGGACTTCTTTTGTTGCCAGCAACCCAAATGTTCTCACTTTTCTAGAAGCAAATTCCAACACCACCTACCTTAAACCATGGAACATCTGGAAATTATATGTTTTAAATATCTACAAAGAACTGAATAGTTTTAATGGTTTTCCTGGGACAGGGACAATTCCAAATACTGCAGAGAATCTTACTGCCTAACCACTGAGAACATTTAATGGCCCAGTAAGAAAAATGAAGACAATTAATGGCACACATCCAGAGACAGAAGGATTCACACTTGAACAGAACAAGGACTGGATGCTCTCCTGCTGTGCGATATGCTGCCTGCAGGAACAAACATCAAACCCCAGACTTCACAATTTCCCTATTGCCAGCAAAGGGACAAAGAAGTCCTGAGCATTTCTTACTGTGCCATAGAGGCTCACTGATGCAACAAGATGTTAATATTATTCTGCCACCAAGGCTTTAACCACATAATGATGCTTCTGCTTTTGTACTTTGCAAACAGAAAAAACTCAACAAAACTCTTTGTCCCCCATTCAGATGCATCTCAGAAGAAACTGTGCTTGGGATGAAGTCATCGACTATGCTAGTGAAATAATAATAATAATAATAATAATAATAATAATAATAATAATAATAATAATAATAATAATAATAATAATAGTAACAAATAATAATTAAAACCTCAAATGAGGAAATTCATTATATTGCCATCATGATTTGCATACTGCATAGTAAGTGAGCTTGAGAACACACATTGTCAGATGTGGTAGAGATGGAACTACTGAACATCTGCGTATTAAGAAAACAGTTGACCTTGTCTTGCGCAATGGGAGAGCTGAGGTTCCTAAAAGCATAAAAGTAAGACCATGCAATTAAACACTATGCCACAATCCTTACACAACACCCAACAGGGTCAATTACAATTGTAGAGACAATCTTAATTCTTCCAGTATTTGAATTTTCCATTTGCCACCTTTTCATACTTCTCATGCAGATTTCATGCTCTATTGCAGGGCAGGAATCCTTAATAATATCATTAAATTTCTTCTTTATTCCCCACAGCACATAAGGCTGGTCAAAGACAAGCTGGGCCACTCTGAGAACAGAGTATACAATAGCTACTGAAGCGGTTCATTCTCCATCTAAAGCATGGCTTAAATTCAAACCTAAATTCTGTCTTGAAGCCAAGACATTTGGATAGAGGACCATGCTTACATCCTTTATGGTTGAAACCCACCATTATGAGGATAGCCTTGAGCTCTTGCTGCTGTTCAGCATGGGCTCAGCAATGCTAACTCTAATGCATATGAAAGATTTGCAGGAAGCCAGACCACAGGCATTGTCTCACTAGCAGCCAAGACAGGTAGAATGTTAATTACAGGGTATGTACTAGGGCTCTCTCAGGCTTGGGTTCTACCACAGTGGTGGAAGTAATTAATTATGTAAACAAGTAATTATGGATCATTACATGAAGAAAGTAATCAGCTTTCACTGCTGAGGTATACAGGTATATAACTCAAAGAAGGTCATCTGTTTATGGAAGGCAATATTCCACGCAAGAGCACTGGAAACGAGATGGCTGCTCCAGCACAGCAAGCTGATAGTACTTGGTGTTACCTGGGTAACAAAGGGTATTAGCTATCCACAGCCTCACTGTCAGAGCGCGGGTATCAGACCCTGACCGAGCAGGCACAGGGTCTCTGAAGGCCCCCTGGCAGTCCCACCTGTGTTGGTCAAGTGTGGCACCTCTCTCCAGAGACACCTGTGGTAGAGCCCAGGAGATCTGTAAGGCAGTAGTGTTGGGATACAGCCCAAAGCAGATTAGAAAGCAAGCTGCATGTGTGCACCTTAGGGTAGAAGGAAGCTGGAGTGTATGACAATTATGCTCATATTTGCTGAAGGGAGCTGCTCTGGAGCTGGCCTGATCCACAATGGAGTGGCAGATCTTGGTGCACAGGGGCTTTTCCTGAAGCAGGGAAATGCCAGGGGAGCAAAGAGACACCCCAGGAGCCAGCAGCTCTCACAGGAGCAACGGCAGCCACCCCCATACCTACAAAAAGCAGTTAAGGGAGCACTAGTGACCAGGAGGGCTGCCAACAGAGCGGGCAAATGGGGTGTGGACATGTCAGCCAGGGTGTGGTGTGGCAGTTCGCACAGCAGTTTGAGTGACGGTTTATGCAGAGGGGTGCAGGGGAATGGCGCGGTCATCCTACCAGCTCAAGAGGTAAGTTCCTTTGGTGCCCATCACCCTCTCAGATAGAGGTTAGCGATGGTATCCACCTGGCAATAAGCTATGTTCTCTATACTTTCCAGAAGGGATGTGGCAACCCACACAGAGCTCCTGCAAAAACACGCAGCCATCCAGGTCTCAGGCTGCAGAGAGTGCCAGAGCACTGGCCAGGAACATCAAAGGCAACAAGAAAAACTTCTATGGGTATGTCAGTGATAAAAAGAGATCTAGGGAAAACGTGGGCCCTGTCCAGAAGGAAATGGGAGACCTGGCTACCCAGGATATGGAGAAGGCTGAGGTACTCCATGACTTCTTTACCTCAGTCTACCAAGTGCTCTAGCAACACTGCCCAAGTCAGAGAAGGCAAAGGCAGGGACTGCAAGAATGAAGAACCGCCCACTGTAGCTGAAGATCAGATGTGAGACCATCTAAAGAACCTGAAAGTGCACAAGCCCATAAGACCTGATGAAATGGATCCACAGGTCCTGAGGGAACTGGCAGATGAAGTTGTTAAGCCACTATCCATTATGTTTGAGAAGTTGTGGCAGTCCAGTGAAGTTCCCACTGACTGGAAAAGGGGAAACATAGCCCCCATCTTTAAAAAGGGAAAAAGAAGACCCAGGGAACTACAGGTCAGTCAGTCTTACCTCTGTGCCCTGCAAGATCATGCAGCAGATCCTCCTGGTGACTATGCTAAGGCACATGGAAAAAAAAAGGAGGTGACTGGTGACAGCCAGCATGGCTTCACTAAGGGCAAATCGTCCCTGACAAATTTGGTGGCCTTCTATGACAGGATCACAGCGTTGGTGGATAAGGGAAGAGCAAATGACACCATCTGCCTGGACTTGTCCAAAGCATTTTACACTGTCCCACACAATATCTTTGTCTCTAAATTGGACTTGACAGATGGACCACTCAGGATAAGAAATTGGCTGGATGGTCTGTCCTGGGTTTGGCTGGGAAAGAGTTAACTTTTTTCCAGGAAGCTGAGAGGGAACACAGCACAGGCAGCTGACCCAGCCTGGCCAGTGGCTATTCAATACCATGGGATGTCATGCTCAGAGTATATAGTAGGGGAGCTATTCGGGGAAGGGAGTTCGCTTCCACAGTCGAGAGTGGGCTGAGTTCTAGGTTTTGCATGGTGAGCAGTTGTAGTGGTCATTTTGTGTTGTTCTTGTGTTTGTACTATTGTGCTTGATTATCCTTTCTCATTTTTCTGGTATTGTTCTATAAATTGTCCTTTTCCCAATCCATCGGTTTTGCCCTTTCCTCCTGATTTCTCCTCCCCACCCCACAGAGGGGGAGGAGTGAGCAAGCAGCGGTGTGGTAGCTTAGCTGCTGGCTGGGCAAAACCATGACACAGTCACACTCAAAGGGTTGTGGTCCAGGAGTCAACATCCTAGTGGAGACCTGTGACGAGTGGCATGTCTAAGGGGTCGATACTGGGGCCAGAGCTGTTTAACATCTTTTTTGGTGACGTGGACCAAGGGATCGAGTGCACCCTCAGCAAGTTTGCTGATGACACCAAGCTGTGTGGTGTGGTCAACACACCAGAGGGAAGGGATGCTATCTAGAGGGACCTTGGCGGGATTGAGAGGTTGGCCTGTGCGAACCTCATAAACCTCAACAAGGCCAAGTGCAAGGTCCTGCATATTGATCAGGGCAGTCCCGAGCACACAGTCTGAGAGGAGTGTGGGTTGAGAGCAGCCCTGAGGAAAAGGACTTCGGGGTGGTGGTTGATGAGAAGCTCAACATGAGCCGGCAATGTGTGCTGGCAGCCCAGAAAGCCAACCGTATCCTGGGCTGCATCCAAAGCAGCTTGACCAGCAGATCGAGGGAGGTGATTCTGCCCCTCTACTTTGCTCTCGTGAGATCCCACCTGCATTCATACTCCATACTGCATTCAGCTCTGTAGTCCCCAAAACAAGAAGGACATGGAGCTGCTGGAGTGGGTCCAGAGGAGGGCCACGAAGATGATCCGAGGGCTGGAGCTACTCTCGTATGAAGACAGGCTGAGAGAGTTGGTGTTGTTCAGCCTGGAGAAAGATGGCTCCGCGAAACCTCCTAGCAGCCTTCCAGTACCTAAAGAGGGCCTACAAGAAAACTAGAGAGGGACTTTTAGAAGTGCGTGCAGTGATAGACAAGGGGCAACGGCTTTATACTAAAAGAGGGTAGGTTTCAATTAGGTCTAAGGAAGAAATTCTTCACTCTGAGGGTGATGAAATAGTGGAACAAGTTGCCCAGAGAAGTTGTGGATGCTCCATCCCTGGAGGTGTTCAAGGCCAAGCTGGATGAGATTTTGACCAACCTGATCTAGGGAAAGGTGTCCCTGCCCTTGGCAGGTGGGGTTGGAACTAAATGATCTTTAAGGTCCCTTCAAACTCGAACCATTCTATGATTCTGTGATTCCTTCAATCCAGTTTCAGTATCAGATGCTGGACTTCAATATTAGTTAGGACTAATATTAGTTAGGAGCTGGCAGACAACTGATGGTCCAGTTATTTCAAAATGTCACGTCCAAATGTCATCCTTAAAAATTCATTTCCAAATGACAATGCTACATATTTTTTAATGAAAAAATTATGTGTAATTCATTCTACTCTTCCCCTAAGTCATTTCCGTGCCCAGCTGTCATGCTGGGTTGAGGGCATATGTATCTCAGTTTAACAGGTTGGATTTAATATTTGAAGTTAGCAATCTTTGTCATCATTCCTTCCAATCTCTGCCATAGCTCCCACATTTCCTGAAGCCCTAAACAAGGGAGTGTATTCATCATACTTGTTGAAGAGCGAAGGCAAAAAGTCCAAAACAACAAACATGATCAGTCTGCCCTTTCTGTAGGCCTCACCTAGAGCCATATTAACCAACTGATGAAGACATGCTTCCCTTGGCTTGTTTCCCCAACAACCTGCAACTGCTCTAAAGGATTAACACTGTGACTGTAGGTTCATGACCCAGGACACACACTTTCAAACTTGTATTCTGCATAAATAATCTTTTCCTACTCACTCACTCAACTCATGCTCATTTTTCACTCTTTTATGTAAGAAATGAGCAAATATTACTGGGGAGATCTCTGCTACTTAGAACTTCTTTGATTTAATTCATACCTGATAACAAAAACTTGTGTATGTATACATACCAATGAGAATCTCTGTTTCAGTTTTCTCCTTTTCTATATTTCTGCTTTTACTGGAGTTGGTGAAGAAATGAAGGTAATTTCTGAATAAACAAGTAATGGACAAAATAATCCAACCCTTTTTTCTATCCTTTCAAGACTTGTTGCATGTTTCCAGTTGTCAGTTCACAATACTTAGAGACAGAGTCTTGTATATCATGAAATCCATCCCTTCATCAGGACAAAAGAATCTCTCTCTTTCATGGAACTCTCAAACTCAAAAACAAAACAAAACAAAACAAAAAACCAAAAACACCTCCTTTCTACAGCTTTATCAATCTTTTCTGATTCTGCAGAAAACAGCTTCATCTTTCAGATGCATGCTACCTGGGGTTATCCCCAGGAGAAAGAAAACCACTGTGAACGGAGCTCCTATGTTTTCACAAGCTGAGTGCATTCTCTAAAGCAGGACTTCCTATTGCTCATCTCAAAAGTAACTCACTACATCACTAGAAATGCTGCAATCCAGAGCTTTGACTGAAGTCAAATTACATTCCTCCAGGTACCCCAGTTTACTCGCTCTGCAGAGCCAACCCTTTGCCATATCGATCAGGAGCCAATCAATGCATTTCAAGAGACTTCACCACCCAGTACTCAGCCTGACTTAACAAAGTCTAGATAGCTGACAGTATTCCAGGGAAATCCCTGTTGGCTGGATGTTTCATCCAAGTTCAGGCTGTGTGCATCCTACTCATGAATGTGTGAATTCCAGTCTAGATCACCTTGGATTTGTAACAGAGAGCATCTCAGATTTCTTAAATACTTTTACAGCAGTTGGCTTAACAGCAAGGAAAATGCAACCACCATCTACCTCGGGGAACACTTCAGTGGTCTAGCAGAAGAGACAGCGACCAGTGAAAACAGGACATTAGCCCATCTGTCTGCAACTCAGAAATTCATTGCTCTTTTTTTCCCCCTCAGGTCTGATGCAAACCTGTATCATTGCTTAGAAACAGTTCCACCTATAAGCGTACGTTAAACATATACTGCACACATTGATATGTTTATATTAATATATTATACTATCTATATATATATATTCATTAAATGCTTTATAAAACCAACAAATTTTGACAAGGTCGGGGTTCTAAATCTGTCTGGTAAATAATACCCTCTTTTAAATTGTCATATGAATACCTTTCTTTGGCAATGTCACAGGTAGTCTATTCCCTGTCAGTACTTTCTTTTCTTAGAAGCCCAATGCCAAATTTCTTTATTTGTAGAACAATTCTCGACACCTCTTTATAAGATGCATTATGCCACCAGAACAATTCATCCTTATCTGTGCTCCCCTCCCGAATCATAAAGAGTTGGGGCTGTTCAGCCTGGAGAAGAGGAGGCTCCAGGGTGACCTTATAGCGGTCTTCCAGTACCTCAAAGGGGCCTACAAGAAAGATGGGGAGAGACTGTTCAGGAGGGCCAGTTGTGATAGGACAAGGGGTAATGGTTTTAAAATAGAGGGAGGTAGATTCAGGTTGGATATTAGGAAAAAATTTTTTACCATGAGAGTTGTAGAACACTGGAACAGGTTGCCCAGAGAGGTGGTGGATGCTCCATCCCTGGAGACGTTCAAGGCCTGGTTGGATGAGGCCCTGAGCAACCTGATCTAGTTGGAGATATCCCTGTTCCTTGCAGGGGGGTTGGACTAGATGGCCTTTGAAGGTCCCTTCCAGCCCTAACGATTCTATGATTCTATGATTCTATGATTGGGTGAGCAGTTCAGCCCAGTGCTGACATAGCTTTGTTTCTGAACAGCCACTCTCAGCTCTGTGGTGACACTTTGAAGCTTTTTCCCCGACATGTTCTTAGGGCACTGTAACCTATGCAGAGGTGGGCACTGCACAGGAAACATCTCTTACACTGAGCAGGACTCCCTCATTCTGTCTACAGGTATTTTCTGTTGTTCTTTGGTAAGTGATGTAAGTCAACACACAGCCCTTCATCATCAGAAATTCCTTCTCCAACTATTACGCACATTTCTTCCCAAGTTATCTGAGCTCCAGGACCTCTTCCTACAAAACTAAGTTATTCTAAAGAGACAATTTTGACATGGTCTTGCGCGCGACGCAGCAAAACTGCCTTCTCCCTCCACACATCAATCCCTAAACGCTAATGTACAGTAGCAACGGGTTCAGCTACCTTAAATTAACCTAATTCCTCCAGTAAAGGTGGGGTTTTTTTGTATGTTTCTTTCCAAGCTCATTCTGAATCCTCACAATTATTCATTTCTTTCTCATGTCAAATTGTATCATTACTTCAACTTAGGTAAAAGAGAGTGCTTCCCAATGGTTAAGTCTCTCAGATGAATGAAACTCTCTTTCGGATGAATCCCCTGTGAGTAGCAAAAGCCTAAATGAAAAGTAGAGTGGATTTGTCCCATTTCACCTGTCAGCACAAAGAAAGCCTTAGAAGCAATACAGAAAATACTTGGACTGTATCTCTCAGAAACACACTGAATTATGACCCTTCTCACAAACCACGAATGCAAACTTGGAAAGCACCCACACAGGGACAGAGAAGCCTGTAACATTTAAAATAATGTAAGCATTTAACAGATTATGAGAAAAATAGACATTTTTGTCTCCTCATCTTCACTCTCTATTTGAACTTTGCAGGGCTTTTTAGTGTGGGAGGTGTGTTTAAACAGGGACAGAGCTTGAGGGACAGTGCACAAGATTAGAAAGTTCAGTGTGGCAAAATAATTACCTGGCTCTATCCAAGTGCTCCGGGAACTTGTCACAAATCAGCTGAAAACAGTAGTTCTCCAATAAGCATTATGACTTGCCAAGTGTGTGCTGAAAGCCGGATCCCTACCTTGTCTCGAATCCCTTGTCTCATAACTTCTCTTTCAGCCTCCATCTTGGCATATTTGGCTTTCCTCTCTTCCTCTTCTTGCCTGAGGGCTTCCTGTCGTTCCTCTTCTTTCTTGGCAGCATCTGGGTCTTTCTCCTCATCCCCACCCAGCATCTTCCCCATGTCTTTGGTAGCCCCTAGAGAAAGTACAAGAGAAAGTCAGCCTTGTAAGAATGTTGAAAACCACCATGATGCCAGCTCTCTCCTTCCCCACACTCAGGACCTCCTTCCAGTCCCTCTGCATCTGGAAATGTTTTTCCTTCCACTGTAGTGGAGGCACACTCGCCACAGAGGCCAAAGGTGGGCAAAGCACCCATCTTGATCAAGTGGGTTACCTGGCACTGGTGAGAGAAAGCAGCAAGAGGAACAGACTATATCTGTAGACTTGCATGATGGCAACACAATTGGTTTGCAGTTCTGAAGTGGGCAAGCTGCCGTCCACACAATGTTTTCATTCCATCAGCTCAGTCAAGTGACTGAAGGTTGCTTCTGGAGGGTCTTCAATGTGACAGGCAGGTGATACATCCAGAAAGAAATAAGACCAGGGCTAGGAAAGGAATTTGAAATCTCGATTGCAGGGATGAGTAACCACAGTTTTAATTGTTGGCAAAAATTACATATCCCATGACACTTAGGAGCACACAGCATCAGCAAACACATGGAGCTGCTGATTTCTAGGCTCCTATCATTGACTAGAAAGAAGGAGAATCTCTGCATGTCTCTTATGTACCCTTGGATGCCACTGCTTCTAATGCTTAGCATGTAGGTGGGATACTGGCTGTGCCTGGTCGTCTTTCTACCACTGCATGCACATTGCTTTCAAATTTTCAGTCCCTGTGTGATCCTGAGCCAGCTCTCTGTTATTGTGCAAAGCTCTTGCCCAGCTGTGCAAATGGGGAAGCTTCTTGCATGTCTCTGCCTCCATGGGGCTGCATAAAGGCCATTTACCTTGTATTTCAGAGGCACTTTTATTGGCAAATGACTGGCAATCATCCAGCTGGGGAGGAAGGCAGGGGCTGGGGAAAGGGGGAGGGCAATTACTGTGATACTTCAACATCTGGGCACTGGAGGGCTGCAGCAGAATCAAGCCTGGTTACATGGATGAAGTGAAGACACATATCCTTTGGGAGTTGTGCTGGACTTTGCATGGAGCAGGAAAACACCCTGCACCATTTACCTTCATGCTGGAAGAACACTGTAGGTGGCTGGTTATTGTCCTTAGTTCCTGTGTCAGGACAGCTCCAGATTGGCTCCTTGCTGGCTCAGACTTAACTGAGTTCATCTGAGACAGCCTTGCTGCCACACATACCCACATGCACATACGTATTCAACATGTCTTGCCTTGCATAAAGCAAAGTTATCTGGCCTTTTAAAAAACTTAGACAGGAATGAGGACACCATCAAGTCTTTCCCAATAGTTGCTGGCATTATTAGAGACTAAGTGGAGGGAAGAGATTTTTGCAGCCCCTTATCCCTGGCAGTGCTAGAGGACTGTGTTTGCTCTTGCTTTCCATGTCAGTTCTCAGCATGGTGATGGTGGAACCTTGATTCTCACAGGGAGAAACATTTGCAGCCTGTCAGGAATTGCCCCAGAGAATACAGTTACTGGATTAACTACTGCCTCCAACAGCCACCAAGGAATTTGTTGAGAGGTGAGCAGATCCTGTGACTTTTCCTCTCTACATACCTTTTCCAGGTTGCATATTTTCCTAGAGCCCTAAACTGAAAGCAGCCCTGAATCAAAAGCAACCCTCTAATCCCCCAAAATGTGACAGAGAAATGGTCCCTTTACATCTCCCATAGGAGAAGCATGGGGAAACATCATTTTAAGCCTGAAGAGATCTGATTGTTATAGACCTTTTTTGCCAAGTGGGAAATAATAACAGTAAACATGACTGTTTCCATTCAGCTAGCTAACCACAAGCTTCGTGACATTTCCACCCTGTTGGGAAACCTGTGGATAAAAAGAGGAAGACATCCAGGGAGCTCGAACAAACCAGAGCTGGAATATTCAGGGATCCTAGCTACTGTCAGCCTTCCTCTACTGTCATTTTCCATCTTCCTCGGCAGGGTCAAAGTAATGCAGGAACTCTTGCATTATGTGGTGATTTCTTTCCTGGGATGCAAGGAAGGCAAACTGAAATTGTAACCAATCTAGAATTTCATAGCAAGTGGAAAGGCATTGGAGACTAGTTGAGTCACACATCCCTATTGCAGGGACCTCCCTAAATAGCTTTACTGTGCATAAATCATTGATGACCAATGCCAGTAATACCTTTAATTTCTGTATTCCCCTCAACAAATACTTCCACTGATGATCAAACTGATTTGGGTTCTATAATCTATCAAGTTTGTCTCTTTTTAGCTTCTCTCCACTTAGATCTACCCACACAGTGTAATACATTAGTTACTTATGAAGCAGAATTCAGCAGCAGAAAGTGATTTGTTTTCCCCTGTAAGCACTACTTCTAGGCTATCATAAGTTGCAATGTCAGCTCAGCTTATCATGTAAGGAATGAAATTGAGTAGAGTTCTTTTTTCTTTTATCTCTTACACAAGACCAAGATTTTGAATATTTTTTGAATATTTATTTTTTTTTAATTTTGCAGCTATTCAGCACACAGGACACCTACAAGAACACAAACGTAGTTTCAGGGTCTTCACAGACTCTATTAATTCACCTTTGATTTCAAAGCTACCTTCTAAATGTGCAGAATGTTGCACTGTGGTATCACTGTTGACTAATTGGAAGGAAATATATAATGAGAAGGAAAATTTTACACTACATTTTAACTCTGATCTCTTGTGCTACTTTTGGTATAGAAAAGCTTTTTTCATGTATCATTTGTTCTTCACCCTAAACTTTAGGCTTTGTGGTTAACATTTCCTGGATAACAGCTTCTGTTTTTAGCAGTTCAGAAGTGGAGGCTCCAGAGAATTCATTTGCATGCAACTGAGATGCTGCAGTTAACAGGCACAAGCAGAAAGAATGAGAAGAAGTTCTGTCCTCAAGCCTGCTTTTGAAGCTTCCAAGGAAACAGAAGTGAAGACACACTGACTGAATCTGTTCATATGATAAGCCTGGGTCTTTCTATCTTCTTTCACATCTCAACCATAACATCTACCTTGACATACAGAGAAGACAGAGAATGCCAAAGTAATCACTAATCGGTAAGCAGCTTCAATCAATGTTATTTCCAACACCTCTAGACAAGGCCACAGGAAAAACACAGAAATGGCTGAAGCTCCAGGATGATGTGCAAACAGTCACCTTTCTGGCTATAATAAACAGCCCTGCTCCCAAAGGATAAAAAACTTCCTTGAGGGAATGTGTCTCAGGGATGGTTTTTTTAGAAGACAAGTGGCATGGCAGGCATTCAAAATGAATAGTAATTCCCTTGATTCATATGGGCTAAAGAACTCGGCAATCAGGTGTTAAGCCAGATACCACAAGGGCACTCAGATACACTTTCATGTGAAATTTGCTGGTTTAAGTTGTCATCAGCCACCTGAAAACCAGTAACTCATTTCTGGGGGACATGTGGGAGACATTGCCCAGTGAAAAAGCTGGAAAGCAGGTCAGCTGTCTGGGAAGAAGTTTTGCAATAAAGGCCTTGGGGTTCTGATGGACAACAAGCTGACCATAAGCCAGCAATGCGTCCTTGCAGCAAAGAATGTCAACAGCCTCCTGGGCTGCATTAGGACGAGTGTTGCCAGCAGGTTGAGGGAGGTGATCCTTCTCTTCTACTCGGCTCTGGTGAGACCAACTTTGGAGTGATGTGCCCAGTTCTGGGCTCCCAGACACAAGAGAGATATGGAGCTACTGGAGTAAGCCAGTGAAGGATCATGAAGACAATTAGGAGACTTGAGAATCTCTCATACGAGCAGAGGCTGAGAGTGCTGGGACTGTTTAGCCTGGAGAAGACAAGGTTCAGAGGGATCTCAGTAGTGTGCATAAATATCTGATGAAAGGGAATGAAGAAGAGGGAGCCAGGCTGTTCTGGCTGGTGCCCAGTGACAGGAGAAGAGAAAATGTGTACAAACTGAAATACAGGGAATCCCATTTAAACATAAGAAAAAAAAACTGGGGTTGCAGAAAGATGCTGTGGAGTCACCGTCTACAGAGATATTCAAAACTTCATAGACCACAGCACTGAGCAATCTGCTGTAAATCACCCTGTTTGAGAGTGGGATTGGACTAGACAACCCCTGTGAATCCCTGCCGACCTTAGATATTGTGTGACTCTGTGAGACCCCATAAGTAAGTGGTCTAAATGACAACTGAAAGCAACTGAAGTGAATTTTGCAAGGAAAAGAGTGAAGAGCACATACCCAAACATATCCTGCATTTGAACTGAAGGAAAGTAAACTCTTAAACTGCCTGACCTCAGTCACCGAAGCACCACTTCCTACGACCTAAGGCTTCAATAGCTCACTGACAATGATCCAGCTTTCACACAAACAACTTTCAGGAGCAGTGCTCAATTTGTTACTGGTTTAAAAAAAAAAAAAAAGGGAAAATAAAAAAAATCTCCTAAATTTTTAAGGATGACTTACAGAGAAAGAGATTAATAGGAACATCTTGAGCATTCTTAATTAAGAAAAGGGTGATAGCTATTTGCACACAGCATTGCTTCAGGTTAGGTAACTAAGTGAAATCAGAAGAATTTCTTTTGCACAAATCTCATTTCATATTGGAGATAAATAGGACCCCATACCTGTCTTTCAAGAGGACTGCATATATGTGTGCCTAGATCTCAGAGGACGTTGCAGAAGTTCACCCCCTCGATCACAGGTGTCAGAGGAAGCAGTGAGAGGTTTACTTGAAACAGGTATACCCTAAGGAAATGCTGCAGGTGTTTTTTTGGTAGTACTATTTATGGCTGAGACATATTTAGATGAAACAGACAAGACAATTGATGTCTCAAGAGTTTCAAAATCACAGCACGATTTTTATCACATCATCCTAACATCTGGAGCTAATCACAGAGTACTGTCCTGGAGCAGGAATGGATCACTCATTTTGCAGCATCACTTCAGAACCAGAACTAAGAATGTTTTATTAATATCGCTGGAGAAAGACCTTTTTCATCAAGGCCATAATGCAAAGCTTATGTCTGGTATACAAGAAGTTCTTTTCCCATTTTAAGGCTCACAAAAAAGGCAAATTTGCCATTAGGAAAAATGTCTTACAGCAATCATCATGGGACTCCTTACTCTATTCAGAAGTCAAGATAATTTGTCAATAAAGGTGAGGCTGGCATTTATATGAAGACTTCAGTAAACAAAGGAATTTCATATGCAAATTTTTCACCTATATGAATCATATCTAAAGGAATCAGATGTTGTCCAAACGTTTCTGTTCAAATCCCTTAGATGTTAAAGAGATGATTTCAAAATTACTTCCTCCTGGCTGCTGTGACATAAATTTCGCTTTCTGCTGCAGCCAAAATACACACTAGTAGGTGAGATTCTTTTAGACTAAATACAAACCGAACCTCTGTTCCTCCTGCCCTTAAAATATGGTGCTATAATTCCAACCGATTTACTTTCCTCCAACAAAGTCACCACATCTGCTGATTACACTCAAATAAATGATACTGGCTGAGAGAGCAGTTCTCAACATCAGTGTGAAATCCAGTTCCCAACAGAGGTGGCTAGATTCAGGTGTCTGCTCAGAGATATGTCTGCGTGTTCTGTGTATCTGATTTCCCATTACAGTAAATGGAAGCCCATTATGACCTTCGGTTGCCATCACTTAAGAATGAGGTTTCCTACAGAGGTTGAATCACAGCCCAGCAAATGGAGTCCAAAGCTGCACCAAGTTTCAGGTAAAGCACACTCCCACCTTTTGTGAGTTTAGATACCTATTAGCCATGTCAATACCTCATGTAGACTCTCTGGCCTATGTGTCTTACGTAGCAGTATGCACCTCCACCTATTCTGATCTAGTAAACAGTCAGCTAAGCAGCACACTGAGATACAGATTTATCCACACATCTGTGGAAAAATAACAGAAAATGGGAGGACATGGAAGAACACTGTTCCCCAAAGTTCACCTTACATCCTAACACAAGCTGTGATATTAAAGCAGCTTTGAGGTGAGACACAGTTGCTGCTCCTGGGAATGGAATGCGCTTGGCATGGACAAGGCCTGCTCTGGCTGAGTGGAACACACAATATTCTTGAAATGGGGAGCAGAGTCATACGAAGGTACCACGGCTCATCCCTGTTATCAGGGATAAGAGAGTGACTGGCAAAGATAACAGCACAGCTGCCATCAAGGAAGCAACGGCTGCCTCAGCAATGATGGTGAAACGGTGTTCTGCAGCTGAATTCATTCTAGATTGCCAGATCGATGATGGAGTTAGGTCATCAAGACCTAGCTAAGCATTCAAATTTAAGAAACAAAAAGTAACATATCCTGTTGTACCAGGATCTAGGCAATTTGGTCATGTAAATGCTTAACTTGTTGCAAAACTCTTGTCTTTTAGGTGAACTTTGCTCATTTTAATATCATTATAATACCAAAACACACTTCCATCCTGAAAGCTACCCACCTCCGGGCTGCAACCACCCCTCACTGAGCATGCGCCCTGAATTTCTTCTAGTTTATAGCTTTAAAATAAAGTGAGGAAAATTTACACCAATCCTAACAAAGGTATGTATGACTAGAGTCCCTCAAGATCCACCTGAAAGTAAAAAAACAGTATAAAAATGGCTTAAGAGAAGGGAGTGTTGGGGGAAGACCTCCATCGCAATGTCTGGGACCAGTCAACGGGCTGGACCTCTCTTATCTCCCCCATAGGCAGTGTAAGAGTACATACCTAGTGTGTAAGAGCTCTGTGTTATGAGCGTTTAGTTACTAACATCTTGCTAGCTATTTAAAATCATCACTGATCAGTTCTGTTCCAAATCCTTTTTCACAGTCTGCATCTTATCACTGGCTATCTTTGAACTTTTATTCTGTCACGATAAAATTTGTCATCTATAAGTTTCCGGAAATGTCAATAATTGATACAGGGGATATAAGGGATTTGGCCTGGTGTCGCTGCCCATGAAAGTCCCTGAATAGGTTAGACGACCACCCTCCAACCTTGCAGACTGTCCAGAGGGATTTGTCCCAGTGACGCTGTCAGCGTGAGCCTGACAGACCAGCCAAATTGTAAAGGGTTTGAGGAAACCCCCCTTCTCCTTATACGGGATGTAACAGGTGTGTCGGATACGTGGGTCTCGTCTTCCTTGGGAAACTGGTAGACTGGTCAAATTGAAAAGGGCTCCAGGTAGTCACCCTCTCTGTCCTCTATCAACCCGACATCATATCTTATTGTGACACTCAGAGACAGAGTAAAAACCCCAAACTACAGTCTACAGGAGCAGAATAGGGAGTGGGGGGTGAGTGTAACTTATCCCTAGCATAAAATATAGACAAGAAACAGCAGGCTCCCAAACATGTTATGTTTGGACAGCAATCTCATTTTAATGTGCTTCCTTTCACCCTTAAAGAAAAAAGAGTTATTTCCTGCATGTTGCCAACTGCAGCTGCAGCTAAGATAAAATGACAGACGAATGATGACTAAACAGCATTTTACAAAGAAGGTAGTTCAGTCTCAAATAAAACAGAAAGTAAGGAGTATGTATTCTACAGTCAGACCTAACCCACTAATCTCTAGAAGTCGTTTGGATTTTTTCAGTGCAACACACTTTCATTCCACAATGCCTAGCTAAATCAACTGAATCATCCATGAGTTTTTCTGACTCCCAAAACCAGCCCCAGGCTTACTACTTATAGCTCTTTATCTTGTACACAAATAACTCCTGCTTGTTTAAACCCAGCAGGAATGTAAATTTTCCTCCTTAGGCCTGGGTGAAAACAAAACAATGGCCTTGGGACTTTTAGCAACCAGATGGACCAAGCAGGTAGGAAGCAGTTGGTACGGATCAGCTGCATAACCTCATTTTTGTCTTTCACTCTAAGAGTTCTTGACAAGATAGTTCTGATGACTTGCAATTTCCTATAGTTTTTTGTCTCGTTCTTCTTTGAAAACAAGGCTGCGAAAAATGAATGAACTAAGCTCTATAGGATCTCTGCCCAGTGAGATCTCCTGTGCTCCCTTCTGGCTTCTCTTCCAAGACTGAAGTCTGTATATTGTGAGTTTTTCAGAGATACTCTGCTGCATTTCCCCTCTTCAGCCTCCCTATCTGTAAAGCAGCAATGAATCTAGATATCAATCTCACTCCAAGAATTTGTGTTATGCACAAGCACACAATGCAAGGCTGCTCCTGATTTCTTACTTTTTTTTTGAGTCAGCTTCCACCAGGTGATGCCTGTTTCATTGCAGAGTTTGGTACAACCCAATGGAAAGTTCCCAGCATTGACACGAGCAAGAGGTTACTAAAGCACATAATCCAAAATTAGACTAGCATTTAGACTAGAGCCAGTTCAAGAATCTTAACTGTATGGACAATTTTTTTCTTGTCAAAGGTGACATCAAAATAACTCATCCACAAAGAACCAGCACATGCTGTCAGCTGGTCAGAATAAAGACTTTGACTTTTCCACACCACTGGGGCAGTCTGGTTGTCTGCCTGGTCTTTCTGTCCCATTGACAAAAATGGGAAGGGCAGAGGAGGGCCTGGCACATAGGGATTGGCTACACAGGGATGGCCATCACACCTGTTATGGAATCAAAACTCTTACTCTTAGAGGTACAAGACCATAGCCAGGCAAGAATTTGTTGCCTATGTTCACATTAACCTGCTGCTCTTTGCAAGTACAAAAAGTAGTCCAACCTCTGCTCTTCGTCCATTTAGGAGCAAAACAAATCCGTGCTTTTAGGAATGTTTTAGAAACAAAAGAGTACAGCTCCATGCTTGCTGTATAAAGCTGTTTTCATTCAAATGTTTGCACATTTCTTCAGTGATAAGAACAAAGATGCCTCTACTATCTGCCTCCTGCTCCTTCAACTGGGATATAAAGGTGCAGGGTCTTCTCCTGCAGTTTTATTAGCCACCAGAATACTGTTTTCCATCAAAAAAGTACACATCACACCAATCCTTTCAGCTGAACCTGCCCCTACCACCCCGCCTCCAACTTCCTCCTGTTAAAGTTTCAATAAAAATGTAACAACCCTTCAGGAGGATATTGCATGATATTCCAAAGTGGTACTTGCATGAACGAAATACTGGGTTTATATATAAGTACCGAATAGCTCCAAAAAAACCCATCACAATTTATTAATTAACTATAACAAATACTGATTCTGCTTTCATAAACAAAGAACTGATGCCAAGTTCACTTGAGGAGCTGACTTGAGAAATCATAATATCTCTGAAAATGCAATTTTCTGCTCATCTTGGTACAGTGGGGATCTCTGATAAGGATCATTAACACTGTATTAAACGAAGAAATTCTTAATGAAATTCAAAGCTGAAAGCAGACATGGAACTCTTTCTCTCTTTACTTTTCTAGACCCATGTAGCACAAGTGTCATACACAACTGAAAAAAGGCATGTTTATATAAATTTCTGTTCCCTGGGCCAATCTATGTGTTTAGGCTTATTTCCAGGTCAGTGAGATGCCTATCCATTTCCATGTCAAGTTTTCTGAGATATTACAGAAAAATAATGTTGGAAGGATCCCAGTGAGGTCTATTGGAACATATGAAGTCATGAGCCATGGATCATGGATACTGTGCAAGTTAGGTAGTGGCAGAACACATATGGGCATGAGGAAGGAGTAGAAAAGGAACACTCATTCTGTTTACTGTGTTTATAAATGAATACTATTGAGAGAAAGCTGCACAGGAAGGTACTGATTTGGGTTTTTCTTTTCTTTCTTGTCCTCATACACAAAGTGGTTAGATCGCCTTCCAAATAAATGAGAATGCAAGACACCAGTCTGATCTATCCCTTGCCCCAGCGATCCGCATTATGCTATTCCTGCCAGCCCTTTGTCTGGCCTGCTATCAAAGGACTATACAGTCAAAGGCAAAACAGTGACTAAGGCTGTGGTCAACAGCTAGCTAGCCACTGCCGTGCTTACCGCACTGCAATACAGACTTGGTCTGCTTTCAGTTTTTTCATTTTCCCTCCATCTCCATTTTCGGAGGTTGTTGGTCTGCTTGTTATTTTTTCAGCATCTGTTGGTCTGCTTGTTATTTTTTCAGCATCTGTAGTAATTCCCATTCCTCAACCTAGTGGAATTGACTGACTCAGTCCTTTCTGTTCTCTGAGTGCTCGTGCTGGGATCTAAAATATTCCCTACCATCTGCAAACCATGAAAGACATGGTCTGAGAATGCCAAAGCACGTAGAACAAAGGCTTCACTGAGACCTGTCTCATGTAACAAGTACCAAGACAAACAGATAGAGGTAATAGTGAGAAGTTATTCGCAGAATCAGCATTGTGACAAGACACTAGGTGATCACTCGGGGGATCAAGACATTAGGGTGATCATCAGCACAATACCTATTGTCCCGTTATCCTTCTTCCAGATCCTGGTATTTTTTACCATACCTTGGTCTGTGTTCATAGTGTAATGCCAAAAAACTCTCAAGCCTTGTCATTCTTCAGAAAAGAGTCCTAAACAAGCAGGCATTTTCTCTGATTGTCCATGTTGAGACAGAGAAGCCTTTATTTAACTGTCCCAGGGGACCTTTGCTTCAGCCATTCCTCCTTCCCAAACTCAGCTTTCTCTGTCTCTGGTATTCTACTTCAGTCTTTCTCTCTCTCCCCCTGTATCCAGCCAGACAAACTACATTGCTCAGAGGTCTTCTTGTTGGGATACAAACTGGTAAGTCGAGCAAAAACTGTGTAAAGGTAGATGAAATATTTAAGGATATTTGGAGGTATCTGGAGCTCCAGCTATTTGGAGACAAATGCCTCTTCTCACCACTGTGGTAATGTTTCATTTCCTTCACACACTCCAAGGCAGACTTTAAAGGCTGATGTTGAAGGGCTTTTTTCAAACTTGGTACAGATCCATGTGGAGGCACATAGAACTTACCAGAAATGATTTTTCTGAGATAGTAGTACGTTCTAAAATGTGCACTGGGTGCACATGAGTAATGTTTCACTCTGCACTGGGTATTGAAGCCCAAAACTGAATGAGGTAAATAGCCATGTTAACAGAACATAATGATTTTCTACTTTACAAGCTGCTAGAGAGTCTCTTTTGGCAGACAAAAGAAAGTATTCCTGTCAGAGCAAGACAATGCCAGGCCCAGCATCATCATTTCTTTGGCTAAAATCTTAGTACGTGTTTTTTCCTCTGCACAGTGACAGTTTCTCTCTAACTGTATAGAGCAGCACAGTACTTGCACACAAACCAACATCTAATCTCAATGGTACTTATGCATTTGTGCAACAAATGGATGTTCTAAGTTTCTTTTCTCTTTCTAGCTTACAACTATCAGTTCCTGTATTCACGTGAATTTGGCTCTGGGGCCGCCAACATAAAAAGGACATGACCTCGTCGAGCAGGTCCAGAGGAGGGCCACAAAGATGATCCAAGGTCTGGAGCACCTCTCCTATGAAGACAGGCTGAGAGAGCTGGGGCTGTTCAGCCTGGAGAAGGGAAGGCTCCACGGTGATCATATTGCAGCTTTCCAGTACCTAAAGGGGGCCCATAGGAAAGCTGGAGAGGGACTTTTACAAGGCCGTGTAGTGACAGGACAAGAGGCAATGGCTTTAAATTGAAAGAGGGTAGATTTTGATTAGATATAAGGAAGGAATTCACTCTGAGGGTGGTGAAACACTGGAACAGGTTGCTGAGAGAAGTTGTGGATGCCCCATCCCTGGAAATGTTCAAGATCAGGCTGGATGAGGCTTTGAGCAACCTGATCTAGTGGCAGATGTCCCTGCCCATGGCAGGGGGGCTGGATCTAGATGATCTTTAAGGTCCCTTCCAACCCAAACCATTCTATGATTCTATGATTTATTCCTTTGCACCAGTGCTAAGTCCTTTAGCTTAAGTCCTACTGCTTTAACTAGAACAATAAAGATGCATATGCAACATTGTGGAGAAATCATTATCAGGTGACATTCGTCTGATATGACCTCAGACCCACAAGGACACTATCCTGGACATATGGGGCTTTCTCTTCTTTTTTCATAAAATCCTACAATCATTTAGGTTGGAAAAGACCCTTAAGATCGTCAAGTTCAACCATTAACCTAACACTACCAAGTCCACCATTAACCAAGTCCCTAAGTGCCATATCTATGTGTCTTTTAAATACCTCCAGAGATGGTGACGCAACCACTGCCCTGGGCAGCCTGTTCCAATGCTTGTCAACCCTTTCAGTGAAGAAATTTTTCCCAATATGCAATGTAAACCTCCCCTAGCACAACTTGAGCCCATTTCCTCTCATCCTATTACTTGCTACTTGAGAAAAGAGACCCACACCCCTCTTGCTACAACCTCATTTTCAGGTAGTTGTGGAGAATGATAAGGTCTCCCCTCAGTCTCCTTTTCTCCAGACTAAACAACCTCAATTCTCTCAACCACTCCTCATAACACTTGTGCTCTAGACCCTTCACCAGCTTCGTTGCTCTTTTTTGGACATGCTCCAGTACCTCAATGTCTTTCTTGCAGTGAGGGGCCCAACACTGAACACACCATTAAAGGTGTGGCCTCACCAGTGTTGAGCATAGGACGATGATCACTTCCCCAGTCCTGCTGGCCACACTATTTCTGATACAAGGCAGGATGCTATTGGCCTTCTTGGCCGCCTGGGCACACTGCTGGTTCATATTCAGTCAGCTGTTGATCAGCACCCTCAGGTCCTTTTCTGTCGGGCAGGTTTCCAGCCACTCTTCCCCAAGCCTGTAGCATTGCATGGGGTTGTCGTGATCCAAGTGCAGGACCTGGCACTCTGCTTTGTTGTTTGTTATTGTTTTGTTAGTATTGTTTTTTTTTAAATTGCCAATCACAATTTCCCTTTCATGACAAACTAGAAACAGCTACTGGGCTAATATGTATCTGTGATTCAGAATGACTCAATAGGGCTTTTTCCAGGTTGAAGCAGGTACTGGATTTTATAACAAATTTGTAAAGATGTCAAACACTGTTGATGGCCTATCAGTGGTATCTCATTTGTATGCATCACAGACAGTCTTCTTCTTACCTCTTACTGGGCTGTGTACATTCGATTTAGTATACTTAATATCTCTGAGCAGTGAAATGTTCATTTCAGTTGATTCATTAGCTTGCAAAACTCCTCTGCTGTAAAAAATAAGTGCACTTCTTAGTTGAAATAGTTTATATTCCCTCATAGTTCATTCATTTTCTTTCTGCTCTGTGACCTCTCATGAAACCTACAAGGCAGCATTAACACTTGCTTTCTGATACATAAATGTATTGTATGCCACAGAGCTATTAATATCATAATATGACACCATTTCATGCCAGGATCTACAAGATGGTGGTACAGAATGAGATGATCGAGATGAACGTACAACACAAATGTAGGACGACAGAAGTTGTGGGAAGGTTACCTTCTACCTGTGAGCTGAGGGTAAGTTTTTGCAGCAGAAGGAAACTTAAGACTAGCAGAGGTGTCTTGATACAGTCTGCTGCACTTCCGTTTTGAAAGGTTAAAAAGGTCTCAGTTCCACACATACATCTCACATTCCACAGGAGATTGTTTTCCTTTTCATCTGAGTGCATCATTCTGCAACACTCAAACCACGAGGAAACACTTCTACCATTGCCTTTGCAGACACATAGGCCCTTAGGAAAAGATGACTATTACTTCAGTCACTGGTAAAAGTAATACTCCTATTGATTGCAAATAGACTATCTGGAAAAGTGGTGAGCTCACCTAAGCAGCTCCCATTGAAGATTAGACCAGAAAACCAGCTTAAAGAATAGAGTCTTTCTGCAATATTTCAAACGTGATTTATATGCCAGTGTTGTTACAAAACGCTTTACTGCAGTGTGCATATGTATTTAAGTAGCACACCTGCAACTCCAATCTTTTCATACAAGGGAATATCTGATGATGCAAATGCAAAGCTCAGTGTGAGCAGTGTCAATGTGTCCTCACCAGCCTGCTCAAAAAAGTTGTCTTGTGCTGGGGACACACTATTCGGATTAACCCAGCTCATCACCTGACTGGCCCAGATACCTCCAAAGGTAAAAGTTAGGCTTTCACTCCCACATACTTTAAACAGGCATTTTCAGAAACAGATATCTTGAAGGGGCGTTCTGCCTTTACCATTCCACACTGATGCCTGTGTCCACTCCTGGAGAGCATCAGGTCATGAGCCTTCGAGGTCCTGCAGCTGTGCAAGGAGGGGCCAGGAGGAGGCATCTTTGTTCCTCAGACCAACACACACAGCAAGAAGGTTCCTGAGCCTCCTTTTACCTAACTCCTGCCAGTTAAATTCTGCTACAAGGCAGTAGGAGGAAAAGCAAAAAGCTGGAAATAAAGCCAATCATCAGCCTTCAGCATCCTGCACTAAGAGGACATTCAACCACTGTGTCCCTGCTGGCTACAGGCAGCAGGCATGGGAACAGAAATAAAAATGACGCAGACATGATGGGGAGTGATCCTGGCGTACTAGATTGAGCTACCAGCTGAAGAGTGCAAACCTGACTGCTCTTTTGGAGAGACATTATTACTCCATGATACCTGGAAAGCCACAGACTGACTTATGCTGCAAAGTGTGTGCAATCCTAGTTAAAAAAACATGCTGCCTTGCTTTCAAACAAGTTGTATCAATGTGGTTTCAGCTACATCACACAAAAAAAAAAAAACAAGCATTCACTGTGTGAACTGTTCTTTTAAACTATTACATTATACAACTAAAAGAAAAGGCAGTGCCTTTTATGGCTGGGCAAGGGACTAAGAGACAGGTTAAGATTAAGAGAATTAACAGAGATTAAGATAACAGAAGGTTCTGTTGCTGCCTCTGTTCTAGAGGTGCTGTGTGTACCTGTGGTGGGGAGCTTCACAATACCTTCCTTTCTCCTTCTCAGGGATTTTGTTCATCTTCACTGTATGCATTATAAACCCTTCAAAGCCAGGCATTTTTGAACCAGATCTCAGTAACTACACTTGGAAGGACACAGTCCCATTCTCAGAGGGACACTCCATGCAACCCCACAATCAAAAAGCTGGGACATCTTCCTGTATACCATAAATGCAGTAGCTTCTGTTCCTGTTCTGATCAATAATCCCTAGCAAATGCTTGCTTTGTCCTGCTGACCCCTGTGACCCAGCTAGGACACAGTTACAAATAATCTTTGCTAGCCCAGACGCCACAAGCCAGCTGTCCAGGTTCCCTTCCCAGACCCTGGAGGTCTAGTCCAGGAAGTCACAGAGCTTGGGATGAGATTATTCTGGCCAAGGAGAAGCATTTACTTTAGGAGGGGAGTTCTCCTCTGGACTCACTGGCTGGATATCTACTGATGGAGAAGAGGACCTAGGCACCTTGTTCATATGAGCCCACCTCCACTGCAGCAACCTGGCATAAATCGTATTCAGCTTGTAGTTCCAGCAGAAAAAAAAAAAAACAAAAACAAAACAAACTTGAAAGCAGCTCTGCTTGCCACAATATTTATTTGCCTTGGATTTACGATTGTTTCAGTCTGGTTTTCCTGCTTCACCTTGTATTACTTTGTCACAGAAAGAACATCTGAATCAAAAAACATTGCTAAGTGTGCAGATCTCTGCTGCTCTAATAGATTTCCTAAATTCATGCTTGTGACAGATTCCAGGCCTTCTCTCTTGCCTTGGAAAATGACAGCCTTCCCCATGGTTTCTGATTGACAAGGATGATGAGCCTCTCCAGGGAGCCCAGACAACATTAGCCTGTCAGACAACTCTGTTGACTAGAATCACTCTGTTGTTTTAAAGAAAAGCTAACAGAGGCTGGAGGAACACCATACAACAGTAACTTTGGTGACATATTTAACACATATACATATAGTGTTTCACAACTGACAGCAGGCTCAAACCCATCTAAAGAGACAGAAGTCAGAACAACATGATTTCTCCCTCTGGTGGGAAGCAAGTCACCTATCTCTGCTGCCACAGAGGGGCATTAAATGCTGCTCCCTATGTAGACTTTTGTGTTCCAAAGTACTCAAATTATACCAATTAGCTTCAAAACATTATGCTAGCACTGAAGTCAGATGAATTTGTGTAATATCATTAAAGCAAGAAAACAAAAAATCACAATTTTTCATTTAAAATAATAATTAAAAAAAAAAAAAAACCACAAAAAATACCAAAAGACCAGACATTTGAGCAAGGTGTTATGGCTGCCTCAGTTGCTTCCTCAGTGGCTGGGTGGGAGATTGCATTCCAGCAGATTTTCCAGGAAGGCATGTTTCCTTGAAAAAGACCCCTGTAGGAGCCTATTGGCAGGAAGAAATGGTAGTGCGTAAGGGAACTGGGACTGGCCAAGAGCTAAACCATCACTGAAACACAACATCCTCCCACAGCAAAGTTTTAAAGGGACTGCAATCAAATCTTCAACAATCCTTACAAGCCTTTCCCAAGCAGTTGAGTTCTGATGAAGTATCATTGTAAACCTCTTCATAGCAGCAAGAGACGTTTAAACAGCTGTAATACACTCTAACTGGTGAAATTACTTACCTAGCAGAAAAGGTAGGAACTCCTTAGAAACAATTAATGCACCTTTTCTTAAGATACTTCAAGAAAAGTGGATGCTTGGTAGCAGCAGCATAGCAATACATTGGTGCTGTGATGCTTCTTTGCAGCTACAGTGATATCAGTGGGATGGTACTATACTAGACAGAGAAAAATGTTCTTTGGAATGGGCTATTACTCAACTTAGGTGCTTGTAAATCTCAGCTTATTGCATACAATCAAGTTCTGCATGAAGAAATGTTAACGTATTTTCTGTCAGTGACTTGTCGTGTTTTCTCAAGCCTGAGGGTCAGTAGGTAGGCTGTGAGTAGAGGAGACAGTTTTCATGAGAAGCCGTGGAACAGCCAAGAAGTAACAGTGACTGCAGACACACCACACCCAGAACGAAACTCTTTACATTTGGTTTGCTCTCAGCAGTTTCTTCACACACCCACAGACAAGAAACATAACATACACACTCACACACACACAAATATTGTATCTGCTAGCCAGACTAGCTCTCTCTTCTCTCTGTAGCTTGGGCTGTTTCAGTTCTATGTGGGAGTTTCATCTAGGATGCAGCCCCAATGGAACATAAATGAAACTCCAAACAGACAAATTTATCCGGAAGGAAAAATTCAGACAGTAAAAGGCAAAGTGTGTCTCCAGGACTTTTAGAGCAGAAGCTATCAAAAACCATTACTGTCTCTTAATTTAAAAAAAAAATAATTAAAAAAATGGATGAAAAAAATTACTTCAGAGATGTGACTCCTTCTGAAATCATCCAACAGGGTTATTAACAGATTTGACACTATTTGTGGTGACAGGATTCCTCATCAATGCCTGAAAAGCTTTATTGACAAAGGGAGTTGTGTGGCATCTTTCACAATCCCTGTACTTGCAGAGCATTGCCAAAGCTGGCCCAGAGACAGCAAAGGGCACATATCCCTGCAAAACAGCAACAATGTAATTTGCAAAGTTTTTTGCATGGAAGTACAAATTAGCAGTCCCAGGCTGCAAGGGCCTCATTGGGGAAACTGAGGCAGAGGAGTTTGTTTTCAGCCTCACGTGAGAGATGCATCAAAGCCCTGCACCTGCATTGAGTGACTTCTCACCCAGGAGTCTCATCTGCTGCTGAGCCCTAGGCCATTCCCTCCTCTGGGTCACTTGACAAGGCTGCATCCCTTCAGCAGCTGTGCCCAGTCTGACCCTTCCCTGCCATTCATCCCTGGGCTTGTCCATCACTGTGGCTCAAGGGAGCTACCTCCATGCTACCATTACTTTATGCTGTCCTGGCAAAGCAGCATTCCACATGCTCCCACCACATTCTTCATCTTCTTCTTCCCTTGGTGCCACTGTCTTAGATTTACACAAAAGTTACACATCATGAATGGTCTCCTCTCTTCCTCCACATACACACACACCTTGTAACCTTTCTACCAAGGCAACAGTGAAACTTTAGGACACGGATTTCCCAAAACCAGTGGACAATATGCTGCTACCTACAGGCAATTTTAGAATGCAGCACTGAGTATCTCAATCTGCTGAAACAGACATGCAATGGACAAACTTGCTGTTCTGGCCACATGCCTACATGATTTAGAGTTATTAGCAACTGTAGACAGAATCAGTTCATGAAAGAGCTAGTACATTCTGTGCAGTGTTTTCTAAACACTGTTGACTATCCAATGGCCTTGGGTCTGGATCATAGAATCATAGAATCATAGAATCATAGAATCATAGAATCATAGAATCATAGATGGTTAGAATGGTTAGGGTTGGAAGGGACCTCAAAGATCATCTAGTTCCAGCCTCCCTGCCATGGGAGTGGACCAAGTGGTCCATCAATCAAAACCATGTCTTTCCAGTTTAGAGACAAGGATGTCGTGTGGGACAGTATCAAATGCTTTGGATAAGTCCAGGTAGACGATGTCAGTTGCTCTTCGAATCTAGTTTAAAGCCCTGTCAACGAGCTCTGCTAGCTGTTGCGCTAACACCCTCGTTCCCCTCTGAGAAAGGCAAGTCCTGTCTGGTGCCAGTAGGCCTGGTGCCATGTGGCCCATGCCATTATCAAAAAAGCCAAAATTGTGGCGATGACACCAGCCACGGAGCCACTTATTAATCAACTGAATGCACTTGCTTCTTCCAGTGTCGCTACTTGCAACTGGAAGGATGGACGAAAAGATTACCTGTGCCCCAGATCCTCTTACCACCTGTCCCAGGGTCCTGCAATCCCTCTTGATTGACTGTGGACTCTGTGCTTCAGTTTCATCTCCACCCACATGGAAGAGCAGTAAAGGATAGTAGTCCGTGGACCGTACCAGGCTAGGAAGTTTCCTAGCGATATCTTTAACCCGGGCTCCAGGGAGGCAGCAGACTTCCCGCAGAGCAGGGTCAGCCCGGCATATTGGACCTTCCGTCCCCTTCAGATGGGAGTTGCCTATAACTACTACCCTTCTTTTCTTTCCTGTGGAGGCGGTCTTGATACAACGGGTAGTCCTCTCTGACCCTGGTGACACCTCCAGTGCAGATGGTCCCTTGGCTACACCATCCATCGATGGGCCTTCCACCTCCAGAGTCTCATACCTGTTGTGCAGGGTCACCTGAGGAGCTGAGGTAGGCAAGGAGCAGGGGGGTCACCTGTTGCCCCGAGCACAGACTTCTTTCCATTCGTGGCTCACCTTTGACTTACTGTCTTCTGCCGTGTGGGGTGAGGAATCAGAATGTCCTTTGTTTTAGGTTGCCTTTTCTGGGTCTTCCTAAAGAAGAAGTGTTTTCTAAACACTGTTGACTATCCAATGGCCTTGGGTCTGAATGATACTATGGAACTTAGCAAGATGGCTGTCTGGCCTTTTCAAGGATTCCATGCAGGTCACTAGATGGACCATTTTCAGAAAGCTGCAAAACCAAAGAAGATCCCCAAAAGGTGGAGAGGAAGCAGTGCTGGACCAGTTGGACCCTCCTGAGTTCAAAGCTTTCAAGAGATCTGAGATGCCAAAACTCTGTCATGAGAAACAAAGAACTGAAGTCTCTTTCAGCCTGGGACATATGGCTTTATTTTTAAAATAAACAACATAAAAAAATCACAATGACGAGGCAGATATTAACATATTACATTGTTTCATATTCTAAGAGATTGAAAGTGCAAATGGAAGGCTGAAAATACGTCTCAAAAAACTAGAGAATAAAAAATTAAAATTTTTTATTCCACTTTTTACAAGGTAGTGATAGAACGAGAGGCAATGGATTTAAACTGAAAGAGGGTAGATTTAGATTGGATATAAAGAAGAAATTTTTCACTCTGAGGGTGGTGAGGCACTGGAACAGGTTGCCCAGAGAAGTTGTAGATGCCCCATCCCTGGAAGTGTTCAAGGCCAGGCTGGATGAGGCTTTGGGCAACCTGGTGTAGTAGAGGGTTTCCCTGCCCATAGCAGGGGAGTTGGAACTAGATGATCTTTGAGGTCCCTTCCAACCCAAACCATTCTATGATTCTATGATTCTAAGTTTGATAATTAGGTAAGATGTGTGAGGTTATATTAAAAACTGTCATTGTTGGATTATTCTGTGATGACTGTGTTTCACCTAGAAACTTAAAATCATCCTGGCAAGAAGCAAATTTCATATGAAATGTTTGATCTGCAAGTCCTTGGAAGCTTGTATCCATAGAAGAGAGACATGAGAAGTTATCTGCACAAGCATGTAGCTACAGAGTGTTAGAATGTGGATCCCCATGCCTCATTAATTAGTAAACACAGTTCCTACATTTGGCCTGACTATTGTCTCTTTCAGATGCACCACACTCTGGTTTAGCCTTTAGCATTGATTAACACAACTCTCAACTCCACATCACTATCTTCCCTTCTATCAAGATGACTCTGCACTTTTGTCACTGTCTGCAAACGCTTTTCAAGAATCTCATCGTACAGTCTGCAACTCAGACCTTTGAATGCCTCAGCAAAAAAACTTTGCCATTTTTTCCTGAGAGACTATGAGCAGTAATTCTACTGTGACAGACATCCAGAACACCATTTCTCAGGACTAAGAACATCCCAAGGTAAGCCCATTTTCTTCAA
Source organism: Tauraco erythrolophus (assembly GCF_009769465.1). Lineage (NCBI taxonomy): Eukaryota > Metazoa > Chordata > Aves > Musophagiformes > Musophagidae > Tauraco > Tauraco erythrolophus. The sequence goes on from NC_141496.1 coordinate 65,295,291, forward strand.
ATATCTGGAAACAAGAAATATCTTCTACTCTCAAACCAATGCATGTAGCATTTCTGTTGCACATGTTCTTACCCCGAAAGCAAGCCTTCTCTTTCACCTCAACATTTATGATTCTGGGTCCTGCAGATCCCAGTGGGTAACACTCTCAAAACAAAGGCTGCTCCTATGTTGACAGAAACAGATTAGTGAGACAGATCTTAAGGTAGGTTTTATGATTTGCTGACAAATCTAATGACACTCCAGCTATCTCACACTACTGAAGTTTGTATCGTAGGCTGTTCTGAGGATGCCAATGTGAAGCCGTCTCCCTTTTTCAAAGCAAAAGTCATGAATGTAGCTTGAGTGAGCCAGACCCATATGGCCACCTGAAGCACCACTCAGAGCTTGGCCGCATGCTAACCCAATACCAAAGACAGTCTTTTCCAGTCCAAACAGCACAAGAAAGATAAAGGAAATACAGTGGAACTATTACTATATTTAAAAAAAAAAAAATCCATTTTTAATTTAATCTAAAGATTGACCTCATCTGAAAGCAAGAACAAGGCAGGATTTCCTTCCTGTGAGGCAGAACATCAGAGGACTCACTGCATCAAGGCAAGGCCATTAGGATAAGAGGCACAATGGCTGCCCAGCCTGCCATCAACTTCTGTAGGCCTTCCATCAAGATCAGGCTACATAACCCTGTTTCATATTTCAAAGCCAGTCTGCATAACCCTGAATCATATAAAATCCTGATTCAGCAGCACTCTTCATACATCAGTCAGAAGAGAACCCCACACATGGAAAACAGATGAGAAGAGTCTAAATAGCTTTGTTCTCAGTGCCTCTTTCATATCCTGGTGTTTTGTTCAATCTCCATCATAGGGAGACCTGCATAACCCTTCCAGAACATAAAATCATAGAATCATAGAATGGTTTGGGTTGGAAGGCACCTTAAAGATCACCTAGTTCTAACCTTCTGCCATGGGTAGGGACATCCTCCACTACACCAGGTTGCCCAAAGCCTCATCCAACTTGGCCTTGGACACCTCCAGGGATGAGGCATCCACAACTTCTCTGGGCAACCTGTTCCAGTGCTTCGCAACCCTCAGAGTGAAAAATTTCTTCCTTATATCTAATCTAAATCTACCCTCTTTCAGTTTAAATCCATTGCCCCTTGCCCTATCACTACATGTCCTTGTAAAAAGTCCCTCTCCAGCTTTCCTGTACGCCTCCTTTAAGTACTGGGAGGCTGCAATAAAATCACCCTGGAACCTTCTCTTCTCCAGGCTGAACAGCCCCAACTCTCTCAGCCTGTCTTCACAGGAGAGAAGCTCCAGCCCTTGGATCATCTTCGTGGCCCTCCTCTGGACTCGTTCCAGTAGCTCCATGTCCTTCTTGTGTTGGGGACTCCATTGCTGAATGCAGTATTCCAGGTGGGGTTTCATGAGAGCAGAGTAGAGGGGCAGAATCACCTCCCTCGACCTGCTGGCCACGCTTCTTTGGATGCAGCCCAGGATACAGTTGGCTTTCTGGACTGCAAGAGCACGTTGCCGGCTCATGTTGAGCTTCTCATCAACCAGCATCCCCAAGTCCTTCTCCTCCAGGCTGCTCTCAATCCATTCTCCGCCCAGCCTGTACTTATGCTTGGGATTGCACCGACCCACGTGCAGGACCTTGCACTTGGCCTTGTTGAACTTCATGAGGTTCTCACAGGCCCACCTCTCCAGCCTGTCAAGGTCCCTCTGGATGGCATCCGTTCCCTCCAGCATGTACACAACACCACACAGCTTGGTGTCATCTGCAAACTTGCTGATGGTGCACTTGATCCCACTGTCCATGTTGCCAACAAAGATGCTAAATAGCACCAGCCCCAGTACTGACCCCTGAGGAGCACCACTTGTCACTGGCCTCCACTTGGACATGGAGCTCTTGACCACAACTCTTTGAGTGCGACCATCCAGCCAATTCCTTATCCACCGAATGGTCCGTCCATCAAATCTATGTCTTTCTAGGTTAGAGACAAGGATGTTGTATGGGACAGTATCAAATGGTTTGGATAAGTCCAGGTAGACAATGTCAGTTGCTCTTCCCCTATCCATCAATGCTGTAACCTCATCATAGAAGACCACCAAATTAGTCAGGCAGGATTTGCCCTTAGTGAAGCCATGTTGGCTGTCACCAATCACCTCCTTATTTTCCATGTGCCTTAGCATAGTCACCAGGAGGATCTGCTCCATGATGTTGCTGGGCACAGAGGTCGGACTAACTGACCTGTAGTTCCCTGGGTCTTCTTTTTTTCCCTTTTTAAAGATGGGGGCTGTGTTTTCCCTTTTCCAGTCAGTGGGAACTTCACCTGACTGCCACGACTTCTGAAATATAATGCAGATCTCAACACAAACGTTCTTAAAAGAGAGAAAGGAAATGAAAGTTTTTTGCAGAATTTTATAGTAGTTTACTTCACAAGACAAAAGCCCCACAGTGTTGTTAAACACCAAGGGACCAAAGACCTCTTGCAGGTCACCATACTTCCTTGATTGTACAAGCTGTGCTTGTTCTATTTTCAGTCTTCCATCATTAGCTCTTTCTCTCACTCTTTTTTAATATATAGGCCATGCCTGCTATTGATCCATGCATTTTTCAGCATGATATGGAGTTACCTTAGTCTATATGATTACTCAGGAAATGCTCAAGGGATCAGAATATAATTGGGCAAGAAAAAAACCTGATGCCATTTTTATACTTTCTTTTTACTGAGGATATTCAAGAGAAAATTGAAAGGCACGGAACACTTTTGAACCAGAGAAAATGTGAGGGTTTTTAATTTTTCTATAGAAGATTTTTAAACATTGCTCAATTTGAGATTTCACATCCTCGTTTAGGGATGAAAGATGAGGAAAGCAAGATTTTAATGGCTCACAGCTCTAGATAAAGCTCAACTCACATAAATATTACATAAATGAAAGAGCCAACAATGCAGTCTTAAAACAAAACACGTTTTTATAAATGCCTATCTAGTGAAAAAGACGAGGAAATTGTTGTGTAAGACTGTTGCTCTGACTCTCTGAATTCATCGGGATTTACATTGCAACAGCTTATTATCTAAGCAACACAGCTTCATTTGCCCTGCATTCACTACTTGTATGAATGTTACCATCTCTTGCACTCTAGAGAAAGTACTGCAAATGGTGGTCAGGATCGCTCAGACACCAACTATACCTCACAGAAATGTATTTTTTTTCCTTTGGGAACGGCTATCTATTGTTGTAGGTCTACTAAGCATGTTCTCCATAGACACTCGCTCTGTCCCTCTTGCTGTCCTGCTGAATGGAGAGTATAGGATAAGGGTACAAAGCAGATCTCCACAAGCCTTTCTTTAAAAGCCACAACCACATCTGTTGCCTTACCTGAGCAACAAAAAAGTCAGGGTTTGAAAGAGAGTCTGAGGGGAGAGCCATGTCCAAAAACTTGATTACTACACTATGGTACATGTTTGTCCTGGGCAAGGAGTATAGCATATGGTTCTAAAAACCCTAACAGCAAATCTAGAACAATCAACAGAGATTGTATCCTGTTATTTCTTCAAGTTTTTTAAGGTGGGGGACCCGTATCCCTTATAGCCATGAAGAAAGGACCACCATATTCACTTGGTATATAAAATGACTACATCATAATCCAAGATTCCAATATCATGCTAAAAAGCTGCATTTTTTTCTTGTGGTAAATAGATATTCTATGCTGGTACGGTCTTTTCATTGGACACTTGCGTTCACAGATCTGCATCTGAATTATTACCAAACTTCTTGTTTCACATTAGAAGTATGCAATACTCAATATCTTGTTCAAGTAGCTTAATCCTGTCAAGGAAGGTCAATAAGGTCTCTCACCTAGAGGAAAGATGACTATTATATTCTCTTACTCCATTTTTTTTCCCAGTCCATCCTCTATGGACTATACCGATTGCAAATATGACTCAATATGTCATTACTGCCAAAATGGAACCAGAAATATTCTGATGCAGGCTTAAGAATGGAGTAGTTGGAAGATAACATGAGACTTTGGCAACAGTTGATTTTGAATGGAAAATTCTGCAGCTCTGAGTTTGGTCCTGGTGTTCCTCCCTCTCCTATAGACTCAAGTAGAATCCACACACAGCTCATTAGGTACACTGACCTCTCCTTGCTGTGAACCAAGAACTACAGTATTTGCGGTAGGTAAGAGGAGAGAACACTGTTGTCAGACATCAGAACAGTATTTTTGGCGGCATCAGAGCTTCTGTACCTGCCTAGATGTACGCACATAACAGTAGCTGATGCACCTGGATGAACCCAGCTGGGAACTATTCAAGGTAGGTCCTTCACAAAACTCCTTTCCAAGCTCTTGGTGATGTAAGCAGTACTGCTAAAACCAGGCAATTCCCAGACAGCTGGGAGCCCTCTGGCCACCCAAGCCATCTGTGGAAAAATAACCAAAAATGCGGGGAATGGAAGAACTCTATTCCCCAAAGTTCAGCTTACATCTTAACACAAGCTGTAAAATTAGAGCAGCTTTGAGGTGAGACACAATTGCTGCTCCCGGGAATGGAATGTGGTTGGCATGGACAAAGCTTGATCTGGCCAAGCGGAATGTACGATATTCTTGAAATGGGGAGCAGAGTGTTACAAAGGTACCACGGCTCATCCCTGTTACCAGGGACAGAGAATGGCTGGCAAAGGGAACCGCACAGCTGTCAAGGAAGATGGATCGCAACTGTTGCCTCAACAATGGTGGTGAATGGAGTTAGGTCACCGAAATCTAGCTAGGCATTTACCTAGGCGATTTGGCCACATAAATGCTTAACTTGTTGTAAAATTCTTGTCCTTTAGGAACTTTGCTCATTATAATGTCATTATAATACCAAAACACACCTCCATCCTGAAAGCTATCCATCTCTGGGCTGCAACCACCCCTCACTGAGCATGCAGCCTGAAATTCTTCTTGTCTAGACCTTTAAATTGAAGCAAGGAAAATTTACACCAATTCTGATAAAGATATACCTGACTAGAGTCCCTCAAGCTCCACCTGAAATTATAAAAATGGCTTAAGAGAAGGGAGTGTTGGAGGAAGACCTCCATCGGAGTGTCTGAGACCAGCCAACAGGCTGGATCTCTCTTCTCCTCTCCATAGGGATGCCTGTTGTGTGAGAGCTCTCTGTTACACGCGCTCAGTTACTAACATGTTGCTAGCTATTTAAAATCATCACTTATAAGGTTTTCTTTCACAGTCAGCACCTTTTCACCGGCTATCGTCGAACCTGTATCCTGTCACAAACATGCACAATAAAATTTGTCATCTATAAATGTAAGTTTCTGGAATCATCAGTAATTGACACAGGGGATATAAGGGATTTGTCCCCGTGTTGAGTCCAGTCCAGAGTCCCTGAATAAGTTAGACAACCACCATCAGACCTTGCGGGCTGTCCAGAGGGATTTGTTCCAGTGACGCTGTCAGCGTGAGCCTGACAGGCTGGTTAAATTGTAAAGGGTTCAAGGTAACCCCCTGTGCTGGGTTTATGTGAAAGGGTTTTGGTAGCAAGAGAGGGGATTCATCCCCTGTAAACTCCCGGGCTCCAAAACCGGTCAGACCCATTTCTGGCCAGGTTGGACCCCCATTCCCTCAGGCCGGGGTAGGGCCAATCAGCACCTCTGTGAAAGCCCTATTTAAGACAGGGAAAAAGGAGCCTGAACCGTGATTCGGACCTGCAGTAAGAGAGGGGGGAGGCAGGAGCTGCCCCCCCTCCCCAGCCTCCCAGGTGGGCAGCTGAAGACGTCCGTGCTGGCGCCGCTTGGAGAACTTGGAAGCGCCCCGCTCCTGGGGTGCTCACTGGGTTGAATTCATCCAGAGAGTATTAAGGTCTGAGAGAAATGGCCACGCAGACACTAGGTCAGTGCAGATGGAGCGGGAGGAGGTGTGCTGGTGCGGGGATTCCCCTGCAGCCCATTGTGAGATGGCAGCGGCTCCCCTGCAGCCATGAGAGACACGGAGGACCAGAGACCCAGCCACAGCCCAGGGAGAAGCCCATGCTAGAGAAGAGATTCCTGAGCCTGAAGGAGGCTGTAGAGAATGCGTAACCCAACAATGAAGGGGTTAAAATTTTTGTGTAAGAATTTCATGAAGGGTTTAGTAGGTGGTTTACACATACCTAAAGAATAATACAAGATGACCATACCTAAAGCTGCCAGAAGTGATTAGAAGGCAGACTCTTTATCCAGAACTTTCTGCCCTTGAAGGGAACATCCCAGAGAAGGTATAAACTTCGTTATCATGTTTTTCTGAATTGTGAACATGCGCAGCAGTGACTTGGGGAAAAGGTAATTCCAACAGAGGGAGATGGGGACCACCGACTCATGGACCACCTCCCCTAAACATACCCCAGATCCAAAAGAAAGGAGCGGAGGAAGAGAACTGAGCATGTGAAGTAATTTACATGTAAAGTGAGAGAAAATTAACCAATTGTTTAAGAGAATAACAATGAATATGTAAACACATTATGAATATGCATGATTGCAGTGTATAATTAAGTTTCTGTCCAGGGGCCAAGTGTCCATGCCAGGAGGAGATATCCCCTGTGCATCCGGGGCCACAATGAAAAATGCCTGCTTTCTAAAACTCCAAAACAAGTCTTGGAAATTTCAATTTGTATTGTACTGACTTTTCAGGTATCAAATGAGACTCATGACGAAGTAGAGATACATCTAAAGTCCATGGAGAAATCCACTCTGGCGCAGGTGGCAGCTCCCTAAGAATCCATGACTCTGTGGAAAAAGCCTGCACTGGCACAATCTGATGGGTAAGGATTGCATCCTGCGGGAAGGACTCATGCTGGAGAAGGCTGTGGACTGTCCCATGAGGAGGGGATCCACTGGAGCAGGGAAAAGAGTGTAAGGAGTCCTCCTCCTTTAAGAAAGGATCGGCAGAAACAATCTGTGATGAACTGACCTGCAGCCCCCCACTCCCCATCTCCTGTGCCGCTGGGGCAGGAGGTAGAGCCGGGAAGAGAGGAAGGTTGGGGGAAGTGGTGTTTTTGAGATCGGGCCTTTGTTCCTTGTTATTCCCTCAAGTAACTGTTAATAAATGGAATTGATTTGTCCCCAGGCCAAGACTGTTTTGCCCGGGGCCATGGTCGGTGGGTGCTCCCTCTCTGTTCTTGTCTCAACCATCAGTCCTTTAGCTACATTTTTCTCCTCTTCATCTCATTGAGGAGGAGGAGTGAGCGAGTGGCCTCCTGGTAGCTTAGCTGCTGGCTGGGCTGAACCATGACATCCCCCTTCTCCTTAAACAGTGTGTGGCAGGTGGGTCGGATAAGAGGGTCTCCTCTTTCTTGGGAAACTGGTAAGCTGGTCAAATTCAAAAGGGGTTGAGGTAGTGCCCCTCTCTGTCCTCTATGGACCCAACATCATGTGGGGTCATGACCCAACATGACATCATCCAAGAGAGAGCAGGGCAATTCCTAAGAGCATCTCAACATACTAGTGGCAAGGTACAAAAGGTCATCAGGATCCAGAACCAGAGTGTTAACTGTACGTTGAGTGCTGTCTTTCCCTACCTCGGGTCAAAAGAGAAAATAACTGTCTTTTTACAACCTACTTTCTATGGTAGAATGTGGAGTTAGCATCTCATAAAAAAACTTTATCCCTGGAGGGAATCCTGCTATTGCACTGCTTTGCTATTTCACATGCCCACAAGCCTTGAGATCCAAGAGAATCAAGGACCAAATAGAAAGCTTTCCGTATCAAACAAGAACACCTGATACATAGAGATCCCAAGCCCTCAAGCTTCGACTCAGACAAACTAGCACTGGAGAAGAGACTGGTTTTGACTCCACTGGCACCAATGCAGTAAAGACACGTTTCTGCAGTGCAACCCAGCACTGACAAGCACATACATAATTTGCTATGGAGGAACTAGTTCAGATTAATCTTTTGTACTCTTAGTACTTGCTCTGAAACCAACAGTCACAGGAGCAAGGCTGACATGACAGTACAAACAGCATTCTTTCAAGGCTATGGCCTGCATGCTGCTAAAGACATAATTCAGTGTGTGGCCTGCTGTACTTGACCCAGTTCTTCCTGACCTGCAATGCTGTAGTCGTACACAGAAACCATAAGCAGGGGAAAAGAGGGAAGGGCAAAATTAAAAGCTTTACATAGAGAAATAAATACCGTTCACTTTAATAGCTAATTAAATACATTTAGGATCCTCATTTACAATTCAGAACTGCAGGCATAAGGTAGGACATCAAAATGACAGTTGCAGCATTGATATGTTTAACAAATGCATTCCAGAAGAATTAGTAAGAGGGACTGTTATTTTCAACCCACCTAAAACCTCAACTGCAACTGGATTCATTCTTGTTTTTGCAAACAGATGGGCTGCAATACCGAGAAGCTGCCTGTTTTCTCCTATGAAAAGCTGAGAGCTCACTATTCATCCTATGCACGGAGAAAAAAAAAAGGTATTAAAAAAAGATTTAAAGGTAATATATTCTCAGCTATAGGAAATGAACATCTTTTAAATTAAATCAAAAGAAACTTGCTGATCAAAAGTTAGAAAGACCTTCTAGCAGTGAAACAAAGTTTATCAATGTCCACTAACAGAAATAGTCTCAATAATCTCACTGACAGAAGCACAGTGTATTTTGTGGCGTGCGTATGCAGTCAGCATCTGTCATAAATAGGTGTAGGTTTACATAAATGTGTGATTTAGACTCTGTTTGCACTGCAGGAAAGGTCTGTGCAGCTTGGCAAGGTAAGTGAGATGACATGAAAGTAGGTCATCAAGGACGTTAGCTATGGGACAGCTTCAATCTGAGAAACTTACTAACAGAGTTGTACTTTCCAGTCAGGAAAAAAGACACATTCCTGGAGCTCTACAAAATCAGGAATGACTGGGAGAAGGAATGACTCTTCACCGTCTCTTTAAATATAAGAGCTAAGCAGGAACTAATGAGGAAACAAGTTTCAAACTGAGGAAAACTCCAGAGAAACAGAAAAATGTAGTTATTCATAAAGCAAGTAACTGACCTGTGAAACTTCCTTACCACAGGATATTGCAAAACCTATAAATTTTCATGGCATGGAGAGGAGAATAGAGAATATCAAGAAGAAAAAGAGGGCTGCTAACTATAAAGAAACTACGTTCTGTTCCAGAAGTTCCTGAACCAGCATTGCTGTAAACTGGGAAAATATTTGGGGAAACATGATTCTCAACTTCCTCTATCCTTATAGCCTTCACTACGAGCAGCAACAGGATGGGGGGCTCAAGTGACTGTTCCAGCAGAGCATGATGTTGAGCCTAGATTAGGATTAAGATAGAATCAGAGTTTATACCCATAGGTTATTAGGTTTCACCACTAGGCTGGAGGCAGGGAATGAATGGAAATTAAGGCCTTTGTGCCAGAGTCCTTTAAAAAAAAGAAAACAAAATGTGACTTTACAAATTCTATTGCAATTTCTGAAACCTGAGGCACATCATCTTCCCTGATATCCTATCAAGACATGATTTCCTTTGTTGCCTTTTATTTCTCACAGTGAAAGCAGCATGTGGGTATTTGTGTATGTATTTTACATCATTACTGCATGTTATGGATAATTTCTTTGGTGTTTGGAAGTTTAAAAAAAGACGTTACCATTAGAAGATTTAGACACACCAAGTCTGTTTCACCAGCGAGATCCTTTAGTAATTAAAATGAGATTTCACTAACTATAACACACTAAATTATTGCACTTGCTTCCATTCCTTTCCTTGCTGGAGAAGAATTCCTTCAGGCCAAAGGAGTGGACTGTGTCTAGGAAAGGATGCCTGAGCTCATGCTGAAACCACTTTCACAGATGAACCGAGACAAAAGTCTCTTTCTAAAAGTTGAACTAGGCCTCCTTTCCCCCAAAATACACCCACTTCTGACGAAAATATTTTGTAAACCAACACTAAGGATGCACTGTGAGGAAGATGTATTGACAGCCTGATTTTACATAGCTAGGATGGACCTCCATCATTTCATCATGATGAGAAAAATACTCCAGCTTTCTTTTTTCTCTTTCTTATAAATGGACAGCATGTGTGGATGACTAAGTAGAGAAATGAACTGTAAATCATCTAACAGTCACATAACTGTAAGTGAAGGAGAAAACACAGCTAGACCAAAAAGAATATTGTCCTTTAGCAGGTAGAGCATGTCAAAGTATTGGTTTATGAATTTAACAAGATACTGGATACTCCTTAAGGTCAACAGCTCTTTGGTTACAGATGTTCAAATTAAGCATACAGATATTTACTTCTGCTAGTAATTTAAGGGAACAAGCAACATGTTCACTCAGGGAAGACATTCAGGAGATAATATCCCCAAAGACAAATACAGTCATTTTACAAGTTCACATAATTTTGTTTCTCTTTGGTAATTGACACATTGTCTTTCTCTGCTACGCGAGGAATGTGCTTTTATCAAACTAAGAGTTTTGAAATAACTAGATCAACTAGATACCCAAGTATGCTTCAGGCTTTTGAAGTTCAGTACACAGATGAACATTTCACTTCAGTATAAAACTGAAGGTTACAAGAGAAATTAAAAATGTCATCAGACTTTGCAGTAGGACAAGTAGATCTTTCCAAGCCCGTCGTCAAACACTTTCTTTATCCATAAATAGAGACTTTATATTGAACAGAAAAAGATAAGTTGCTTACTCATTGCAACTTCATTCTTTTACGAGAGTATAAATGTATCCTCTTTAATCTCAAGAAGTTTGTAAGTTTGAAAGGAGTTCCAATTAAAAAAAAAAAATCTTGTAATGTAAACCTACTGTTTTGATAGGCTACATTTTGCTTCATGAGTATTTTTCCATTAGCAGTTGTCAAACCTCGGCTGTGAGGATTCATCTGTGATGTGCAATGTGCTGTCTATATGAAATACAGCAAGCAATAATCTTTCATCTCCCCATCTGTTCAGTGACAGAATTACAAGGTGCCCCACTGGTCACGCTTTGTCAAACACTGACATGAGTACTCTTCATCTGAATTGCAAATTTTGTGGAGCTATTTATCTAATATAAATTCTCTTCAAAGAGGCCTTGACAGCTAGTGGACTCTTCCTTGGAGAGCAAAGAAGGGAAACATGCATGCTCAGGAATTTCATATTTTATTAAGGCATCAGCTTAAGCCCCAGGTTCTATCCATGTACCTGTGTGTGACACTTGACTGCAGATCATGTGGTTGTACTGCATGCTGCACCCCAGCGTAGCTGAGATACACGGATGCAGAAGCACTTGCTGTGACAGGGCCTGGTGTCTCGAACCTTCATTCTGTTCTGGGAGCACGTAAAGAGTCCCCTGCCAGACTGAAAATTTCTGCTGTTACTCATCAAATTATACACACTGGCCGAGATTTTGCCTTCAATCACAGAGTTGGATTTCATTCTCCCACTTCATCCCTCTTACTCTGTCGTCACACTGTAACCCAAAATGTCCTTGTGAAAGTCTTTGCAGGGCTACTCTGAAAATGGATGGGAACCTAAGACAGAAGGAACTGCTATGTTGAGGACTGCCACCATCTACCATACCTGGAATCACAGCTTGCACTATTTGCTTCACAACATGTGAGACTGAACATAAAACCAGTCCATTTTTCAAAAGCCTCAAGAATCCCACACCTAATTAGCCCTTGGTATCCTTTCAAAAAGCAAGCCTCTGCGCTGGATACAGACGACATACACATTGCTAGGACTTACTACATTCAGCCATTCTTTCCTGTCCCTTCTTTTTCCTACTAGAAATTATCTTCCTAAACTCTTGATTTCCGGCCATGTGGCTGTGATCCAAGATGAATCTGTGAAATCAAACTGGCCAATTCGATTGGTCTGTGATACCTCAAGTGTCAACGAAGCAGCCTGAACAACACTTTTCTGAGCCTTCAATATATTCAGCTATCCAAGGAATCTCACCCTGATACAGACACTGGTATAAACATATTTCCGATCCACTGTGGTTTACTTCTAGGCCAGGAAAAGACCAAGTTAAAAGAGGCAAAGGCTGATCGTGTCTTTGAGTGTAGTCAGAATACCAGCATAATTGTGCAAACATATATTTAAGTAATTATACTGGTATCCTCCCATACTCCTCAACCAATTTTTATCTGACACCACACTGCCAAGGGTACTAGGACTATACAAAACAGACCTTGAGTTACTTTTATCATACAGTCCAGGCTACAATAATAAGAGACTCTAGCCTAGTATTAGGTGACTGTTCTTAAGAATCATAGAATCATAGAATGGTTAGGAATGGTTAAGAACAGTTACTGTCACTAGATATAGTGACTTCCTGCTGCCCCAGGCACCACAAACAGCATTAACAGCCACAAAAGGATGCCAAATTATTCCAGAAGACTGCTCCTGTAATAGACAATGAAGCATCCAGTCCTGTTGCCAGTACCACCACAGACCATTTCTGGCACTATATTCTTCCCAGCTCCACCTAGATCATTAAGGACTATCAAGTAAAGATTTTTCACAACTAGTCATGTGCTTATCCCTGCCAGGCCAACCAAGGGAAAAACGTGTAATCTCTCCAACATGGAAATATTAACAGCACAGGTTTAAAACTGTCTGTACAATGGTAGGGTTTGTCCAGGTAGTCTCTCACAGAGGACCTTTGTTTAAGGAAATGGGAGGAACAGACATCAGAAGGACAAGGATTTTTGTGATGTACTGAGACAATCTTCAGAAGAAGCAATGCAGCTTGTTAACCTATGCAGGCCAGAATGGGAATTCAGACTAGTGAAAGTCTGAATCGTGCTGAAGCAAAAGTTGGAATGAAAACACTAGAGACACTCACTGCATGGCAGAGCAGGTTGCAACTGTAAGCACTATTAAAAGTATGGACTTTCTAATCCCAGGAAGCCTGGTGCTTATGATGTCTTACCAGACGAATGGAATTCTGGGGGCAAACAAAAGTGCAGCCATTCCCCAGTGGCTCTGCAGTCTGAAGTACCACCTGTTGATATCTCTGTTCCATTCAGATCACTGCATTTCCATTTGCCCTCTTCTCCTGCCAACATTTTCAGGTTTGACTACATCATTTTTTTGAGTCCAGAAGCTGCTGCTATTGAACGTTTCCTCTAACCCTTTGGACATCTCAGCATCTCCTGCCTGGGGAACACTGTCCCTTGACAGGTCTCCCAGACCTCTAATTACACACCAGAGGGAAAGACAATCTTCAAACACACATGTAACACGGAGCTTTACTTGGAGAAAGAGTTTCTTGTTTCTTCAAACTGGCTTCTAGGTTATCATGGCATGCATACCTTGTACTGTTTTGGCTTTTGCTTTATTTCTCTCGTTTGTGGCTGCCAAAATACACAAAGCCTTGAACATCTTCTGGGCTTGACACACAGGCTCTTTTCGTCATTCCCTGACACATCTCAAAATGTATTTTTTCTAATCAAATTCAGGAAAAACCACAACCTTCCTTCTTGTCCAAACTGTGGGCAAGATGATTGCCCCTGATATGTCTCAGATCTTTTTTTTAATTAAATAAACATAATTTCTGAATCATTTCATTTAACTGACAAGCTCCATCAAGTTTTCTGCTGATGTCCCTGCAATGTCAGCTTTCTTTTTCTCCCTCTGTCATGAGTTTGAGTTTTTCTTGTGCATAATATAAAACATGAACAAGGTTTCAGAGTGACTTGACAATGGCTTTATTTACAGTGCTGGTAAGACTTCTATGCAGCCATCGGAGAAACATACTCTGAATACTAATCTTATGTTGCTGAAAACTAATTTATTGGTACAGCAGCTTTTAAATCTGTGGTACATATTACACTCAAAAATCTATGCAATTAACTTGTCAATATTTATTACTGTAAATTAACTGTCAGAATAGTTCTAAATGTAATACTTTTGCTATGTTTTAGACAGCATTCAAGGCATGAATCAATGAACTACAGTGGCCTGGTGCAGCATGGTCCACCACTAGGCAGGCTGTGGCTCACAATGTGCAAAGGCCCAGCTTCTTTTCACAGAGTTACTAGCTTCCATCAATATTGTCAGCCTTGAAAAATATCAGCCAACAATGCTGGTCTGAATTTACTGTTGATTGTGATGTAGTATCCAGGGTAAGTGAGGAAAGGAGATCCCTTCTTACATGCTTGCATGGACTCTCCCATCTTACTGCTATCTCAAAGCACAGGAAGCTGCTAATATTTAATGTGATACTGTTCAAGAACATATTTTCATCCTAATGCTGCACAGAGGTGCACAAGGAGGTAGAGGATGGGGAATGCTTACCTGCTGTCCTATCCTGCACATGCTGAAAGTACAGCCTAACTTAAATGAGGAGGCTCGTGAAATTCTTGGCTTAAATCTGAGTACAGAATTCAGTTGTTTCCGCTACAAAGCACAGGCAGGTCTTTGGCTACAGTTTATCTTGACAAGAATGCTAGGATTGTGTCATGGTTCACCCCAGCCAGTGGCTCAGCCATCGCTCAGCCACTCGCTCACTCCTGCCCTCAGTGAGGTGGAGAGGAGAAAGATGTAACAAAAGGACTGAGGGTCGAGAAAAGAACAGAGAGGGAGCACCCACCGGCCATGGCACCGTAAAAAAGAGACTCAGCTTGAGGACAAATCAATTTAATTCATTACCAGTTCATTCAGAGAGGATAACAAGAACCAAAGCCCGATCTCAAAAACACTTTCCCTCCACCCCTCTCTTCTTCCCGGCTCTACTGGGAAGGAGAGCCTCACCGGAGGAGGCTCTACCTCCTCCCCCAGTGATGCAGGGAGACGGGGAATAGAGGGTTGCAGGTCACTTCATCACACATTGTTTCTGCCAATGCTTTCTTAAAGGAGGAGGACTTTTTACACTCTTTTCCCCGGCTCCAGTGGATCCCCTCCTCATGGGACAGTCCACAGACTTCTCCAACGTGGGTCCTTCCCGCAGGATGCAATCCTTACCCATCAGATTGCTCCAGCGTGGGCTTCTTCCCCACAGAGTCACGGCTTCTTAGGGAGCTGCCACCCACTCTGGCATGGGGCTCTTCACGGGCTTCAGATGCCTCTCCACCTCGTCGTCAGCCTCCAGCAGCTCACGGAGACCATTCTCTACGACTTCCTTCAGGCACAGGCATCTCTGCTCCAATGTGGGGTTCTCCAAGAGCTGCAGGTGGATCTCTGCTCCAACATTAATCTTCATGGGCTGCAGGAGAGCCACCTGCCATCTCACCACAGACTGCAGGGGAATCCCAGCTCCGGCACACCTCTCACTCCGTCTTCGCTGTCCTGGTGTCTGCGTGGCCGTTTCTCAGTCCTCTTGATGAACCTCAGCAGTCGCAGCAAGTTGAACTCCTTCCAGAGGGTGTTCCAGGAGCAGGGTGCTTCGGAACTCTCCAAGCCATGCTGCTGCAGCTGTCTCCAGTCAGGTGGCAGCAGCCCAGTGTGAGCAGCTGCCCACCCAGGAGTCCAGGGGGCCAGCCCCTGTCTCCCCACTCTCTTCAGTGTACATCCAGCCTCAGTTTGGGCTGCTTTGTCTCCATATTAAATAAGGCATTTTCAGAGGTGCTGATTGGTGTAAGGTAAAGCCAGCACATTAGGCTTTTCACAGCTATTTACAGGGGCCATTTCCGCAGCCTCTCCTGTAAACCCAGCACAGCCTGTTTAAGATGTCATTATCAAGTACATAGTCCATCTTGAACCATGTCTAGAGAGTGATCATTTTGCTTCCTCTCCCTGATCTCAAAGCAATCTTTGGGAGGTACAGCACAAGTCCCTCTTCTTTCCTAGGCTGAGCAAACAGTCTGCTCCACCAACAGCAAGATGAACATATGAATACGGACACAGAATTTGAGCCTTCTGTTACGGGCTCCACTGTGCACCACTCCCAGGTTGTGTGCCTTTGCACCTCAAACACCCTAGCAAAGCTGCGCAAACTTTCCTGGGTAAATCACTCATTGAAAACACTGATTAAAAAACAATTTGACATCATGCATGTGGAAAGGGCACATAATATCGGCAGAGTCTTGGCAAATCTTGATACAAGCAGCCTTGTCTCTGAAAGCTACTACTCCGTACTTGGCATCAGTGTTCCACCAGAATAATGTAGATTTCCTTATGGTCTCTGTGGCATTTTGCTGGGTCATGGGGCCAGCTGGACACTCAGCAGCATGTTGATCTGGACCACAGCATCTACTTCCCATCAGTTCAGCATAGGCTCATCAGCCCTTGCCTTGCCAGCCACATAACAGCACATATAGTAAGCCTACGGTTTCCATTTAAAAGGATGCTCTGAGCCTGACCTAGGACTCAGCTTTAATCCATTCAGTATGCTATTTGTTGATATCCTAATGTATTCAACAACAGCGCGCAGTGCCCACTTTCACGTCTTCTAGAACACAAGCTATTATATTAGCAATATTGCAACTCTGACTGGCATGCTATCTCATTTCCAGAAGGAATTGGCTTAGTGTGACATGATACCCTTTAAAGAAAACATATATTGACTGGCATCAATTAAATGATGCACACTGAAGTATGCACTTACTTTCCTCGTGTCAGACATTTTCTTGATTTTTTTCAATATATAGAAGAAGTTGGGTCATCCCCTTTCAGTTTCAACATTTAACTGTTAAAGTAACACCAATTTTCTTCTGGATTTTCCACAGTATTCAAACAACTTGCTGGGAAAGCACAATCTTATTTTTCAGAGTTCCCTGGGCAGCAATTTTAAAATTTTGCAACAGCTTTCATCATCTTGAGATGGAAAGATTTCACCAGTTTTATACACGATGGCCATACCGTTTATGCCAGTAGAAACACTTATTGAATGCATCCCTACTTGTGCAGAACACTGCAAGCTCAGCTGTCATTAAAGAAACTAGGTCTAAGCCTTTGGCTATTTGCTAATCCTTCATGCCTCCCTTGGCATCTCAGTTGAGTTTCTCTTTCTATGCCAGCTTGTTCCATTTTGCTCATTGTCATGGTTTAGCCTCAGGTAACAACCAAGCATCACCCAGTCACTCACTCACTCCACCACACGCTTCCCTGTCCAGTCCCCCACCCCATCCCCCGGATCACCACCCCATCCCCCCGCCCCCTTTCCCACAGTGGGGTGGAGAGAAGAAAATACAACAAAAGGCTTGAGGGTCAGGATAAGAAGAGTTAGTGATCACCCATCGACCACGGTCCCGGGCAAAACAAACTCAGCTTGGGGACAAATCAATTTAATTTGTTAACAGTTACTTCAGAGAGGACAACCAAGCCAGATCTTAAAAACACCTTCCCCCTACCCGTCCTTTCTTCCCAGCTCTACCTCCTCTTCCCAGTTGTGCAGAGGGACGAGGAATGGCAGTTGCAGGTCAGTTCATCACACACTGTCACACTGTTTCTGCCCCTCCTTCCTCCTCAGAGGGGGGACTTCTTATACTCTTCTTCTGCTCCAACATGGGGCCTCTTCCCACTGGAGATAGTTCTCCATGGACTTTTCTGATGTGAGTCCTTCCCACGGAATTCAGTCCTTACCCGTCAGACTGCTCCAGCATGGGCTTTTCCCATGGAGTCACAGTTTCTTAAGGCCTAGCCACCCTATCTGGTGTGGAGTCTTCCACGGACTGCAGATGCATCTCTGCTCTACCATTAGTCTCCAGCAGCATGGGGGGTCCTTTCCCACAGGAGACAGTCCTCTATGAACTCCTTCAGGCACAGGCATCTCTGATCCAGTGTGGGGTCTTCCATGGGCTGCGGGTGGATCTCTGCTCCACCATTAATCGACATGGGCTACAAGGGCAGCTGCCTGCCATCTCACCATGGGGTTGCAGGGGAATCTCAGCTCCAGCACACCTCCTCCTCCTCCTTCCTCTTCATTTACCTTGATGTTTGCATAGTTATTTCTCTCACATCTCAGTCTTCTCTCTGCTGTAGCCACACCCACCAACGAACCTTGTTGGTTCTGACAGGATGAACTCTGTCCAAAGAGTGCCCCAGGAGTGACATATCCTTGCCAGATAAGGAGCAGCAGCCCCAGCGCAGACAGCCATCTGAGTCTTCTGATGACAGCCAGGAACAGTTCTTCCCTTAACCACTGGGAAGAATTCTGTGCTAGTACAGTCAACAATCCTACAAAATGAAACTCACTGTGTGGAAAATTTCATCCACAATGTCCTTCAAGTTAAGGGAAATAGAAAGTTTCAAGTGCAACATCTTTAAAAGGGAATTAATCTACTCTGGACTCCAAATGATTCTGGAAGTGTGTAAGAAGGGATCTCCTTTCCTCACTTCCAGATGCTGGAACAGGCACATTCAGACATGCAAATATTCCCAGATGAGCTGTTCTTGAAAACGGAACACGCAGATAAATCTTAAGAGAAGACACATTTGATTGTATGCCTTTTTGATAATTTGTATAGTTTGCTTTAAGATAGAGTCACTTGAATGCTAACATCTACTGAAAATATCAGTGGAGCTGCAAATCCCAGGTCTAAATGTCCAGAAGTGAAAGCACAACAATTCTAAACAATGTCAGGAGCTAGAACCAAAAAGGACTTGTAGGTCTCCAGTCTCATGAATGCAAGCCTATGATTGCTTGGAAATACAATGCTATGCCAAATCTGTTCTACACAACGCTTCTTCAGATAGATGGTGTATGTCCACCTGAGCACTTGAATCAAAAATTAAAAGCTTGCTCCCAAAACCAAAAAGACTGGGGCCTTTACAGTCCCTCCTCCTATCGTGACATCCTTAACAATAAATCAGCAGAAAAGTCTTCTAGGTCATCTTCTAGAAGCAGTTAAGAGCCATCGCAACACACTGACCAATAGAAGAACATGACTTGGGACTGGGCGAGGAGTGATGGCAAGGATAGATGGAAATGAAACATGCAGGACTGATGTAAAATGTGTATCAAAGCAGTGCCAGACCTTGTTGTCTGAAGATGATTTTGTCTATCACCTTTCATCTTCCCTTCTTTTCTCTCCTTCCTTTTCCCAATAGATAGACAAGGAGGAAGAGGGTGGCAGGCTACTGGAAAACATCTGTCACCAAAGTGGAATTTTGGTGACAATGACTTTGTTAGTAATTGCAGAACCAGCTTTCCCATGGTTACCACCTGCTTAGTATTAATTTCTGATTTGTCCTACCTTTGTGTTATACTCACAGTGCACAGGGTGGGCTGGCTGGGTCACTGGCTCAGGGAATTAGATCTGAAGGACTTAAAGCATTAGTCTAGCATCTTTTGGGTGTGGGTACAGACTGTTGTGCTGAACATTTGGGAGCTCTAAAGGGGATTATGCTGCGTGCACGGCCAGAATAATGCAGGTTGCAAAGAGGTCTTGATGGGCTCCCAGAACTGCTTTTAATTGCACTATTTCTCATCTATATCCCAGCTCAACCATTTTTCTTCACACATCTCAAGAACAGACAGAGGCTGAGATTTCACAGCCAGTACTCAGCAGGAGGTAAAGCAGAAGACATTAGCAGAAAACCTCATCATGTCCCAGAACTTTTCGATGGTATTGAGGCTTTTGGGAAGCTCAATTAAAGACCGTGTGTTGAGTTTGTGTGGTGGAGTTTTTGTAGTGGGGGAGGGGTTACAGGGGTGGCCCCTGTAATAAGCTGCCAGAGCTTTCACATCTCCAAGTCAGACTCACCTCTGGCCAAGGTTGAGCCAATCAGCACCTCTGTGAAAAACAACTTTTAGAAGGGAAAAAAAAAACTTTAGCAGAGACAGGGGGAAGACTCAGATGGCTGTCTGTGCTGGGGCTACTGCTCCTTATCTGGCAAGAGGGGTGGCAGCCACGGTGGCAGAGCTAAGAGTGCTCCGAAGCTCTCCGCTCCTGGAATGCCCACTGTGTGAAACTCGTACCACCAGGGCCACTATAAGTTCTTCTGCTATATATTAAGCAGGACTGTTAGGCTAGTCCAGCCCAGTACAGCTGCAGCAGAGAGAGGAGTGGGATGAGAGAAACAATTCTGCAGACACCGAAGTCAGTGAAAACGGAAGAGGGGGAGGTCTGCAAGAGCTGAAAATCCACTACAGCTGTGGTGAGAGAGCAAGTGGCCTTCCTGCTGCCCGTGGAGATTAACAGTGGAGCAGAGATCCATCTGCAGCCAGTGGAGGACCCCACACCAGATCAGGTGGCTGCACGTGAAGAATGCCATGACTCTGTGGGAAGCCTGTGCTGGACCAGTCTGTTTCTGAAAGACTGCATCCCATGGGAGGGGTGCACACTGGAGCAGCAGAAGAATGTTAGGAGTCCTCTCCCTGAGGAGGAAGGAGCAGGAGGAACAATATGTGACAAACTGACCACAATCCCATTCCCTGTCTCCCTGCGCCGCTGTGGGGGAGGAGGTAGAGAAATCGGGAGCAAAGCTGAGCCCAGGAAGAAGGTGGCAAAAGGTTTTTTTTACAATTCGGTTTTGTTTCTCATTGTCCTCTCTCATGTGATTAGTACCAAATTTAGTTGATTTTTTTTCCCCAAGTCGAGTCTGTTTTGCCCATGACCATAATTGGTGTGTGATCCCTCCATGTCCTTGTCTTGACCCACGAGCCTTTTGTTATATTTTCTCTTCCCCATCCCACTGTGGGGAGGAGTGAACAAGTGGCCATGTGGTGCTTAACTGCTGGCTTGGTCTAAACCATGACAGACCAATACCTTCAATTTATAAGTCTAAGCATCCAGCCTCTGACAGATCAGACCATCAAAGTTTTTCAGTTTGGTACTGATAAATCTCTTCAGTCCCTTTCTGCTGCCTTTTGAGAAATGAATCTTTCTCAAAATATAAATCCATATCCATATTCTATGTTTTTGTCGTCCCTACCTGGTAACATGTTGATGACAGCACACTAAATGTAGACCTTCCTTCTCAGACAGTCCCATTTTACTTGTTTGGTCTGAGGTAGTCTAGGCACTCTATGCAGTCCATATAACCTTGAATTTCTGAGTAGCAAGGAGGAAAGTTTCTGCATGCCTCATCCTGGCTCTGCACACTGGATCTATAAGACTATGCCTCTGCGATCCTTGCCAGGATCATCTAACAAAGGAAGGTAGTGTCTAGTTTTTAGGATGATGTAGGCAGGAGGAAACACAACCACATGCAACCAAGCTCTGCAGTGACAGAAATAGATTTCCCCAAGAAGGAGGGCAAAATGTAAAATGTTTTCAGCAATATAGCAGAGAATTGGGTTAGACTGAAACCCAGGCTTGAGAGACAACACATCTGGTAAGGACAGAGGCAGGGAAAAGGTATTTATAATGGTTTTTTATTACCTATTCATTTTAAGTAGAATTTTTAAAAGTTGTTCAGTCAAGGGAAAGAAGCCATCTATTTTTAAGTCTTGTGGTCTACATCTGAAATGAAAAACAAACACATGTGCTCTCCATCCTGCATTCAAAGTCACCATGTCAACCCTGCAGGGCTGAAAAATATCCTCCAAAGGGGAATTTAAACTTCACCCTCCTGCTTTTGTGGTTAATAAACCACCTGAGAGTGCTCTCAGCTCCTGCTGAATTTAAAGCTGCGTCCCTACCAGAATAAAGTAGCATCTACCTAGTATTTACAGTTGGAAGAGTAAACGACTGACAAAATCAGGGCTTCAGAAAAATAATGTTCCTCGTTCATGTTTTCAACTATAGAGCAATATTAATACCTTACAACATACATAGCTTTTTCCCTCTCCAAAATGCTTTACATTTAAGAAGCCTCCTATGCCCTGTTCATTAAGCAGGAGATAACACTGCAATTTAAAATCATTAGAAGCAATGATTCAACACAATCTAAGTTTCTCTGACAACCTTGTTTCAGCACAAGTCAATCACTGCTGTGCTTAACAATTTAGTCTTCTGTGTTAGCCTTGTAATTACCTCTGAAAATGGACTTGCTCCCCCATACCCTGAGAGCATCAGCTTTCCACCAAAGATAAAGACACAGTTTGTACAACGAACCTCTGTGCCCTGCAACCCACCTCTTTTCTCTGTGTTGAATATTTCAGCTCAGTTGTGGTGTGAGAGGAACTGTCCTTCAGTATTTCCCTATTGCACTTTGGTAGCTTCAAACCATTCCTCTGCAGTCCCAGTGGTTCATTCTTTTTTAAAAATTGAGAAAGATATCCATGAGAAAGCCAGGGACTTCCAAGCATGGCATCCAGGAGTAAGAGACACAGGAAAAAGTCCAGAATATCTTCCAACGGCTCTGACCAACACTCCTCTTAACTGGCTAAATCACAGAACACTTTAAGCTGGAAGGGATCTCTGGAGGCCTTTAGCAAAGCCTGCTCAGATCTGCCAGCTTTGTATCATGCCCTCTGGAGCCTTGCACATCTTAGACTCCCTTTGGGGAAAGCAGTGTGAAGCTCTGTTTTGAAATTATGACAAAATAGTTGACTTTTAATCTTGGTTTATTTCCAGGTCTTCACCCTTCTGTGGAGCACTGTGCTGGTGCTGTCTCCCTTAATTTAGTGACATTACTTGCCTCCAGTTTGCTTATATGCTTTATACAGCTGTCTATCATACTTCAGAAATTATTATCATCCAATGTGCCCCCCAACTCTGCCTCTGATCCTGATCTTTTTTTCTCTTTATGCTTTGCAAATAAATTAAGGACTTCAAAGAGAAGAGCTAGGAAAGGGATGGAGGTCTGTCTTTTCAACTTTCCCTCCTATTGCTGTCAGACCTGTTTTGATACTGGCATATGCATTCTGTCATCCCTGAAACATCATAAATGATAGCACATCACCAGCAGCACCATGTTGCTCAGAGTCACCTAACTACCTAATGCCTCACAGGCAATATTTGTTTGCAAACTAACAAAAAAACTCAGCCCTGCAAGAGAGCTTCCCACTTCTTCTCCAGGATCCTGGCTTCTTTGTAAGCTTTTCCTTTCACCCTTGCATAAGCTCTAGTCCACTAACACAAAGTCTACCTCATCTCCAATTTCATGTTTAAGAATTAACAGAACAGTCAGATTTGCTTCCCATTTTAAGATTCAATGTAATTTGGAAGGATAAAGTAAGATTGTTTGACTTGATTCTGTTTCAACAAACAGGAGAATTTCTCAGCAGCTAGCAAGTTGTTTGGTTTCTTTTTTTGTCATAGCATGCAGGTATGTGCTCTAGAAACAAAAATCATACCTAACATTGAAGAACTAACCTTTAAAAACCCAGAAATCTCTTAAACACTTGCCTCTCTGCCTGATATTTGCTGAAGTTCTACTTGGTGAAAACACGTTCTGGTTTCGGTGAGCTTCCAAAAGTTCTCGCTATTTCATGGTCCACACAAGAGTGATTCTGTGTGCTACCAAAGTCTCCTTCCCTGGAACTCAGTGGATGGAAATACTACATTTTCTTGTATGGTTTCCAAGAAAGAATGTCTGAACAAGCAGTTAACCCCACACTGCATCATACTTATCATGTCAAGGGAAGCTCTTAAAAGCTCACTGCAGGTCTTCCATCATATTCATGCTATTTCTAAAGCATTCCTGTAGTCAACTAATGGGAGATGGAACTTCTTTTTTTTAAATTGTGTACTGGGAAAAAGACATTCCAAGTAGTTCTTTAATGGCTCAGGAACTAGTAAGCACAGTGAATCAAAAATTACCTCAGTATCTCCTTGAGGAGACTTCTACACTCTCCTCAAAATCGGCTAAGCATATGACTCAGCCCTCTGCAATCCTAAACTGCCTGCTGGAGTGACCTGGCCCTGGAGATCAGGAACCACCTGCCCTGCTGCTGTCACAGCTTACTCCACAGCTTCGGTAAGACTCTAGGAGAGGACTAAGCTTTCAAAATGCTAGGGAGGCATTAGCAGGCAGAACTACCTTCCACTCCTCACATGTGTCTCCTGCCAGCTGCAGAGCAGGCCCAGGTAACGTGGAGGTCAGCAAACCATTTCCAACACAGCCAAAGTCAAGCTTAAAAAAAGGATTTCTGCTCCATTTGAAGAGCCATCCAGAAATCCTGGGGGGTGGGGAGTAAGGGTTCATCAGGCCAACCACATCTCCCATCCTTATAGCATTCAGTCTTCTAGACAGACTGATTTGCAGCCAGGTGTAACCCATGCAATGGTGTATCTGGCAGTACAGAAGATCTATTGACAAGGGACATGGCCAATGCAACACTCTCTGGTGTCTTGAATTTGGCCACCAACAATAAAGCAGCAAAAGCAAGTCTTGAAGCTCTCAGAGTTCACCCAGTGGAAAGGGTCCTACCTAAGCAGAAGAGCTTTTATCTCAAGTCATTCATGTCCACATATTTTCCTTTCTCATTTATTCTTTATCTTGCACCTTCCTGGGGCATGACATGAGGCTGTGCAGACTTGGCTACATAAATAATGACAAAACAGCCTTCAGCAGGGAGAAAATGCAAGAATTAGGGCAAAGGTGAGGATATTTGAGGTTCAAGCCTCAGCATTCAGTTTGCAAGCTGGGCCTCTGTCAATATCCACTAAGTAAGCTGGGTGGATCACTAAGGCCTGCACATGACTTAAGGTGTAAGTCAACAGAGTGGACTTACCCATACTTGCACAACTTAGTCTTCTAAATACATGGAATTTACATCCTAGCTGTGAAATCCCAGACAGATGCAGGATCAGAATGGAGAACAAGCTGCTTTTTTATCAACAGATCTCAGGGATTTGATGCAGAGAAAAAAGCTTTCCAGAAAAATCCTGCCTTTGGAGTGTCCTGCGCTGATCAAAAAGATGGTAAGAGAAGTTGAACATTGCACAAGCATTTTGCAACAAGAACCTAAGTGTTCCTTTAGCTGCCAAGCAAGAAAGCTCACAACAGCTCCATTCCCATTCAGCACACTTCCCTTCAAAATCAGAAGGAAGACTCTCTGTATTTTCAAAAAGAGTAGGAAATGGTGGAAGGTATGACTCATACAAGTCCTCACCATTGGCAGAAGTCACCTGGACTCTAGAGAGCAGCACAGGGGGTGAGCAGAGCAGTGCCCATACTAGTGTGAGTAGAAATTAATGCAGAATTAATACTTCTACCCCACAGAAAAGTCCAGACTGCCAATTCCATTTAGTTCAAAACAGGATAAAGTGACCTGCATATGACACTAGGTCTGTTTGACTTTGGGTCTCATGGCTCATTGCAGAAACCAGCCTTAAGAGTTTGAGCTGTCTCTGGAGGTTGCAACAAGCACCTTCTCTAAGTTTTCCCAGCACAGGAGGCTGACAAGGGCTTGCAAAGTAATTGCTGTTCTATATATGTGAAGAAATACACATATATGGAAATATACAAAACAAAGATGCAAGTGGAAGGCAGGCTGCTATTTTTGTAGAATCTCTCTTGTTCATTAGTGCACACAGAACAGACTTTGATGCTGTTTTGACATGCAAGTGCATGACCAGGCAACATACAGCTCATGTTTCTACCCAGCCTGGCTTCATATCTGCCAGTCCTGCTCTCTGCTTTATTAACTGGGCAACACACCCGACACTTTCTCTTTTTCTGCCTCCACTTGGCAGAAGTCACATATGTCTCTTTTAAGAGGCATCCATTCTCCCCACCTACTTTGAGCACAATGGTGTGCTCAAGCGGCTGTTTTTCTAATGGCTTGTGTTAATCTTCAACATCAAGCAAGTACATGTTAGGCAGAAGATCTTCTCTTTCCCACCAATAGGCAAATGAACTTCAGTCCAGGTCTTCAAAGAATTTGAGAGTAAAACCCATTTCATAGCAGTGGAAGAATTTATCCAAAGTGACATTTTGTGTCCCTGGAAGGAACCAGTAAGACAGGAGCACAGCATCATGCACAACGACAAATCCAGTCCTGTCTTGGAAGCTCATTTTTTCACAATCGTTTGTATCTTAACTTTTGTGACAAAGAAACAAATGATTGACAAGATGAACTCTGCATGTTTTATGGCTGGCAAAACCTATTTTTTATTTCCCTGGTCATGCAGGCTGGGAACCTGGGGTTTACGCAAAATATGGTATCTCTTCGAACTTTAAAAAAAAGAGAAATGATAGTCTGGCAGAGTCCTTAAATTTCTCCCTGACAGAAAGGCTAGGATTCAGTGAACCTACTGACTAAGCTTGAAGTTTCAAGCAAGCTCAGTTGATTTACTGGTTAGGCACTGAGCCTCTGAAACCTTTTCCTCATTATCTTCCGACTTTGATTTCTCCCACTATGGAAATCAGATCTGAGCAGGCCAGAAGAGAAGGCCTAACTTCATTCAAGCTATCTGAGACAATTTCCCTTTACCCATTTTAAATGAGAAAAAGTCAGAAAGAGAACAGCAAGACTAATAAAGAAAACTTTCCAATCTAATCATAAAATATTTCTGTATATCCAGATGTTCAAAGAACTGTGGCAAGGGCCATGGTTACCAAAATACAGCAGCCCGCTGCAAAAAATATTTCAATCAGTGTTCCTTAACAAGATATTCACAAACCAGCTGGTTTGTTCATCTAAAGGCTTTTTCCAACATCCTCAAGTGATTATTTGCTATAACAGAATTACTCTCTGGGAGAATCCTGAGAAGCACTCAAAACCCAGTACATATTCAGCAAAAATCTCTGGAATAGCTGGAGCATTGCCACACTTCTCCGAAAGACCTCCCTTGGCAGGGCTGGATAGGACACATTCATCTCCTTGAAAAAACAGCAACTATGTTACCTAATGCATCTTTTGGTTTGGGGATTTTTTTTCCCTGATTTTTAAGCTTGCTTCCTTGGAAGATTATATATATGTCACCACACTGTGATATATAAATATGCCACACCAACTCTCTCTCTATTCTCCCACTGAGAGGGGCACATGCACTGTTTCAGCCCTGTTTTTCAGTTGCAAACAGATCAGGTGGAGCAGGTCAGCTTGAAAGCTCTTGGCGTGCTACAGAAAAAGTAGAAAAAAAGGAAAGATTGATGAACTGAAATTAGCACCCAAGAGACAGTGATTTGAAAATCAGTCTGCATTTCTTTAGCCATCAACGCTGGCCATACAGATGGGCAGTACAGGAAAGAGCAAAGAAAACTGTGGAGTGGGAGCAAAGAGGATATGAGAGGCAGCTAGGGTACTGTTAGAAAGCTAGTGCCCCAGGTGGTGAACTGAGGGGATCGCAAGGAAGCAGAGAGAGTTCAACTATGAAATGAGAGACAAAAATGTGAGTTCACAGGAGGTGAGGCTTTATTCTGCTGATTCCCAAGCCATTCTGATGACCACATACACTCAAAAGGCACTAGACTTTGCACATTGTTTAACTAATTTTGTATCCTTTCAGAATGACCAACGAGTCTTGGGAGTGCCACTGGTTTTCCTGAGGTGGGCAGAGGTCCCCCCCATACCTACAAGAAATGATTGATTCTAGTATCACAGAACTAGTTTGGGAGGGGGTGACTCAGTCCATGGAGTCTTTTCAATATCCAGTCTTCAGGGTTTTCTAAGTGCAAGAAAGGAAAAGAAAATCACTGAAGATGAATTGAAGTTGATTATTCCCCCCAGTCACCTTTATGTCACACTTAACTGGGGATATTTTTCACTCCAGAAAGCAAATTGCATGATTATTGGAATAAATTACATGCTCTTCTTTTTTTAAAAAAAAAAAAAGAGGTAATACAGGTGACCAAGATCCCCTTGTCCTCTAAGCTCCGGAGTGGTAATCTTTTAGTCTCCGTTACAGCAAGGAGCTGGGGCATAACATAAACCTGAAAAGAAGCCAAAGCAGATAGGACAGTTGTTCCGGGCAAGTCAGACTGCCCATGCTGCCAGGATGCAGTCTTGCTCAGGCCGTCTTTGTGGCCTGGCTATAGCTCTACTTTCCTACAGAAAGCCACAGACCTGCTACTTACCGTTGTAAGTGCAAGGGAAAGATTTACACGAGAAGTTCAGAGTGTGCATCCTTAGCACTATTTTCAAAAGAACGAACAATCCCTGAATCATTTACCAATCAACACCCCTCCACAACCCACTTCCAGAGAAAGCGTTTGCAGCCCAACACTCTCCTTCACAAATCTCTGCAGGGACCTGAAATATTCTTGAAGATGCAAGTAGTTACATACTCACTGCTTTCTTCAGTGCTCACTGTTGACACATGTTCCCTTGCAATTGGTCCAAACAGCAAAGACTTGAGGCATAACTCATGTTACATCTTCTAAACTTAACAATGACATAATTGAGCAGCATTACTATAACCCGTGGAGGCCTTGTTTTGAACAATTTTACTCCATCAGCAAGTACTTCCTAAGAATGTCAAGGAATTATGTGCTAGGTATTACCTTCTCATCTGGGAATAAGGCAATGTGAAATCCATTCAGCAGTGGAGCCACAAAATATTTCCACTCTCCTCATAATGAGCTGAGCTATGCATCCGGTGCTCACTTCACTCACTGCCACAGGAACAACTACGGTAGGAGCCAAGCTGGACTCCTAATTTCACATCATGACAACTTACCAAACTTCACTGAATAACCTTGGCCATGAATCTTTATGCTGAGCACTCAAGAGCCTTGGAGATGACATGCCAAATCAATTCACAGAACACTGCAACCATTCCAGCAGAATAACACTCTATTAAGGAAAAAGAAAACACCACCAGCACCACCCCTCTCCCTAAACCACTCCTTAAACATGTTTAAAGATAACGAAAAACATGCAACACCAGGTGCGTTGTATGGCAGGACTCAGGCTAACTCTACACTCAGGGTGAGAGCACTCCCATTCACAGGGCTCTTAAAGCAACGCTTGGAAGTTTTCCCTCATTTTTACAGTCAGTCCTTCACAGATCCATACTCTTTCTTGCACCCATGACCCGTCTTAACAGAAACAAAAGGAGCAGGGCGAAGAAACTGAGTGTAACTTGAACATACCAGATGAAAATGCATCATCCAAGCTGTGCAGTGAGAACAAGAAACACATATGAAGGAACAAAATGAATGGCAAACAAACAACCGGAAAAAAAGTTGTTCTATAATTCCCAAAGAACATGTTAATTATTACTAATAAAGTAATTAACATTTTTAAAACCTCTGAAAAATTAAATTGGCTACGCAAGTTCTAATTAATACTGTAGTAATTTATCACAACCTAAAATGAGAAATCTTTACTCCTCATTAAAGCAATAATTCAGGAGAATTGTATCAGGGAAAAACAACCATCAGAAACAGGACTGGAAAGATCCCAAAGAAATCATGCACTGCATCTTCCTACCTATGACTAGGAAGCTGGTTTTGCACCACTTTATCCGATGGATTGTTATCTCACCTGTTGATAATCCTTCAGAGGAAGAAATTCTACCCCAGCGCACCCCCAAGAAGGAATTTATATTTTCTCTGCCAAATACCTAGACCCTGGCCACTTTCCCCCTCCTCCTCCTTAAGTCAGTACAAACCAGTACTTTGTCATCACAACATGCATGGAGAACAGTTTCTCTTTTCCTCCAAGAGTATATATGGAAATATTCCAAACCTGACTGGGCTGTTCAAGCTGACCCTGCTTGAGCAGGGGCGTTACAGTAGAAGATCTCAAGAGGTCCCTTCCAATTTCAGCTGTTCTGGGCTTCTGAGAGTACTCCTGCTAAGCGTAGATTCAAAGATCTGCTAATTAAGATCCAAACCAGCAGGCACTCTCCTTCAGGTAAAGGTTTGGTCCAAGACACAGCACTGTGCTTTTCTGGGATGGAAAGAAGCGACTGAAGACTTCATTAGTTCTCATTCTCTGACACTCATGATAAATTGTCAGACATATCTGTCTCTATGTATTCATAGACAACTCATCCTGGAATCTGCTTCAGTACAAAATATTGTGATAGCATGTGAGCAAAAACAGCCCTAAAAGGCAACCATCATCTCCATGTCCACTTTGTGCAGCAAGCAACTGTGCTGTCATTGCACCTCACAAACTGAACAGAGCACACGACCCAGATGACAACTATGCTCAGAGCTGAGGGAGACAAGAGCCACAGAAGGACAAAAGAAATATTTACAAAGCCTTTTCCTGAGTGCTAAGGAAATTCTGGACTGTTGATTGTCTCATAAATGCCGGTTTGCCATGTGCCTGCAATAACAGCTAAAGCTTTCAAGCCACCCACTCTCCAAGCTTTTTTTCTTGATTTCAGGAGCAGTTTAGGGCAGGTTAGTTACCATGAAAAAGTAAACAGCAGAGGAAAAGCTGTATTTCTCTTTTCTATTATTAAATTATTCTTTGCCGTCCTGTAGGATATTTTTCCCTCACCACAGTGAATTATATGCAAGTTCACTGTTTAAATATCAGAAAGGGATTTTAATTTTCTGCATGTGTAAAATTTCCTCAGAAATGACACATGAAAAGCTGCAGGTCAAGACAACTTGTAGTTTATAAGGAAGCCATGGAAACTTAGATACTTATGTTTCCTCAAATCTCTTATCGGCTTCATGATCCCACTCACTCCTGCAGAACATCAAATCTAACGTGTTTTCTTTTGCACTCTTGTAATTGAACAGGAAACTGACACTTGTATCCAATCAAGGCATCCTATCAAATGTGCTATAGCACCAGGTCAGGAGAGAGTAACAGTTCTCCACCAAAACAGAGATGTCCAGATCAGGGAAACAGGTAAAAGAGCATTGCCAACAGTATAGAATCATAGAATGGTTAGGGTTGGAAGGGACCTTAAATATCATCTAGTTCCAATCCCCCTGCCATGGGCAGGGACACCCTCCACTACACCAGGTTGCCCAAAGCCTCATCCAACCTGGCCTTGAACACTGCCAGGGATGGGACATCCACAACTTCTCTGGGCAACCTGTTCCAGTACCTCACCACCCTCAATGTAAAGAATTTCTTTCTTATATCTAACCTAAATCTGCCCTCTTTCAGTTTAAATCCGTTGCCCCTTGTCCTATCACTACACACCCTTGTAAAAAGTCCCTCTCCAGCTTTCCTGTAGGCCCCCTTTAGGTACTGGAAAGCTGCTATAAGATCACCCTGGAGCCTTCTCTTCTCCAGGCTGAACAGCCCCAACTCTCTCAGCCTATCTTGATAGCAGAGGTGCTCCAGCCCTCGGATCATCTTCGTGGCCCTCCTCTGGACTCGTTCCAGTAGCTCCATGTCCTTCTTGTGTTGCGGACTCCAGAGTTGAACACAGTATTCCAGGTGGGGTCTCACGAGAGCCGAGTAGAGGGGCAGAATCACTTCCCTCGACCTGCTGGCCACGCTCCTTTTGATACAGCCCAGGATACGGTTGGCTTTCTGGGCTGCCAGCACACATTGCCGGCTCATGTTGAGCTTCTCATCCACCAGCACTCCCAAGTCCTTTTCCTCCATGCTGCTCTCAATCCATTCTCCGCCCAGCCTGTACTTGTGCATGAGATTGCCCCGACCCACGTGCAGGACCTTGCACTTGGCCTTGTTGAACTTCATGAGGTTCTCACAGGCCCATCTCTCCAGCCTGTCAAGGTCCCTCTGGATGGCATCCCTTCCCTCCAGCGTGTCCACAACACCACACAACTTGGTGTCATCTGCAAACTTGCTGAAGGTGCACTCAATCCCACTGTCCATGTCTCCAACAAAGATGTTAAATAGCACTGGTCCCAGTACCGACCCCTGAGGAACACCACTCGTCACAGGCCTCCACGTGGACATTGAACCATTGACCACAACTCTTTGAGAGCAACCATCCAGCCAATTCCTTATCCACCGAGTGGTCCATCCATCAAAATCATGTCTCTCCAGTTTAGAGACAAGGATGTCGTGTGGGACAGTATCAAATGGTTAGGATAAGTCCAGGTAGATGATGTCTGTTGCTCTTCCCCTATCCATCAATGCTGTAACCTCATCTGCCAGAACTCATATGTACAGGCCAAATATTAAGCCAAAAGCTGGAACCTCTCTGCTTGAAAAGAACCAGAAGCTACTTTAATATGATTCACTACAGAAACCACCTTTGGCTGTGACATGCATACTTACAAAAATAAGCCTTTAGTCAGGACACTGTGGCCTGCAGAACAATGTGTCACTAATGGGATTTTCTCTGGGGTACAATATCAATTCAAAAAGCACAACCACCACAGTCCCCTAGAGACTCTCCAACAGTTTGACAAGGACAGGTATGGGCTACAGACTGTGGCTGTTTTATAGGCAAACACCATCTGTGTTTACTCCACAGAAGTATGTTTGAACTTCTAATGAACTAAATTTCACCTTGCAACATCTTCTCCATGGAACACATCTCACATCTGGTGAATTTGATTGTAATTTGCTTGTGTGAAATTAATTTCCACTGAAATATTTCTGTTCCAAATAGCAGGATGTACTACCATCTTAGGAAATCCTTTTTAATATACCTTGGCTAGAGAAAGGCAAGATACTCCATCTTAGGCAAGATACACCAAGTTACACCATCTCCTTTTGCTGCAAGCAGAGGTCTAAATTTCTCAGCTACTACCTTTAGCATGGCAGTCATTCAGCTGCAAAACTATGAATGGCCCAGAGTTTCAGCTCTCAAGCATGTTAACACAGTTTCTCTGCACTGTGGCACAAGGCAGAAAAGCAAAAGGAATTGCAGTTAACCCATGCTACCCCTACAAATACAAGCACCCCTTCGTGTAGAAGCAATTTGCACAATATAGGAGACTCTCACATAAAGCACTGCAGAGGAATGATGCAACTGCCCATTTTCTGCTCTTTTTTAAAGACTTTCCCTCCTCTGCCTCAATTATTTGATTTATCTGTCTGTTGTCATCACAAGAGCTGATCCTTTCTCTCCATTTTTAAATTGATGCTAATTTCCCCAGACTAACTTCAAAACTGTTAGTAGCAACAACAATAATAACAAGGGAAATAATAGTTTAAAATGACCAAAAGGGAACCGTCCTTTTCATCCAAAGGCAAAAAAGATGGAGATAACTTACATATCTTTTTTTTTTTTTCTTTTTTTAATCAAGCACCTTCTTTCTAACCACAAAGGTGGGGCTATGACCTCAAGCCAGACAGACTTACATGAAATCAGGTCATCCTACCTGAGCACATCAGGGAAAGACTAAATAAGTAGCTCTAATCTGATAATTCCCAATACATCCTTTTTGCTGCAATCTTGGCAGTATCGCTCAATCTTTCTAATTTCTGGGAATGCTGCTGTTAATTCTTCACATTGCAAGCAGACTATGGACAGAGAACTGACAAGTGAGGCAGCTTTCCGAACTGTTCCTTCATAGTTATGCTGCTGCTTCTTTCTTATGTCAGAAAGGTCATTATTTGATTAGGTCACACAGTATTTTCTATCACTCCTTAACTGACCTATCAAATATTTAGAGATATTTTTGCAGAAATAGAAAGGTTTCTGGCAGGTAGACAAATATTAGTTCAATTTGTTTATGAAGGCTGAGCTTGCTCTTGTGTAACAAGAAAACAGTACAGAGGTTGTGCTCTTGGTTGATCAAATTCAGTTACTGCTCAGGATCAGCGCTAATGTTTTCAAAAGTCCCTTTACTACAAGAGACTTTCAAGAATCTTTGCAGCTCTAGTCCAATGGTACAACAGTGCTATTCCTCCCAATACTACCCTGTTCCCTTCTCACATCTTCTCAGGCTGCTAGAAGACAACGTGGATTTTTGTCAGTGGGGATGTGATTTCCACTTTTGATTATGCAGCCATCTTCAGCAACAATTTCTTGAATGTTTGAGATGTGCACTAAGAATCATGCCTCTCAGGAGAATTCCTTTAGGTGTGGTGTCACAGGAAACAACAGACCTCCTCACTACAAGAAAACACAATGCATTTCCCCTGTGCCATAGACTTAAATTCCAGAAAATCAGCTGAGAGAGCAAATGAAGGTATGAGAAGCAAGATGCAAAGCCATCAGAAAGAAATGGATCTTCAAGCAACAGGTAGCAGGCTGGAGGAACACCTGCACAAAGTGCTGTGAAAGCTAGAAGGTGCCACAGGTTCAAAGATACGCTGGAGAAGCTCACGGTGTGTAATTTCACTGATGGTCATTAAATATGGCGAAACTACTTAGAGCCCAAGAAGCCCGTGGACTACAAACAGAGATTGAGAGAGATGAGAGAATATTAGGGAAAGTTTTTGGTTTGCGCTGTACTCACTTTCATAAAGTATCTATCTTTGGCCACTACTGGAGACAGGACACTGAAAGATGCAGACCATTGGCTTGATCCAGTGTAGACCTGTCTTCCTACGCATATTTCTGGCATACTGATCCCAGAACAGTAAAAAGGCCCTAGTGTGAACAGATGATGTGAGACACTGGTGAAACAAACAGTGTAAGCTGCCCACACTACACATAGGATCAGAAAAGTCTGCGGTTTTTTGCTCCGCCTTTTCAACACTTTTTTAAGTGTTTTTTAAGTTTTTTAACCCCACATTAAAT
The DNA here is from genome assembly GCF_009769465.1 of Tauraco erythrolophus. Taxonomy (NCBI): domain Eukaryota; kingdom Metazoa; phylum Chordata; class Aves; order Musophagiformes; family Musophagidae; genus Tauraco; species Tauraco erythrolophus. The sequence goes on from NC_141496.1 coordinate 65,329,596, forward strand.
TCAGTGGTGCAGGATGTAGGCAGAATCTGCCTACCTCTTTGCAGAAAAGGACAGCCAAAGCTAGCATCTAAATGACAGTAGGCAACAGCTTTTTGGTAAGATTTTCTAAATATTATGTATCCTAGTTACACAAATAGACAGCCAATGAGTTGTAAATTCCCCACTAGAGTCTGCCTAACACAAGATTTTTTAATTCCATCTTTCAAGTGAGTGATTTCCAGGAAATACACTGGAGATTTCAGTGCTGAATGCAATCAGGTCCCTTATCTTTACAATAAGCATGATTTATAGCAATTTTATGCTGATAGCCCTCACCCATCATTATCACAAGAGAAAGTATATGTCAAAATTCTTTATTCACCCCGAATCATACATCACCCAGGCTTTCTGTACAATGGCTTTGAGTCTTTGATTGGGACCTACACAAGCAAAAGACACAGAGTGCTCCATGCTCCACTCCACAATGACTTTCACAGCCTTTAAAACTGTCCTATTGCTTTGGACAGCCTATAAAATGGCACAGCATTGTTTGTTTTGAATGACAAATCTAGTTCAATACAAAATGCAGATTTGTAGGTGGAGATTCAGTTTTACAAGACTGATGAATAAAAAAAAAAATTGCCTCTATTCAAATACTGTATCAAATTAAAATAGAGAATCCTCATGTTTATCAAATATATACAGCGGTAACACGTCTGGACCTGAAAGCCACAGCTACTGGAGGCGGGACAGTGTTCTGGGGTAAATCCCCACTACACTTACCCCGTTGCCATCTTCCCAACACATCCACTGTTGGAGACAACACTGGGCTAGATGGTTGTTTCATTTGATCTGCTAGAGTCCTGACATCTAATATCGTTTCGAACTGACTATACACAACAGTGAAATGGATTCCACATACTTCTGTTGCATCCATTTGTTGTGGTTTAGGCCACTCCAGCAACTAATCTCCACACAGCCGCTCGCTCACCCTCCCCCACCCCCTGGGGATTGGGAAGGGAATTAAAGGAGAAAAGGGAGAGAGAGCCGTGGGTTGAGATAAGAATAATTTAATACTACTAGTACTAATATATGAATATATACATATATGTACAATGATAAATACATACAAATGAGTGATGTACAGTGTAATTGCTCACTATCCCTTGACCAAGGCCCGTCTCGTCCCAAATTAATGATCCCGAAATAGATAAGTCCCGATACTGCAATCCCAGACAAGCGAGAGGCCCGAAAATAGAGAGCGAGACAGAGAGAGCACTCTGAGACTCCGAAAGTGAGAGCCCCGTAAGAGCAAAGGCCCTTCTTTCCGGCTGACCCTCATTTTATACTGGGCATGATACGGAACACTTCATCAGCCAGTTTGGCCCTCAATCCTAAGTCTAAGTACAAATCATAAGGAGAGTTGTGGACCCTCTGTCCCGGCCATGTTCCCCCCTATCCTGTTGTGCTCCTGCACACTGGCAAGAACACGGCAGCTGAAAAGTCCCTGAGACCTCAGTGCCAACTATAAACATCAGCTTGCTATCAACATTCTTCTCAGAGCAAGTCTCAGACTAAAACCAAAACACAGAGCTCTTCTGGCTGCTAACAAGAGCATCTAACTCTGTCCCAGCTAAAACCAGGACATCATGGTTCAAACGGACAGATTAAACTTACATCATGAGGGAGTACAACAGGAATACAATCTCAAGGGAATTTCAGCGATGGTAGGCACAAAGCAGCTGCTAGGAACTAACAGAAGCTAGGGTACAGAAACAGACTCTGCTGTATCAAGATTTGTCTGCCCAGTGCTTATTCCAGCTGGATCTCTTGTGAAGATTTTCAGCTTACATGACTGCAACTGTGCTGGTTTCAACGATACAGGTCAATACCGTTGCATACTGAGCAGTGTTGAGTGTCACAAGGCAGAACCTTTCTTGCTCAGCACTTTTTCAGTTCCTATCAGGATCCCCTCTGTGTTCATCCTGGGTTCATTTATAACAAATGCTTTCCTATAGGCCTGCTATGTCAAATATCAAAAATCGTTCCCACACACTACAAGGCAGAAATTCTGTCTCTGTGTAATTTATTCTGTCTTTACATTTCTAACCTAGAGAGCAGATTCAAACTATTTGCAACCTTTCAGCGTTTTCAGATATTGTGTGTATACCACATTAGTCTTCTCCCACATACTTTCGTCATCGCTAAAGGTGTGTAAGGGAGTCACAGAAGTTCCTACTTCTGAGAGCTACAGGTAAAAACTGAGTTCTTACATTCAGTGAACTAGCCTGCAATCCTGTGAAGTCAACACCCATGGAGAAATGCCCTGGTGATTAGAGATCTGTGATCTATTTTGCCACATGTCGGACAAAGTGCAGGATGGGTAACCTATCCTCAGAGAGAAACTCTGTCTTCAGACGTGTCCTTGTCGCATAAAAGTTTCGACTGGTTCTGGCTGACTAGTAACATAATTAGAGTATATCCTTTCTGGAACAGCTTTCCTGGCCATTCATTATCAGTAAAGATATTTGTATCCTTTTTATTACTCTCAACTTTTTTCTTCTTTTTAATCCTTTTCAACTAGATGGTTGCTCATGCATAACTTTTCTTCTTCAGTGCTCGAAGTTTCCACATAAGAACCAGGGCCCCTCTCAAACCCATAGCAAGCTGTCATAAGAGTCTCTATCATGGACTGGCTGAGCTGAGGTTCTGCTGCATGTCACACGAAAACAAATTGCAACAGTAAGACGATGCAACACATACATTTTGATTAATATAGCAAACACAGGATACTACAAGTGCTATAGAACTCAATTCAGTGTGTACTACACCATATAATGCATTGTGCTTGCCCCCAGAAAATCTCCATAGCAAGATCTTGGTAATAAATACCAGCAGATTCAAGTCGCTGTTGATTATGGCAGTCACAGAATATTCCCAATGTGGCTTTGCTAAGCATTAAAAAACATGTTAAAAAAAAAAAAATCTGAGCCCTAGATCACAGCTACATGGGTGTAATCCTCATCTGCATGAATGATAGGTCAGCATGGAGAGGTCAAGTCATTAAAATGCAAATGAGATTACATTTGTGGTAAAGCTAAAATTTCCCTCAAGAGAGCCAAAATAAAAGCCTGTTAATGACTCTGTAAGAGTCTGCATTGTAAATATTGCTATACTAAGTGCAATTGGAGACTGTAAACTTGAGAAAATGAACACATCCGAGCCATCTAGGAGGAAGGTGAGAGTCAGGTAGGCAGCCACAACAGCCAGAGACCATGCATCCCAGTTCACCCTGGCTAAAGACTTATAGCTGACAGAGACAGTTTGCAATACTGTCAGTGTGAGTACCAGAGCACAAACTGTGTAGTGAGTTTGCTTGGCCTCAGGGCTGAGGCTTGCCAGATCTCCTTTGTTTAAACTCATTTTCACCCTCTTGGAGTTACAGTTATGCTTGGTTTAGCTCTAAAAGCAGGTTTTTTAATGACCAGGTGGCTACTGCTAATTTATCTTGCTTCTGCTTATCTTTCTACACTAAAATATTTTTTAAAAAATGCAGCAGAAGCACCCACTTATTCTGTGTAGTTTTATCTATGACTCTAGCATAATTTGGCATAGTTTAGGAGAAAACAGATAGCAGAGGCCTTGAGAAGTGGAGACTCAGGATGTTGTAAAGAAGAGCTGATGTGAGCAGCTATAAAGGTTTACCAAGTAAACCTACAGACAAAGACAGATATCTACTTAGCCAGGTCCCCCACTCCCACCCTGACACCTCCCTGATGAGCTCAGCACCCTGGTGAACTCAGCAGGAGTCTGAGACATCCCCAATGAGCTCAGCAAGAGCCCAGGATATCCCTTATAAGCTCCCCAGGAGCCAAGACATACTTGATAAGTTACAGTTAACAGAACAAAGAAACCATGATGATGAAAAAAGCTAGGAGCTACACCTGATGTCCACTTATGCGTCGACAGCAAAAATGTATGAAAATTAACTGGCTATCTACCCAAGATGAGCTTCTCTGTGGGAGTTTCTGTGCATGAGCTTCTCTGAGAAAGCTTCTCTGCATGACATCGCCATACTGGACTCTCACTAGGGATGCCTGGCTGACTCCAAACTCTGATGTGGATCATCTATGAAGAGATATTTTTCTATCATTGGTTAGCCACATTCCTGGGAACAGTTTCTTCAGTGCTGTACTGGTAAGACATCTCATAATATATGCAGGTGAGCATAAAGTGAATGATCGTAAGTATATACTTCTTTTTGGTAATTCTGTAATAACAACAGGTTGCCCAGAGAAGCTGTGGATGCCCCATCACTGAAGTGTTCAAAGTCAGGTTGGATGGGGCTTTGAGCAACCTGAACTAGTAGAAGGCAGAGGGGTTGGAAATAGATGCTCTTTGAAGTTCCTTTCAAATGCAAAACATTCTATGATTCTAAGAATTTGCTTTATATACATAAATATATATACACACACATATCTTTACTAGTGGTCATTTTATAGTAAGCTGTAATATAAACTTACTTTACTAGTAGTAATTTATAGTAATCTATAATAAATTCACAGAAATCTAAACCTCCATGTCCTTGTGTGCCACAGAATCCGGAGAACCTCACAGTTGCAATCTTACATACCCGCAGGGTGGATAAACCCTTGTAGGTCATGTCTGTGACTGCTACAGGAGCATGGAATAGAAGATGTGGCACAGGTTAGGACTGGAGAACCTGCAACTCACTAATAGTCAAAGAAATGCAGACCTGGAGATGAACAAACACAGTTGCAGAGATAACAGAACAAAGAATATACATGTATAGCATCATATATAGTTTATCTGAATTTAGACTAAAAGAAAGAGCAAGGTGTAAAAGTGTGCTAGGAAACACATCAAAACGACCCCAGGTGGATCCCTGGGTAAGCAAGGAGAACTTATTAGCATCACCGTCATGTTTCTGCATGTGAGTGACTCCCAATACTGACAACTCAACCCCACCCTCACCAGATTTAAGCTATCTTCCTTAGGAGCTCAAGGAGCAGGGGAACAGCAAGCATACCATCACAAAATGGGGTAGGAAGATAGATACTAGAACATGTGTATGACAATTTTAACTGTATTATTACTACAACTAAAAATTTTCCTCTATAGCAGTGTTCATTTCTGGTTTTCTTTTTCTGTAAGAACTAAATCTGAAGCACATCTTTGATTAGACAGTTAAGTTTTCAATTATACTAATTACAGATTCTTGGCTTTACATACGTAACAAATGTTTCCTTTGTGCCCATAACAAGATTTTGAGACTAACAGGAGCGCATACTGGATTTCCTCTTAGACTGTAAAACAGCACATTAGACAACAGGCAAGTTCTCATCTCTAGTTTGTTTTCACTGAGTGCTCTCTCTAGAAGGACTGACATGAACCAGCACTGAGCAGACTTCTCACACCACAGGATCTCAGAATCACTTGAGTGGAAAGGAATCTTGAGACCTCTCTAGTCCAACCTCTGCTAAAAGTAGGCCTGAATTCAGACCTGCATCCTCTTAAAGCACGTTTGCTTAATTTGAGTTTCAGAATATCTCCATTATTGCCTCCTTCCCTCACAGGGTGTTTCCATTTATGCCCTCACTCCTTTTTGCTTGCTGCAGATTCTTCTCTCCTATCAGGGTCATTACCCCAGGTGCCTTGGTGACTGAGTTCATTTCAAAGCTAGCCAGCCTACTAACCGCTGGTTTGAAGGCTAACTCCTGGGGCTGAAGACAGGAGCAGAAGAAAACCATCTTCCAAGCCTGTGCCAGCCCTCTATCACTCCACATATATAACAAGACAGATGAGCATTAGGGACACAGCTGGTTCTTAGTCAGGATGGCAAGTTCACCCTACTCACATCCCAGTGAGTGGGCTTTACCTCTGAGCCTTAGCTCTGTCTTCTGTGAAAAGCAGTAAAGACCTTCCCATCCTTTGGAAAACACCTTGCAGTCTAGTGAGTTCTAAAGAAGTAGGATCCATTGTTATTACTGAAGAGGTATCCCAGTGCATGCAGGAGGGATGGGGAGGGTACCACCTCTATGGTTGTCAATGGTACAAGAAATCTACCTGCTTTCTAAACAAAGGGTTAATTTTGCTGCTACTTATCAAACTGGCAGAAAAACAGTGGCTACTCAGCCCCAGGAGGATGGAGAGCCTTCAGACATTGTAATTACAGAGTATCATAAGCTACCCTAAAATGCAAATGAAAATATAAGTGTCTCTGCCAGCTAATGAGCCCCTAAGCCTCAATTCCAACTAGCAGCTGCTTATCACAATTTTAAATCTGCTATGCAAAAGAACCCAGAAGCACAGCTGCATCTGAAGCAATATTGGAGACAGAGAACTGATTCAAAGAAAGATGGGACATGACCTAGAAGAATGGGTGGAAAGACTGCACACTCTTCAAATGGGCCAAACATCATATGTTTAAAATGACGTGCAAACAAGGCTTTCTGTTGCCGAGAATAAATGCTGGTGGCTGCAAGAAATGAGGCTTAAAGACTGTCTTAAAAAGGGAGGTAGCAACTGATGACTGTAGCCTGGATCTCCTCACAGGTCTTAGCACATTATGGTTCTCACTGATCTTCTTGCCAACCATCAATAGCTCTGCACTCATGCTTGGCTTTTTGTCATGCACAGATCTCAGTCTACGTCAAATCAACAAGGAAGGAGTGGCTATAAAGGCTGGGCAAGTTTCAGTTTTCTCATTACGTACAGAAAATGATAGAGCCCCAACCTAGCATAGGAGCTACACATATAGTTCCTGGTGGAGCTAAAATTTAACTTAGTTCATGCTTTTTACCTTACTGATGTCAATAATGAACTTTTGAAATGCTTCTTTCAGCTTGGATATATTCTGATGGACCACAATTTTAAGCATCTCCAGATTAAAGTCACAAATCATGAGCTGAAATCACAGGAATCACATTAATCTTCATCCTTTTATACTTAACATTCCAATTATTTAGCTTGCAGAGAAAGTCATGCCTTAACATTGAGTTAAAACTTACACTGTTAAGGCAAGAACTGACACAACTGCTAAAAGGTGATGCTTTTTTCCCCCCTTTTAAGTCTGTATTAAGGCTTAGAGACAGACAGAGAGACGAGGCCAGCAGGGGAACAGGTAGCAGCACCAAAATAGCTTTTTGAAGTGTCATTTTTGCTTAGAGCCAAAAACAAAGCCTCAGCTTCAACACAATTTAAAAAGAGAAGACCACTAATAGAGAACAATATGAATGCTCTTGAGTTAAATCTTTGTTTACTGCCATGCCTCAGCTATGGCTACCACTTCTAATAAGACAATCTCATTAATCCTTGAGTCACTTTCATTCCGTTGTTTCCTTTTGCAAACACCAAATTTCCAGTTATCTGATTTTAAAAGAAAAGAATAGGTTCACTTGCTTTGTGAACTCAGTGCACTGTTCTCCAGTACATAAAGAACCCTTCTCCCACCACTATGTGGGCAACCTACGCACAAGTGGACACCACACTGGCCACAACTACTGGGAAATCACGCCTCCTCCTAACAGCTGCATGAAAAAGAAGAGATTAAATGCCAAAGCTGCTAGAAGAAAGCTCAAACAGGGCCCCAAATCAGCACGCACCTGAAGACTGCTATGGGTTTAGATGCTTTTGCAGAATGTAATAGAGAATTAAGACGACCTGCCTGCCTCTTTAGGCTGTAAACTTGAAGTGCTGTTAGGCTGGTCGGCATATTCAAAATAAACAAGTCACTTAGAAGTTTATGCCAGTTACCCCTGTTCAAGGAGACTGCAACTGTGAAAGATAATCAGAAAGAGGGGCAGCATATCTTATTCATATCAGCTTCAGGCAACTGTTCAAGGGACTTACTCCTACTGCAAGCCACTGTCTTCTTTTTTCAACTCCTATAAACCATACTTCTTTTCCTGTGAACATGTCATCTCAGCTACCTTCCCCCATATCCTCACCTCTCATCTTTATTGTGTTGCCCCTGCACAAGATTAGCTCCTTGTTGATTCTGGTAAGAGTTCTGAATTTGTCTCAGAAGCACAACTGATGATCCAGCTGGGAAGGACAAAGCAAAAACAGGACTATCACCATTGTTGCTCCCACAGACCAGCGACAGGAAAATCCAACCTCTGCTTGCCCTGTCAGATAACTCGCCTTTGCATTCACACAGCTGAAAGAACCACAAGAAGTCCACTATATGACATCTCATTTTCATTCCTGCCCTGGGGTCAGTTTCTAGTTGCACTGCACTGTCTCCTTGTGTGGCCACACTCTCAACGGGAAGGTGTAAGTACTCAGAAAGGGCAGTGAGGATAATGAAAACATAGACTCATAGGAAACATGTCCTTGAACTGCTTGCAGTTAACACCTCCAATTCTAAGTCCAGTGTGGGTCTCTTGGGCACACCACGGAGCAGAAAGTCTGCTGCATCTCTGTGCTTTCAGCTCATCACTGATTTGTCAAATAGTGTGGCAGTGGAAGGCAATTCCCACAAGAGAATCTGGAGGGAATAAGTCTGATTATCTCGCTGACATTCTGAAGACTTCCTTCCAGTTTTGGAAGTGAAAACTATATGAGGGGTCTTTTCTTCCCACTTCACCTACCTCAACATGTCTCCAGTGCAGAAACATTCCCTGTATTGTTTCAGGAAAAAAACTCCTGCTTGTTGCTATAATTTCTCCAGATGACTGGTATACATATGCAGCACTGAAAAAGTTAAAGGGAGCCACGGCACACAGAAATGGCTCACACTGATTATGTCTTCCTTTCTAGCAAAATACAAAGCAATGTCCCTGAAATATGTGAGACCACATCCATGCTGCCTCTTGCATGCTGAATTAAGGCTCAGATGCCTCCTGCTTTAAATACTACAGTTTATGAACACTTTGAGAGGGCTCGATACTGATAAAAGGCTTTAGTTTGCTCAAGAAAAGAGGACCAACATCCATCAAACCAGACTGAAGAGCACACAGAGAGAGGTAATAGAAACAGTGATAACCTGTTCGTTGCACCTATAAAGGATGAAATACATTAGAAGATGTAACACAGACAACGACTTTGTTTATTGGCTTGAGTGTAACACAATCACAAACCTTACGGATGCTTTGCCAGCATTATTTTCTAAATTATAGAAAATTAGGGGCATGTCTCAGTTCCAGGATATCCACATACCCACAACTCCAAAGTAGCTAATAATGCAGACTCCAAATTCTACAGGGAGGATACCTCCTCATTCCTCTCAAAACCTCTAGTCTCACAGCACTCCTCCTTGTTCTATTTGTCTACCAAGCTTTAACAGGAGCAAGCAAAGGAATAAAAGGGTAAACAGTAGCAATGAAGCTATAAAGCTCACTGCTGGTCAGCAGACATGAAAGCAAGAATAGACCACCTTTTTGCAAACATTTTGAGTCAACCTAAATTAGGTCGGTAGCTGTGGCCATTTTAGGGCCTTCTCCCAGGAAGACAATCCTAATGAGATCATCTCAGCTAATATGGTCACTCAGCACATATGGTAAAGGAACATTGCCTGTAGTCTCTCCATTCTCCTGAAGAGAAGCCAGTGCCTCTGGGAGGTCCCTTAGAAGGTCAGTTATGTTGCTTCCCTGAGGGGATCTCGGAATCTGCCAGTTAGCTGTGTTAGTTGTATTCACCAGTATGTTTGCAGAAGCAAGAATAAAAAGGCTCCTGGAGACCACTTGTATTGCTTTGTTAGGTCTGGAAGCTGTTGCACAATTGATTTGCTGTCAGGCTGGAAGCATGTGCTGCTGGGAGTGTGTTTTGCAAGATCTGTCCCTCATTTTAATTAATGACAACATGGACATTTATCCCATTGTTGCAGTAGTGTAAGTGTAAACTGGGTAATGTAAGGAAGCAAGAGATGCATGGCTTGTTAGAAGACAGAATACTTTGCATTACCAGGGAATAAAACAGAGCAGCTTTCAAGCACACCAGCCTTTCTGCATCTGGATAACGGCAAATCATCCCTAAAAGGGGCTGCCATACAGGGAAAAATTAGCATTTCAAGCGTTCTCAAACAATGGCATGAAACAGACGGGGTGCAAAACCCAGGCTGTCTACCAAAAGAGGAATATTCAAGTGCACAAGTACACTCCCCACAAGGGAGTGGGGACTCACTGGCAATTCTGAAAAGGAGATGACAGAGATCTAAACTACTGTCACAGCCAAGGCATGGAAGACACTAGAAAAATTAGACTAGATTAGGTTTTGTTCTGCCTCTACAATTATTACAAGATCACAATGAGATGGAAATCAATGCAATGTGCCAGGAAATAGCTCATGTTGCAGATTAAAGAGAAAAGCTACTAAATACAGCTCGCTCTCATCCTGATAGAGTGACTATCAGGCAGCAAATCATCCTGATGTTTTGAGCGATTGTGTTCTGCTGAAAATGCTTAAATGACCTTCACCTTGTTCCTTTTATTGGTGGCCAGAATATACGCCAATGCTGTATTTCCTCCTTCTCTAGCAAAGAACTACCACAGATCCTGTTAAAGACTTCATTATCACTTTTTGGGCCAGATAAAGAACACATGCTTACTCATAGGAAGAAGTTGTAAATATTCCCCAGAGGTGCTGAGATCTGCTTGAGGAAAGCACATTTTAAAATGTTACATAATAAAACAGTCTCTAGTTAAAATGATTTGTGTTACTTTCCATTGTCAAGCTGGTCTATCCGTTTGAGCACTGTAATGAGCTTGTTAGGAACTTCAATGCTTCAGCTGGACAGTTACGCAGATGAGTCTATCACAAGTTAATTAAGCTGAAGTTTTGGTAATGAGGAACAGCTTTTCATTACAAATATATTCTTCCACCAAAATCAGTTTGACTGTCTGCACCCTTCGATGCTGTGGTGGCTGACTGGTTTGATACACACAGCCACGTGTCTGTGCTTGTGCTTATCTGTCTGACACAGATTCTGCAGCAGTGAAACCACAGCACCATTGTTTTTCGGACAGACTATCACACCTGAAGTCCAACCTACTTCTGCCATGACACTGCACGAGGAAACTAAATGCCCTGCCTTAAAAATCAGCAACAGTGCTACTGCCTGTCCAGTTGGTTTCCTCTCACGTACTTGTGGCGACAGCCACAATCTTGGGAGACAGACACGCTGGATTCAGGCATACACTCTTCACTCATCAAATGGCTAAATATAACCATACTGATACACATAAAGGTGAGTGTAGGTCTAAGTCAGACTGAGCTTGTTAAAACCCAGAGGCCTGCTGACAGTACACAGAGAGTGTTGAGAAGACATCTAACAATCAAGTGCCGTTTGGGCCTAGAAATCAATGGCATACCAGGAATGAAAGCTAAAGGAGAAGAAACTCCTCTCCTGGTAGCGGGCTAAGGTGACAGTGAACAGCGAGAGGAAAGCTCTCTGCTCACAGCTTCTGTTCCCCAATATCCCTCAGGGGCCTCCAATATGCTGTGAAACAGACAGGACTTCCCATATTGCCTGAAAAATTATGTAACCCAACAGGCCAGAAAAGGAGAAAAATCCCTGGACAGGCAATTCTGCCTCATACAGCAAGCTGGCATGTGCTCATGACCACAGAGTCAGACGAAAGTCTGCCAGGTCTCCAAGTGGCTGATGACATGTGTTGTGCTCTCTATCCTTGAGCAAAAAAGGCTGCAAATGTAGGCCAGCTTCTCCAAGGAGAAGACAAATTACGCCAGTGCTCCTCTCTCCTCTCACTGCCCCAGTGTGTGCTTCTTGGTTTGTTTTTGAGGGCATGGGAGTGGATTCAAATGAGACAAAAAAAAACACCCTGACAAACCCTACTCTGCCCAACACAACCAATTTCTTAATTTTTGAAAAGCAGTTATTGCCAGTTTTAACACGTCTTAATAAAGACTTACTCGTGACTTGGCTCCCTTATAAAGACTTTATAGTTATAAGGAATGGGAATAGGGACCTCGTTAAAATGAATGCTCGATTGAGTGTTCTGCATTTCAAGCCAGTTACCTCTTACCACTTTCTCTTTTTGGCTCTCTAATTAAAAGTTTAACAAACATGAACAATGAGCATTTACTGGAACATAAGGAATCTCAAGTCTTCCTGCTTGAACCATGAACCGAATTTAACTACTCAGAGACTGTCAGTGATATAATCACAGCACGTCTCTCTGATTCCCTCGTACAAACTTGCACATGAAATGAAAATTACGGGGAATGTTGGGTAAGAGGGATTGTTCTCCTACCTCTGAGCCTACTGTTCTCATATCATCAACACAGTCAATGAAGGGTTCCTTCTTGCTCATATGCAATGCCCTGTACAACAGTGCTACTCCACAGTTACCGTGTGCACACACTAGTGGGAGGCACAGGAAGGTCACATTCTCAGCAAGGCTAACAATTTAGCAAAGCCAGCCTGGTGGTTTTTTTGTGTGGCAATGAACGCATCTAACAGATGGGGAGGGAGAGGAAACGTCCTTTCAGCACAGAATGGCTTTTCAAAGGGTGCTATGGGCTTTCCGGTAGGAGAGATCTGCTGGAGCTGAGGCTCCACAGCTGAGGCTGTGAGCAGGCTCCATCAGCTACAGTCCACAGTGCAGTACGGTGCAGTACAGTGCACCCAGCAGCAGTACAGGGTACCCTGCCGCCATATGAACACGGTTCTGAGCTTACTGCTAGAAGCTCTAAAGTATGCCCCACGCATAAAGGAGCCCATTCTCGGTCAGGATACACATTTCTACCAAGGCGACTATGCTTTCTTATTAAAGCCAAGGCCAAGTCTTTCTCAGGGAGAGTTGCACATACATTGCCTCAGTATAAATTGCTACAATCCCACCATGAGTCCAGTTCTTCATAAAATTACCATGTCATCATGAGCAGACACAAAACCAAAGCTCACTAGATTAAAGTCTCTCATAGCATTAACCCCTACATGTATGTTCCACTGGCAGTTCACACCAGCTCTTTCAGCAGCATCGTGTGAATATTAGCCCTATAAGCCAGACTGCTGAGCTGTGTAAATTCACGGGCTACCGTTTGTCTTTGTTCTCACTTATGGGCCCAAGAAGCGCCCGGCTCTAGATAACAGTAAGTACCAGAATCTAAGCTCATGGTTTCAGGGAAGAAGTTGCAGCAGTCCAACGAAGGGTAACAGGTTTGTAGGTAACTGGAGTGCTGAGCTCTCGAACAAGATTTGTTGTTTCATTTCCTCCCTTACATCATTGAACTGATAAGAGGTCACCAGAAAGACTAAACCCCAGCATTTCTATGAAGCACAGACAGCAGCTCTGGCAGTACCAAATAGCATTAGCAAAATGTCAGTAGATTCATAATCTTTCCCCCTATCTGCTGCACCATTAAAAAATGTCTGTTCCTAAGGAATACATGAGAAAGGGATTCCCAGCAGTGCCACATGGGTAAAGGGTGACTTACTGCTCTGTGCAGGGTGATAACACAGGCATGAGTCAGTCACCAGGTACCTTCAGAGAGCAGCTAAACAGGAGCTTTCACTGACAAGGAGGACAGGCAAGAAAGCATTATCAGGACCAAGCCCTGCCTATCTTTCTCACATGAAGGACTATGTAAAGCATTCATGATCCTGCGGGAGTAAGTAAAAAAAGCAGATCCTCTCTGTGCCTCCTCAGGGCATAGCAGCAGTCCTGAAGCAGCTGAGACAAGCAATGCCAATGAGATCCTTCTGCTAGGCCCTGCATATTAGATGAGGAACACCACACAGATAATCTGATCCTGGTGGATACATCTCAAGAAACAGTTCCTAAGCTCTCCTGTTAACTGGTTTTAATGCTATCTTAGCATCAAAGTAAAACAAAGAGAGATAACATCCTTACAGGCGAGTTCATGAAAAAAAGGCTAAAAGATAGGTCAATATCCATGTCTCTGTGTGTTAGCTATTGAGAGAGGACAGAAAATTGACCATGAAAGTCAATATAAAAGAATGACATGGAGGAGATGCAGAAAAGCATCTGAAATCATGTGCAAGTGGTTCTCAGATGCTTTCAAATTTCAAACAGCACTCAGATCATTTGAAGTGTGGCCTTCCCCTTGATGTCAATCAAGGGGAATTAAGTCAAGGCCTTCTACAGTGCTCAAATTACACGACTGGCTTTTATCTTCAATGGTATCTCTGATTGATCCTTCCCAGTGGAGAAAAATTTCTCTGTAAAAATGAACAGCACTTATTCTTACAAACTGTTTGAAGATAGAAGAGTGTGATCCTTCTCTTTTGGTCTAAGTGAGCTGCACTTGGAGCCGATCTGGCTCTTGTCATAACCAATGAACTCAGTCATCAGCCCGGTACAGTGTCTCCCAGAATATTCGCACGCTGCTTCCTTACCAGCCCACTCCTCCCTGATACCAGGAAGTTCAGCACAAATACAGGAAGGAGGTTTTTCCCAGGCGCTTCTCCCTGAGGTCTGATCCTTGAGAAACTTCTTCAAGCGCCAGAGTATCAGTGGCAGATTTTGGCACAAATGTATACTTCATGTGTTGCTGAAGCCAAATAGGAATCCAAGCAGGTAAGAAGAGCATCCACCTCACAATGTATAGAACAGACTTTACAGCTCTAAGACCACTTTCAGAGACTGAAGTAGTAAGCAAGCAACAAGATAGCACACTACAGCTGAACTTGAGTAATGGGATTTTTCAGGGGAAAGAAGGGTAGTCTTCCTCTGTCTTGCCATCAGGATATGTATTTACAGCATCAGCTTTCCACTCTGTCAGAAACGGAAATAAGAGCAGAATGCCAGCTGCTTTTTCTCCCAGCAAAGTTGTTATGCTTGAATATGAAGGTGGCAAGAGTATGCAGGCATGCTGCTCAACTGCCAGCAATGATAACACAGCAAGAAGCCACGCTAAGCATCCAGGCCAAAGAGACAGAAGGTACTCCCTCCCACCACTTGAGTCCATGTATAAATCTGGTGCTGGGTTCCATCCACAGCTTCGTTCCTGCTGCAGATACTTACCTAGACATATCTTCCTAGATATATCTACCTAAGAGTGCAATTTGACTCCACATGTCTCCAGGGATTAAGAGCTCTTATTGGATGGTTTCCCTCCTTGAACTTCATGAGAAGATGAATTTTACTTTCCAGGTTGTCCTATACCGAACAGATTTGCTTTTGTTCTGTTCCCCAAGCTTTAAGTAAGTGGAGAAAATAGATGAGGAAACAAATACAACACTGAGCTAATGTCAGTTTCAATTAAAACCAATATTCTTTATCATGAAACACATGTTACTTGGCTGTCATGTCCTTAACCTAATGGATAATTCTGTTACCAAAACTGTGTAGGATGGGTTGTTTTCAGCTGGAGTTTGGTCACCTCCTTTGCAAACTCTACCTGGATTACTTATTTGCCCTCCTGATGCCTCTGATGATTTATTCGAGAATTTGCAGGTGCATTAAAATTATAAATAATACAGAAGTGTCAATGTGTTTTATGTATTCACTTCAAACAAAATATGAACTACACTGTCACTGCATTTGCTGACTTCAGGCTTATTTTGGATTTGAAGCTTATTTTAAGTCTTTCATAAGTTAGACCATTACCTATTTTCCTTATCATGAAATGCACAACTTTTCATTGAATCACTCTTGCATTCCCTACTGCCAGACAAGGCTATTATGCGATGTCTGTCACCCAAAAGCTAATAAAACTAATGCTTGTCACTTAATCCCACCCATAATTTCCAGCTAACCAACAAGGCAAAAAATAAATTATTTTATGAACTCCAGTCTCTTTACACCTGCTTTATTCCCAACTGTAATACAAGCAGCTATAATAGAGCTGCAGTTTAATCAACTAAGTGGGCCACCCCGTGAGGAAAAATTGAAAAAAAGAAAAAGAGAAAAAGGAAGAGAGAATCTAGGTCGCTCTGTTCTTAAGACAACAAAATAGATAATTGCTTCACTCCAAAGAATCCATGCTGCACTTAGGGTATGTTTGAGATCTTATGTAACTAATACCGGCTCTGGATTAGTCAGCCCCACCCTAATAATGTGCCACAACTGCCTCTTTCAGGCACAACCAGCAGTGGAGACGGCAGATCTGACCCATCCTTTTCAGATTGTGTGGAAACAAGAAATACTCCAGCCCACAAGACTTTGAGAGGATTTTTGTGAGTTTTTAAGAAGAAAAATCCTGTGATTATTTCACTTGCATCCGCAAGAATTTAGTAGAAATGCTGGTCTTAGATCTCTGTCAAAAAAAAAAACCCACATATTTAGAACAGCTGAAATCTGTAAATTACATTACACTGTATCAGAACAGTGCCTATAAGGGCTCAGGACCCTGATGTGCAGGATCAAGCCCTGGGTTTCACTGGTCATCCAGACCTTGTCTCTGTTGGGCTAGAATAGCTAAATTGGTGTATTTTAATTAGGATTGGTATCTTCAGCAAATAAAAAGGACCTAGTCTTTCACAGTACAAAGCAAAATACACACTAAAGTGAGCCCTAAATAAACATCTGACAAATAAACATGTAAGAACCAGCAATAAGACAGCATGTCTACAACTGAAAGAAAAAAATAATGGGTCTTCTTAATTCAGGGTGGCCAATTCACAATAGTTGGCTGGAGTTAAAACAGCATTGAAGCTGAGATACCTTGTATTTAACCCGGGGAGAGGATTCAAGATGTGAAGCAGAGTTAAAACTGTAGCAGCTTTGTCTTCACTTTAGACAGTGTGGAAGCGGAGCACTCTGTCTGTGGTGGTGATCGAGAGGACGTTTTTACCCATCTATTTTAAGCAACCATTAGTGCAGCTGCCAACATAGCAGGAACTCATAGAGGAACCTCTCTCCTTGGAGGAGAGGAACAGAGGTCCAGGCAGAAGCAGTACCACCTGAAAAGTTTTACTAGAGGACAATTAAAAAGCAAAACCAGAAGTCTCAGTCAAGCTCCTTATGACACGAGTCATTGTCTCCATGACAGGAGAACTCAGGCCACATGATCAGAAATGAGAGCACTTTGACATGATGTTCAGAGAGACGGGAAACTTTCAAGGTCATTAAGTATGCAAGTTCAGCTCTGTCAAGCACTAAGAAGCAGAAGGAGCGACAAAAGGAAAAAAGAATGCTATCTCCTTCCCATAAAGAGAAGGGCAGTGTTCAGGTGCCCGTGAGTCACATTTTAGTCTATCCTGCTCTTGGGGTAACAGACGCACATACTGCTTCCTATACAAGGGAACTGGGCGAGATACCATCTAACCTAGAGAGCAAGTGACTTTCCCAAGCACACCCAGGATTCTCCCACAGACACAGACAGCAGTTGAGACAACCGTCTCCCACTCAGTTGCCTTAAAGGTTCAAAACTTTTTTTCTGCTGGTCAGCTTTGCCTGTGCTTGCCAGCAAAAATGAGGTGGATCCAGAGACAGAGAGATATGCCAGTTCAGCTATCTGCCAGCTTAAGCACTGACACATATTTCTTTGCCATCCTCCATCCCTTTTCCTTTAATTGAACAGCCTTGCTGTTCATTGCTCCCACTCTCTCAAGAGACAAGAGTTATCAAAACAGCTCCACCATGCCAGACTTGGGTTTGTTTGTATCTTTCCTTATCTTCCACAGAAATTCACAGCCATTTAAATCCCAAATTTCCAATGATGTAGCATGTTTGACACTCTTTCAAGGTGAGTATTACTGCAAATAAGCCACAAGATTCAAATCATGTTGCAAAAAAGGTAGCTGCTAAGCTGCTTCATGACAAATTCAAATTGTAAAAAGATGCACATCAAAGTCAGCAGACTAAATGTATTGTTTGTATTAGTGCATTTCTGCAGTGACAGCATCCACTCAATTTAAAATCAGCTCATTTAAAACTGCAAGGGCAGCAAGGGCAGAGGGGCAGAGGATCAATTCTTGAATGCCACAGCATAAGCATCAATTTGTCCCTAGTAGAGAGACGCAATTTATTTAAAGTATTTTGTTTCTCATAGGCACTGTGATTTATACCAGTGACAGGAAGATCACTAGTAACCTTTGCCATGTCTGTAATTGCAGTGGTTATCCTTTAGCAAAGCACAAGATTATCTGCACAGCAACCCATGGAAATTCTCAGCCTTCTCAGCAAACCTCTACATTTGAGACACGTACTCCAGCCACCAAAGCTAACCTGCAAAAAAAAGAACTGACTATATCCAAGCTCTCACAATCAAGCTGTAGGTAAGAAAATAAGACAGCAACCAACATAGTTCTCAAAGCCATAATTTAGCAAATGTTTAAGGTTCGGTGTAGCCCTGAACAAGCACATGGAATGAGTACACAAAAGCAATGCAGAGCTGCAACCTCCCAGAGAGGAGCATCCAAGGTTAAGGCAGAGTGCTCTCTGCTCCACCACTGAAAAAGGAGTCAGAGAACTTAGAAGAGCCTCAGCAAGCTGCATCTGTAATTCTTGGAATTGAGAGTAGAAATTCTGCAGCTTTGAGACTAATGTCCTATAATCACCGCTTTATGAACCACATTCCCTCTCCAAGGGCCTGAAAAACTGGATTCCCATCCTAGAGAACACTAGAACCTGTATTTGTCTGAGTGTGTCCTAGGTTTGCCTGGGAAAGAGTTAACTTTTTCGCAAGAAGCTGAGGGGGGATGCAGAGCAGGCAGCTGACCCAGCCTGGGCAGGGGGCTATTCAATACCATGTGAGGTCTGGATCAGAGTAGATACTGGGGCAGCTGGAGTGGGAGGGGCGTTCACATTGCAGGTCAGGAGTGGGCTGACTTCCAGGTTCCACATGGTGAGAGTTGTAGCACTCGTTTTGTATTGCTCTTGTACTAGTAGTATTGTAGTTATCCTCTCTTGTTTTTCTTGTACTGTCCTATTAAATTGCGCGTATCCCAACCCACCAGTTTTGTCCTTTCCTCCCGATTTTCTCCTCCCCACCCCACTGAGGGGGAGGAGTGAGTGAGCAGCAACATGGTAGCCTAGTGGCTGGGCTAAACCACGACAGAGACTCAACACCATCCTCTATTGCCTCTCTTTCTTCTCTAAGCATTATCACATAATGTTCAAAGAGCGGACCATGATGTTCAAACAGAAGCGCATGCATTTGCTTGGAGCCCTCTGACATGAGACAAGCCAGTGGCAACTAGAGATCTGCCCCTCTCTGTCAGCCTTTCCTGTCTACTGCCATTCCTCTTCTAGGCCTCCTCGATGATTTGGTGGCCTTCAAAAACTGCTGGAGAACTTCTAATCTCCATGCAGTTGCCACAAATTTCATACTGCAGTTTCCCATGCAAACGTCTTGCTACTAGAATGGATTTTTGTGCTGTTGGTGTTGGGGGTGCTCCACAATGAGAGAGACATTCCTGTCCTCCATAAGGGCAAGGTGCCTGTCTTCCCTTAAGAATGGAGAGCCTTTGCAGAGATATACTTAGGCATTTTGGAACCCCGCACATTACTGCAGTGCTAACAAATGCTCTCAACTTAACTCAGCAAGATTTCTAAACCTATGTAACATGGATTAGATTTCATAGTTTTAACTTCACTTCTAATCAAAGCACAAAGCTCTCCTGTGTACATCAGCATTCATATACACCAGCCTTCTCTAATGGCTGTCCTTTTGCCATCACATCAGCAAGTGATTAGGCCTCCTCAGCTAACAGCTAAACTGCAATCTGAACTTTCCTCTCCCCAAGGACCAACACAAAGGCAAACCAGTAAAGTCTATTTTCAGAGTCCCATTTCACCAGGATGGTCTGAATAACTGTAATGCATCATGCACTAGACTCCTGCCCAGCTCCAAATCCAACGCTACAGATAGTGTTTCCTATGTAATACAGGCAAAAAATTCAGCACTGACAAACTACTTGTGCCAAAAGTATGCAGCTGGCAAGAAACCACCACTTTCTCTACCTGCATGAGAACCAACTTCAATAATGAAAGACACACGAAAGAGAAAAGCAAGATATTCAGGTGTACAGCAATAGATGTTAAAATGAAAAGTATGCAAAACTTCCTTCGACATGGGCAGAGAATCAAAAGGAAGCATCTTTTGTTCTGCCACGAATGAATCCTAGACAAATTCCTTAAGGCATGTGAAATTTCCTTATTACTCCCTCCCTCCCCTCTCAGAGAGGAAACTTCCTGCTTATCCATGTCACTCCATTACAAGCAGCTCTCGGCAAGCAGGTGCTTAGCAGGAGAAACCTTAGTTAAACTCTTTGTACTTCTACAATCAGAAGGATGAAGGTTGCTCATTTCCTTCAAGGATACTAAATAACCACTCTGCTCTCAGTGCCTGCTTACAAATAAGACAAACAAAAGTAAGATCCTGGCAGACACAAGTGAGAGCATTTGTCTGATTCTAACAGCAACAGGCCCAACAGAGGCAAGCAAATATAAAGGAATGGTTTCTCAAGAAAGGCACAGGAAGAAAGGACCTGGCCAGTTTTCCTTCTCCTGGTTTAGATCATGGATGGAATAAATCAGCTGACCCTCGTTGTAGTTGTTGCACTGGTATCATCTCTACTGTCAATGATCTGCTTCCTTGGAAGACATCTTGCTCCTTGGTTTTAATGGGAATTCCTGAAGAATAAACTAAGCCCTACAGGTTGCCATTGGAGGATCTGGCATCAAATAAATGAACAAGGAAGATCTAAGGTTGGTATAGATTAATCAGCCTTGAACAGCTATAGAATCTGTTTGTTTTGTTTTTCTGGAAGCGCTGAGACATGTACATGGGATTTTCCCTTCTATCCTTGTCTCCGCAGCAGACATAATGATTGCATTCAACTTAGTCCAATATCTTGAATAAGATCTCTTTGCCAGCAGTATGCATTAGAAAAAAAAAGGCCTATAAAACCATTCCTTGTGAAAAACATATCCATCACGTATCAATGCTAACTCTTCATCTTCAAAATGTCATTAAAATGCATATACTAAAAGCATCAGACAAAAAAAAAAAACATTCAGATGATAATACATCAAGAACACAACCATACTACACACTGAGGCTGCAGAATTCATCTTATACTCTTACTCACTTAAGAATTTAGTACAGAATAATACAGTTCAGTGGAAGGGACCTACAACAATTGTCTAGGCCAACAGCCTGGAGACTTCAGAGCAGACCAAAAGTTAAAGCATGTTATTATGGGCATTGCACAAATGTCTCTTAAAAACTGTCAGGCTTGGGGCATCAACCACTCTAAGTAGCCTGTTCCAGAGTTTGACCACCCTCCCAGTAAAGAAATGTTTCTTAATGTCAAGTCTGAACCTTCTCTGATGCAACTTTGAATAACTCACATGCATCTTGTTACTGGATCCCAAGGAAAAGAGCACCTCCCTCTCCACTTCCCCTCCTCAGGAAGCTCTAGAGAGCAATGAGGTTACTCCTCAGCCTACAAACTAGACAAACCCCATGTTCTTAGCCACTCCTCATAGGACACACCTTCCAGCCCTTTCACCAGCTTTGTTGCACTCCTCTGTATACATTCAAGTACCTTAACATCCTTTTTAAATTGTGGGGCCCAGAATTGCACACAATACAGGCAAGTTATCTGAGAACAAAGGTAGATGGGCCTCCAACATCTACCACGTGCTACAGTGGGCTGGAGATCTCCTGTCTCATCTCATATTCTCCAGTCTTTGTGATTCAACAGCACCTGACTGCAAAACGGAAGACTTCATGTGTCATGGGTTTCAAGGATTACAGGCAAAAGAGACCCCAGAAGTAAATACCAGCACTACCTCTTGGCACTACAACTTGCAGTTCTGCATTACAGTTTCTGTCCTGCTCCAGGACTTCACACATTAACATGAGCAGTGGAGCTAATGCATGTGGTCTCAGAGCAGGAGAGAGTCTCAGCAGAGAACTGCAAATGTGAGAAACAAGAGGCTGAGTTGGAGGAGAAGGCAGAAACGTTTATTTCATTGTCCGTTCCACTCTGGACAGGTCTATATTGCCTTTAACTGCACTCAATCTCACTGACTTCTCCAGGGAAAATCTAGGACTTAATCCTCACATCACAAGAAAGTAAAGTGAGGCAAATGCAGCAGCAAAATATACACTTCGTAAGCCACACAGAAGGCCACTGCTAAGATGTTGTTAAACACTAGTACAGTTTCCATTCAGGCTTATCTGGCATTCACACACATTCACATCTTCACTAACGTAAGCTTAGTACGGGGCCACTTTTTCAGAGCTTATGAACACTGACCTAAATCCCATTATCTTCAGGAGGGTTAAAATCTCTGCCTACCTTCAAGAACAAGAGGATTCCCTCTGGTCTGAGTTTTGTGGTATACCTCACTGAACCAAAGCTGCCAGTAAGGGACATGAAGTAGGCAGTCCCCCTCTGCTGACATATTCCAGACAGCAATCTTGTTGCATTTTTCTTCTGCCTACAGTATTTTAAGAATCCTTTGAACCAAAACAAGTCTCCACTGAATCTTGACAGATAAAGAAGTGAGTGCCAAGCAGCAGTCCTCACTCTAAGCTGTTGCCAATGAAACAGAAAATCATGCATGTAATAGAGCCTAGTGAATATCTATCCAGAAACTCAAACGTGCCCATCCTTCTGATGGGGCTTGCATTGCACAATGAATTCAAGGGGTAATGGCAGCATGTAAAAGAAACTTAGACACTACCATTCACATGCACCGTTACATGTGAAATGAGTTACAGGATTAATCCACAGGCTGACATTAGGAAAAGTCACTACTTAAGGCAAGCTTCCCAGTTAGACATTTCTCTCATCCATGGCAATAAAAGGAACACATTAAAAGGGCCCTGCACACCACCATACAAAACAGTGTCAGAGCTCTTGTGGCTGTTCTGTATATCCATATCTTCACAGCCTTCTGGTCTGCACAATGCTAGTTTCTGCTGTAAGAAATCTCTCCCTCTTTGACCACATCATGGTCCCACCTCAGACAAATCCTCCTCACCTTCCCATGGACTTTCCCCTTCTCTTTGTCCATATGAAAATGCCCCAAGATCCATGGCCCTCAAGTCTCCAACTAACAGGACAACTGCAAGCAGAGCTTCATCAAGTTTAGTGTCTCTTCTTCTTCAGCCCAGTTTGCCTATTTGTCCAAACCATGAGTGACAGAGGAAGTGAATGTAGTATGACACGACAGTCAGGTGTGAACACACCCCTTATTTTCACACAAAAGTATGAAGAAATAAACAATGTGCAGTGAGAAATACTATGGCTAAATTCTTCAGGGGACCACTTCAGGTCCTCCACTTGAAGCTTCTTCCTGGGAAGTCATACACCTTGGTCATGATGACAGTGCTCCAGACCTCTGATCTGTCTTGGTAAAGAGCAGTCCTAACATAAAATGCAATCATTAAATCACTGCTTGTCTTCATTTAGGGAACTGTCACAGGAACAGCGAAATGATGAACCACTCTGGCTGCACACCGATGTCAATGTCTGCTGGTGTGGCAGGGTCAGAGGTACAAAATATCCCTTTGCTGTCTCTGTTGCTTCTGTTGAAGAAGAAGCAACTATTTTAAGCCTCTATTGCTGTTTTCGTCTTGTCATCCTACACAACTAATCAGCATCATGACTGCATTTCATATCTATGGCATCTGTCACTGTCAAACAATAAATTGAGTGACTTTCACACAGGGTGCTGAGTGGTCTGAAGAGAACAAAAAAAGCCACAGAAGCAAATTGGTCACATAAGCTAGTACTTCGTACTGCTTTTTCTGGACCACAGTCCCCACTGCTAATGAAAGGGTCAAGGATTCTGCCTTGAAGATGCCAGAGATTTGCAAAGACACGTTTCAAGCTTGTCAATGGCCAGGCAAAGACTCTGCTGCCAAGACTAGCAGCAAAATCCCAGTGCTGGCAGCACAGTGGAGGATGGCCTTCCACTGCACAGAAACAGCAGGCTTCTGAAGACCCCGTGTAACAACAAGTCAGGCAACAAAGACATTCTACTTCAGCGATACAATAACCTACCAAACTGATTTCACAAAACTTAAATCCCCTAATCACACAGACTTCCAAACAAAGCAACTCTACACAACGTAACTGCCTTTCCTTGTTTGCTAATTTAGCTCACCCACCTTTTGAAATACCTTCCTGCCTTCTTCCCCTCTGACTGGCAAAACTCCATGGAAAAATAAATCTGATTGCCCTGTGCCATTAGAGGCAAAGGAAATGTGTTCACAGATTGCTTCAGAAGCAATGGGAAAACTCCCACAGGAGTGTCCTGCTAAGGCTACCATTTATTGTTAATTAAGCAGGGCACTAGAACTCCTCTTCCTCAAGAAGGTGAGCAAGAAGGTGGAAGAGCAATGATGTTTTCCTTCCAGTACCTCCTCTGATCACTCTAATATGACGAAACCTGGTCCCAAAGTCCTCATATGCTTCAGAGCCCTGGCACAGCCCTGTCAGCAGAAAAGGGCAAAAGCAACCTTACCTGCAAGCAGTTCTCAGATCCAGGCTCTTAGCTACCATAAGCTCCGGCCTAAACCCACTTTGGTGTTTGATGCTGGGAAGAGTAGATACCATGCCCGTAATGCTCAGACGAGGAAACCCAGTTGGCCTCCAGCCTTTGTGAGGTGTCCCCAGCTGACATAGTGAAAGGGTCAAGCTATCATAGCTATAAGTGGTCTGCAAGCAGTACCTATAGTAAGTCTGATTCTCTGTAAACTGGAGGAGACTTTACTGAAATAATTGCAATATTTTTTTCTTTCTTCCAGGAGTGCTAGAAGAGATTTTGAGGATGGGATAAGAACTATTGCACCATTCAAAAAATCCCAAGTAGACAGGAAAATGAATTCAGAGGTGTTCTGGGAAAAGCCAAATTAAACTAAAATCAAAGAGCCATGAAATCCACAGGAAGATCTCCCTGAAACTAGGGATAATAAAAAAGCTTACTAGCAGATTACATGTACCCTACCCAAAGCACTCACCAGAGGTTTGGTGCTTTGCCCAGTTTGGGCATCTCCCTCTGGGTGTCAGAACTGGCAGACAAAAATGGTTCTGGCGCCATAATTAAAGAAACAAACTGTAACATTTAGTCCTTGGCATGCTGTGCCAGTGCAGCCAGACTGCATCCTTACTTCAGTTTGGGCTTTAACTCCAATGGGAAACGAGTGTCCAAAACCACCCTTACTTTCCATGTTATATTCATCCTGGGAGATGTTGTTTTTCCGCTTTGAAACTATTTCTAATTTAAAAACAGGTCTCTGCTTAATGAATTAACACTTCCTGGATTTTACTGCTCTGCAGAGACTTCTGTATTGAATAAGTGGGCAAGTTCCAGATACATTTTGTTAATACATTAAGTCATCTAACAGAAGAGCTGGTGCCCTGGGTAGCATCTTGACAGACATCAGAAACTCAGACGTCATCAAAAGATGCTTTTTTAATTTGGCTTCTTAGCAACTCCTATTATAATGCAAATCCTGACCCTGGCATGCAACATTATGTTAGAATGAATGTCTGTCCAGAGTAAATGCTGTTTTGCATGTGCAGTTACTGGTTTAAACTCAGGTTTAGTCACTGAGCTGCAAAAAAAGGCATGCATCTCAGCTGTTACTCCTTTGCTGCAACCCTCCTCCCCCTGCCTTTAACTGCAGTCTCTAAGCAGTTATTTCCCTTTAGTGGATCCAAGGATCTCCATCTGCAGTGGCTAAATCTCCAGTTTGCAGGTACACTTATTCATTTCTGTGCAAGCAACCTTATTCACACCATAGTGAACAGTGCAAAATCTGCTCTTCTCAAAACTAATTCTCCTTCAAAACAGGCACTGAAGTGTCATGAAATGTAACACTGCTACCATTCTTCTCGCATAGGTATCTTCTTGCATAGGTATCTCCTTATCCTGCTATTTTGTGCAATCGAATTAGACCCTTTCTTCTCCATTTGGATCTTCCCATGCAAAACACCCCAATTAAAACTTGGGTTGCTTGCTCTGTTCTTAATTGTGAGAATTTTGCTCCCTTGGTGGAAAAAATGAAACGGTTCCTTTCCTTTCAAAGATAAAAATCACATTTTCATGTCATGTGAGAGAGTCCTGCAGTAAATGTTGAAGCTGCATATGACATCAATAACACCATGCATGAAACCTTCCCACAGTCTGTGACTCTACAGTTTCTCCAAAGGAAAATGACTGGAAAATGCACATACTAGAAAGTACAAAAGAGAATGATCAGAATCACCTCATTGACTTCTTCTAAGGCCAAACACTCCAGTTCCCAACAGCAGCCAGCATTCAGCATCATCTCAGTGACAGCCTTGTTTTGACAGAACGTTCAGGCCAAACAGCCCAGAAAAGCAGCGTTAAGTGTGGCAGAATGAAGGAATCTCATTCCCAATTACTTCTGCATTGTTTTCAATTGCTCTTCCTTGCACCAGTGCTTTTTCTATTTCCCAGCATTAGGTTAAAACAATTCATCACACATGGAAGGAAATATATTGAAACCACATAAAAGGTTGGCCTCAAATCCAGGTACGGTGGTGGTGGGGAATACTTTATTACTGTTTCCCTGCTTATTGTGGCAATATTCTTATTAAAAATAACTCTCCAATTATCAGGTACAAAGACTTCTGCACTGGTCACTTTTTGGTCAAGGTCTGGCCCATGACTGAGATGAGGATGAAAAAGGGGCTCACGTACACACAAAATGCTGCTCTTTCTTTGAGTTTACTCTGGCTAAACCTGTCTGCAGCCTTCATAATACCTGCCTCAGAGACATGGCATGAAGCAAAGCAAGACCTGAGCACTGTACAGCAGGATATGCAGCCAGCTGGTAAAGTGCCAGATCAGGCAGGACCCAGGGCCTGCAAACCTTGTGTGGGAGGTCTCTCCTCTAACGTGGGGCTTCGATCTCTGCTTGTTGCTGCCCTCTCCTGCTCAGATTTTTCAAACACTTGGCTCCGGGATCATGAATCAGTGACAAGCATGCTCTTCCGGGTCCCCAAACACCTCTTCCAGCTGCAGACCCTACAAGAGGCTCATAGCAGTCCATCCTCTCTCTTGCCAGGTGCAAAGGCGAGGGGGGCGGGGGGGGTAGGGGCGCAGGTATGCAAGACCCCTCATATGCCAACCACACTTACCTCCTAGAGCTTGTTTCATAACAAAATCCATGGTGATGGCTTAGGGGTGCTGCCCACCTTCACACCTCACATGCACAGAGACCAGGAATCCTTGGAGGGCAGCCTGCAAAAAGGCACAAGCAAAAGAGGAATGGTGTCTCTAGGAGGAGAAAAGACTGATTTCTGGTCTTCCTCAGCTCTGTCCCCACAGCATTCTTCCCCTTGTTTAAGGGCAGGGAAGTTTTCAACCCCCCATCCCTGCAGACCCTGGCCTCGCAGGACAAGGCAGCCCCCGGCATCTAGGGTGCAGAGCTGCATGCTGGCCGGCAGGGAACAGAGGCGAGGAGGAGGGCAGGTGGCCAGGACGGAGCCTGAAGGAGCAGCGCACTGCTCCTCCCGGCTTGTCTGCTGCAGACGGGCAGGAAAGCGTTAAACCTTTGAACTTTCTCATTTCCCCGCCTGCCTCTCGCCCTTTCAGTTTTCGGAGTGCTAGCTCCGGAGTGGCACCTCCGCCGGGGACTGCCGAGGGGGCATTTGAAGGTGAAGCGCTCCGCAAGCGCCCGGGAGGGCAAGCGGGGAAAGCGGGGGAACTCGAGTGTGGATGCAGGCCGGGAGGCGGGATGGGGAACACGGATGCGGGGCAGACTCCCCTACCCTAAACCCTCAGAAACCTCACCCAGAAAGCCCCCAGCGCAATGCCCGTGAGGTCCGCACCTCCTCAGGAAGAGCCGGGACAGCTCAAGGTTGAGACCGGCCGGCTCCAGGAGCAGCACAGCAGCCTCGCCGCGCAGGCTGCTGCCTCTCTTTGCTGGCCCCGGCCGCGGGGAGCAGCGGGCTCAGCTTCGGGGCAGGCCGCCGCCCCCGCCCGGCACCGGCTGCGGTACGGGGGCACCGGCTGCGGTACGGGGGCACCGGCTGCGGTACGGGGGCACCGCCGTGCTGTGGGGCTGCGCGGCCGGCCAGCACTGGCAGGATGAGGGCTTCCCCTACCCATCCCTGCGTGCCCACACCCCGCCTCTCCTCGCTGCCCCTCCGCACGCCGGCCGGCCGGCACGGCACGGCCCGCCCGATACCTCGCTCGGCGGCGGGCGCGGTGCTGAGCTGAGCTGTACCGGACCGGCGGCAGGTCGGTGCGGCGGCTCCTCTCCGCTCCTAAAGGCTCCTCCGGCCGGCGCCCATGTGCCTGAGGGCTGCCGGGGAAGTTGCGGGCGCGGGGAGGGGGAGAGAGAACGAGTCCAGAGCTTCTCCCTACTTTTCCCCCGCGCCCCTCTTTTTATCACAGAATTTCCGGACCATCCCACCGACACGGTCCCTCCTTCCTCCTCCCCTCGTTGCGGGAGCTGGGCTCTCTCCCTCCCCCTGCCTCCGGCTCCCCCGCCCCTTCCCTGCGCCGCCCTCGCCCCTCGATGCTGGCAGCGCAGGAGGCCCCCAGCGCTCCCCAAGCGCTCGGAGAAGCGCGTGTTTTTGCGTGCATGTCCCCCATCCCTGGCTGTCCGCAGCAGCCAGGTGTCCTTGCGCTTTGCTGTGGGGGAAGGAGGGAAGGTTGTCAGCTCGCTGTTGCATTTTGCAATTGCTTCCTGGCATCTCCTCGGGAGTCAGTGTGTTTGTGCCAGGGGATATCTCCGCAAATACGGCTTCCTGCAAAATGAGGAGGGTGGGAGAGCGATCCACGTCCTCTGTTCTGGGTCCTTCCCAGAGATTCCCCTTTCATCCCCTAGGTCCTGGAAGGAATTGGAGAGGCAAGGAAGAAGTCAGGGTGTGAGCAGAGCCCCTTTCTCCCTTCTCCTTCGCCTCGGATTTTACTGTGACCGGAGAAGGATCTCCGGCTGCTCGGCTCAGTTCTCTCCCTACGCAGCGGTGTTTGCAACCCAGGAGGAGGCTGGCGGTGGGGGGGATGTCCCCTCCCTGCGGTGCCGGCTGAAGGGCGAGAGTGGAAAGATCCATTGTCCAGCTCGGGTTCGGGACGGCAGTCTGAAGGTGAGGAGGAAGGAGCTGCGTGCCGTGCGAGCGTTACGTGGCAAAGCAGAGCAACACCCTCCTTCATGGCACCGGCACCCACCTTTAGGGACGCCGGCAGCCAGCTTGGGGCTGGATGGGGAGGGGACGAGCTCTGCTGCTGATCCGCCCTCCTGTCGCCAGCAGGAGAGCTGGGACAGTAGCCCCAAAGCAATCGATATGGGGCAAAAGACGGGGGGCGCGGAATGGTGCCGGCAGAAACGGGAACCTGGGACGAGGGGAGCAGCAGGACCGGCATCCTGGAGACGAGGTGGCATGGCCTGTTGGGTGACCTCATCTGAAGGTCAGTGAGGGCGCTGGGGCGCTACCTGGCACAGCGAGGAAAGGCATGCAGGTCCAGCAGGCACAGCGGGCAAACCAGTCCCTCTCCAGGCAGCGATGCTGGCCACGCAGCAGCCTGCAGAGCTCTCAGGTGCCAGCTGCAGATGTGGGAGGGCATGCTTCTACACTCAAGACAGTGTCCACCCACCTGGGTCTGCCTCGGTGCCTCATGCCTGTCAATGTTTAAGAGTCAATAGGACAATGCCCTTAATAACATGCTTTAACTTTTGGTCAGCCTCCAGTGGTCAGGCAGCTGGACTATATAATCGTTGTAGGTCCCTTCCACTGAACTGTTCTATTGTTTTTTATTCACAGAGCTCCCAGAAAGCCACTTTTCCAACAGACGCTAGTATTAGCCTATGAAGATCAGCTGCATAAGCATGTTACGCACTTTTACTAACAAACTTCAGAGAGGAAAAATTAATACCAAGAGTGGGTGGAGAACCCTCTTCTTTGAAGTCTTAACTCACTCCCAGCATTTCCAGTCCAAAGGACATACTGGTACCTTTTTGATGCTTTCTTTTCCATACATACCATGGCAGTGTCTCAGCAGAGACAACTTGCCCCAGAAATGAACCTAGGAGCCTGCTGGAGTTGTGTGCCCAGGTTTCCTGTGCAATTCTCTGTATTTCCAGGTCTGTATTTCCTCCCTAATAGCTGTTGCAGTTTTGAGGAAGGCTTATAGTTTGAGACTGTCATACAACACCTTACATTCTTCCTTCATCATGTGATTGTTCTTGAAGTGGAGGACAGTGTGCCTGCCTCACACTACTAAACCTCTAGATGCACACCTTGGTCTTATATCCTGGAGTTTGTGAAGGAACCATTCAAATGCCCTCAGACACTCGGTTCAGAGAAGTGTGGGCTAATAGTTAAAACACTTAATTGCCGAAAACCAGGTTTCTCCTCCCTGCTTTGGTGATCCTGGAGCATGCTACATCAAGGAACTCCTACAGCAGCCAAGAGTCAGCACAGCCAAGTGGAGTTGCTGAGAAATGTCATCTTTCCTGTCCTTACAAGCTTTGCAACAGCAAATGTCCTCTCTGTGTGCATAGAATAAAGTGATGTCATCCACAGGGGCTTTCACAAGCCAGGCAAAACAATAGATACATCAGGAAGAAGACCCTGAGAGGTCCTTGAGCTTCTGTTGACCTATTTAGAGCTGCTGGTCTGTTCCCAGAATCAACTGACTCTCCAGACATCAAGTACCCATGGTTCTGTCCTCAAACTCCACCCACTTTTTCCAGATTATACAGCTGCCACAGAAAATCAAGACATGAGGCAGTGAAACATAACCTCAACACTCACTACTTTACAGCTCCCTCTTCTTCAGGAGAGCAAGGCACAGAATCACTAAACCACAAACCCTGCTGAGATAGATACGCCTAGTCCCAGCTTCAGCACCTCTTCCCTACCCCAAGTGCCAGCTTCCAAGCAACTTCCACAGGATATATCTGTGGTTTATGAAAACCCAAATGCTTGTGAGCCTGATTTGGGTACCTCCTATCCAGGTGGTACCCTGACTTATCAGTCAGGAAAGATCCTACCAGTACCCTCCTCGCCACACATGGTTCAAGCACAAAGGCAAGAAAGGACATGGTCAAAAAGAGGTGATGTAGTCTATAGATCTGTGTCTAATAATGGTCTCAGAAAGGCTTCCTGAGAAGGCTTTTACCTCAGAAATTGAACAGAGGGATTCTGACACAGACTTTCCTCAATTTGCTGAGAAACCCAACAGGATGAATGGACTCATGGGGATCTGTTATGTGATTTACCTGAGATACATGTCTTCTTCTACAGGAGAAAGAACAGCTTGCTCAGCCATGGCAATGATATAAGCAATGCCCCATGGATCTTCCTTCTGATGGCATATAACAATAGATTATGTCTAGAATACGTTATGAACATGAATCTGGCAGTAATGCTATTTCATAGCGTCTTTACTGGACACAAACATATCTCAGAAACAGCAATGTTTTCTGATGCGGGCAGGGGATAGACGTTGCTATCTGTACGTGAGATCTGTCCCAGCACCATGGGCAGAGGAGAACTGCCAGTCACTCCGAGGCAGCCACTGAAAGATACCTCCAAAACTTCCTGAAACGCCAAAGCCAGTTTAGTCTGGTTTGCACTACGTGAATGAGATATACCTGCTCCTGATTGTGGGAACAGGCTTGTTCTTCCTTTACAGAATCAGAACAATAGGAATCCATTCTGTGACCTTACTTGGTGCAGATGAAGAGTACAGAAAACTCAGAGCAAAGATCTCCTCCATGGAGGTTTGTCCGTGGAACTCAGACTCCTTGGCCACTAGCTAGGAATCTGTGTTTACTGGTGTCTGCGTAAGAAGGTGGAATAAGCCAAAAATTGGTTTTGGTGACCTTTTCCATAGAAAAAAATAAAATATTCAGGTCTTGAAAAAGAAAGAAAATAGTCTGTTTCCAGGAAAAAAAAAAAAAATAGTCAGGATGCTTCATTTCAACATCTTTAAATGCAATGTTTGATTATTCAATTCCATATGGTGTTTGACTGCTAAACTGAATTCAATGCCATATAAAAACGATACTAATAAGAAAGCTCACAAACCAAATATGAAGGTTACAGAAAATACTTAATCAACTGCCTAAAATGAACCTACTTTGTTTCTTTTTGCCCCTCTTTTTTTTGTTGTTTGTTTGCTTGGTTTTTTTTTCTGGCTACCTTGTTGTCAACTCCTGCTGATGTAACTGCAACGCTGTTCAGTACACTGCAGGCAGGACCTGGACAGTGGCAAGATGATTACCTTTTAACCAATACGGCTACTGAAACAGAGGAGTCAGACACTTGCTAAGGGTAGTTTGTAGGCACCAGTTGCAGTCTATGTTGAGCTTATGCAAGGCGTTTTGGTAGCAGGGGAGGGGCTACACGGTTGGCTCTGTAAGGAGCTGCGAGAAGTTGGACCTGTCTCTGGCCAAGTCAGACCTGCCTCTAGCCAAGGCCAAGACAATCAGACCCTGTGTGAATATGATATTTAAGAAGAGACAAAGAAACCTGCACCATGCAGGACTTGCGGTGAAGAGGGGGAAGGCACAGGTGGCTGCACTCAGCTGCCACCCTCGCCTCTGCCCCGCACCTATCAGGGGAGGCAATGGCTGCAGCTTCAAGCAGCCTGGAGTGCTCTAAAGCTCCTCACTCCCAGAGTGTCCACTGGGCAGAGCTTGTCCCACTGGGGCTGCCAGAGTGCTTTGGGCTGGTCAGGCCCCACGCAGCTACAGCAAAGAGAGAAGTGGGATGTGAGAGGAACAACTACACAGACACCAAGGTCAGTGAAGATGGAGGAGGAGGAAGTGTGCCAGAGCTGAGATTCCCCTGCAGCCCGTGGTGAGATGGCAGGATGCCCCCAAAGAAGTGGAAAATGCCCCCATTACTTCGTGGAAAGCCCACACTGGAGCTGGAGATTAACGGTGAGGTAGTCCATGAAGACCTGCAGTCATGGAGGACCTCACGCTGGAGCAGGTGGCTGTGCCCAAAGAAGCCATGACCCTGTGGGAAGCCCACACTGGAGCAGTCTGTTGGTGAAGGACTGCACCCCGTGGGAGGGACTGCAGTCAGAGAAGTTCATGAAGAACTGTCTTCCATGGAAAGGGCCCCCACACTGGAGCAGGGGAGGAGTGCGAGGAGTCCTCCCCCTGAAGAGGAATGAGCAGTAGAAACAATGTGTGATGAACTGACCACAACCTCCATTCCCCATCCCCCTGCACTGCTGAGGAGGAGGAGGTAGAGCCAGGAAGGGAGGAGTCGGGGGAAGGTGGTTTTTAAGATCTGGCTTTATTTCTCATTATTGTCTCTGATGTGGTCAGTAACGCATTAAATAGATTTTTTCCCCAAGTAGAGTCTGTTTTGCTTATGACCATAACTGATGAGTGATCCCTCCCTGTCCCTGTCTTGTCCCTCCAGCCGTTTGTTACATTTTCTCCTCTCCATTCCACAAGCAGCAGAGGAGTAAGCAAGCGGGTGTGTGGTGCTTAGTTGCTGGCTGGGCTAAACCACAGCACTGTCCCTCCACTTCACTGAACACAAATCTACCGTGTGTTTCTGCTTACTTGTCAGCTGTCAATTTTGGCTGTCAAAACATTTCAAAATTCAAGCATTTTTGTCTCTTCAAACATATTGCTTTGACTATTGTTTTTCCACTCAACTTATAGCAGGCTTTGAGTAAGCTCTTTATTTTCTGATCAAATAGAAAAAAAACACAACAACATATTCTTTTAAAGAAATGGGTGTTTCCCTTAGGTCAAAACTGTGAAAGGACTTTTCAACTATTTCTGCTAGCTCTGAAGAAAAAGCCATTTCAGATTTCTTGAACATTACCTTTCTAGGTGAGCATTTACTGCAGCTGTCACAACACCAAATTTTAGCTGCCTGCACTTATAAAACCTGAAACAAACATGTATTGATTCCCCTGTCTTCGTGACATGCAGGCACAGGCATGAATATTATATATTCTGTTTTCTTAGCACAGGTGTCCAAGCCTGGTTTATGAACAAGCCCCTTGGTAGGCTGCCATTTACACATTATTTAGCTCCAAATCTGTCAGGTTTTTGTTTGTACTCTCCCTTACCTACTCCCCTTGTCCCTGTAGCTCCATCTCTTTCTCTGTTTCCTGTTCTCCAGACAAGCTCTTGTCTTGCCAGACAGATTAAGAGTCCCGTTTCAGCAAGGCTCTGATTCCTACAGATAGGCATGATGGAGTAAAGATCCTGTAGCTCTTATCTCCAGGATTTACTGCTCTACATTATAAGGCTTCTTTGGCAGACAGAAGTTGTCCACAAAACTGAGAATCCATTTGTATCACTCAGGTGATCAAATCATCATGTGTCTACCCAAAGCATATCAAGCTTTTGTTGTGAGATTACTATTTCAAGCATTTTTGACAGGGTAAAAAAGTCTGATCTTTCTTTTACTGTCATGGGTTAGGCCGCTCCATCAGTAAATAAGAGTTGTCCAAATCAGTAAATTCTATGGAAATGTGTCAGTTTATACAGAAGATTAAAGGCAAACAAGCTAAAGAAAATAGTTTCACTTTCTTGAATTTGATGCTGTTGAGACATCCTGCTTTGATATAGCAAAACTGCTGCACTTTGCCAACGGCTAAATCATTTTGCCTTGACTCTTCTAGCAATACATGTCTGTATCAAAACTAAACACATAATCATATCAGAGTACCTCTTTTTTCAGATTTTCCATATCAAGGAGGGACAGGAAGAGGTCACATTTTTCCTCTTTATTGCAAGTTAGAATGAAAGAAAGATTCAAAATGTCAAACATACTTCAGAAAAGGATTTCCATTTTCCCAGCTAGGTCTGTGCCTCGCCTTCATTTACTACTCTATTTGGCAAAGAAAATGAACAGAGGTAAACAGCATACTCAACTGAGATGTTAGCTTGGTATCAGATGCTGTGGCCTATAGTTTTTTTCCTGCATAAAAAGAATCATCCCAAGTTCTGAACTCAACTTGGAAGGAAGCTATTCACTTTTGTAGGTGTTGTGGGTTAGGCCGCTCCGGCAACCAAACCCCACCCCCCCCCCCAGTTGTTGACTCACCCTCCCCCAGTCCCAGGGATGAGGGAGAGAATGAAAGGATAAATGGGATACCCATGGGTTGAGATAAGAACAATTTAATACAGATGATTTAATACACAGTGTAGATGCTCACCACCCCCTCGTATGCGAAGCCCGTCTCGTCCCAAAGCTGCAATCCTGGACGAACGCGAGGCCCTGAAATAGAGAGGGGCAGAGAGAGAGAGAGAGAGAGTACTCCGAGAGTGGGAGTACTGGGAGAGAGAGGGGGAAAAAAAGGCAATAGAGCAAAAGCGCAGAAGCGCAAAAGAGCAAAAGCGGTGGAAGAGCCAAAGCGCAAAAGCCCTTCTGTCCAGCTGACCCACACTTTTATACTGGGCATGATGCTGCATGATATGGAATACTAATTGGCCAGTTTGGCCCTCAGTCTTAAATTCCACCACAAATCACAAGGGCAATCGTGGCCCCCTTGTCCCGGCTATGCTCCCCCCTTATCCCGCCGTGCTTCTGCACTCTGGCACACTGAAAAGTCCTTGGGGTCTCATGCCCAACCACAAACATCAGCTTGCTATCAACATGCTTCTCAGACCGAGCCTCTGAGTAAAACCGAAACATGGAGCTCTTCTAGCTGCTAAAAAGAAGAGCTAACTCTGTCCCAGCTAAAACCAGGACAGTAGGCATGACTTCCCAGCCATG
Source organism: Tauraco erythrolophus (assembly GCF_009769465.1). NCBI lineage: Eukaryota > Metazoa > Chordata > Aves > Musophagiformes > Musophagidae > Tauraco > Tauraco erythrolophus. The sequence continues at coordinate 65,365,171 of NC_141496.1, forward strand.
ACAACCAGCTTAGCTGTTTATTATTTTTATCTTTTCATTAGACATGAAGTGAATGTGTGTATATCTCTTTAGATACTTCACATACTTGCAGCGCAATTACTCTTAGGTGTGATGTGTGATGCTGGCAAATTAATCTGTTAAAATATTATGCTGTTTACACTCAGATGTCTCCAAAGAGACCATAACAGTTAGATGCAATCCAACAGCTCAGGAATCTCCATACCTTCCTATTTCAGTCTTGAACTTGCTCTCCACTGCCTCACTTTGGTAACGAATTCTAGGTAGAGAGTATTTGCTGAATCAGAATGAGGAAAATAGCAGTACCTGAAAATAACTAGTTTACATAATCCAGAAAATGTAGACATACATTTCATCTTAGAATGAGTATTTTTTTCCCCCAGTGGAACTGTAAAAAGTAACTTGTAATGTAATATAAATAAGTAAATGTGTCCAACCAGCTTGTTCCCTGCCTTTACTGGTGTGATATTTCTTGCACTGATCTACACAGTGTCAGTCAACTAACAGCTGCACAGGTGTTGTGGGAACAATATTACATCTAAGTAGCAATGTTGAGAATTCTGTCCTTTCGAGTCGCACAACCAAACACAAGGTCCACTATGCAATGAAGAAACCCATCTACGAGGTCAGCCACAGCTGTCTAAAGCAGGCTCTATTTTCATCAGCTTCTTTCCAACAGGCTCCAAGGACTATGTTCTTGGATTAAGTTCTTAAATCTAAATGAGATGAGTATTTTACAAGAATAGCCAAAACACAGTCTCCAATTTAAGCTAAAGCACTACAGAAAGAGTTTGACTTAAAGCAACTCCTTAAGCTACGCTGAAATAACTGGACTTAAGCAGATACTTCCATTAGTGCATTTGTGTAGGTGCCTTGCCGAATCAAAGTTAGCTTCTCTAGGCCTGAACATCTCAAACCATGAGTATCCCTGAATATAAATTATATGGTTTGGAAACATGATCTGACAGTTTATCTCTTACACAGGGCCTTTCCATATGATCAATATTTGCTAAAATTAGTTACAGAGTAAATGAAAAAATTCACTATGTTTAGTGAATCTTCAGGAGATGCAGATACGAAGAGAAAAATATCCTGTGTTGAGAGTCAAAGCATTTCAGGATTCAGTGACTCAAATGCTTAATCATTAATGTGCCTGAATCTCTGTGAAATACAAGCATTGTTCCATACATTTGTCAGCCTTTTAATTCCACATTGCTTGCCACTGATTAGTTATGTGCTGTTTCTCATCTAATCCCCTTTTGTAAAATTTAATCTTCAAATGATAGCATTTATCAAAAACATAAAGCTAGCTGATGCACATCAAGCAAAGCAGATAATTATTCTTGCAGATAAAAATGAATCTGCAAGATTCCCTCTTGCTGTGCCAATTACAGTTCAGCAGAGTGAGGTCATTTGCACACTTTATGAAACTAACTGGCATGCAGGGGCAGGGCAGGGGGAGCTGAGTTGAAGAGGCCTGGTTGATGCTGCGTTCATACTTGGCCCATGCGGGACTGAGAAACGTGCATACAAAGCAGAAAATGTTGTTTTCTTATTCCATTTGTGTTATTTCTCATCCAGGTTTCCAAGCTGCTTGGGAATAGTGGCAAATTCCCTGCTGGGGCTTCCTCTACAAATTGTTGTTTGTTTCGCACCCACTCAGTCTGTACCACAATTATACTTTGAACTAAACCAGTCACTCACTTTGGGGAGTCTCCTTCTTTAGTATTATAGTGGAATAGTGATAAACATCCAAATAATCACAGAATCACAGAATGTTAGGGATTGGAAGGGACCTCAAAGGATCATCTAGTCCAATCCCCCTGCCAGAGCAGGGCCACCTAGATCAGATCACACAAGAACGTGTCCAGGCAGGTTTTGAACATCTCCAGAGGAGACTCCACAACCTCTCTGGCCAGCCTGTTCCAGTGTTCTGTTACTCTTACTGTGAAGAAGTTCTTCCTCAAATGGAAGAGGAATGGAATGGTTTAGGACTCAGTGGTTAAGCACATGATTAAGGAACCTGCCTGAAAAACAGCTGTGGCTTGATTCAGACTCCAAAGGAGTAAGAAGGAATCAGTGTTTTAAGGTGGAAATACAACTTATGCAACCCAACTATGCATTCACTTCATATTGTCTCTCTGCTCCATAATTTTTAAATCCATTAGCAAGTTTCAACCTCATATAACACAGGAGTAAAAGGCTCATATTATGAGTTTTGGTTAATTTCATGGAAATTGTTGGCTTGGTAGAGAAGAGAGAGTTAAATTTATTAAGTCTTTGTGAGGGAAAAAGTGTAGAAAGAGTCCATACTAGGCAGTAGAGAATATACTCAGGAGAGTATTTAAGGAATTCTCATTATATTAGCTTGGTGGTGTGTTGGTTTTGTTTTCCTCTTCAATTTGAAATGGTGAGGGACTCAACTGAATCCACCTTTTCTGCACTTCACTTTTTACTTGAAGCTACCTCTGTCACAAAATTACTTTATAAACTAACTTTAAATGAATGTTTGCACACTTGAGAGATCTGAGATTTGCCTTCCACTCCTTGCCATATGACACTGCACTAACACTAGAAAATTAAATAAAATCTAGAAATTGCACTTTGAGAGGCTCTAGATGTCTGCTGCCTGTTATCTGCATGGACTGTCACCTCACTAGGTGGAGTGAAAAGGTAAGGAAAACAAGGAAGCCATCAAGTTTCTGCAGAAGCAGATTTTGAACACAAGTTTCCAGGAAATAATGTAGAGTGAATGCTTACTCCTAATGTGAACCAGCAGCTCTAGTATTAACATTGCATGATACCACGGATAAGGATATCTGAAGTTCATCAGCAAAGTCAAATGGAAGAAGTGTTGTGATACTAAAGGAGGCCACGAATGGAAGTGGGCTTCCAAGCACAAGACCGGGTTTCTCTGGAAGTGCCCTTTCAATTCCAAACGGCGTGATTTTCAATGTTCTAGCTCTAGACAAGGTGGCAGTCCCATAGGATCCCCTTAGGAGTTTGTTTATACAGAGCAGATACCAAAATACTGATTATGTAGTATAATCAGTCTTCTGATGGAGTCTTCTTCATGAACAGAGACCTCAAGGAGCAAGTGGGATTCCACTGCCCATATAAGGCCAAACCAGAGCCTGTCACTGGATTTTGGCTTGTGTCCCAGGGGAACGCTTGTCTAGAAATCATGTTCATGCATTGGCTAGCACAAGTTGTCTTGTTGTCAACTCAGAAGTGTGTGGATACCCAGGGAAAACCTCTGATCCCTAAGGAGCTGATCACACTTCATGAGACCATGCAGAGCAGGATGCTGAGAAAGTCAATATTTGCTAAGGTGGATACTGGTGGGGTGGGGTGAGTTTAATTTGCAAGTCAAAACTAGTTCCTTCTCAAGTAGCTTCATCTTTACAGAAGATCAGAATTTTTCTAATCAAAAGAATAAAAAGAATTATTTTCTGTGCTATCCTTGTCTTATAAATTGAGGAGGTTGGAAAATTCACAGACAGGTAGGTATGTTTGCTTTACCCTGGTGGGTATTTGCTTTATTCCCTTGGCCACAGATCAAGCTATAAACGCAGACACACCAATGACAGTAACATGGTCTTCAGGGGAAGAAAGGTTTTGAGACCTTTCATGGAGAATGACTCTTCTGTGGTGACAAGTAATTGTATATAGGGTACACAGGTATACAGGGTAAATCTTGCCACATTCTTGTAAGATCCTGCCACAGTCTTTTGATCTATGTCTGTTAAATTATACCTCATCAGGAAACCTAGCTTCTGACCCCATAGCACATCCTGAGGAGTGCAGGCCTCTGCCCCTGAGATCCTGCCAACATCTTGTATTCATACAGATGAAAAAGCTTGAGGTTCTGAAAAAAATTACTGGCTTCAGTGGTGGAGTACTGGAACTCACTGGGCAGAGTCAATTGATGCCAGTGAACCCAAATGAGATCTCAGAGACATTATAATGGAGTGGAGAGGGAGATCAGTCAACTGTACTGAAAAGTGCAATGCTCTTCGTGCTTTGCATTGTGCCCACAAACTAAGTATTCTGTACTCTCCAATGCCTGATTTTACTGTCACTTCCCCACTTTACTTTTAGCAGCTCTCTGCAGGCCTGGTAAGGGAGGAGAGGAACAAACAGGCACAAAGCATTTCTTGTGTTGAGGTGGAATTTCAGGCTTTAATTTGTGACTACTGTCTCTTGTCCTGTCACTGGGTACCACTGACAACCATCTGGCTCTCTCTTCTTTATTCACTCTCATCAGATATTTATACAAATTGATAAGATCTCTCTAAGCTGTATCTGAACAGGCTGAACAGTTCCCTCTCTCTCAGCTGCTCTACATGTGCTCCAGTCCTTTAGTCATATTTATGGGCCTTTGCTGTGTTTGCTCTAGTAAGACCATTTACTTTCTTGTACTGGGGAGCCCAGCACTGAACCCAGCACTCCGGATGCAGTCTCACCAGTGCTAAGCAGAGAAGAAGGATCACCCACCTCTTTCAACAGGTTGGCAGCTCAGAATGCTGTTGACCTTCTCTGCTGCAAGGGAAGATTGCTGGCTCATAGTTAGCTTGTGGTCCACCAGGACTCCAGGATCCTTCTTTGCTGAGCTGTGTTCCAGCTGGTTGGCCCTCAGCACTTACTGATGCCTGTGGTTATTGACTCGTCAGATGCAGAACTTCATACTTCCCTTTCTTGAACTTTAAGAGGTTTCTCTCTGACCACTTCTGCAGACTGTTGAGGACATCAGCCAGCTGTCATGGGCCTCTCTTCTCTCTAGGGCTATATCTTTTGGAATTCTTCCAAACAGATCTTTGAATGCATTAGAGTGTGATCTTCAGAAGTCCAGGTTTGTGGTCCTTCTTTTTACCTTGTTCCGTACTTGCGGGATCTTTCATCATCTCATGGTCAAAGCAGCCAAGGCTGCCCCTGACCTTCGAATTCTGGACTAGCCCCTCTTCATGAACACATCTCCAAATGGCAGAGTCTATCTTTAAGACTGTAATTTCTGCAGGCTTCCTGGAGCCAGCATGTGCTGACTGTTCTCACTTCGCTTTTAAGCCCTGCTCAGAGAACTGTGGGTCATAGAATCATAGAATTATCTGGTTGGAAAAGACCTTCAAGATCATCGAGTCCAACCATTCACCCTGCACTGTCAGGGTTCCTAAACCATGTTGCTCAACACCAAATCTACACTGTTTTTAAACACCTCCAGGGATGAGGACTCCACCACCTCCCTGGGCAGCCTGTTCCAATACTTCATAACCTTCTCTGTAAAGAAATTCATCCTGATATCTAACATAAATTTCCCCTGGCGTCACTTGAGGCCATTCCCTCTCGTCCTGTCATTCATAACGTGGGAGAAGAGACAGACCCCCATCTCCCTACAACTTCCTTTCAGGTAATTGTAGAAAGTGATAAGGTCCCCCCTGAGCCTCCCCTTCTCCAGACTAAACAGTCCCAGTGGAGGCATTTTCAAACTAAGTAACTTATGCGCCAGAGGAATTAAAGTCCAATGGTGTAAAAGAAAGGGGAGGTGGCAGTCTGGCACTGTCATATTGGCACCATGAGTGTAATCAGTGGAGAAAGAGGAATCTGAGGGGTCCACTGCACCTGCTGTTGCATATGAAAATATATATGTGGCTAAACTGCCACTGAACTGGACCACAGTCTGGGTACTAGAGAAATATGTGATTTGACAAAGAGGACTAAGGAACCTGGGGAAACAGACTAATCTTTTTTCCATTTGAGCCCCTTGCACATCTTGCCCATGGGGAATGAGTCAGGCTGTTGTGAAGCACTTAGTACCAATGACTGCAGTGGAGCACCCACATCTGATGTTCTTCCACAATCCCCAATCTTTGCCCTTAGGTGCATCACTACTTCCGCACTGGTCCATGCTATTAAATGTGTTGCATTGTTTGGCTAGTCTTTAAAAGCTCAGTGTCTCTAGGAAGCTTTACTTTTTCCAGAGCATCAATGTCAAATGTTTCATATGTGTCAATCAGAAGTCCAACTGACTATGCTTCAGTCTGTGGGCCACTTAGAGATTCACTGCAACACTAATGACCACGCTCCATCATTGTAGATTCAACAAGAGGAATAAGGGGAATTTATTCCCCTTCTTTTTCACCCGGAAACACCTTCCCATTGCATCAAACAGTCACAGTATTCCATCATGCTCAGAAGTCAAGACACCATCATTCCTCAATCTCTAAAGGATCTTTGCTTTCAGTCTCGCTTTGTAGACACCAAGGTATCTAGTTTCCAGTCTGCATGAAGAGCATATGACATTGACTAGTGGAGACTGTCTGGGTTCCTTGCCTGGCTCTGCCAAACACATCCTGAAAGACCTCAGGTGAACGACTGCTCTCCTTATGGACACTATTCCATCCTTTAGTATCCTGTAGATTTGAAATGGATGGTTCCCAGACACATCATTTTTAGCATGACTTCTCAGCCTCACTGCTAATCAGCAGCTCTTCCTCAAGGGGAAAAAATACGACACCATCACTTTTGTTGTTACTATCTTCACAACCACCACACAACCTGACAGGTCAACATCTGAGCTGAATGTGCTCCACTCAAAGCTCTTCCATAGGGGTTCTGGAACATTTTTTGAGACAATATCAGCTGACTTGTTTTTCAACCACTGTGCTGCTTTTCTGCAACTGGCTGTTCTGAGTATTTTAGGACGTTATGCAGTGATCATTCTGAGACCATAGCCATAGTCTATGGGTGAGGAAGTTTTCAGAGTTAGCAGTTATTTCCTACCACTGCATTTGCTGTATAGATATTCCTCCGAAAAGCTGACATATTGTAGTGATTTGGATTTTTTTTTTGTTAGAAATGACATTAAATATCTGGCATGGCCTTGGCATCATGAAGTTCAGCAGCAGGTTCACATAAGATGTCTTCTGATTACTCTCAGTTTTCTTTATTTTAATACTGGCCTTTGAAAATTGCCAAAGAAGCCTACGACTTCTGACAACAACCCTGGAGAAGGGACACTACTCTGTGGCTCAGAGAAGCCATTTATTCAAAAGTCCCAATGTAAGCTAGTATTTTCCAAAGCATTAGGAGAGATTACTCTAATTAGAATATTTTTGAAGGGATTTCATTTTTCAAGGAAGTCAGATTCATCTGGGGTCCCACTTAAATGCCGCTGCGCTAATGCACGCAGCGTGGGGAACAAGCAAGAGGAGTTAGAGGTGTGTGCGCGCCTGTTGGATATGATCTTATTGGCATCACGGAGATGAGGTGGGATGAATCCTATGACTGGAGTGTCAGAATAAAAGGGTACAGGCTCTTTAGGAAGGATAGGCAGGGGAGAAGAGGAGGATGGGTTGCCCTCTATGTCAAAGACCCAATGGAGTGCATGGAGCTGCACCTGGGGACGGATGAGGAGCCAACTGAGAGTTTATGGGTCAGGATTAAAGGGAGAACAGGGACAGGGAACATAGTAGTAGGGGTCTGCTACAGACCACCTGATCAGGCCCTCTACAGACATATAGAAGCAGCCTCACGTTCACAAGGTCCTCATGGGGGATTTCAACCACCCCGATATCTGTTGGAGGGACAACACAGCAGGGCATAGGCAATCCAGGAGGTTCCTGAAATGCATGGATGTTAACTTCCTTCTCCAAGTGGTGGAGGAACCAACAAGGAGAGGTGCTTTGCTGGACCTTGTTCTCACCAACAAAGAAGGGCTGGTGGGGAACGTGACGCTCAAGGACAGACTTGGTTGCAGTGAGGGGAGACTTTCTAGCAGCCTTCCAGTACTTAAAGGGGGCCTTTGGGAAAGCTGGACAAGGACCTTTTACAAGGGCATGTAGTGACAGGACAAGGGGCAATGGCTTTAAACTGAAAGAGGGTAGATTTAGATTGGATATAAGGAAGAAATTCTTCACTCTTGAGGGTGGTGAGGCACTGGAACAGGTTGCCTAGAGAAATTGTGGATACCCCATCCCTGGAAGTGTTCAAGGCCAGGATGGATGAGGCTTTAAGCAACCTGGTTTAGTGGAGGGTTTCTCTGCCAGTGGCAGGGAGTCTTGGAACTAGACGATCTTTGAGGTCCCTTCCAACCCAAACCATTCTATCATTCTATGATTCTATGATTCTATGACTTCTTTCTCAAAGGGCTCAATAGGAAGGCATGAAGACCTCCTTCCCTGAATGCATGGAACACAGAGTTTAAGTTTTTCACCCCTTTCTGGGCAACATCTTTCCCCAGAGTGTGTGACCACCCAGTGTGGTGGCCATCACCAGAGTGTGGACCCTAGCAAATTCGATTCTTGCTGTAGTATCAAGAACTTCAGGGTGCTCCTGGCAACATGAGTGATGATAGAAAATGAAGAAGTGAATATCAGAGCAGGAAGTGTAGCCATTTTAGCCAGCATCTTCATGTTTGGTAAAATCTTCCCTGTAATGGGACACTGCCTCCTAAAATGAACACACAAGGATCACAAGACCCCTTTGGAAATAGCCTGGAAAGGGAAGCTTGCTTTTTCAGTCTCCTGCAGCAGCAGTAAAAACATAGTATGACATATAAACAAGAGTTCACTCAATCAGATAATATTAGTGTGAATTATGAGGGAACCATTACTCTGCATCTCTCAGAGGTGCTCACAGTGAGGGTCCAGAAGCAATGTAGTCAGAAATAACAAAATAAGAGTGTGACCTGCCACAGCCTTGAGCTGTACAGCTGTTGCTGAATGATAAGGTTTTGAGGTTGTTCTGTAAAGATTTTTAACAGAAAGAGAACAATTGGTCCAAAAGACCTAATAAAAATGTGAGAATTTGTGTATGTGTGCATGCACGTGCGCCTAAGAGACAGTAGAGTAAGTTTTACAAGAACAGACTGTATTCATAACCAAGGACATAAAAGACAACAATCAAACTGTTAAACACTGACAAATTGAAGCTTTTGCATTGACCCCAGAAGGTGAGTGTCCCTGTAAAGTTACAGCGCACTACTTGTCACTGACACCTTTCTTAACAGGAAGATGGCAACGTGGTTACAGCACATCCTATGCTGGTCCTCTTCCTCCTATCTCAACAAGATGACAGACTGTACTCTTAAAATGATCTAAAATTTGGGAAACAATGACAATGGGCTTGTCTTGTTTAGTATTCATAGAGGATGGAGTAAACAAGTCTCAATGCAAAATAGCTGATGACTCCTGAAGGGTATGAAGCACCCATCCAAAAACCAATTTCTCCAAGAACCTATCAAAAGAAACCCAAGAGATGCAATAAAGACTCGGCAGTGAGCATCCATTGTTCTCTGTGTCACACATAACCGATCTTAGTCAGAGCAGCTGGGCACACTCTTCTTGGTGCTGGTGACTGGATGTGAAAGTGTAAGTACGTAGCCTTAACCTACTTAGAGATTACTGAAATAAAAGTTCCTCCACTTTCCATAAGGTCTTGCACTGAGTTTTGTTACATCTATCTCTTACAAAATGTATTAGTGGAAAAGTATAGACTAATACAGTGTAAACTTCCTGAAGACTCAAGGAGAAGATTAGTGGGACATGTCAAGTCACTTTGAGACAGGAAAACAGCAGAAATGTCATGATTAATTGGTAACCAGTTCCCTCCTTGGCTCCTTGCATAGGATAGAACTTTATAATTAGCAGACAAAAAAGTCTGGGAAACCTCGTTACAATTCTAGGACTGAATTATTTTCGGAATAGAATGAAATGAGTATTCAGCAGGTAAAGGTCAAGCTTTCACAGTTGTACATCAATCCAGAGGGGACGGAGAAACACATCCATTCAATTCACAAATCCCAGATGACAATTCAAGTCATGGTGATATATTTAGCCAGCTAAAAAGGGCACTCCCTGTGATGCAGCTGAGATGAGAGCTCTTCTGACTTCATGAAGACTGCAACTTGAAATATCACAAGAGACAGAAACTGAAATCAATGAAGCAGCATTTACCAAACAAACACTAATGAGAACTTAACTCCAAACAAAACAAATGCGTTTTGTGAGAACCCCAAGCCCTAGAAAACATGATTGAAATGAAACCCATAGGATAATAGTATTTTTCATGAGAGTTTCTGTAGAAAGACTTTCTTGCTTTAGTTTGACTGTGCTTTTCCCTTTTGTTTTTCTCAAGTTTTCATCCAAATTATTTTTGCTCATGTTTTCAAAGAGTTCAAGAAATGTTAATTTTTTTTAAAAAAAAGTACAACAAAAAACCCAAATGCAACTTCTTTTTTCAAAACAAGTTTTTGATTAAAAATAGTGATAATTTAATTTCTGAAAACTATTTTTGGCATAAAAAATCAACCTCACGTATTTCTTTCAAACCACCTGAAAACCAAAGACTTCAGAAAAAGTTACAGACAAAACCTGATGTTTTAAAAAGTTATGACTCATTTCTGCTTCCAGTTTCTAGAAGAAAAAATATTTTCAACCACAAAAGAAAGTTTGCTTCACATAATGTTTCTCTTAATTTTACAGGGGGTTACTTTGATCACAAAGAAGTCTAAAACCCTTTTGTTTTTGTAAAGGGATGCCATGCAGCAAAAGGTAAGAGTTTGATGTATTTTTTCCTAGGAAAGATTGCTAAAATACAATGGAAGGACCCTTTTGTAAATTTCTAAGACTAAAGTAACTTTCAGACCGGAAAAAAGAATAGAAACACCGTATTCTTCCTTTTAAAATAAAGGCTTCCAGAGCAAAGACATACACACTGTCAGAAACCAGATTCTCATCAGACCTGAGGGGAGATAAAAATGTCTTCTACCAATTCAACAGTAAGAGGGGGCCTCAGACTTACCTGGAAAGTAGTTCTGTCAGAATTCTGACAGGATATTTCAACATTGCTTGGCTCTCACTAAAATTCCAAAATTGAGGGGCTTAATAACTAAACAACCTTCTCCACATGATTACCAAACTGTACGCAGAGCTGTGATTGAGTTATTGCTTGATGACACTACAATTTCATGTGGGCCCCATTTTAGGCTGATTACTTGCATTGCTTAATTATAAGGTATATCGCTGCTTGAACTGATTTACTGTTTTCATTATTGCATCATGTGATTGCCTGGATCACAAAAGCAATTATGTTCGAACAAAATCACTACCAGAAGCTTGGAGGATTGAACTCCTGCAGCGAGCAAATTGTGTCTTCCCATATGTGTTTTGATTGTTGTGGATTTTTCTTCTTTACCCTTTTAATCTTTAAGCCTTGTGCTTCTTAGGAAAGACAAGTGTGAAATAGCATATTGATTATTTGCTCCGGATTGGTTGTGTGAGCTTACCTTTAAAAAGCAGCATAAATGAAAGATAATCTGTCTGAACTGTCCGCTGAAATCAGACAGGTCTGACCTTCTTGTCAGTGTGTCAGGAACAGGTGGTGGATGACAGTGCTTACCGATTGTCATGTCACCGCCCGTCCTCATAGGAATTTGCAGTGATATTTTCACCCTCACATTCCTGCACCCAGTTAAGATAATTTATGACAGACAAATTATCACAAAACTTCCAAACACAAGTTTCCCTCATCCCAATCTCTGCTTAAAATGTGCTATCTTTTTAATCTAAAATGAAGACATTCCAGGGACTTTTTTGGTGAAAAATTGTCATGCCTGTATGCACATTCAACTTCCTGTAGGAACTATTAGCTTTTTCTTCTTCCCTTGGAAAAGTTTTTCAATACCACAGAAAAGGAGCTAGTGTGATGCATCTTTTGAATTTTTTTTTTTTTTTCCGTGAAAGAAACCAAGAAACGTGAATGTTTCATGTGGGGGGAGGCCGGTAGAGGAAAGCCAGTTCTTCAACCCCAAACATTTACCATAAGAAATTGCCTCCTTTTTAAAAAAAAAAAAAAAAAAATCCAAGCAAAAGTACCCCATTTGTCAAAGGAAGAGAGGAGTGTGCTTTTTAGGGACTTCGAAGGGAGGTTGGAGCATAGTTTGGAAAGAATTCGGCCTAAGAAAACTGAAGACAAAGTTACGAGTAAGGCCAAATGCGATGTTGCACACTTTGGCTGTGGTGGACAGATTTCTGCATTGTCACATCAAAGGTTAAATCTAATTTTAAGACCAGATCCAGATCCTTATCACAGAAGGAAGCCACAGCAGGAGAGAGGAGGGAATGAATCACTGAATCCTTTGACGTTACTGAAATGGAAATACATTAAAGTACCTGTAGTAGTAATCTTCAGGCAACTGCCTGTCTCCCACGTCCAGGACGGCTCCATCTGCCCTGCCAGCAGCATTTCAACCAGAATTCACAACTGCAGCAGCCAGGGAAGAATAACACCAAACAAATAACTCCAGTGGACAGGGGAATAATGATTCAAACAATACATGCTACAAGCAGAGCCTTGTTTAATGAATCCCCCTTTCAATCTGTCATTCATCCAAAAAGTGGTGCGTGACGTTCTCAGGATGGATTATTTCTGGCACAGGCACAATTCTGAATAAAGCTATCTACTAGTAGGTTTTCTAGATGGACTGTTAGTCATGACTTTGTAGTGGGAAAGAAATAACAGTGCATTTATCAGTCACAGAGGAAACTGTCCCTGTTGAACTCAGGAGACCTTGCTGCAAGGCATACATTAAAGCATGTGCATAAACCTGCTAAAATTTGCACAGTTAATGTAAAAAAATGAAACACATGCTGAGGGTGATGTTAAAGGGGAGAAGGCCTGTCTTTACTTTCAAGAAAACTCTGTTCTTGCACTCTTGATACCTGGACTGAGTTCCAGACTGCCAGTAGTACTGGTGCACTTGTTTTGCGTGGGATGGAGTAAGTTTTCCTCATAGCTGCATGTATGGTGCCATGTTTTGGATTTGTGACCAAAAAAATTTTGATAGTATAGGAGTGTTTTAGTTATTTCTGAACAGTGCTTACAGAGCATCAAGACCTTCTCTATGTCTCACGCTACACCACAGCAAGTGGACTGGAGGTGCACAAGAAGCTGGGAGGGGACACAGCTGGGACAGCTGACCCCAACTGACCAAAAGGATGTCCCATACTATATGGAGTTATGCACATAAAAAAAGAGGAGAGAAAGACGGAAGAAGGGGGTGCATTCAGAGTTACAGCTTTTGTCTTCCCAATCAACCATTACAAATGATGAAAACCTGTTTTCCTGGAAATGACTGCATGCCTGCTGATGGGAAATAGTGAATTAATTCTTTATTTTGCTTTGCTTGTTCATGCAGCTTGTGCTTTGCCTATTAAAATGTCTTTATCTCAACCCATGAGTTTTACCACTTTCATCCTTCTGATTCTCTTGCCCATCCTACTGGGGAAGGAGTGAGCAAGCGAGCAGCTGAGTAGAGCATAGCTGCCCACCAGGGTTAACCCACAACAAAGGGTTTGGAAAGGAACAGATTGCTTCTGGGACAGAAATTGATTTTGTCAGTTTTCGCTGCTGACTGACATGCCACCATGAACTTCTAGAAAGACAGCTGGACTGCTCTGGAGCAGCTATTGACACTGTCCCATGGACAGTAGAACACAGTAAGTGGCTGTGAAGTAGTAAGTGTACTCCTAAGAGGTGTGGAAGGAAGTCAAGATCCCTACTTGACCCCTACTCCATTCCCAATATCTACACTACTCCCCCAGTTCCCCTTCATATGCTCTCCAGTACATTGCATTACACAGCTAGCTGCAAGGAGAGAGCCTGCAGACCTTGTCCTCTTCTCCTGACAATGACAAACTATTCTGCTTTCCCACTCCTCTCCAACTCACCAAGCACTGTAGGAGGCTCTAATCATGTTCAAGTGGAGCTTTCAAGTTTAGCACCTACCAGGTAGGCGTCTGCTAATCACAGCAAACCAATTTATAATGCATAAACACCACTGCAATCAGAAGAAACCTGCCACAGGTCACCCCTCTGTATGCAACACTCTGCGGAAATCCTACGCTCCTAAAAGCAATCTTTTGTCACTGGCGGTTTTGTCTGTGTGTATGCCTCTACTGTATTATTGGATAGTCAGGACTGGACACAGTAGTGTTTGCTAGTTCAATCTTTGTCCTGTCACAAACGCACAAAAAGTAGTACTCAAAACATTCCTTTTTAAATAAAGAGCACCCCCTTTTTCCCCTTCATAAACAATTACTGTGCATTTTCCAGGTGGGACTTCACCTTTCAGTCTGCCCCATCTTCAGTGAGTATAATGGGTTACAGCATCAGTGTTCATATTGGCTTCCTTTGGACAGTGCAGTAATACCAGGTGAAAGAACTACATCAAAAGAAAAAAGCAAGTCAGCCCATGGTATATGTATTCTGCTCACTAGGATATTGGTGAAGATAAAGTTTTACTCCTAGCATTAGTGAACCAGACAAAGACCTAGCAATCACTGTCCACCACCTGGCCCAGAGTCTGTTAGTAACTTTCTGATTATCATATCCATGTTCCTGGTTTCAAAACCAGATTCCTTTAAGAACTGAGAACTCAAAAAATGTAGCTGGGCATGGGAAAAATCTGCAGAAAGAGTTCCAGTTTTGATCAGTCAACATTTCTCAAGATGCATGTCTATGTTGGGAAGCTCCTGAACACCTTCGTGGTTGAAGCCTAATATTGATCGTAGCAGATAAGCCAGAGAGTTCAATCCATAACAAATATATCATGATAAACAAAAGTGGTAAGAGCAACCTTCACTCAGAAAGCAGAGGTGCACACACAGAAGGAGATTAACCATCACTTAGATGTTTGGGCACGTGTTGATTATCAGACTCATTTCTCAGCTAACAGCAAGCACAACTCATAACTTGCAAAAGCACTTTAAGAAGGCATTGCTCTCATGGTGTATGGGTTAACAATGAAAAGAAGGTGGAAAATTTGTGTATTTCATCTGAGAGACCTTAGCAACCTCCTTTACACAGGTGAGAGAATAAAGGTATATGGGAGTGGAAGGAATAGATAATGCCGCAACCAGAGATGATGCAATTAGAAGAAAGAGCAGAGTCAGGAGGCTTGTTTAGCAGAGGAAAGCAATACAGATTCTGAAGGATATTGAAGATTCTTCATGGTGAGCAGAGGTGAGACAATGAAGTGGATTACAGAGGTGTTAAGTCTGAGAGGTGAGCAAGAACCAGCCTCAGCAGCAGCATGTTTGATAGTCTGCCTTGCTAGGGTGCTCCAGGCCCACATAGGGCTTTAGTTAGATGTTCCAGCTGTTGAAATCAGTAACCAACAATACCATATCCTTACCAGGGACACAGTAATGACAACTGAAGTGAGGCTTAGGCAACAACAGGGGAAAACACTCAGGTCTGAAGAACAAGGGAGATGGAATGGATTGGAAGGCATTTGCAGCATGAAGGCTGTGGGCCAGCATCCCTCACAGGATGAACAGACTGTTTTAAGTAGCATCATTCACCAGCCAAGAATCACATTCTTTCCCATAGACAGAGATGTTCCATAGCTCTCCAAAGCAGTTCGTTTGTGTGGGAGATGTACTGTAAGCAGGTTGGAGAGTGGCTTGCAGAAGACCCAGATACCAAGCATGTGAAA
The DNA here is from genome assembly GCF_009769465.1 of Tauraco erythrolophus. Classification (NCBI taxonomy): domain Eukaryota; kingdom Metazoa; phylum Chordata; class Aves; order Musophagiformes; family Musophagidae; genus Tauraco; species Tauraco erythrolophus. The sequence goes on from NC_141496.1 coordinate 65,380,682, forward strand.
TAAATACCAAAAACCAGTCCCATTTTACAAATACTCACTTGACTGATTTGTGTACGCTATTCTTCTTGGACTTGGTTAAAATGTTAAATACAAAACTAGACTCAAAAGATTTCTTTCCTGCTTGCATACTCTGACTTAGAAAGTGGTTTTAAGAGTGGATTCAAGTGATTAGTCTGGTCCTTTGAATACTTTTCTTAGAAAGTCAAACACAATATCAGTGTATTCACATTCTACACGGTCGTGTGTCGGAGTGCAGATCCTTGAAGAGACTGCACGAAGAAAATCCTGTGTAAATAAGGACTGGAGCTCTAAAGTTAGGCCTCAAGGGCTGAATGCCCTTGAAGTTAAGGATAAGAAAACTATGCAGTATGATAAGGGAGTAGTGTTTGCTTAGAGCAGAGCTTCGCTAGGCGGGTACCTGTTTGAAATAAGCTGTTAAATATGACAAGCATATGTATCATCCAATAATGGTGTAGAAAAGGTGTGGCCTCAGGATTATTGGCAAATACTGTCTATATAAGCAATAAGAACTGCGCAATAAACGAGACTTCCTGCAGCTAACTCATATTGAGTCGTCTCAGTACTTCTCCAAATCCCTTCTCCGCAGTCGTGAATAAGGAAAACGTCGAGAATTACAGCTCTTCCAGGCTACCCAGAAGCCATGTCAAAAACTGAATCCTGGTCTCATTATCAGCTCTGTAGAGACACTGTGCTCAACAAGCTTTGGCAGGAGCAACTGGAACGGGTACAGGCACTTTGTCTCCCACTAGTAGCACTCTCATTTCCTTTTAAAGAGAAGGCCAGCAGCCTGCTCGAAAACAGCCCTGCACTGCACAGATCACTGCTTTGTTGCCCTTTTGGAGAAGCAGGTTGCCATATGGAAGTATTGGGTCTCAGCCTTTCCTGCGCAGAGCAGTTTTCCTACCTGAGATGCTGATTCCCAGGATCTCTGCAAGTCGTTTCGCCCCAGAGCTAGTATAAGGAGCTCAGCCCAGCTTCTGCTCCTCCCCTCAGCGCACCATGAGTGTTCATGGCAACTCAGCATAGAATCATAGAATCATAGAATGGTTTGGGTTGGAAGGGACCTCGAAGATCATCTAGTTCCAACCCCCCTGGGCAGGGAACTTCTTGGGCAGCCCTGCCCTGGTGCTCGGGAGTGGGAGGCTGGGAGAGCAGGAGGGACGCGTTGGCTGTTGCAGCAGTTAGCTGAAGGGAAATCATGGTGGTCTCCAAGAAATTCTCCCCTTTGGCTTTCCTGCACTGCCGAGACAGTGATGGAAAGCTTACCCCGCAGTCGGCTGCTCTTTGGTCATGAAATACACACGTCCCGGAAAGCACGATGATGTTTATTGGGTGCAGAAAATGCGGATGCCGAGAGGACGCAGCTGCACCGTGCTATTGTGTGGTTCCGGAGCAGCAGCAGGGCCAGCTGTGCACTCTCCTGCGCCCGACGGTGTTGGTTCCAGAAAAGCAGTGGGCGTGGGAGCTTGCTGGGAGATGGTGTTGGAGTGCCCTGGAGCTGCATCCGGCCTCAGTCCACAGTGAGGCCCCGAAGCTTCTCCTTGTCTTTATTGGCGACCGGGCCCCGGAGCTGCGCCTGGCCACTGCCTCTGGGCATCCCCCGCAGCTGCAGCCAGCCTCTGCATGTGGGCATCCCCCACAGCTGCGCCTGGCCACTGCATGTGGGCATCTCCTGCAGCTGCACCCGGCCACTGCCTCTGGGCATCTCCCGCAGCTGCAACGAGCCTCTGCATGTGGGCATCTCCCGCAGCTGCGCCCGGTCTCTGCCTCTGGGCATCCCCTGCAGCTGCACCTGGCCACTGCCTGCGGGCATCTCCTGCAGCTGCACCCGGTCTGTGTCTCTGGGCATCCCCTGCAGCTGCTCCCAGCCACTGCCTGTGGGCATCCCCAGCAGCTGCAGCCGGTCTCTGCCTCTGGGCATCTGCTGCAGCTGCACCCGGCCAATGCCTGCGGGCATCTCCCACAGCTGCGCCTGGCCACCACCTGCGGGCATCCCCGAGAGCTGCTCCTGGCCTCTGCCTCTGGGCATCCCCGAGAGCTGCTCCTGGCCTCTGTGCAGGGTGAGGCCCCGGAGCTGCTCCCTGCCTCTCTTCACGGTTGTTCCTGGGAGCTGCTCCATGCCTCTCTTCACGGTCATGCCCTGCAGCTGCGCCCGGCCTCTCGTCGTGGGCAGGCTGCTCAGGCCCGCTCCTGCCAGCCAAGGAGTGTCCATGTCCATCCATGGGCCGACTGCGCAGGTCGGAGCGTCGGTGCGGGGACCGGCTGCGGGCCCTCTCCATGGCCGTCCCCCTGCGCAGGCTGGCGAGCGAGCCGAGCCGGTGCTCCCGGTTAGTGCCGTTGCCTCGCACGGAGCGCAGCAGCATTCTGCAAGGCTGCTGGCAGAGTGGGCAGTCCTGGAAATTCCTGATCCATCCCCGGATGCAGACCAAGCAGAAGACGTGCATGCAGTAGGCCAAGTACACTGCATTTTGAATGCTTCCCAGGCAGATGGGGCACTGGGAGTCTGCTGCTTCCTCTGCCAGCCCTGCCTGGGGCCGCTGGCTGCTGCTGCCGTCCCTCGCAGCAGAGCTGCTTTCCCCCATGGCTTCCTCCTTGCCCGACATTATGTCCTGCCAAGAGAGAAGCGCAGAGTGTTGGAGCACGTCTGATGGGGGGGTTTGCTCTCAGCCCACCGCAGGATGCACGGGTAGCAGAACCAGTGAAGGCACAGCATCACAAAGCTGGCCTCCTCCCAGCTGTTCAGGGATATGGGACGGCACTTCTCCAGCACCGTGGCCAGGCTCTCCACGTGCTGCAGTGGGCTGGGGGGAGCTGGGGATGTCAAGCCGCTCCCTCTCACCAGCACTGCAGCAACGGGTGTTGCACAAGATCGGGAAGAGAGGCCACAATTGTGGGCTGGCCTGGGCAGAGGTGGAAGAAATACCCAGATGCCTCAAGAAGGACACCCTCCCAGCTCCCTGGCGTGAAGTTGCCCCACACAGCTCACCTCTGCTGCTGTGAGCAGTCCGCCTGCCTGTCCCGGCTGCCTGAACCTGGCAGGGCCAGAGAAAATCCTTGGGAAATGGCTCTGGGGTCGGACACTGAGAGTTGCAACAAACAACTTTCCAAGCACGATGCCAGCACCAAAGGCTTCACTCCCCACTCCAAGCCTCGCGACCTCGCTCAGCTGGAGTGTGGGCACAAAGTGACTGAGTGAGACGCGTCGCCCTAATGTAAGCAGCGAGGGATGCGTGGTAACGATCCGTCACTCGGTGATGTCACAGCGCTGCGGCCCCGGCAACCGTGTCTGGGGTACCACAATGCCACCGCCCACTCCATCCCCCCGTCTCTTGTCCTGTGCTTGGCATCCGTGTTTCGTGACGGTCACCAAGGCCTTGGCTGTATCTTCCCAGAACCCTGTCAGGTGTACTCTGGCCGTGGCAGACGTCTTCAGGCACGTACGGCAATAAGGCTCACATAAGACCACCTCACACCTCCCTTGGAGGCTGTAGGACAAAGTCCCACAGGCTCTCCCCACGCTCCAGTACTGACTGGACAACTATGATGACTATGCAAATGTGTCAGTATTATGGTTTACAGTTTGATTATTTAAAGACTTCAGAAATTAAATGTATACATGTGAAGTGCATGCACGCACAAACCTTACATTATAGTATTAATATAAAATATAAATATTTACTATAAATCCTATCTTATACTGCAAGATTAAAGCTCCAGCTCTGAGTTCTCCAAAAGTAGTAACCATTGGATAGAGTTGCCTGTGCTTCCTAATTCACCACATGCCTTTAAATGAATAGATGTTTTCCGTAGAGAGAAGTCATAACGTGGCAGTAAAATGGGCGTAGTCGGCAGGATAGCCATGGATAAACTGCTGCGAAAACAGAAATGTGCCCCTTCCCCAGCTGGGAAGGAGTGGGCTCAAAAGTATTGGAAGGATGAAGAGAAAGTGATAGAATGTGTTGAAAAATGTCAGACCGAGCAGTAATTTAAAGAGGGGAAGGGTATTTGTGTAGTACTTGGAGCCCGTTTGTCTTGTGCACAGAAAGAGGCTGAAGATTTCCCTGTCTCCTCCAAACGAATTGCTGATGTAGAGTATATTGCTTTAAAATCAGAAAATGAGACATTGAAATCATCACTAGCCTTTGAGAGAGAGACAAAAGAAAAACTGGGAAACCAGGTTGATAAAATTTTGATTGAAAATGATAAACTTATGACTGAAAATTATAAACTTGTAACTAAAAATGATCATCTTGAAAGTGAAGTGAACCACCTTAAAACTGCAGTGGACCATCTTAAAACTCCGCTTGCTGCAGCGCAGTGCACCAAGCAGCAGTTGTTGGAAAAACAATCCTCTGTTTCGGTCGAACAAGTCCGTTAAGTCGGACACGTACACTACACAGTACACTACACGGACACTGCGACTTGGGATGGGGACATTTGGAGTGATAGTGGTGACAGTGAAATCGTGGGGACCCCTGATCCCAACTCTCAGCCACTTCCTTTAAGACCTTTAGTCAAGACCGAAGCTGCTGTGAACAATGAAGAAATTCACACCACTGTGCGTACAGTCCCCTGGTCTCCCACTGAATCAGTGAAATTAAAAGAAAAATAATAGAATCATAGAATGGTTAGGGTTGGATGGGACCTCAAAATATCATCTAGTTCCAACCCCCCTGCCATGGGCAGGGAAACCCTGCACTACACCAGGTTGCCCAAAGCCTCGTCCAATCTGGCCTTGAACACTTCCAGGGATGGGGCATCTGCAACTTCTCTAAGCAACCTGTTCCAGTGCCTCGCCACCCTCAGAGTGAAAAATTTCTTCCTTGTATCTAACCTAAATCTCCCCTCTTTCAGTTTAAATCCATTGCCCCTTGTCCTGTCACTACATACCCTGTAAATGTAAATTTAATCTAATAATTTCATATACTGGAGATTTCTAAGGTAGTCAGAATGCAAAGCAGACAGTGGTTTTGCTAGACAAACACAGGCGAGAGAGGGCCAAGCTTCTAACAACACCAGATCTATTGTAAAGCATGTATTTGAAAAAGGCTTTGAAGACCAGTCAGCACTGTGCATTGGGTGGCAGGATGTGACTACAAAGGAGTCAAACTCCAATTGCAGTGTCATTACATAAATATGCTTTTTTGGTAATGTACAATTTATTAATACAAACTAGAATATTAATTACATTTGCAAGATTAATGCTCCTTTGCTTTCACACTCAGTACATGTGGCTGAGACTTTCACTGGAGTTTAAATGTTTTCATTTCAGAGCCTGGAGGGTCTATGCAAAACTTACCCTGTATTTTTGTGACTTAGGACCGTTAACTACAGTGTATTGACACAGAAATATATCTCCGTTATATGTTTAATCTTCTGGTTGTGTGAAACCACTAGTAACTGTGACTATTGAAAACCAGGTTACAGCATAATTAGACATCGTCTTGTAAAGTAAAAGCAGAAATTTATACTATGTATGTTTTTCTACCACTGCCTCTGTGTGATGCCAAGTTCCCTCATTACTGAAACACAAGAAAAAACATACACTCTCAAATACCATGGTTCGGATATAGATTCTGTCACAAGCAATCACTTTCCAAGTCCCTCTACAAGAAGAGAAGTTGATTTAGGTTTGAACTGGAAAGGTAGTATGTGAGGAACAGGACTACAACCTTGTTCAACCTTGTTCAACCTTCTTTAACTACTACAACCTTGTACAACCTTAGCCCCTGCAGAGGAAAGGCAAGCCAAAGAAGTTCTGGTTTAGACAGAGTTATCTTCAGTTTTCCCATCACTCACTTTTCCTCATGTTCTGTGCAAAGTAGAGAAGAGAAGCACGTGGAGCACACTGGCCTAGGGACCTCTGGCAGTTCTTTGAGAGATTTGCAGATGTGCATGACGGTTTGTAAGGGAAAGCCAGCTTTTCATCGATCTGGGTTGTGAGTATCTGCTGGACAGCAAGACAACTCTGGCAGCCAGTTTCCCCTGGAGGCTTGTCTTCTTCTTTTGCAGAGGCAATCCTCTGTTCTACTAATGAATTATTTTCTCTGTCTTGTTTATTAAAAGAAACCAAGCGAAGAAAATGTCCTTGAACTTCAGGTTTTTAAGGCATTTAAAAAAACCCTTTCCTAGTGCTGCTGTTTTTCTGTGGCTCCTATTCACTCCTGAGAGAAGCCATTCCTTTTGCTTTTTTCTGATAACATTTTCATTCTTGGGATGGTAGGCTAGCCTTAGCTGGACTTGTAGCTAGCAGTTTGTTTCTGGTATCAGTTCAGCAAGGACCAGAAACTGGCTGGTGACTTTTCCTGTATTGTAGTAGGAAACACTTGTCCAGCCTTTGTGACAGCACAGAGGGGAAAGATAGTCACTCTTTAAAATGTTGGCTCTGCTTTCTTCTCAGAAGAGGGAAGGGAATGACAGTACGATTCTCATTCAGGCCAAGCAATGGACATCATCTCTTAACGTCCCTTTTAGGTCCATTTTCCAACACCTGGAAGTCTCAGAGAGATGTGGCTGAACAAGAGATTCAGTTGAAAGGGCTTTCCAGTTTAGATGTGAATTGGTTGAAGCACAAATTTTTTAATAGAATCATAGTATTGTTTAGGTTGGAAGAGACCTTGAAGCTCATCAAGTCCAACCATTAACCTAATGCTACCAAGTCCACCACTAAACCATGTCCCTGACCACCACATCTACAAGGCTTTTGATCTGCCTCCAGGGATAGTGACTGCCCTGGGTTGGGCTGGGAAAGGGTTATTTTTTTTTTTTTTCTTTTTCGTGGGAGGCTGAAAGGGACATGGTTCAGGCAGCTGACCCAGCCTGGCCAATGGCTATTCTATACCATGTAGCGTCATGCTCAGGGTATATATTGGGGGAGCAGCTGGGGGAGGGGGTTCGCTTCGGTGATCGGGAGCGGGCGGTGCGTCGCGTTTCACATGTGGTCGGTTCATGTTGTTTTCGCTTTTGTATGTTCATAGTTGTTTACCCTGCTCTTTCCTTTTCCTGATATTGTTCTATTAAATTATCCTTATCCCAACCTACTGATCTCACCCCTCTCGTTCTGATTTTCTCCTCCCATCCCGCCGGAGGGAGGAGTTGAGTGAGCGGCAGCGCGGCAGCTCAGCCGCTGGCTGAGCTAAACCACGACAGTGACTCAACCACTTCCCTGGGCAGCCTGTTCCAACACTTTCGGTGAAGAAATTTTTTCTAATGTGCAATCTAAACCTCCCCTGGCACAACCTGAGACCATTTCCTCTTGTCCTATCACTTGTTACATGAGAAAAGAGGCTGACACACACCTCACTACAACCAGTTTTCAGATCGTAAAGGTCTCCCTGCAGCTTCCTTTTCTCCGGGCTAAACAACCCCAGTTCCCTCAGCTGCTCCTCGTAAGACTTGTGCTCTAGACTCTTCACCAGCTTCATAGCCCTTCTTTGGACACACTTCAGAACCCCAGTGTCTTTCTTGTAGCAAGGGACCCAAAACTGAACACATCATTCGAGGTGTGGCCTCAACACTGCTGAGTACAGGGGGACAATTACTTCTCTAGTCCTGCTGTCCACACTATTTCTGATACAAGCCAGGATGCTATTGGCCTTCTTGGTCACCTGGGCACACTGCTGGCTCAAATTCAGCTGGCTGTCGAGCAACACCCCCATGTCCTTTTCTGCCGGGCATCTTTCCAGCCACTCTTCCCTAAGCCTGTGGTGTTGCATGGGGTTGTTGTGATCAAGTGCAGGACCTGGCACTTAACTGTGTTGAATCTCATACGATTGGCCTCGGTCCATTGATCCAGCCTCTCTAGATCCCTCTGCAGAGCCATCCTAGCCCTAAGCAAATCAACACTCCTGCCCAAAGTGGTGTCATTTGCAGACTTACTGAGAATGGGCTTGACCTACTCATCGAGACCATTGTTAAAAATATTAAGTAGAACTAGCCTCAATACTGTGTCCTGGGGAACACTACTTGTGACACCTACTGCTTAACTCCATTCCCCACAACTCTTCGGGCCCAGCCATCCAGCCATTTTTTTGCCCAGTGAACATTACACTTGTCCAAGCTATGAGCAGTCTGTTTCTTCAGGACATGCTGTGGGAAATGGCGTCTAAGGCTTTGCTGAAATCCAGGTAAACACCATCCACAGTTTTTCCCTCATAAACTAAGCAGGTCACCTTGTCATAGAAGGAGATCAGGTTAGTCAAAAAGGACTTGCCTTTCATAAACCCACACAGACTGGGCCTGGTTACCTGCACATACCATGTGGTGGCACTCAAGATGATCGATCTACTCCATATCCTTCCCAGGCACCGAGATGGCACTGACAGGACTGTAGCTCCCTAGATCCTTCTTCTGGCCCTTCTTGTAGATAAGCATCACATTTGCTAACTTCCAGTCAACTGGGACCTCTCAGATTAGGCAGAACTGCTGACAAATGATTGAAAGTGACTTGCTGAGCACTTCCATTAGCTCCCTCGGTACCCTTGGATAGATTCCGTCCAGCCACATAGACTTGTGTGTGTCTAAGTGGTGTAACAGCTCTCTAACCATTTCCCCTTGGATTATGAGGGCTTCATTCTGTCCCCTGTTCCTGTCTTCCAGGTCAGGGAACTGGGTACCTAAAGAACAACTGGTCTTACTACTAAAGACTGAGGCAAAGAAGGCATTAAGTATCTCAGCCTTTTCGTTATCTTTTGTTACTGTGTTATCCCCTCACATCCAATAAAGGATAGAGATTCTCCTTAGCCCTCCTTCTATTGCTAATGGATTTATGGAAACATTTTTTATTGTCTTTTATGGCAGCAGCCATGTTAAGTTCTAGTTGGGCTTTGCCCCTTCTAATTTTCTCCCTGCGTAACCTCATGACATCCTTGTAGTCTTCCTGAGTGGTCTGCCCCTTCTTCCAGAGATCATAAACTCTCCTCTTTTTCCTGAGTTCCAGCCAAAGCTCTCTGTTCAGCCAGGCCAGTCCTCTTCCCCACTGGCTTGATTTTTGGCACATGGGAATAGCCTGCTCCTATGTTTTTAGGATTTCCTTCTTGAAGAATGTCCAGCCTTCCAGGACGTCTTTGCCCTTCAGGACTGACTCCCAGGGGACTCTGTCAACCAGGCTCCTAAATGGGCCAAAGTCTGCCCTCCAGAAGTCCAAGGTAGCAGTACTGCTGACTCTCCTCCTTACTTCTCCAAGAATCGTAAACTGCATAATTTCGTGATCCTTACACGCTAAATGATTGCCAGTTGTCACATCACCCACAAGTCCTTCTCTGTTCACAAACTACAGGTTCAGTGGGGCACCTTCCCTCATTGTCTCACTCACCAACTGTGTCAGGAAGTTCTCTTCCACACGCTCCAGGAACATCGTAGACTGTTTCGTCTCTGCTGTATTGTATTTCCAGCAGACATCTGGTAAGTCAAAGTCCCCAACAAGAGCAAGGGCTAGCAATTGTGAGACTTCTCCCAGCTGCTTATAGAATATTTCATCCACCTCTTCATCCTGGTTGAGTGGTTTGTAACAGACTCCCACCATTGTATCTGCCTTGTTGGCATTCCCCCTGATTCTAGACCATAAACACTCAACCTTATTGCCACCATCATTAAGCTCTGGACAATGAAAACACTCCCTAACATACAGAGCTACCACACCGCCCCTCCTTCCTTGCCTATCCCTCTGAAGAATTCATAGCCATCATTGCAGCACTCCATTTGTGGAAGTCATCACACCATGTTTCTGTGATGGCAACTATGTCATAGTTTTCCTGCTGCACAGTGGGTTCCAGCACCTCCAGTTTCTTGCACGTACTGTATGCATTGGTGTAGATGCACTTTAGCTGGGCAATTGATCCCACTACCTTTTTGGGGTGAGAAGCCCTAATTCCTACATGACCATTCTATGTGCTTCCGTCATTTCTAATACGTAATAACTCTTGCATCTCTTTCACTTCCACATAGATGTCCATCTTCTACCTTCACTGATACGGCAGACTGAAGGACCTTGCTAGCACACTGTCTCTCAAACATAGGCATGCTGTCCCCTGGCTTGTCTCTAGTGAGTCTGGTTTTACCCTTTTTCCCCTTCAAATCTATTTTAAAGCTCTTTCAATGATCCCTGGTAACTCTTGTGCAAATATCCTTTTTCCACTTTGAGACAGGCGTACCCCATCTGTTGCCAGCAGGCTTGCTGTTGTGTGCTGACTCATGATCGAAAAACCCCAAATTCAGCCAGTGACACCAGGCTCAAAGCCAGGTATTGATCTACTGGGTCTTCCTGTTTCTTCCCTCATCATTCCATGCTACTGGAAGGATAGACGAGAACACTACTTGTGCTCCTGATCCCTTAACTGGTTTTCCCAAGGCCCTGAAGTCTCTCTTGATTGCCTTTGGACTTCTTGTTGCAACTTCGTTGCTGTCTGCCTGAAAAATCAGTAACAGATAATAATCTGAGGGCTGTACCAGGGTAGAAAGCTTCTTCTCATACCTATAACATGAGTCACAGGGACTCAGCAGACTTCCCTAAGAAGTAGGTTCCGTCTGCGTACTGGGCCTCCTGTTCCCTTCAGAAGGGAGTCTCCTATGACAACGACCTGTCTTTTTTTCTTTATGGAAGCAGTTTTGATGCAAGGCGTAGGCCAACTTAACCTTGATGACACCTCCAAGCTGGATGAACCATTGTCCTTGTTATTGTTTGGTTCCACTCACAGAGCTGATACTTATTTTGCAAGGGGACCTGGGAAGGTGGGGTTGTCACAGAGGAGACACACTTGTTGCAATGGGCAGGCACTTGTCACCATTGTTCCCCATCCCTGAAATCGCTGTGTTCAATTGTGCCTGTGTCAGGGAAGGTAGAGTGTGATTCCAGCAGTCTGTCTGTCTGTCTCTCTCACACTCCCTGATACTCCTCAACCTACTCCCCTCCTGCCAGACCTCTGTCACTAAGCAGAGGAGTTCCCCTACCTGGGCACAGCTCTCACAGGTGTGCTCACTGCTGCCGTGTGGTCCCAGTGGAAGAGTAGGGCACACCCTGCAGCCTGTCACCTAGGTAGCAGTGTGTTCCCAGTGGAGTTCTGTCTGAGAAGCTGCATCAGCCGTGGTGGGTGCAGAGTTTAGAGACACATCCCTTACTTTGATAGTAAGCCAGCATGAACTCTCAGAGCTTAGATTTTCCCCCACTGTAGATAGTTCCCTTGATGGGAAGATACCCACAAGAACGAATGTTTTGTGCTCTGGTCTGACAAGAGGGATAAGAATACTGGCAGGGAAAAGGAGTTGCTTATACAAGTCTCAGATGTTTCCAGCTATGACAGATCCTCAGTTCCTTTTTGCACCTCAGCAGCAGCATTTTTGACATCTCCTGGGCTAATTGTAACTGAGCTTAAGTATCCAGCTTCCTAAGGAGTTTAATTACATTTTCATGGGATGCCATAAAATAAAATTCCCTGAAAAGATAGAGTCTTTAATTACAATCAAGTTTGCTTTGACAGGACATTTGTGAATTGTATATAACCTGATTATTGTTTTGACTACCAGTAGAGAGGATTAAACCGCTTTTCTACACTAGTGAATTAAAGCTGCCCCAAAGCTATTAGGTTCTGCTTATTTATTTTCTAAGTCGATCACTTGGCAAGACTAGGCTGCTAACAGTAATCAAATTGTCCTCTTGCCCTATCATAACTAACATGAAATACATACTCTTAATATTCTCCTGATTAGCCCACAAAGCTGAGGCACAGCATGGAATGAAAAAATACAGTATAGCTTTCTATCCTCTTTAACAGCTGATTGCTTCACAAACTCTACCACACTGTTTCGTTTATGCAATCGTCTGAGTGCTCCTCTGGAAGATCAGGGCAAGCCTCTGATTAGGATGAAAGAAGATGCTGCTGCACTCATTCAGGATCCACAAAATGAGGAGTTTGCCCAAGTTTGATTTGGGGCATGGAGCACCATCTGGAGAGTTCTAAAAACAAGTTGTATTAATGGAACTTGGGCCAGCACTGTATTTGTCATCGGAAAGTTTCTCTTAATGTCTTCTTGAATTATCCTTCTCGCTTTTTAAATCTATTTCTAGTTTTCCATCCCCACTGAAGACAGAGAATAGTTTATTCCTTTTCTTGCTGTACCAATCTTCTTTATCTAAAGAGTAGACAATGGCCATAACTCTACACCATAACCTGGAGATAAGCAATCTCTGGCTTAGGTGGCAGTATGTTCCCAGCTTCAAAGAACTACCTGAGACAGAGCCTATCCACATTTGCAGGATTCCTGCAGAAGTATTAACCTAAAGGGAAAAAAAGAGATTGTAAGCATGAAAATTAGAGAACATGCCCCACTGCAAAGATGATTTTAAAGCAAAACACCAGTAAAATATTTTGAGAACAGTGGGAGAGTTTTGTGTGCCAAACTACCACTTACCTGTTTTGGATGTCTATGTTTAATCTGAGTTAACATCATCAAAAATGCAACATTCTCTGACTGCTCATGCCTCAGGTAATGAAAACAAATTCCTCCTAGACATAGCAAGGTCTCTCAGTGAATCAGCAGATAAATGTGAAAAGAGAAGTGCTAAGAAAGAAGATAGACTCATAAGGTGAAATGACCCTGAAAGTAAAAAACTCATAGTATCTATCATTGTTTAGTCATGTCAATTTGGAAACAAGTGAGAGAAAGCTCAGGGAAAGTGGATTCTTTTACAATGTAAAACCAGCCTTCCTGACCCCAGGCCAGTCCTACCTGCATGAAGTTTTACAGATACAGCAGAAACCTCACACAGACCCACACCACAGGCTTTATGAGAAGCATCTCTCTATAACCGGGACTCTCTTTCAGCTCTCAGGGCCCTGCCACTCTTTGTGCCAGAACTCTCTACTTGAGGGTCAGTTGCAAAATCCGGCTTGATTATGTTGTCCTTCTCCCTGAGTCAAGGCCTGTCCTAGGGAGCACGACTGTGGGAAGAGTGATTATCATTGGCATTTGCCTGAACGTTTCTTCAAAGGCCAATTGGGTGGGGGAAGGGAAGGTACTAAGTGCTTCTCCTGAGCCACCCATAAAAAAGGTAAAGATGAGATTGGCTCAGTAAAATGTAGGACCAAGAATTGGAGCTCAGAGCTAAAAAATGAAGCAGTGCTGCTAGTGTGGAATGAGAGTAGATCTGTAGTGCTTAAAATTTACACAACAGATACGAGTCTCTGGAACTGGAAGGACAGGGACATGATGAGGTGGATAAAGATCTATCAATGCTAGAGGAGCCACCGAGGTCAGGTCAGCCTGTTCCCTACATCATGACCATTTCTGTGAAGAAAACATGGTGAGTTATTGTCTTAAGTGACTCCTTTCTGAGAGGAACAGCGGCCTGATCTATCAACAAGACCTGCTTGTCAGGGAAGTTTGCTACCTCCCTGGGACTCCAGTTAAAGATGTTACCAGGAAATTTCCTAGACTGAAATGGCCCTCAGACTCTTATTTGCTATTGCTTTGTCATGTGAGTACCAATGAAGTCATAGTGACAAGCCCAAGGGTGATCAAAAGAGACTTTAAGGCCTTTGTGAGACTGCTAAAGGGATCAGGAGTGCATGTAGCATTCTCTTTATCCTCCCAGTTGTAGGGAATGACATCAAAAGCAACAGGCAGACTCTGCTTACCAATACCTGACTCTGAGGGTGGTGTCATCAGCAGCGTTTTGTGGTTTTTGATCATGGGATCATCTATACAACACCAGGGCTGCTGGACTTGACAGGATTCACTTTTCTCAAGGGGAAAAAATATTTTTGCTAACAAGATAGCAGGGCTAATTGAAAGACCTTTGCATTAGGTTCAAAACAGGAAAAGAATAAAATCAGGCTTAATAGCGATAATTTAAGGGATGCCATGGCAATGTCTGAGGGACGGTTGTGCTAGTGAGGGCTTTCACTTTGCTCCATGATATACTGAGTACACTGGAGTACTTTTGAAATGTTTGTGCACTAATGCATGCAGTATGGGAAATAAACAAGAGGAACTTGAAGCTTTGGCTGAGTCCCAGAGCTACAACAGCATTGGAATAAGTGAGACTTGGTGGGAAGAGACCTGTGACTGGGCTTGCTGTGATGGACTGTTAGGCTTAGATGCCTAAGTTTAAAGTTTGGTGGTATGAGAAAAACCGTCAGCAGAGCTACTACCCTTGATTTTGGAAGAGCAGACTTTAGTTAGTAAGGTCCCCTGGAAATTTGCGGTCAAGGGTATTGGGGTCCATAAATGCTGGTTGCTTTTTAAGAGCCATCTTTTAAGAACACAGGAGCAGGCAATTAACACATATAAAAAGTCAAGCAAGCAGGACAGAAGGTCAGCTTGGCTGAACAGGGATCCTCTTCTGGAAATTAGGAGGAAAAAGAAAGTATGTAAACTTTGGAAGCAAAGTCAGGCTACACTGGAGGACTACTGAATGCTGTAGAGAGAAAATTCATATGGCTAAAACTCAGTTGGAGTAAAAGATGGCCATACTTTTTAAAGTATGTTAACAGCAAAAAGAAGACTAAAGAAAGCACTGGTCCATTACAAGGTGAGGTTGGTCACCTTACAAAGAAAGATTAAGATAAAGCAGAGACATTTAATGCCTTCTTCACCTTTGTCTCTAACACCAATGATGGGCCCTGTGACCCCCTGAACCCTGGGTAGAGGACCACAACTGTGGGAGTGATATGATCCCAGTCAACTTTGAACTTGTACAGGATTTGCTGCTGCAATTGGATGCACAAAAGTCTTCGAGGCCTGATGGGGTTTAACCCAGAGTACGGAAAGTGTTGATCGATGTTATTGCTAGACCTCTCTCAGTTATTTATCAACAGTCTTGGGAATCTGAAGAGGTCCCAGTCAACTGGAAGCTGGCAAATGTTATTCCCATTTTCAAGAAGAGCAAGAAAGAAGACCCTGGTAGTTACAAGCATGTCAGTCTCACTTCAGTGCCTGGTAAAATTATGGAGAAGATTATTCCAGGAGTTATTGAAAAATACTTTAAAGAAAATGCAGTCATCAGTCAAAGCCCACGTGGTTTCGTGAAGGGAATCATGCCTTACTAACTTGATACTCTTTTATGACAAAGTCACCCGCCTAGTGTATGAAGGGAAGGCAGTGGATGTGTGGGACGTTTTATTTTAGCAAAGCTTTTGATACTGTGTATCACAGTATCCTTCTGAATAAAATGCCTGGCATACAGCTAGACATGTAGACAGTACAGTGCACGAACGATCAGCAGAAGTGTTGGTCTCGAAGAATTGCAGTAAATGAAGTAACAACTGGCTGGTGACCAGTCACTACTAGTGTTCCCCAGGGCTCAATTTTTAAGGCCAATTCTCTTCAATGTTTTTATGAATGACCTGGACACGGGAGTTGAAAGCACATTAAGCAAGTTTGCCAACAATACTGAGGAGTAGCTGTTGATTCTCTCGAGTGTAGAGAGGCCTTACAGACAGATCTTAATAGATTAGTGTGCAGGGAATCACCAACCATATGAATTTTATCAAGGACAAATGCCCAGTTTAGCTCCTATGATGGAGTAATTCTGGATGTATGTATAGATTAGGAGACTAGAGACTGGAGTGCAGCCCTGCAGAAAGGAATCTAGGGGTTTTTGGTTGATGGTTAGTTTAAAGTGAGGCAAAAACATGCCCTGAAGGCGAAAAGGGCATTAAGAGGTGCATTAAACATACTATAGCTAGCCAGTTCGAAGTAGTAATTGTCCCATGATGCTCAGATTGGTGCAGCCTCACCTCAAGTGCTGCATGCAGTTTTAGGCTCCACAATATAAGCAGGATATAAAAATATTAAGATGTGTCCAAAGGAGGGCAACAGAGACGGAAAAAAGTCTAGCGCGCATGACTTTTGAGGAACAGGTGAGGATATTAGTTTCTTTCAGGTTGAAGAAGAGGAAATTGAGAGGTGACCTCATTGCTGCCTACAACTTCTTATGAAGGGGGGCAGAGTGGGAGACGTTGATCTTGACTCGGGTGTCCAGTGACAAGGCATGAAAGAATGACTTAGGGCTTTACCAGGGGAAGTTCAAATCAGATTTTAGGAAAAGACTTTTTACTGAGCTGGTGATCAAGCACTGGAACAAGCTTCCCAGGGAAGTGGTTGTGGCCTCAAGCCTATCAGTGTTCAGGAAGTGTTTGAACAACTCTCTTAAAAAAATAGATTAACATTTTGGTTGCCCTGTGTGGAGTCAGGAGTTGTACTCAATGATTCTTTTGGGGCCCTTACAACTCAGGATATTCTATGATTCTATGATAATTTAGTTGAGAGAACTTTTCCCTCATTGTCAGCTGGATGCATTTCTGTAGAATCTACATGAGAAACACATCGTCAGACCTTCTCACCTCCCTGCTTCCATAATCCCTCAGGTTTCACCACGGCAGATGTTTGTAGAGGTCTAATTTGGTACTAGATTATAGCTGCACTTCGCAAGAGTACTGTTGCCCTGTGAGTCTGGACCTTGGACTTCATTATGCCTGAACGATCCTGTTTCTTGTGTGAGGAAAACCTGCAGGACCAGCATCCAACCTGCAGCACCAGCCTCCATTGTCTTCCCATCCCAGGGGAAGACATCTTGCTCTGTCCACTGTTTCCTGTATAACGCTTCACAGGGACCAGAGGAAAGCAGTGTCTGGAGCCTGGTCAGTTACTTCCTCCATACTTGAGACAGAAGTTGCTAGCATGTATCTGTGTCCACAGAGGTGCCCATGAAAACAATTCCAGAGTCTGCCTCCAAACCACTCTAACTGGCTGCTTTATCTCAGCTAGCAAAGGTGCGTTTAACCAGCAGGACAGAACTTTCCTGAGTGCCAGTTCTGTGCTCACACAGGCTAGCAGAAAACCCTTTCATTTGACACTCGATACCATGTCAGGTGCTTCTTGCTTTTACCTTTACTGTGTCTGGTTATGCTTATACATGCATATCCAAGATAAGTGCCAGAGAAAGACTTCTGATAATGGAGAACTGAATTTAGTGATGCTCCCTCCTTTTAAACTGGCATCAGACAGAGAAAGACTACATGACGGTTAAGCGAAGTGTGTTGGTTTGGGCTGGGACAGAGTTAATTTTCTTCACAGTAGCTAATATAAGGCTATGCTTTGGATTTGTGCTGAAAACAGTGTTGATAATACAGGGATGTTTCCATTATTGCTGATCAGTGCTCACACAGAGTCAAGGCCTTTTCTGATTCTCACACCACTCTGCCAGTGAGTAGGCTGGGGGTGCACAAGCAATTGGAAGGCGACACAGCTGGGATAGCTGACCAAACTGGCCAACGGGATGTTCCCTACTATAAGATGTCATGCTCAGTGTATAAGCTAGGGGGAGGTGGCTGGCGGCAGTCATTGCTGCTCAGGGACGGGTGGTGGGTGGTGAGCAGTTGCATCGCTTGGTTTTTTTTTTATTTGACTGTGTCCTTTTTTTGTTGTTTTCCTTTTCATTACAATTTATTATTGTTGTTGTTGTTTTGTATTGTTTTAGTTTAGTTTAGTTTATTTCAATCATGAAACTGTTCTTATCTCAACCTATGAGTTATCTTACCTTTTTTCTCCAATTCTCTCCCTCATCCCATTGCAGGGAGCAGGGTGAGCCAGCGGCTGCATGGTGCTTAATTGCTGTTTGGGGTTAAACCACGACAGTTCTCTTTGGCACTCAACGTGGGGCTCAAAGTGTTGAGATAATGACAGATCTGACCAGAGTGTGTTACAACAGATTTGTTACAAGTATTCATTATATTAGTTCAATAGTTGATGTTCACTATGTTGACTTATTTGGTCTCAAAGTTGCTATTCTTGTTCTCGGAGTTATGTTATGTAACATCTTACTTGCTGTACATGTTTGCTGTTGTGCTGCTTAACACCCCTGGAAGCTGAATCAAGGTCACCATTCTTCTGTACTATGTGACACTGGCCCTAAGGCTAATCTGGTACTTGTAGTCAGCATTGCCGTCACCTCTGTACTTCGGGAGCCATCTATCGGAAACTATGAATAATTACATTCTTTATCCTTTTGCCTAGGAGAGCGAATCCGTGGCGGAGACAAGGGGGGACACTTTTCTCCACTCCTCCACCTTACCTTTCTCCGTCACCTTCCCCTTCACCTCCAGGCTAGTTACAGTAGCTCTTGAGAACTGTGACTATCCTTGGGATGTTCAAACCAGCATGTTCCTATTGCTCTGTCTCCTGAATATGTTTCGGGTCTTGTTTAAGGTTAGACAACTATTTAAGAATATCACCCAGAGATCTGCCCAGAGACTAAATAGTTATGAGTGGCAGGGTGTGTAGTACAGTATAGGCGAGTGCCTAGGATAGTGGTCATCTCCAGTGTCTTGGAGTCCTGAAAAACTAGCAAAATATTTGAAAAAAGTTTACTGTCACCCTGGTAATTTCAGAGAGTCACAAATCAGTGCAATGTGCTGTGGCCTGGCTCATGCCTACCGAGGGAAATTCAACACTATTCAGTACCCTCAAAGGGAAGAGAAGGTCGCTGGATCTGACGACAAGGCAGTACACGCTGTGACTGTTCAAAATCCTGTGACAGGCATTGCAGCTGCTCAAACTCCAGCAACAGGCACTGCAGCTGAACCAGAGAACCAACCCATGCTGATATCAGTCACCTCCATACACAAGAAGAAAACTTGGAAGTTAAAGTCAGCTCATTTAGTAAAAGATAACAAACAAGCTGGGCCATCATGAGAAGAGGAGGAGGAAAAGGAAGACAAGATCATAACCACCCAATTTCTATCTCCAAGTGAGCTGCGAGATATGTGAAAATATTTCAGCTATTGTCCAAGAGAGCACATTGTCACCTGGCTGCTCTGATGTTGAGATAACAGGGCCAGTACTTTGGAATTAGAGGATAAGGAAGCTAACCAGCTCAGATCCCTTTCTAGGGAAGGGCATATTGACAAATTGATCAGAAAAAGGGGAAAGCCCTCAGCCTCCGAAGGCGACTCCTGTCAGGTGTGAAGGAAAGATATCCCTTCAAGGAAGATGCAAGGAAGATCACTCAAGCAAGTGGACCACCACAGAGAGAGGTATCCAGTACCTGAGTGAATTAGCTGTGCTGGAGATGATCTATGTTGACCTCAAAAATGCGCGGTTATCAAAAGATCCAGATGAAGTTCAGTGCACACGACCTATGTGGCGGATGTTGGTACAGAGCGTGTTATCATTGTATGCCAGCTCATTAGCAGCACTGACCTGGAAAGACAAAGCGGGACCAACAGGAAATGAATTGCCTGTCAGCTCCAGCAATATGAAGAAAATCTCCCTTTCTCCCTTCTCTTGCCTGTGGAGAAACTGTCCCGATAGGTCTAGCAACTCAAAGAGGATATGTCCTTCTCCCCACTTGTATGGACAGATATCTCAGCTATTAGAAGTGTTTCTCTACTCAACACTATATATAGGGATTTAGAGGGTGCACCCCACAGGCCACCCCGTGGTTTTACCTGTGTGACCACGGAGACGATATGAGGAAGCGTGATGGAAAATCTACCTCGACTCTAGAGTCAAAGGTATAATTTCCAATGGAAAACAATCACAAAAGGGAGCTCTTCTATGAAAATTGCTGCTCCACTCTCCAGTAAGCAGTTCCCCAGACAGAGTAGAAGGGCTGCTCTTACTCCTGATCTTAATGAAGGGATTTCTGATCAGTATTTACAAGAAGTGAATAGCAAATACTATGACCAGGACTAAAGGAGCCCTGTCTCCAGCCAGATGGAGTAAAGGGACATCCAAGTTCATTGGACTGTGTGGATTTAATGGCCTGGCACATCAGACTCACAAGAGTGTAAGGCTCTAGTAGAAACCAATGCACAGTGTATTCTACTGCCATCAAGCCATAAAGTGGCAAAACCCATCTGTATTTCTGGAGTGACAGTAGGATCCCAATAGCTGACTGTGTTGAAGGCTGAGGTGAGCCTAACTGTGGCAAAAGCAGACCATTGTGACTGGTCCAGAGGCCCCGTGCATCCTGGGCATAGACTACCTCAGGAGGGGGTATTTTAAGGATCTGAAAAGGTACTGGTGGGATTTTGGTAGAGCTTTCTTGGAGATGGAGGAAACTAAGCTGCTATTGATTTTGCGTGATCTCTCAGAGGACCCTTCTGTTGTAGGATTGCTCAGGGTCGAAGAGCAACAGGTGCCAATCGCTACCACAACAGAGTATCAGCAGCAATATTGCAACCAACTGAGGTTCTGTGAATCCTATCTATAAGTTGATTCATTGACTGGCAAGCCAAGAAGTGACCAGCAACACTCACTCACCCTTTAACAGTCCCATATGGCCAGTGCAAAAGTCTAACAGAGTGGAGACCGACAGTAGACTATTGTGACCTGAATGAAGACACACTGCTGCTGAGTGCTGCTGTGCTAGGCATGCTAGAACTTCAATATGAATTAGAGTCAAAAGCAGCCAAGTGGTACACAACAATTGATATCACTAATGCGTTCTTCTCAATTTTTCGGCAGCAGAGTACAGGCCATAGTTTGCACAGTTGAAGGGGTGTCCAGCGCACCTGGAATCAACTGCCTCGAGGGTGGAAACACAGTCCTACCGTTTGCCATGGGCTGATCCAGGCTGCACTGGAGCAGAGTGAAGCTTCAGAACATCTGCAATACACTGATGACATCATTGTACGAGGCAATAGAGTGGAAGAGGTTTTTGAGAAAGGGAAGAAGATAGTCCAAATCCTTCTGAAAGCTGGTTTTGCCATAAATCAAAGTAAGATCAAGGGACCTGCATGGGAGATCCAGTTTTTAGGAATAAAACCGCAGGATGCACATTGTCAGATCCCAATGGATGTGGTCAACAAAACAGGAGTTATGTCTCCATCAACTAGCAAAAAGGAAATACAAGCTTTCTTAGACATTGTGGGTTTTTGGAGAATTAATATTTCAAATTACAGTTTGATTGTAAGCCCTTTCAAGTAACGCGGAAGATGAACAACTTTAAAAGGGTCCCTGAGCAACAACACGCCTTTGAACAAACTAAACAGGAAATAGTTCATGCAGTAGCCCTTGGACCAGTTCAGGCAAGACAAGATGTTTAAAAATGTGCTCTACACCACAGCCGGGGATAATGGCCCTACTTGGAGTCTCTGACAGAAAGCACCAGGGGAGACTCAAGGTCAACCCTTAGGGTCTTGGAGTCAGGAATACAGAGGATTGGAGGCTCACTACACTCCAATTCAAAAAAAAAAAAAAAAAAAGGTATGGCAGAATATGAAGGAGTTTGAGCTGCTTCAGAAGTAGTTGGTACTGAAGCACAGCTCCTCTTAGCACCCCGACTGCTGGTGCTGGGCTGGAGGTTCAAAGGGAGTGTCCCCTCGACACATCTTGAAACTCATGCTACATGGAGTAAGTGGGTCACGCTGATCACGCAATGGGCTCAAATAGGGAACCCAGGAATCTCAGACTGGCCAGAAGGCAAAGATTTCAGAATATCACCAGAAGACGATGTGATGTATGTGGGAGAAGCTCCACTGTATAATAAACTGCTAGAAAATGACAAGCAATATACCCTGTTCACTGATGGGTCCTGTTGCATTGTCTGAAAGCATTGTAGGTGTGTCGTGGCTCAGCCCAGGGACACAGCCAGGATAGTTGACCCAAACTGGCCAAAGGGATATTCCATACCATAAGATATCGATCTTCATATATTAGCTAGGGGGAGTTGGTCAGCAGCAGTCATTTCTGCTCAGGGATTGGCTGCATGTCAGTTGGAGCAGCTGCATCATTTCTTTTTCTTGGGTTTTGTCTATCTTTTTTGTTGTTTTCCTTTTCATTACAATTTAATAGTAGTAGTAGAAGTATTTTATTTTATTTTATTTTATTTTGTTTCAATCATTAAATTGTTCTTATCACAACCTAAAAGTTTCCTTACCTTTTTTCTTCAATTCTCTCTCCCATCCCACTGCAGGGCAGAGTGAGCCAGCAGCTGCATCGTGTTTAGTTGCTGACTAGAGTTAAACTACGGAACAAAGAAAGGAAGAAAGGGGCCCATCTGAGCATGTTTGCTTGAGCTGGCACAAGAGGTATTTGCTCCGTGGCAGAGATCATAAAGTCACAGAATCACAGAATTATAGAATGGTTGAGTTTAAAGATCATTTATTTCCAACCTCCATGCCATAGGCAGGAATATCTTTCACTAGATCAGGTTGCTCAAAGCCCTTTTTAAACCTGACTTTGAACACTTCCAGTGATGGGGTATCCAAATTTCTATGGGCCACCTGTTGCAGTGTCTCATCAGCCTCATAGTAAGTATTTCTTCTTCATACCTAATCTAGATCTACCCTCTTTTAGTTTAAATCCATTGCCCCTTGTTCTATCACTACAGGCTCTGGTAAAAAGTCTCTCTCTGTCTTTCTTATAAGCCCCTTTTATATTCACAACAAGGTCTTCCTGAAGCCACCTCTTCTCCAGACTGAACAACCTCAACTCTCTCAGCCTTTCATCATAGGAGAGGTGTTGCATCCCTTGGATCATTTTTGTGGCCCTCCTCTGGACCCACTCTAATAGGCTGTCGTGGTTTAGCCCAGCTGACAGCTAAGCTACCACCAGGTCACTCACTCACTCCTCCTCTCAGTGAGATGGAGAGGAGAAAAATGTAACAAAAGGACTGAGTGTCAAGATAGGAACAGGGAGGGATCACCCACCAACCATGGCCCTGGCCAGAACAAAATGAAGTTGGTCTAGGGACAAATCAATTTAATTTGTTAATGGTTCATTCAGAGAAGATAACAAGAATCAAAGCCAGATCTTAAAAACACCTTCCCCTCACGCTTCCTTTCTTCCTAGCTCTACCTCCTCCCCCAGCAGCACAGGGAGATGGGAAATGGAGATGTTGCAGGTCAGTTTGTCACGCATTGTTTCTGCTGCTTCTTTCTTAAAGGAGGAGGACTCCTTACACTCTTTTCCCCTGCTCCAATGGATCTCCTCCTCGCGGGACAGTCCACAGACTTCTCCAACATGAGTCCATCCCACATGATGCAATCCTTACCCATCAGATTGCTCTAGCGTGGGCTTTTTACCACAGTCACAGCTTCTTAGGGGCTGCCATCTGCTCTGGTGTGGAGTTCTCCATGGGTTTCAGATGCCTCTCCACCTCATCATCTGCCTCCAGCAGCCTACTAAGACAATTCTCTACGACCTCCTTCAGGCACAGGAATCTCTGCTCCAGCCAGCTTGGGGTTCTCCATGGGCTGCAGGCAGATCTCTGCTCTACCATTAATCTCCACGGGCTGCAGGGGGTCCACTGCTGTCTCACCATGGGCTGCAGGGGAATCCCTGCTCTGGCACACCTCCTCCCTTCCATCTACACTGACCTGGTGTCTGTGTAGCCATTTCTCTCAGGTCTCAGTCCTCTCTCCACTGCAGCCGTGCTGGGCCTGATGAACCTCAGCAGTCCTGGCAGGATCCACTCTGCCCAGCAGGCATCCTGGGAGCAGGCACTTCAGAGCTCTCCAAGCTGTGCTGTTGCAGCCATCTCTAGTCAAGGAGCAGTAGCCCAGCGTGGGCAGCCGCCCACCCGAGAGGCCAGGAGGAACAGCCTCTCACCTCCCTCCTCTCTTCTTGGTAGGTCCAGCCCCAGTTCGGGCTCCTTTGTCCCCATCTTGATGATCATCTTCTATGATTCTATGATCTTAAATACGGCATGGGCAAGCGTCCCTGGCCTGAGGAGATGGAAGGTCCAACTCATCCAGAGGCCAGTCTGACCGTTTTTTTGAGCTGGGGAAGCTTTTTGCAGCTACTTACAAGGGCCCTTTCTGCAAGCCTTCCCTTGCTACCAAAACCCCATCATGTAAACCCAGCACACAGGTTCATATCTGCTTGTACTGGGGGACACAGAGTTGGATGGAACACTCAAGGAGGGTTCTCACAAGAGTGAAGTAGAGGGGGAGAATAATTTCCCTTGACCTGCTGACCACACTTCTTTTAATGTAGCCCAGGATATGATTGGCTTTCTAGGCTGCAAGCACATGTTGTCAGCTCGTATGTAATTTTTCATCTACCAGTATCCCTAGGTCTTTCTCCCCAGGGCTGCTCTCAGTCCATTTATCCTCAAGTCTGTACTGATATGGGGGACTGTCCCCACTCAGAGCAGGACCTTGCACTTGGCCTTGTTGAACTTCAGGAGGTTCACAAGGGCCAACCTCTCAAGCCTGTCAAGTTCACTCTGGATGGCATCCCTTCCCTTTAGCCTGTTAACTGCACCACTTAGCTTGGTGTCATCCACAAACTTGCTGAGAGTGCCCTCAATTCCACTATCTATGTCATTAATAAAGACATTGAATCGTACCAGTCCCAATACAGACCCTAAGGGACATCACTTGTTACTGATTTCCATTTGAACAATGTAGAGTTGTCTAAATGACATAACAGAGGTGTTAAAATCAGAAGAGATGGCAGAGGTATTTAACACTCCTGAGTGCCACTTCTTTAGCCTTTCTTAAAAGTAACAGCTTTAAAACTATGTAACACGTGATATGGTGAATCTGTTCTGAGTAGATGGCTGAAAGTGGGACAGCTAAGTGGGATAGTGCACGTGTGTGCCTCTGTCCATCTGTAGGTGAGCAGATAAGCTTGTGGTGGGAACACGGGAAGGCAAATTTGTGGCAGCAGAGGAGCATGTCCTGTAATTTCACAATCTGTCACTTCCAGACTGACAAGGCAAGGCAGGAGAGAGTGTAGATGACTCTGTTGACTCTCTTCTGCATAGTTAGTCACGGGAGGAATGCCAAGGAAACAGGAAAAGAACTAGACAAACACAGAGCCAGATGCATTTTTTTCTAAAGCAGTTTGGCTAGAGATGATACAAGTGAGAGGTTTTGGTCTCTAAATCATCTCAAGGGTCCAAGATCCAGGGAAGCAGCAGCTAAGAACAGTTTGAAGAATACAGCTAGCTGAGGAGAATGGTGCAAAGAAAGATTTAAGGAAGTATTTCTAAGGATCGTATATGCTTTTACTGGCTTTTTTTGCCTGGGATTCCTAAAAGTTGAGCTAGTTATGGCATTTTCAGATCCTGAATCAGAATCAACAGTTTAGCTAAAAGATTGCCCCTGGAAAGAAAGCTGTATGTTTTTTCTAAGAAGTATCAAACAGCAAAGATTAGAGCTCTTTCACATCTTGTGCAAAGAGTTTCAAAACACAGATATTGTTTACTACAAACAAGGAAAATTTGATTTATTTTACTTTCTTCATAGTCTTTTAAAATGTATATAAATATGTATGTTACTATGTCTGTATGAGTGGAAGTCAAGCTTGTTTAAAGCTCAGCCCAGTAGACAGAGAATTCGTAAGTTAGGGCTATTAGTATAAAGGGACTCATACAGGAACATACTGCTCACTGCTATCTCCAGCTGCCACTGCAGTTTTAAATATTTCCTTGTACTTGACATCCTGAGGCTGCCTTCATTACTGGAAGTACTTATTCCTCCATGCCATAAGTCAAACTCTACCCTAAGAAAAACCCTTGCAGTCCATTTAGGTTGTGGCTGACAGAACAGGTGCTACCGAGGTCAGAGCAGCCCGCACTTAACATTGTACCCAGACAGTTTTAAAAGCATTGCCAGCTTATTCCACAACATTGGTAAGCTGACCAGAAGCAGTCTAATGGCTAGCACAGTTCTAAAAGAAGTCAGTTCATGGGAAAGGACTATTCTAGAAATTAACAGCAAATAAATTCCACCTGCAGGCAAACTTAGAAGGAAGTCAGTCCTGGGAACAGTTGTTAAGTAACTCAATTGCCTATTTAGTAAACAGCAGAAGAAAAAACCCTCAACTTTCAGCCATCAGGTGGTTTGCAGTGTTAGAGTACATTATGGATTCCCACATGAGCAGCATTAAGATAGAGTTAAAGGGCAGAGTACATACTGGTAAATTAAATTGCATAGATGGTGTAATTCTCCAGAAATAAGCATCAGAAACACAGGGAAGCCAATTTTGTTGCACTTAAAATGAAATCTTAATATATGTAAATGCAGTTCAAGCACTCAAAAAGCCTTAACTCTGCCCTATAGTGACACTAAGAGGCAGAAAAGAGAAAGGGAAAAAAAGCACTAAATGAAATGGACCTTCAATTTCACTTAAAAAATCCACAATATTGAATGTGTTTACCATAAACATATGGGCTTTCTCTTCCCCTATAGCAAGAGAGGGAATCAACAACCTCCAGCTTTTACTTGCTTCTAGATTACAGACCTGGCCCTTTCTCTACTTCAGGGGACAGCTTGTAAGATCTACAGGTCTTATGCAGGTGCATAACTCTTCTTCCTAGTGCTGAGTCCTAGTACTTGGCTCATGGGTATTCAGCACAAAGACATGGTGCATTGCTAGGCTTAATGATAATATTTTTAAGTCATGTGATTTTCAACAAGCACAGGAAATTAAAGATAAGCAGCTACTGGTGTCCCTGAAGAGACTGAAAATTATGGTACTGGCAGCGAGGAAACAGCCTGGGAGTGTGAGTCTGCCGTAAGGAAGGCAAGATTACAATCAGCTCTCTGCAGATTTGTAGCACAGGCTACTGTTCGAGATTTTTCTGGAGTCTAATAGCTGAAGGTCTGAAATGAAGGACCAGCATCAGCTCAGCAGGCTGCTACTGGCCAAGTTGTGTTGTTCTTTTGAAGGATAATGACTTGTGATATCCATCTGAGTCACTAGAAAGAGCGAGTCGCAGATTTTTATTAAACTGATCAAAACTATGAAAAATGGCCAGCAGCAGAAGTCAGATGAAAAAATAACTTCTGGTGCCAAGAAGAAAAACTTCTGGTGCCAAAAAATAACTCCTGTGCCAAGAATACACATCTTACTAAGTACTGTGTCTGCTTGGGTATCTAGGGTTGTTGCTTTAGAGATTACAAGTGTTTTGGTACTTACTGTCGGCTAACCAGGCTTCATCACACCCCTGCTTAAGAAGAAGTGTCAATCTTCTCGCATAGAGTAGTTATGACAATACAGATCGTCTCATCTTGCAAGACATTCCACATATGAAGAGCAGACACAATGACAGTATCAAGTCTGCAAGTGCACTATCCACCAACCAGCTCCCCAGTGAGATTATAAATGGAAAGTGGGAGGTTGCTGTGGGGGATTAGAAAAATGGTTTCCTTTTCAGAAAACTACTTCCTACTTCATAAAAAATAATCTTATCATTTTTGCAGTGCTCAATCCACTTCAAGGTTTTTCTTCTCTTAGGTAATGATTCAAACAGTATCACCTCTCCCTGGATGTATTCAGCTGTCATCTCTCTATTTCCGATGCTCTCAAACATGTTGAGGCCAGTCCTTGGGAGAGTTCCTGCAAAAACAGAGATGCTGGTAAAAGCTAGGAAATGGTGATCAGTCACTCAGCAGCTTGTGCACCTCTTGCCCAGCTAACTCAACACTCCAACATTCGGAAGGGGTTGTGAGAACAGAAGCACAAGCAATTGGACCTTTAGAGCCACAGAGGCATTTTTGTTGCCACCATGAAACCTAAGTGAATTTCCACCCAGCAAATTCAGTCTATACCTGATTTTAATCACAGTTATCATGTTCAGTTTTCATTTGTCCCAAAACTACTTCACTCCTGGCCAAAACAGATGGAGCATACAATTTCACTTTCCCTTCATGATCCAACATGTTTCAGACACCTAGCAGAGCACCCTGGTGTGCCAGTGTTTGTTTGTGAGGAGCAAGGAAAGCACTGAGAGGTCACAGATTCTCATCTGAGACTTGTGATCCAGCCCTTGTTCCAGTGTGTCGTCCAACAGCAGGCCTTGGAGATACCTTCAAGAGAAGGTGATAGGTTGTGCCTTTAGAAAGGTGATAGCAGCCAGGTGGGCTCCCTAGCTCTCAGAGGTGAAAAGAACTAATCACAATCAAAGCTGAGTTTTAAGGTAAAAAAAAAGAAAACTCCAGTTGACAGCTGCCTGCTTTTCCAAGACGAGACCTTTCTTTGCTAAATATGAGGACTTTTCATGTGCATTCATTGCCTTATCAAATTGTCTAGATGAAGGGAAGAGAATATGATGATTAGCTACTGAATATGCTGAAATAGGAGTGAGAGTAAATTGTGTGTGATCTGAAATGGATTTTTAACATTTTGAGTTTCTAATTTCATTTTCTTTTAACACATCAGAAATACAATTTGTCCTGCAAGCTGTGGTTTCAGAAATATCAATTAGCCAGTCTCAGGGCATGTGTGATTATCAAGAGATGGGCATAACCTTTGGAAGATGGGAAGGTTTTTGTCTGCTTCTTGCACCTCTTCTGTGATGTAATTATCTCTCTAGAAGAGTATCTTTCACTATTAGCGTTTATTAGTATTTTTGCAAAGTTCAGTAGATAGTTCGTGTAGAGAGAGTTTGCTTAAATCAATTTAAGCAAAAACAGAAAATTAATTTTATTCTTAGTGCCTCAACACAGTTAAATTAATGGTGTGTTAGATATCACACAGATAACCAAGATCTTAGCTTGAGAAAAACAATTTGGCTATTACCAGTTGTCGTGGGTTATGTTGAACCGCCCCACACACAGCCGGTCACTCCCCCTCCCCCACCCCCAGGAATGAGGGAGAGAATTAAAGGATAAACGTGAAACCCGTGGGTTGAGATAAGAGTGATTTAATACAGATGATTTAATACAATGTAGGTGCTCACCACCCCTCGTATGCGAAGCCCGTCTCGTCCCGAAAACTGCAAATCCCGGACGAACGCGAGGCCCCGAAATAGAGAGGGGCAGAGAGGGAGAGATAGTACTCCGAGAGTGGGAGTACTGGGAGAGAGAGAGAAGAAAGGAAAAAAAGAAAAGCAATAGAGCGAAAAAAAACCACAGCAAGCGCAAAAGAGCAAAAGCGGCAAAAGCGCAAAAGCCAAAGCGCAAAAGCCCTTCTTCCCATCTGACCCTCGCTTTTATACTGGGCATGACGCTGCATGATATGGAATACTAATTGGCCAGTTTGGCCCTCAGTCTTAAGTTCCACACAAATCACAAGGGGAATCGTGTCCCCCTTGTCCCATCTATGCTCCCCCCTTATCCCGCCGTGCTTCTGCACTCCGGCACACTGAAAAGTCCTTGGCAGCTTGTTATCAGTGTTCTTCTCAGAGTGAGCCTCTGAGTAAAACCAAAACATGGAGCTTTTTCTAGCTGTTAAAAAAAAACAAACCCCTCTGTCCCAGCTAAAACTAGGACAGTATCCACCCCTTATTCCATACCATGCACATCATGCTCAAACCTTACATATATACTATTCCCTTAGCCATGGGTCATCCCTCCTAAATGTGTCTTCATCTGTTGTAGTAGTCTCTCAGGGCAGGAAAGATGACGTGGAATTCGCTCAGTCGGTAGAACGGATGACATGTAGTCTTTGTTGCGTGTGGCGCCTGGAGCTCGTAGTTGGTGTATCCAGCCGCTGTCTGCAGGTTGAAGATGTTGATCTCAAGGAAGTTGCTGGGTGTTTGGAATCGGTTCTGATTCTGACGAAGTTCATTCTTCATTAACCTGGATGATTCTTAATATAATGACATTAGTACAATGTGCACACAATTCAATTCATTTTATCATCTATTTTCACCCAACATCAAATCCCCTTGAGGTACACATTGGACTTCCCCGTCCTTTTGCATCACCCACCAAGTGCACCCAGGTCCCTGAGCAAAAGCAATCCCACGAATGGGTTTACCTTTACCCGAGGCAGGAATAACCCAAACTGTCTTCCCGAGTATATTTCTCATGTGTACTACAGGGACTTTATCTCCTTCTACAGTACGTAGAAGTTCTGATTGCGCAGGACCAGCTCGATTTGCAGAGCCTCTAGTGTTGACTAACCAGGTGGCTTTTGCTAAATGCGTATCCCAATGTTTGAAGGTTCCACCACCCATTGCTTTCAGTGTGGTTTTTAGCAATCCATTATATCGTTCAATCTTCCCAGAAGCTGGTGCATGATAGGGGATGTGATATACCCACTCGATGCCATGCTCTTTGGCCCAGGTGTCTATAAGATTGTTACGGAAATGAGTCCCGTTGTCCGACTCAATTCTTTCTGGGGTGCCATGTTGCCACAAGACTTGCTTTTCAAGGCCCAAGATCGTGTTCCGGGCGGTGGCATGGGGCACAGCATAGGTTTCCAGCCATCCAGTGGTCACTTCCACCATTGTAAGCACGTAACGCTTGCCACTGCGAGTTTGTGGAAGTGTGATATAATCAATTTGCCAAGCCTCTCCATATTGATATTTCAACCAACGCCCTCCATACCAAAGAGGTTTTAACCGCTTGGCTTGCTTGATTGCAGCACACGTTTCACATTCATGGATCACCTCTGCAATAGTGTCCATAGTTAGGTCCACCCCTCGATCGCGAGCCCATTTGTATGTGGCGTCCCTTCCTTGGTGGCCTGAGGCATCATGGGCCCAACGAGCTAGAAATTTTTCACCTTTATGTTGCCAGTCCAGATCCACTTGAGCCACTTTAATCTTGGCGGCCTGATCCACCTGTTGATTGTTTTCATGTTCTTCTGTGGCCCGACTCTTGGGTACATGGGCATCTACATGTCGTACTTTCACAATCAGCTTCTCTACTCGAGCAGCAATGTCTTTCCACAACGGGGCAGCCCAGATGGGTTTACCTCTGCGTTGCCAGCTGCTCTGCTTCCATTGCCGTAGCCATCCCCACAGGGCATTCGCTACCATCCAAGAGTCGGTATAGAGATAGAGCATTGGCCACTTTTCTCATTCCGCGATGTCTAAAGCCAGTTGGATGGCTTTCACCTCTGCGAACTGGCTTGATTCGCCTTCTCCTTCGGTAGCTTCTGCGACCCGTCGAGTAGGACTCCATACAGCAGCTTTCCATTTTCGATGTTTTCCTACAAGGCGACAGGATCCGTCCGTAAACAGAGCATATTTCTTCTCGTTGTCTGATAGTTCATTATAAGGTGGAGCCTCCTCAGCACGTGTCACCTCCTCCTCCTCTGGTGACATCCCAAAGTCTTTACCTTCAGCCCAGTTAGTGATCACTTCCAAAATTCCTGGGCGATTGAGGTTTCCTATCCGAGCTCTTTGTGTGATCAGTGCGATCCACTTGCTCCATGTGGCATCAGTTGCGTGGTGTGTAGACGGGACGCTCCCTTTGAACATCCAGCCGAGCACTGGCAATCGGGGGTGCCAGGAGCAACTGTGCTTCCGTACCAATCACTTCAGAAGCAGCTCGGACTCCTTCATATGCTGCTAGTATCTCTTTTTCAGTTGGAGTATAGTTGGCTTCGGATCCTTTGTATCCTCGACTCCAAAACCCAAGAGGTCGACCTCGCGTCTCCCCTGGCGCTTTTTGCCAGAGACTCCAGGTGGGACCATTCTCCCCGGCTGCGGTGTAGAGCACGTTTTTGACATCTTGTCCTGTCCGGACTGGTCCCAGGGCTACCGCATGGACTATTTCTTGTTTAATTTGTTCAAAGGCTTGTTTTTGCTCTGGGCCCCATTCAAAATTATTCCTCTTTCGGGTTATTTGGTAGAGGGGTTTTACAATCTGGCTGTAGTCAGGAATATGCATTCGCCAGAAACCCACAATGCCTAAGAAAGCTTGTGCTTCCTTTTTGTTGGTTGGTGGGGACATAGCTGTTA
The DNA here is from genome assembly GCF_009769465.1 of Tauraco erythrolophus. Taxonomy (NCBI): domain Eukaryota; kingdom Metazoa; phylum Chordata; class Aves; order Musophagiformes; family Musophagidae; genus Tauraco; species Tauraco erythrolophus. Next base: position 65,412,294 of record NC_141496.1, read on the forward strand.
TTTTATTAATCACGTCCATCGGAATCTGACGACGCCCATCTTGCCATTTTATTCCCAAAAACTGAATCTCCTGGGCAGGTCCCTTGACTTTACTCTGTTTTATGGCAAAGCCTGCTTTCAGAAGGATTTGGATTATCTTTTCACCTTTCTCAAAAACTTCTTCTGCTGTGTTGCCCCATACAATGATGTCATCAATGTATTGCAGATGTTCTGGGGCATCACCCTGTTCCAGTGTGGTCTGGATCAGTCCATGGCAAATAGTGGGGCTGTGTTTCCACCCCTGGGGCAGTCGATTCCAGGTATACTGGATGCCCCTCCAAGTGAAAGCAAACTGTGGCCTGCATTCCGGTGCCAAAGGAATTGAGAAAAACGCATTAGCGATATCAATTGTAGCGTACCACCTGGCTGCCTTTGACTCCAGTTCATACTGAAGTTCCAGCATATCTGGCACGGCAGCACTCAATGGTGGTGTAACTTCATTCAAGCCACGATAGTCTACCGTCAGCCTCCACTCGCCATTGGACTTACGCACAGGCCATATAGGGCTGTTAAAAGGGGAGCGGGTCTTTGTGATGACTCCTTGACTCTCCAGTTGACGAATCAACTTATGGATAGGAATTAGAGAGTCTCGGTTGGTACGATATTGCCGTCGGTGCACTGTTGTATTAGCAATTGGCACCTGTTGTTCTTCGACCCTCAGTAACCCCACAGCAGAAGGGTCCGTTGAAAGACCAGGCAAAGTAGACAACTGCCTGCCTTCTTCTGTCTCTACTGCAGCTATGCCAAAAGCCCACCGATACCCTTTTGGGTCTTTGAAATACCCTCTCTTAAGATAATCTATGCCAAGGATGCACGGTGCTTCTGGGCCAGTTACAATAGGGTGTTTTTGCCACCGCTCTCCAGTTAGACTCACTTCAGCCTCTAACACAGTCAGTTGTTGAGACCCCCCTGTCACTCCAGAAATACAGATGGATTCTGTCCCTCTAAAGTTCGACAGTATCAAGGTGCATTGGGCACCAGTATCCACTAAAGCCTTATACTTTCTGGGGCATGATGTGCCAGGCCACCGAATCCACACAGTCCAGTAAACTCGATTATCCCTCTCCTCCACCTGGCTGGAGGCAGGGCCCCTCTAATGCCTGTTATCATATTCATCAGAGGAGTCAGCAGGATTGGAGTCAGGGTGGCTAGGAGGATCAGCCCTCCCATTTTGACTAGTGGACTGCTCACTGTAGACTGGGGCAACCACTGTCCTGGAGGAATTGGAGAAAGTTCTATTCCTGTTGGTTCTTCCTCCCAACTGGCGTACTCTGGCCTCTAAAGCGGAGGTGGGTTTTCCATCCCACCTTCTCATGTCTTCTCCATGATCACGGAGGTAGAACCACAGCTCACCCCGTGATCTGTACCGTCTCTCTTGTCTCTCTCGAGGAGGGTAACGCCTGGTTCTGACAGCTGAAATTCTAGAACGTTCGGGTGGTGGGAAATCTACTTTTTCTCTTAATTCTCGGACCTCTTCAGACAGCTTTTCCACAGCCGCAACACAGGTTCGTATAGAAGTGTCATCATCATATCGTCGGAGGTAGGTGACCAGATTACCTACGGATAGTGGTGCTTCATCGTCCCCGAAGTCCATTATTGCCAATGAGGTGGAATATGCGGCTGGCGCACTCCGTATAATCTTCTGCCACATTGGTCGTGTGCACCGGACGTCATCTGGATCTTCGAGTCTTGGTCCGCTTCTCGAGTCAAGATAAATCAACTCTCGCACAGCCAGTTCTCTCAGATACTGAATAGCTTTTTCTATGTTGGTCCACTTGCTTACATTACATGGCACCTCGTCCTTGTAGGGGTACCTTTCCTTTATGGCTGCCAGGAGTCGTCTCCAGAGGCTGCGGACTTGTGTCTGCCTTCCAATTGCTTTATCAATGCCTCCATCCATGGCAAGGGCTCCCAGCTGCCTAGCTTCACTACCATCTAACTCCAGACTATTGGCTCCCATGTCCCAGCATCTGAGCAACCAAGAGACAATGGGCTCACCTTTAAGGCGGCCATAATCTTTTCGAATATCTCGCAGCTCGCTCATTTTTAGAGATCTGGTGGTTATCCTCTCATCTATGATGTCACTCCTCCTCCATTGAGATTTCCTCTGGGGCGAAACAGAACGCTCCCGCTTCATTTCTCGTGATGGCCCTGGTCGCTCTTCATCATCATCATCATCCTCTCCTCTGCGTTCTGACTTTCGCAGACATTTCCTTGGTTTCTCTTCCTCCAATCGTTGTGATGGCCCCGGTTGTTCTTCTTTGTCTGGTTGCTTTGATGGTCCTGGTTGCTCTTCCTCATTTGGTTGTTGTGATGGCCCTGATTCCTCTTCTTCGTCGTCTAACTTTTGTATACATTTTCTTTTCCTTACGGGGGCAACTGATAACGTTGTAGTCTGAGTAGCTATAGTGCTTGTCATGGGAGTTGAGATGGCAAGCACAATAACCCGAGAAATAAATTGATATACACCCCTAAATGGCCGATTGATTTTGAATACATAGATAATTAAACATATATTCAGGAGACCTTGCAGGACAATCAAACCGGTTAAATTATTCCAATGATGTTCGGCATTATCAAAATCAACGTAAGCTTTTGTGAATGAAAAGTCACCGGTATAATTGGCGATGATATCCGCCAGGTGACGCTCAAAATTAATAAACGAGTTCCACATCACCATCCCCCTCTGCACCGCTGAATACAAAGACTGAGCCGGTCCCAGCACCGATGATCTTATCAGAGTTACACCGTACAGTATAGCAAAACCCTTAATTACCGATAACATACTTTTCATGCCGGTCCAACACCCAGAGCCAGAAAACCGCATAAACATTCCGCCTAACATCATATAGGGTAGATAAGACAATAAATTATGAATGTCCGGTAACATGTACGCAAGCATAACAAACAGCATTCCGGCCAGCCACATCGTTATCTCAACCCCTTCGTGCCCCACGTTGGGCGCCAATTAAGACTGTCGTGGGTTATGTTGAACCGCCCCACACACAGCCGGTCACTCCCCCTCCCCCACCCCCAGGAATGAGGGAGAGAATTAAAGGATAAACGTGAAACCCGTGGGTTGAGATAAGAGTGATTTAATACAGATGATTTAATACAATGTAGGTGCTCACCACCCCTCGTATGCGAAGCCCGTCTCGTCCCGAAAACTGCAAATCCCGGACGAACGCGAGGCCCCGAAATAGAGAGGGGCAGAGAGGGAGAGATAGTACTCTGAGAGTGGGAGTACTGGGAGAGAGAGAGAAGAAAGGAAAAAAAGAAAAGCAATAGAGCGAAAAAAAACCACAGCAAGCGCAAAAGAGCAAAAGCGGCAAAAGCGCAAAAGCCAAAGCGCAAAAGCCCTTCTTCCCATCTGACCCTCGCTTTTATACTGGGCATGACGCTGCATGATATGGAATACTAATTGGCCAGTTTGGCCCTCAGTCTTAAGTTCCACACAAATCACAAGGGGAATCGTGTCCCCCTTGTCCCATCTATGCTCCCCCCTTATCCCGCCGTGCTTCTGCACTCCGGCACACTGAAAAGTCCTTGGCAGCTTGTTATCAGTGTTCTTCTCAGAGTGAGCCTCTGAGTAAAACCAAAACATGGAGCTTTTCTAGCTGTTAAAAAAAAACAAACCCCTCTGTCCCAGCTAAAACTAGGACACCAGTGCACTCACCAAGGTGACAGTTCCATCAGCAATCAGAATTTGCGCATAAGCCACCATGGAAAAACCTTCCTATTTCTCCAGTGTTGGGAGACTCCCCTAAAACTTGCATCATTCTCAGCAAAATGGCCACTGTTGAAAAAAGAGGAGGAGGATTGTGTTCAGTTTGTGCTATATGCTTTGGAGGAGGAATGGGAATCTGACAAATTTTGGGTACACACACCCTTCCTCAGGCCTGAAGCAGAATCATTAAAGTTGGAATCAGTGACACAGGATGAACTCCTAAATCAGAAGTGGAAAATTATGCAAAAGTGTCTCTGGAATTTATCTCACACAAACCCTTCAAAATACAGGTCTAGTAGCAAAAAAAAACAAAGCTAACTGGTCACAAAAGTATGCAGGCTCCATAATGGTACAGGTATCATGTCATAGTATTTTTATTCATTACCCCCTTTCATTGAAACTCTCAACATTTGACAGACCTTTCCATAAGAACTGGCTCTTGAACTTCTGTTTCAGTTGAAGTCCCTAGCATGGACAGTGGAGTGCTACGTTAGGGTCCTGAGCTAGAAAGACTGAGATCTGATGAAGACTGTAAAGTCTTCTGTTTCTATGAAGCTTTTTGTCAATTAATTGCTTGATCCTCTAGAAACACTCCCCATCATAGTGAAAGGTGCAAAGACTGAACATCAACGTATCTTCATTTTGGGAGAAAAAGTAATTGTTCTAGTCAGCAAATCATCCAGAAAAGCTGGCTTCCCACCCAACCCGGGCCTTAATTCTATACACTCAAGCAACCTCAGTTCTCTGCACAGTCTATTCCTTTGGCAGAAGGTCACGAATGTTTCTTTCATTCTTCTTGACCTGGAATGAATCCTGGCTACATTTCTTGTAAAGAGTCTTGAAGGAGACACTGCTCTGGAAGCCATACAACAGGAGAAACAGTAGCAGGAGTCATAAACATTGTTTCTCAAAAACCAGGATGCTAGGAATTCCCCTGAGGACAGGAGTTTTCTTTCATTTTAAGGCACTCTGAATAAGCCTGGCAAGCTACCTCAGAAACAGGCAGCACCTGCCCGCAGAATGCTACTTTCCCTCTCTGTTAATAAGTAACTGACTTCAGAAGTGAAAGCATTCTAACTAGCATTCTAAGATTTCTAACTAGGTTTGCTCAAAATTAGTGCCAGGACTCTCAACTCCAGCAAACATTCACAATTCCCAGCTACTAGCTTGCATGGTTTTAGGGAGCATCCATTGAATGGCCCATGTCTTGCACCATTGCCATCCTCACGCACAAATTGAATTAAGACAAATCTCAGGGAATTGTGATATGTCATGAAAACTTCAAATATGCTGAGCCTGGACTATATCACAGATGTTCCTCTGAGATCCTCATGTCAGCAGCCTCTCTGGAATCATAGAATCATAGAATTACAGAAGGTTTGGATTGGAAGGGAAGATCAACTAGTTCCAACCCTGCTGCCACCTAGATCAGGTTGTTCAATAACTCATTCAATCTGGCCTTGAACACTTCCAGGAATGGGGCATCCATAACTTCTCTGGGCAGTCTCTTCCAGTGTTTCACCACCCTCATTGTAAAAAATTTCTTCCTTACATCTAATCAAAATTTTCCCTCTTTCAGTTTAAAGCCATTGACCCGTGTCTTATCCCTACATGCCCTTGTAAAACAGCTCCCGTTAGGTACTGGAAGGCTGCTAGAAGGTGTCCCCTGAGCCTTCTCTTCTCCAGGCTGAATAACCCCAACTCTCTCAGCTTCTCTTCATAAGAGAAGTGCTGGTCCAGCCCTCGGATCATCTTTGTAGCCCTCCTCTGGACTTGCTCCAACAGCTCCATGTCTTTCTTATATTGGGGGTCCCAGAGCTGAACACAGTACCCCAGATGGGGTTGAATGAGTGCAGAGTAGAAGAGCAGAATCCTCTCCCTCGACCTGCTGTCCTCCTTCTTTGGATGCAGCCCAGGATACGGTTGACTTTCTGGGCTGCCAGTGCACATTGTCGGCTCATGTTGAGCTTCTCATCCACCAGCACTCCCCAAGTCCTTTTCCTCCATGCTGCTCCCAATCCATTCTCCACCCAGCCTGTACTTGTGCTTGGGATTGGCCCAACACACGTGCAGGACCTTGCACTTGGCCTTGCTGAACTTCATGAGGTTCTCACAGGCCCACCTCTCCAGCCTGTCAAGGTCCCTCTGGATGACATCCTTTCCTTCCAGCACGTTGACCACACTACACAATTTGGTGTCATCTGCAAACTTGCTGAGGGTGCACACAATCCCACTGTCCATGTAGCTATCATAGGTGTTAAACAGCACTGGCGTCAGTACAGACCCCCGAGGAACACCACTCATCCCTGGTCTCCAGTTGCACGTAGAGCTGTTGACCACAACTCTTTGAGTGCGATCATCCAGCCAATTCCTTACCCATCGAGTGATGCATCTGTCAAATCCATGTCTTTCCAAGGATGTCGTGTGAGACAGTGTCAAATGCTTTGGACAAGTCCAGGTAGATGACGTCAGTCTCTCTTCCCTTATCCATCAACGCTGTAACCTCATTGTAAAAGACCACCAAATTAGTAAGGCACAATTTGCCCTTAGTGAAGCCATGTTGGCTGTCACCAATCACCTTCTTTTTTTCCATGTATCTTAGCATAGTTACCAGGAGGATCTGCTCCACAGTCTTGCCAGGCACAGAGGTGAGATTGACTGGCCTGTAGTTCCCTGGGTCTTCCTTTTTTCCCTTTTTAAAGATGGGGGCTATGTTTCCCCTTTTCCATTCAGTGGGAACGTCACTGGACTGCCATGACTTCTCAAATATGATGAATAGAGACTTAACAATTTCAACTGCCAATTTTCTCAGGACCCGCAGATGCATCTCATCAGGTCCCATGGACTTGTGCACCTTCAGGTTCTTTAGATGGTCTCAAACCTGATCTTCTGCAATGGGTGGTTACTCATTCTCCCAGGCCCAGCCTTTGCCTTTTGTGAGCTAGGCAGTGCAGCTAGAGCACTTGCCAATGAAGACTAAGGCAAAAAAGTCATGGAGTACCTCAGCCTTCTCCATATCCCGGGTAACCAGGTCATCCGTTTCCTTCCTTAGAGGGCCTACGTTTTCCCTAGTTTTCTTTTTATTACTGACATACCTACACAAGCTTTTCTTGTTTCCCTTGATGTCCCTGGCCAGATTTAATTTTATCAGATCTTTAGCTTTCCTAACCTGATCCCTGGTTGCTCAGACAATTTCTCTGTATTCCTGCCAGGCTACCTGTCCTTGCTTCCACCCGCTGTAGGTTTGCCCTTTTGTACTTGAGTTTGTTCAGGAGCTCCTTCTTCATCCATGCAGGCCTCCTGGCATTTTTGTCTGACTTCTGCTTTTGGGACCACAGCTCCTGAGCTTGAATGAGGTGATCCTTGAATATTATCCAGCTTTCTTGGGCCCCTCTTCCCTCCGAGGCTTTATCCCATAGTACTTTATCAGCTATATCCCTGAAGAGGCCAAAGTCTGCTCTCCTGAAATCCAAGGTACTGAGCTTCAAAGCACCTTCCTTGCCACCCTAAGGATCTTGTACTCCACCATTTCGTGGTCACTACAGCCAAGACGGCCCTTGAGCTCTACATTTCTCACCAGCCCCTCCTTGTTGGTGAGAACAAGGTCCAGTAAAGCACCTGTCCTCTTTGGTTCCTCTATCACTTGGAGAAGGAAGTTGCCATCAATCATTCTTGGAACCTCCTGAATTGCTTCTGTCCTGCTGTGTTGTCCCTACAACAGATATTGGAGTGGTTGAAGTCGCCCATAAGGACCAGGGCTTGTGAACGTGAGGCTGCTTCTATCTATCTATAGAGGGCTTCATCCTCTTAGTCTTCCTGGTCAGATGGCCTGTACCAGACCCCCACCAGAATATCACTTGTCCCTGCCCTCCCTTTCATCCTGCCTAATAAGCTCTCTGTTGGCTCTTCATCCACCTTCAGGTGCAGCTCCACGCACTCCAGCTGGTCATTGACATAGAGGGCAACACCTCCTCCTTGTCTCCCCTGCCTCTCCTTCCTAAAGAAGAGGCAGAGAAGGAAAGAGAAGAGAAGCCAAAGTTTAGACTCTGTCTTGGGATTTAAGACCTGGAAATAAAGTCATCTCTACCTTCTCTCCCCCAGGCCTGACAGACCCACAGAACTGGTAGTGCTTTCTCACATTAAGCCTTTTCTGTGTTCATATGGACTTGCATCCAGCAGTAGGAGAATCGATAATGAGCAAATAATTAATTAAAGGCAGCAAATGAAAATCTGCCAGTCTCCTCTGAAATTTTATGGCTGAATATTGACAAAAGATGTTCACAAGGCCACCTAAGAGTCTAAGACTGCACTTCTAGCTGCAGGAGTTATTTCCACCTGTTACATGCAACTTAAAGAAGACTTAGATTTTAAATAAATGCTGATTGTTATATTTAAATCTTTATGAATTCATAATCCTATCCTCTCTTGAGAGAATCCCAGTCAGGATTGGAAGACTAAATTGAGAAAATAATTCCATATTATTATACATGTATTCTTTTAAATTTTCAATAAAAGTGGGATGTAAGGGTAAACATTTTGATGAAGCAATTTCTCAGAGAGAAAAGAGCATTTTTCACAATATACAGGGAGAAGAGAGCACAGGCAGGACTTGTCATGAAACATTTCACCTAATTATTGTCTTTGTTTAGCATATAGGCAGTCACAATCAATGCACCTGATTTCAGAGACATTTTAAAGACCTAGGAAACATCAGGGAATACAGGAAAGATAAACACAAATGTAAACTCAGGCATCATAAAATTGTGCTTACAGTCTGATGTACCATGGCTGACTTTAATGCTGTGTCAGAGAAAATGAACAAGGATACAAGTAAAGTTCAAGCTATTTGATCTGGTATGGTACCAACAGAAAGCTTTATCATGTCTCTTGTTATGCTAGGATCTGTACAAACAGTACCACGAATTTGATGTCATAGGTAAAGAAACATTTAACAAAAAGTCCTCCTACCAGCCTAAAAGCATCCATATTTTCATAAATTTATTTACAGCTAGCATAAGATTCATCTCATACACACACACACACATACACACACACATCCCTTTTATGCCTCCGAGATCCCTACGTGGGGTCAGGTAGTCAATAAAATTCAAATACCAGAGGCACGGCTGGGTGTCTTTTGTATGGCAGTCTCAGAGCAGTGCTTTTTATTGCTTGCCAAGAGGCTCTTGCTAAGAGTTGATATGTTTAGTTGCAACTAAAATCAAGGATAATGATTTTAAAGATTTAAAACATTTATGGTGCCATTTTTGCCCTATCCACTTCACATCGAAGCTTCCTCTTGAAATTAATGCTTTTTAGCCTGTTGAAAAAATTGTTCTTAAGGAAGAGAAGAGAGGAAATAGTTTTGCATGATAGAACTAAAAAGGTTTCCAAAGGAGTATTTGTAGAAACTAGGTCCTAAATATAAAGGCCTAATGCAAGAACTGCTGAAGTCAGCAGAAACATTGCACTGAGGCTGTTCAAGCATCTCACTAGTAGGAACCTGTTCTCTCAAGGTCAGTTGCATCGAGTTGGACTTAAAGAACTCAGTTAAAGATACAAAAAGATAATGGAATATGATTTTATTGCATGATTATCCTTTATAGGACCATTACTGTTTAAGATGCAAGGAAAAGATACTCACTCCCAAAATACAGTGAGCTCAATTCAGAAACAAAGCACTTACAGCTCATCATTTTTATGACTAATTAGATCAAAGACATTGGCATTTTCTAACCTGTCAATAGGACGCAGATTCAAGTTTTCCAAGAGAATTACCACTTTTGCTCAACTCCAAGACTTCTTTTCTCCTGACACAGAAAAAAAATAACTATTATAAGAGTCAGAGCAGATTCCTGTTGGCTACCTAGAGTCTGAAGGCTACCCAGAAATGAAAAGAAAAGATATTGTCTGCAGATACATGAACCCACTGCAGAAAGTAAATTCCCATTACCCAGAGTAGTGCCTTTAAGATACTGCTTTATTGTTCCTAATGGACAGTTCTCATATCAACTATGGTTGCTGGTTGGCTTGGCCTGGAGACACAAGGCATAACACAGAGAAAAATCATTGCTTCCTAGAGAAAAACAGAAGGATGCATGGGCCGAATTCTGTCCTTGGAAACAAGATAGCTTTTGTTTATTTTTTCTTCTCCAGGGAGAATCACTCGTGAAAGTCCTAAGCAAAAGATGCTTTTCAACAGACCCCAGTGGTCTGAAAAGCTGTCAAACTTGCACTGCTGGATTGCTCTGTTGCTCATCTTATTCAGATGACTTGGAGATTTAGATTATTTCTAGATCCCACTGTCTGAATTTACTTTGAATCTGTCTTGAATCTGTCTAGCAGCTCAGATGACTGGCTGTGGCCCATACCACACTGTGAAAGAGCATGTAGACATTGCATAGGGTAGCATCTGTCCACTTGATTTGTGGTGCCGACACCAGGCTGATAACACATGTCCAATTAGTCATACACATCAGAACAGGTTCTGGCTACCTGTTGCATCCTTAGAGATGGTTAGTTATGGTATGCCAACGCTATGCAATAGAAAACACTGCCTGTAGCTCTGACTGAAGCTGGGATGCTCATATGGTGCAGTGCTTGAGTCCTGGAAGGAGCAATGCACCGCCTACAGTTCTTAAGCTGAGAAAGCCTCAACCTACTACATCTCTGGAGACAAAAGCACATGAGCTACTCTTTGTCACCGTGTGCCCACCTGGTGTACTTAGTCTTGAAAAGGACTTGCTTCCTTCCAGATGCTATTAACACTTCACTTTTTGTTGTTTGACTTAAATGGCCCTGAGTAGCAACTGCCTGGGGAATGAAGGTGAATGTGTTTTTAACATGAATGTAAAAAAAAAAAAAAAAAGGCCAGTAATATGTGTTGGGAAAAGTATTGCAAGCATCATTTACCTTGGGGCTAAATGGTGGGGAGTAAGCCTACCTTTAGTGCTCCAGACTTAATGGTAGAAGACTTGTGACTTGGGAGGACAGGAGTAACACATAATTTGGGAAGGGATAGAATCTCTTCATTACAGTCATGCAACTTCCTGTTCAGTATAGTCCAAACTAGACTGAACCATAATAATATCATCAGTGACATTTCTGCTGGATTATGGACCCTGTGCTCTGTCCCTCTTCAGCCTCCATTGATTTGTCTGGTTGGCCTTATGTTGAGCCATGATTCTGGTCACCAGAACATCAGTACATTATCATATCAGTTCTAGGTGTTCCCCTAGAACCCTTTCATTTTCTAACCAGGTCAGCACAGTTAATTCAGCAGTCCTACAGTAAGCATTATCCTACAACACATCTACATGAGCTTGTACACTGTGACAGAACTGAAGCACTACTAATCGTTTAGACACTCAGACACAGGCTGTAACTCATCAGTAGGCCTGCATAAGAATAACTTTATTTCCATTCCTGTTCCTCGCCCTTCAAGATTCCTTCTGCCAAGAATTTCCCAGTATAAATATTTATAGCTAAGTTAATGTTCTGAAAAAAAGCCTTTGTAGTGGAAATGGTGCAGAACTGGAAGTCTAATGATGTAGCAGACATCATTGTAATATTCTTTTAAATCAAACTGAAATCTAAAACCTGAATGTAAAAAAATGCAATAATCATTCTTTGTTTTTGTCCCTAGCCAAGTAGCTTGTACTCCTAGGTAGCTTTGCAATGCAGTCATCACATAAGGATTACAGACACAATTCTCAGTAAGTACCCATATAGAAGGAAAGCTTTGAGAACTTGTGGTGCAGTCAGGGAAAAAAATGTTATTTTCTAATTCCATGAGTACTACAGTTTCTTCATAGCTTTTAATTCTTTGACCTCCCTGATTTTTGTCCAAAACTTCAGAAGACTTTCTTGATTTATCAGCCACCTTCTGTCAAAAGCCTGACCCAGGAGAGACAAGCACAGCTACAGGAATCAACCCAACCAGACAACAGCAGCTCATACTTCTTTACTTTATTATTTCTGAGGCATGATACCATGGATAGGATTTATTCAAAACTTTGTCTCCCTCATAAGGAGTGTTTCAACTTCAAAGTTACATCAAAGTTGCATTTCAAAATTCAGCAGGGGAAAGAGGTTCTTGCCTTCATCCTAAGGGAGATGAACTAAGTCACCTTCTGAAGCCTCACAAATAACTCTGGAGGGCACTTGCCTTTTCTAGAAAGCAGAAGTCTGTCCTCACAGTCTGAGGGCATCCAAGCATATATTAGGAGCTGCTGACTTGACAGAAATGTCTGTGCCCAGGTGGCCAGCTCTTCTGGAGTTAGTCACCTTGATTCACAAGCCACTCTGCTTCCACAAGAGAGATCACCTCCCTCCTTTCCTGTATCCTTCTCAGCATCATAGGTATCAATATGCTTACATGCAATGATCCTCCTCATGTGTGTCTCCTTCAAACAGCATACACAGCACACGAACACACAAAGCCCATTTCCTGTATAGTTCTTTGTGGGGACATGGAATGACGTCACCTCAGGAAGCAGTAGATTGGTAGGTATGGTAGGCATTAGAGTTTCTACAGCATATATGCAGGACATGTCTGTCCTGAGAGACAAATCTTCCAATTACTTTTGCAAGGGAGTTAATATAACCTTTTTGTTGAAGTCCGTTTAAGTAAGAATCTGTAATGAAGGTTCAATACTCATTAAATTTAAAGATTTCTGTGATTCACAAATCACCGTGATACAGAAATACTGAAAAGACGGACAGGAGCATTGTGACTGGCTGTCTCCCACTCTGAAATCATGACAGAGTTGGCTTTACCTAAGATATTCCTCTGAAATATATGTATCTAGCATGCTCTCCAGCAGGACTTTCATCATACTTTAACCACTCCATCCCAATACTGCACTATCTTTGTTGTAGAATGTTTTTCTCAGGTCTAGGTTTCTCGTGTTGCAACTTAATCTATTCTTCATATTTTTTAGGAAATCATAGTATTTCAAATGGAATTGCTATGTGTGATTTTGGGCAAGCTCTCTTGGCTGAATCTACTGAGGAACAATAGAAGGCTTTGGTGCTAAGGTCATTGGACTGGGTCCATTTGGACTGGACTCATTTGGACTGGGTCAGGCATAATGGAGCAGAAGCTTTTGGATCAGGAAGCAGAATATAATTATATAAATAATTGTCAGCCTTGTTTTGCATTTGTAACAGTTGTTAGCTTCTGAAATAGGGATTTGAGGTTTTTTTTCCAGTTTTAATTTGATTGTTGGTAGTCAGAAAGCCACGGCAATTACATAACATATATATAGAAAGCCTTAATTTTATTTAGTATAAATGCATCATACATAATTTGCTTAATACAAATCGGGTTTTTAGTTATGCCATTATGTGAAGTTGTGTTTGAACATAAATTGAAATTAATTAGAAGTCTGAAAAACTGCTTTTAAAAAATCTGCTTTTGTTTATATTGTCTGCCTTAAGGCTGTTGAATGTGCAAAGATAAAACACTCAATCAGAACAGGTTTTGCATCCTGAAATTGATTTTTTAAACAAAGTAAGCACAACTAATAAAAAAATGGGTTAAATTGCCCAGTTGCAGTCACCACAGCTTTCAGGATCTCAAATGCAGTTCCCACATAATTACACAGGAAAAAATGCCTTCTCCTGCTCTTTGTCCCAACTGAAATCAGTTTCCTCAACTCCCAGTAAACCAATCACTGAAATAATTTTGGTAAATAAGGAAAAACTGCAAGGACATTCTTGCTGCAGTATGTACATGGGTGCCAGGTTGAGTCTGCCTTCCTACACCAATACAGCCAGGTTTTTCACCAGAGCCTTTCATAGGCCAGGTTTAGACAATGTTTTGTTCCTGAAAATGCACAATAGAGGTAAATCATCATAGTTACCTCCAGAGTTTATTATAATATGAAATTTATTTTCAATTAGTGAATTTTCTATATTTATATTCAGTATTTTCATTTAAATTTTTAAGAAAAATTGCATTCACTTGGGGCTACTAAGCAACATAGTAGCCTGAGGAAGACAACAGAGATATCTTTTCTTCAGGCAGGAATACTTGTCTTTCACTGCAGACATAGAGATCACACAGAGCAGCAGACCTTTATAAGTCATAGCCATTGCCAAGTAGATGAGATATGCAAAAAAGACCGATCTTTTTTTCTGGTACCTTTGTTTTTCTCCGTAGTTGTTATATCATGAAGTCATGATGCCTTTTTGGAAATCCCATTTTCCAGTGGAGTCTTTTCTCATTCCACTAACACCATCTACATATGTCTTTCAGGATGTCTTGATGTTTAGCCAAGAGAAGTACAGCTGTTTTCAATTTCTAAGTGACCTTGTAAGAACCATTAAGTAGTCACACGAGACAGAAGACAAAAGAGGATCTGACAGCCTTAGAGATTTTTAACACAGAAGGCCAAAACAGATACACTTCTTCTTCTAAATATCTGCACTTCCAAACTAGTTAACACGACTATTTACTCCAGGAAAAAATAATCTTCAGTTACAGCACCCCTCTGTATCCTGCCTCCCTTTAGCAACTCAGAGAAGGACCTAGTTCCAGAAAAGTGCAAGATTTGGATACATAAGACTTACTGGATGTTCTGTAAAGGATTCAGCTTTGTGCCTGCCACAGCAACCCTGGGTATGAACCATGTGTTTCCCTGTGCGGAAATGGAACTGTTACCCAGCTGTGCAAAGATTGCCAGATTTGCTGCTTTGCAAGATTGCCTGTCACAGCAGCATCAAAGGAGGATGCCATAAGACTTTCAGCTCCGGTGACACCACTCAATAGGCAAGCTCAAGTTCACTGAGTCCTCTAGTCCTGCACCACACCTTTACATGTCTTCTTGCAAATGTCCTGAGAGGTGATAGGCTACTGAGAAGAAACTTTCTTCAATATTCTCCAACCTCAAAATGCCCTGAAAGCACAGGTACATTCGTTGTAGAAGAGCCAGACCTGTTACTGCTGTCCACACTACACGCAGGTCATCCTAAGGCCCGTGCTAATGCGCAGTACAGAACAAAGTCCTCTTCCCCCACAATGCAGCCCATGTGTAATCTTCAGCTCGCACTTCATCACCATCTTGGGTACATCCAGCATAAAACAAGTCTAGCTTCAAATATAAAAGATCATGTGGCCCAGAATAGCCCACATGCATGTTGGTACCAGAACAATTTGTAATTTTGAATCAGCTCTCCCTAATAATTAGAATAAAATTATCTCTTGAAAGCCACAGACATCCAGTGTCTGTGCTAGATAATGTACAAGTCTTCAGAACAAGAAAGTATGCAATGAGCACCCAGGGAAACAGGAAACCAGAGCATATCCTGTTAACAGAAATAATTAGTTTTCCAGATCAGGTCCACTCTTGGGTTTCTATCCAAAGGCAAAGCGTACATGCATATGAACACATACATGCAAAGATACAGGTTCAGAAGCACATATAGGCTTAGACGACAGGAAAGATAAAGATGAAAATAAAGATAGAGAGATAGACAGATAGATGGAAGGATAGACAGACATAAAGTTACATAAAGGCAACACAACAAACACGAATTGCTTCCTCTTTGTAGAAGATACCACCTGAAAATCTACAGGGTCTCACGATTTGAGAGGATTCTCTTGAGCCTTCCTTTGCAATTCTCTTGGACTTCAAGTGTACAGAGATTTCACTTCTCAAGGAAAGTAGGAAGGGAGACAGAGCGCCACATCATACTCAGAGAACCAATACACCTCTCCCATATGTGGTTGAGAGTTCAGCAGACATTTCAGAAAAATGCTTTTCTACTTATCATAATGCTGGAGGATTGATACATTAAAATATATGGGAATCCTTTCTGGGCAACTCTGAATTATCCTAGATTGTATCCTTAAAAAAAGAAAGGGGAAATATCAACATATTGAGCTACAAATTCTGCTTTGTTTCAGTGTGAGTCAGAGGTTTTCTGCAACAGTGACTTTCTTCATAAACAGAAAATTCTGGTTCGGTTCCACTACTGACAAGAAGTGTAACAGATTCAAAGTACCAGAGAGAGCCCTGCATAGCAAGTGTGTTGAATTTCTGTGAACCAAACACCAATTTCATATGATATGGTTAGTACTCGGTGCACCAGAGATTGACTTTATGGTTAAAAAGACAAAATGAAGAATCTCAAAGCTATTTTTTAACTGCAAGCAAAATCTTCAACACAGAAACAATCAATAAATGAGTGCTTTTTCAAAAAGAAAGAAGCACTTTGCAGAAGGAATTTATTTTTGTGAGACTGGTTTTTTTTACAGATTTCAGAAACAGAAAGTGACACTGCTTCTTTGATTTTGGTCAAATACACGTCAGATTTTGATTTTCAAATCCTGAAAAACACTTTACAAGGGACTTAGGAAGAACAGATTTCTTGCAGGTTACATTTAACATGGAGGCCAGCTCTGATAGGGGTTTTCTTTGCACTCTATTCGCCATATTGGCTCACATCTATGTCATACTTGACATAATAGAGTGGAAGTTCAGCACATTTTATGTATTATGCACTCTGCTCATGATCTTTTAAAATGTCTTGTTAAAGAGTTAGAAGCATTTGAGCTTTTAAAATTGTGACATTTTAATAATAACTGTAAGAAGGTGATGTATATACTGCAGATATTCACAGTGAAAAAAAGTCATTATAATTATTCAGAAAACACTTCTATCAACTGTCTATCAAAACAATAAATAAAAACGTTTTATTTTTATGTAGAATTCCAAGCAACATGTAAATGTTCTGGCTTGATTCAGCAAGCCAAAATTTTCTTGTCTGAGACAATTCTGTTTTCTCTGTTTGTTTGTATTTGAGTATGGCAATTCTTCAGACTTTTAGTTTGCTTGCAGCTTGTGACTTTGCCCTGTCTCTCTTACACTTTCTGATTTGAGTTCCTGCTTGGATTGTGGATACATCACTTTGAGAAAAGGTTGTTACTTATCTTGGGAATCTTTTTTTGCAAAATTACAGAAAGTGGTGTTTAGGCATTGCTTAGAGAGGAGTCTGACAGTACGAGTAATATATTTATTCTCTATTCGAATCAAATCCAAATATTTCAGCAATTCTAAAATGAAATGCTGAGAATCTCCTTTTCAAACAGAGTCAAAATATTTTAGCCCATCACTCTCACTTGCTTTAGAATGGTGTTTCACAACATAGACATTTCTCACAGGATTAACTTTTACAGAAAAATGTGGGTTGGGAGAAACTTCTAGAAGTTCCCATTCCTGACCCTCTGCTCAAAGCAGGGTCAACTAGATCAGGTTGTTAAGGGTCGTCTCAAGTGAAAGGTTGGATATCTCCAAGGATATATACATGTCCTCACCTCTCTTGTCCCTATTCCTGGGCAGCACAGCTGTTAAGGGAAAGAAAGTTTTCCATATGTCAGGTGAGAATTTCCTTTGTTCAATTTATGGTCATTATCTCTTATTCTCTCACTGTGCACTTCCAGAATAAGTCTGTGTGCATCTACTCATCTATTCTCTTCTATGAAGACAGGCTGAGAGAGTTAGGATAGTTCAGCCTGGAGAAGAGAAGGCTCTGGACAGACCTAGCAGTCTTCCAGTATCTGAAGGGGACCTACAAGAAAGCTGGAGAGGGACTTTTTACAAAGGCATGTAGTGACAGGACAAAAGGCAATGGCTTTAAACTGAAAAAGGATAGATTTAGATCAGATATAAGGAAGAAATTCTTCACTCTGATGGCCATGAAGCACTGGAACAGGTTGCCCATAGAAGTTGTGAGTGTCTCATTTCTGGAAGTGTTCAAGGTTAATTTGGATGGGGCTTTGAGCAACCTAATCTAGTGGCAGGTGTCCCTGTCCATGGCATGGGAGTTGGAAGTAGATCATCTTTAAGGTCCCTTCCAACACAAACCATTCTATGATTCTATGATTCTGCAAAATGCTGACACATCTCAGTTTCCACTGCACTGTTTCTTTTCACTACAGCCAAATCAAACCTGGAGGAAAGTTACCCTCTTTCAGCTGATTGTTTCTGAGGAAAGAGAAGTAGATCCATTCCCTGTACTTTGAGGACAGAAATATCCTAACACCACTGTTCCTGGCTGGATGAAGACTATTCCTTTCTTTACTGCAGTAGCAAATATCCACCTGGCTAGGTAAGAGACTGTATCCACAGTATTAAGAGAACCTGATATAAAAATTTGAATACCGAGTCTGCACCCTGAAGATCTCTCTAACATCCAAAGTTAGCAGAAAACAGAGACAACCCTTTTTAATATCTGATCAAACTACATAGCCAAAATATATCAAACAGAGAAAAGGAATGTACTGCAGTAAAGATTAATGGGCTGCCACCACCCAGCTGTGAGCACAAAACCAGCTTTCTTGAATCAAATTAAAAGTCTCTTAATTTTGTATCCTGTCACCAGTTGCAGCCTACAAAAGATGTCTAAGTGAATTGCAAAGTGACTTTTTGTTTTATTACACATTCTCAACTTCCACCAAAAGCATCCTTAAAAAGCTTCCTGCACTGAAATATCTGGAGTATCATCACATCTTAATTTGTTAAAGTACCCAAGAATAAATACATGCTTCAATACAGCATTTAATCTCTTTCTGAGACCACTTACAATTCTGACAAAATCCTGTGACATTGAGCTCCACGGCTGAAGTATGAGTTAATATATTTCATTAAATACAGGTGGCTTTCATTTAACAGAGACACAGAAAACAATTAGTAGCTGAAATACAAGGAAGAAAAATTTTGATGGCTTATCCATTAACTTAATAATGTTAAAAGAAAAAAAAATAATTGTAGTTGTAAGGAACATGTTTCCATGTTCAAGTCAGCTAAATGTCTGCTGTGTCTTTATAACAGTCTTCCAAACCTGTGAAAAGTAATCAGCTCTGTATCAGTAACTCAGGTTTCTATGAGATGAAAAACAGTTTTTAAAAATTACTTTAATCAGTCTAAGTTACTTATATGGTAGGCAAACTAAAGAAATTCAATTTGGGACTAAATAAATTTTTATGTAGCCTTAAAAAAATGTTTTAATGCATTTTAAGCATTTTTTTTTAAACACAGCATGTTGTAAGGTAACATTTTGTTTTGAGCAACATCAGTACCAATAATCATGTATCATGGGCTTTTTGTAATCCTTTATCAGTTTTCTTCCTGTGGAAAATGAAGCCAGAAACAAACTACATTTTTTAAGACTCTCAAAATTATTTTTCACTCATAGTTCAAAAAAGTCACTTAACATTTCATCTAGTTCATATTTATTCTTCTCTGATGTGAGGAGTCATCCTTTCTTTTTTATTGCCTGACATACAACATTATATTGTCGTGCTAACAAAACATGATTTGAAACAGTTCTTTCCACAAGATCCTCTCTTTTTCTTCCTTCAGGTTTCTCTGTGTTTCACTAGTTTCTTTCATGGTTTGTGAATAACTGAGTCTGCTTCCACGCCCATGTCGCATTTCCTGCAGACCGAAGAATTTGTATCTTCTTTCCTTACCCTGGGGACTAGTATTGCTTGACAAGCCTCCAAGCTTTTATATTAGACTATGAGGAGAAACTAGTCTGGATATTGCCATCGTATAAGACAATTTTCCTTTACAAAACTTCAGGATGTCTCATTTAAAAAATCAGTGACCACTAGTTCCAGTACAAAACAACTCACAAAAATAGTCCAATGAGAAGGGCTCCTTGATGTGCATCCCATCAGAGATTAAACCCACAGTGTTTAGTAATCAGCCATTGATGTACTACACTGCTTATATGTAAGACTCATCCACAGGGGAGCTGGCAGTAAGGGCAAAATCCCATTCTCTTTTAATACCAATTGGCAGTTCACCCAATTCAGTGAATGGTTTTGTTGGTTTTCCTCACCCTACTTCCAAGACCTTAGTAAGCTCAGAGAAGGCAGCTGCCAGGTAAGGTGTTCTCCCTCCTTTTCTCATCTTTTTTTCTTTTTTTTTCAGAGGTGTAGAAGAGGGAAAGTAACATCATTAAGCAACTTTTCTCCTGGAGGAAACCAAATCAGTTCTCATCTGCTCACACTTCTCAAAGACAAGCTGTCATCCTGGAAAAGTTCACTATGTTCACCAGCAGAGCTGTGTGAACCAGCTCCGAGGAGAACCACAGTGTCTTACACATGTTCTTTGACAGGAAGTTCTCCCTGTAGCTTCAAGTACTCTCAAATATGGGCACTCCAGGCAGAACGGAGAGCAGAGCTTTCAGTGCATCTACATCTGTAATCAGTTCTGCCTCAAAGAAAAACAATTAGTAGTGTTGTGACACTAATGCTAGAGAACTTGCTCCCGGTGGTGCTTTATTCAGTGTCAGGAATAGTTGTAAATGTCATTCTCCTTCCTATTGCTTAGACAAAACACAAAATACTTGGGTAAATGCAGTAACAATGCAGAGAAGTGGAGGAGGGGTCTTCTGCAGAGCTGCTTAGAGCAATCACCTGGTGTCTTGAGAGTCCGCTGAGATATTTCCTCTGTGTCTCCTCCATGAAAACAGGACCAAGAAGAAAATCTCAAACAGCAGTTCTGCTGGATGCCTGCTCTGCAAACCAACAGCTCCATGCTGGAGCTCCCAGCTCAAAGATCTGAAGCACATCCTGAAGACAGTTGATCCCAGAGCCCTCTGAATCCTGTGTGTGTGCTCAGGACAGACTTGACATGCTCCAGTCACCTCCATGGGCATTCAAAAGAATGGTAGACAAAGTCCCTTCTCAGGCGCTGCCCAGCAGGATTAGCATCAGTAATCAGACCCATAGACAGGTTTCAAAGGCCAGAAACAGGAACATCACAAGATGCTGCAAACACTGTAAACAGTGTCTGTCAGCCTTCCTGCTGAGTACCGAATGTCCAGTGGCAATCATTTGCCTGCTGTTGGACAGATCGTATGTACGTTACAGAATCTGAAGGACGGTGGGAAATGCAGCGTAACAAGGATTGAGTCCTCTCTGTTTTGGAGTGAGAGGAGACTAACTGTGTGTACATGAACTGGGCTGCCAGGCCTTAGAGACAGGCATCTTTTATTGAGAGATGTAGCCTAAAACTTCATAAAAGCAGAGCTGTCTTTTTATGGAGTATACAGGCCAAACAGCTGGAAATGCCTGTACAAGATTGTCTCTAAGACACTGAAAACTTCTTGGGAAAAATTGTTTTCCATGACAGATGGGTGTCCTATTGAAGGAGTGGTTGGGAGTAGCAATGGCTAAAGTAATACATCTGATGTATCACGTTTTCATTTGTACTAAATAAAAGAGAAGAGAGAAGAAGTTATCAGAATAAGAAGAAACATTTCATTTGTTCAAAAGTATTGATAAATCAGAGGACATATAAATCTGAGAGTTTAAAAAAGTGCTAGTCAGTCCATGTGTAACTAATAACTTTGTCACTGCAGTAATTTCAGTTACTGAAACTTGGGAAACAATGGTTTGGGACTTCCTTGTTTTAACATTGTGAGGAACTCACCAGCAGAAAAGGAAATTGCCAGATTCACCATCTCACATTTTTCAGACCCAGCTGTCAACTGTGGACACTCAAGTAATATATCCGTGATATGCACAGGAAGTTTTTTTTTGGTTCAATACTATGGACTACTGAGTCTTCGTACGGCTGAATGACCTATTTCTCACATACAGCTGTGATTTATCCTTGCATCAGGTATCGTGGCTCAGCTTCACATTGTAGTAGTCAACTGCCACACAGCAAAATATATCCTCCACATCTATCTCCCTTGCTTCTCCTCCTTCTCCCTGCCTCTTTTCCCTTCTTTCTTCTTTTCCATCCTCATTGTCTTTGCATGTCATTTTTGTGCTTTGTTCCAATTCTCGCCCAAACTCCACACCATTCTCCAACCACATAATTTTTAGCCTCAACCTTTCAGCTCCAACCAAGGGCGAGGCTGAAGAGGCTTAAATTTTGCTTGATATTAGATCCAAATCACAGCTCCTCAAAGCTGTTCTACATTTTTCCACCCAGAATTATAGCAAGAAAAATCTGAGTAAATTATTTTCCTGGAGCACTAAATATTCCCTCTGCGTGTTTCTCCAAAAGGTAAGACATCTCCAATCTTCTTCTATTATTTCCTTTCTTTGTTGAAACTCCATCTTACCAAAGATCTAACTAAGCTGTAAGCTATTTTGGGTTGACAGAAGTGCAGAAGACTTATTACTCCTGCTCAGTTCTGCTCAATCTAATTAGTCTCTCCACATACTTCTTTCTGGTATTTCCAGTTGCATCTGAAAGTTTATGTTTTGAAAACCTTTCCATGTAATAAAGGGGAAATTTTGACTTGTCTGCCTTAAGGTCATTTAAACAATATTTTCCGCCTTCATTTACAGATGTATTACCAAATACAAGTTTTTAAATGCACGAACTTCTCAATAATTTTTACAACAAACAAGTTCGTCTGTCAATGACAAGGATTGTCCATAATCTTAGAGAAGTTTCATAACTAAATACTTTTGCTGGAATTTGCTGGGGAGGAAATGTGTGGGGTTTTTTGACCTTCTTTACATTGCAAAGTGTACTGGGCACAGGTGTCCAGGTTCTGGCAGTGGTGGAATGCAAGGTGGTCATGGCCCTATCCTGTGCTGGACTCGGACACTTCCAACCAGCTCCAACAGACCCACTGCTGGACACAGAGTGAAAGAGTGAAGATGAACCAGGGAAAGAGGGAGGAAGAGTGTTTCGCCTAAGCTGTTAAATGCTTGTTTCTTTTTCGGTTTCGTTTCCCAATAGTCAAATAAATAATTTCGTAACTATACGTATGCACACATAATTATATAATAGTATAATTATAAGCTCAACATGAGCCAGCAGTGCGCTCATGCAGCCCAGAAGGCCAACCGCATCCTGGGATGTATCAAGAGAAGCGTGGTCAGCAGGTCAAGAGAGGTGATTCTCCCCCTTTACTCTGCTGTGAGACCCCACCTCGAATACTGCGTCCAGTTCTGGTGTCCCCACCATAAAAGAGACATAGATTTATTAGAGCGTGTTCAGAGGAGGGCCACAAAGATGATCCAGGGGCTGGAGCACCTCTGCTACAAGGACAGGTTGTGGGAGCTGGGATTGTTCAGCCTAGAAAAGAGAAGACTTGGGGGGGACCTAATAGCTGCCTTCCAATACCTGAAGGGAACTTACAAGAAGGCTGGGCAAGGACTTTTTACAAGAGTGTCCACTGATAGGACAAGGGGAAATGGGTTTAAGTTGAAGGAGAACAGATTTAGATTAGATCTTAGGAAGAAATTCTTCAGTACGAGGGTGGTAAGACTTTGGAATAAATTTCCCAGAGAAGTTGTGGATGCCCCCTCCCTGGAGGTGTTGAAGGTCAAGTTGGACGGAGCCTTGGGTAGCCTGATCTAGTTGAGAGGCATCCCTGCCCATGACAGGGAGGTTGGATTAGATGATCTCTAAGGTCCCTTCCAGCCTATGCCATTCTATGATTCTATATATAATATACGATTGCATAATATACGTCATTTATATTTGTATATAGGAAAGCATATATGTTTATAAAATATAAATAATTTGTTTATATTTTCTATAATAATATATATTTTATAGCTGTAAGTGTATAATATATAAAGAAATTTAAAAAATATTTTTAAATTGGCAATAAATTAAGCTGATTTCCCCAAGGTGAGTTGGTTTTCCCCAAAATAATAACAGGTAAGCAGTCTTCCTGTCTTTATGTCAGCTCATGAGCTTTCTCGCTCCCATTCTTCCTATTCGCTCCCATTCTTCCTATTCTCTCCCCTCTTCCCATTATGATGGCGGGAGTGAGCAAGTGGCTGGGTGGGAGTTTGGCTCCAGCATCAACCCACTACACAATGAAAACTAATAATAGTCATCCTTTGAGCTGTCTCAAGAAAAATGTGTGGCTTAAAGGATTGAAACTTAACTGACTTCTGCTGTATTTCAACTTTAAAAATGGACTTTTCTTGTGGCATTTTCTCCCATTTGGCTCCCTCCCTTCAGCTCTTATAACATCAGAGGAGCAATAATAAATGCGCTTTATCTAGACCCAGAGGATGCATTTTCTCTCATTAGTTAGATGCATCAGAGAAAAAAAAAGATCATATTTTGCTTGCTTTACAGACAGTGTTAAGTCCAATAGGCTTTACCCACAGTTGTTCTTGGGATGTTAACAGCAGATCACTCTTTTGGTAAGCAGAAAATCACTGAAAATACATTCTACACAGCAGGATGTACACTCAAAGATCAAGCATTCCCAAGAAGTTCATTTCAGCTTGAACTTGCCCAGATATAGTCTTAATATTTCTCTAACAATTTTTGTAAATAGAGATTGTTTCTGTGCCCATCTTTCTATCAAATCTTCCTCCTGACAGGTCATTTTGGAGACAGTCAGTCTGCTTCTATTGAATCTGAGAGTGATGAGGCAGCCTGGAAAGCATATACCACCCAAAGTTTTTATGAAAATATGTGCTTCATAGAAAAGGACACCAGCATTTAGTAGACAAATGTTGATCCCATGGTAAGGAACTCCAGGAGGATCCTACAAACATAACAGAGCTGGGCAAAAAAGCTGCAGCTGAGCTTCAGTTTAGGCAAACATAAAGTAACACCTCACCTCTAGGAAAAGATAATCCAGACCCAGACCTATGATTTTCCATGGCTGAAAAAGACCACTTGTGGGTTCCCATTGGCACTGGTATCCCATGAACAAAAGCCCTAATGATATTTGCAAGTCTCTTGGAGACAGTGGTAACAGTAATTGCAGGCAGCCGGATACCATGTCAGACAAGTCTCACAGGCATCAAGACCACAACTAACTGCACCTAATGTGTCCCTGCCTGGAGTTTGCAGGTCACTGAAAAAGGATCAGAAAGAGAACTCTGACAGACAAAAAAAGCAGTGTTGTCTTCCTGTTAGTCCAATATTCATTCCCTTTCCACACTAGGATGAAGCACTCCCTGCTTTCTATGGCTCTTACTTCCCATGAACTGAAGGTGGCTATAGCTGTAACCGAACGTTTCTGCAGTGCTTTGAATACACAGTGCATTAGGAACATCCCAGCTACCGCTGAGACAAAGGAGTGGGGAACGCATATAAAAGAAAGGTCTTTTCTCTGCCCAGCACACTGCTTTGACATGCGCGTCATCCTTTGACTACATCACAAGCACAAACTACTCTAAATACTAGCTCTGGTCAGTAGATTCTCTCAGCACAACAATGTGTAAGCTGGGCTGGGGACAGCAATTATCTTGCAGATAGAGATCACATATTTTTTACAGTCAACTTGCTGATTCATTCAAACTGGAAAGTTTTCCTTGGGAATTTTCCAGTGTAACAAAAATTCCAGAAAAAATAACTGTTTTGTGCAAATGAGACAGATGCATAGATTCAGTTGGAAAGTACTCAGCACAGGACTTGCTCAAGTTGACCCTGATCCCTCAGTAATCATAGAATCATTTAGATTGTAAAAGACCCTTAAGATCATAGAGTGCAGCCATTAACCTAACACTTCCAAGTCCACCACTAAACCATGTCCCTAAGCACCACATCCACAAGTCTTTTGAATATCACCAGGAGTAGTGACTCAATCACTTCCCTGGACAACCTGTTCCAATGCTTGACAACTCTTTCAATAAAGAAAGTTTTCCTAATATCCAAACCAAACCTTGCCTGGTACAGCATTAGGACATTTCCTCACATCCTATCACTTGCTTCTTGGGAAAAGAAAATCAGAACCACCCACATGGAAAAGCAGTCCGAGGGCCATACCAGGCTAAGAAGTTTCCTAGTGATGTCCCAAACCCTGGCCTCAGTGAGGCAGCAGACTTGCCTAAGAGGAAGGTCTGTCGGGCATATCGAACCCTCTGTTCCCCTTAGAAGGGAGTCATCTACAACTATAATCCATCTTTTCTTCGTTGTGGGGGTGGTTGGATACCTCCCATATTCTGACCCTGGCAACACTTTGGTGTAGATGGACAATCACCCACATCATCCATTGACTGGCCTTCCACCTCCGGAGCCTCATACCTGTTGTACAGAGGCACTTGTGAAGGCGAGGTGGGCAAGGATGGAGTTCACCTGCTGCCATAAGCACAATCTTGCCTCCATTCACTCCTTTCCTTTAAGCTACTGCCTTCAGCCGTGTGGGGGGAGGATACAGGATCACCTTGATCATGTTTTTTTTCTGATGGCTGTTCCTGTTCCTGTCTCAGAGAGGGTGGAGCACAGTTCCACCTCTCTTTCTCAGGCTCCCTGATGCTCCTTAACCTTTTTACTTCCTCTCAGCTCTGCCACCATGCTGAGCAGATTGCCCACCTGGTCACACCTCACACCGCTGTTCTCACTACTGCCGTCCCTTACCAGTGAATGGCTCTGGCACTTCCTGCAGCCTGAGACCTGGATGGCTGCGTGTTTTCATCAGAGCTCTGTCTGGCTTGCCACAGCCATTCTGGCAAGTGCAGAGGACATGGCTTTGCACCAGGTGGATACCATAGCTAAGGTCCATCTGAGAGAGCGATGGCGACCAATGGAACTTACCTCTTGAGCTGGCAGGGTGACTGCACCCTTCCCATGTGCCCTTCCCCACAAACTGCCACACCACACCCTGGCTGACATGTCCATGCCCCGTTTGCCCACTCTGTTGGCAGCGCTCCTGGTCACTAGCGCTCCCTCGACTGCTTTTTGTAGGTGTGGGGGTGGCCGCAATTGCTCCGGCATCGCCCAGGCCACCTCATCTCCGCCTGTGAGAGCTGCCAGCTCCTGGGGTGTCTCTTTGCTCCCCTGGCGTTTCCTTGCTTCCAGCCCTGTGCACACAGATCTGTTCCATAGCAGATCAGGTCAGCTCCAGAGCTGCTCCCTTCAGCAACAATATTTACCGTTCCTTTCTCTCATCCAGATCCTAGAGTCATGGTGCCATACTATCTACTTCCACTTGACAAAACCTATTTCTAGCTCTGGGAGCCTTGTGGTGGGTGACAGAACAGTACAGGAATGCCTGCTTCATAAAGAATAACTATGCCAGTAATCTTTTTTCTCTATATTTTTTTTTTAATGAATATATCATTTTCTTGGTTTTGAACTCTGACCTGCAATTTTCTGGTGACCTTGCTTATGATTTGGAAGCAACTAGGATCAGTCCCGTTGCGTGGCCCATCATAACGGTGCTACCCCCTGCTCGTCAAACTGGCCCGTGTCTGAAATCATACCAGCCCACAGGTGGCTTATTAAAGAAGTCAACACAATATCTCTTCTTGACTACATGAAATCCCCAATAATATTTATTGGTAACTCCTAAAAGCCCCATCCTCACCACCTCTTATTCCCTAAGTGCTCATTTGCTCAAGATTTTAATATTTTATCTTTGTTTTGGTTTATTTCAAATCCTCCTGCAAACATAACATGACACACATCTTTCTCCCCATCTTGCTTGCTATTATCCCCACAGACAGCAAATCCTTCCTTCCATCCTTTCTTCTTTCCTTCCTTTCTCTTTCTTTCTTTCTTTCTTCTTTCCTTCCTTTCTCTTTCTTTCTTTCTTTCTTCTTTCCTTCCTTTCTCTTTCTTTCTTTCTTTCTTCCTTTCTTTCTTTTTCTTTCTTTCTTTCTTTCTTTCTTTCTTTCTTTCTTTCTTTCTTTCTTTCTTTCTTTCTTTCTTTCTTTCTTTCTTTCTTTCTTTCTTTCTTTCTTTCTTTCTTTCTTTCTTTCTTTCTTTCTTTTTCTTTCTTTCTTTCTTTCTTTCTTTCTTTCTTTCTTTCTTCTTTCTTTCTTTCTTTCTTTCTTTCTTTCTTTCTTTCTTTCTTTCTTTCTTTCTTTCTTTCGTTTTCTAAGTTTTCTGCTGCAACATTTTTCTACCTCTTCCAAAATCCATTAGAAAGCATCTGCTAACTTGCAGGAAGATGTGTTTTATTTGCCATGCTGTAGTGAGTCCCACATAGAAACATATTTTCATTGCCAGTGCCTCTAGTAAAAAAGTCCTGTCACTTAAAGATGTGAAGCATAGGGATGCTTCTGAAAGCGCAACATAATCTCTGATAAGAAATCGTGTGTCCTGAATTTCTCTCTGGTAATGCAGGAGAGCAGGTGTTTCAATACCAGAACATGTTTCTGTGGCAGATGGACTGTTGCAGAACTGTGACCATACAAATAAATGAGCATAATTAACTACAAGGGAATATGCAAGTATGAAATAGGTCATAGGAAGGCTATCCAGGACACAGTCAGGGAAAACATGGGCTGCAGCACATTCCACTTCCAACAGAGGTTATGTTGACAGATCCTGTCACAGAGCTTGGTTCTTTCAAGCTGGAGGCAAAAGCCCACCCCGGCACTACTACTGCCTTCAGTTGATGATTGGCAGCAGAGGAGCAGGTTCTGCCAGGTGTATCCTCCTCTCCTAGCCAAGACAAGAGAGCAAATGTACTACTTTTCAGTACCAGCATGAAGTAAAAGTCAGCCCAACCTTTTCCTTACCAAATGTGAGTCAGAGCAATGTGTTTGAACAGCAGTAGCTTCTCCAGTAGTCCCTTGATCATTCTGCATGCTCATTCTTCATTCCATAACTCCCACAGGCCTTTCTCTCTTCTCTTTTCTGAAATGCTTTGCTCAGGGGAGCAAGAGGTTGAAGACAGGAAAGAGAGGAGATGGGACATTGTGTGCTTCCCCATGCACAAAGATGCAAATCTATAACAGCTTCATCCCTGGCACTAGGTGGTATAGATACTTATTTCCAACTTTCCCAGTGTCCTATTCAATGCTACCTCATGGCCAGGCCAACATTTGTCATCTAAGCACTAAATTTTGTTCACTTCACTCTCAATTCACATGGCCTATATGAAGTTCTAGCCACCGGTGAAAAATGAGTTTGCATTAGTTTGTTTTTAAGACAAGCTCTGGACAACAAGGAGAGAAGAAAGACCATTCACTTACAGCAAGAGCTACAGTCTCTTGCACTGCTGTGGCGCTTCTGTGTCTTTGCTTTCTTTCTCATCACAGATTTTTTTTCCAAGCTCAGGTATCATAGAAACATAGAATCATAGAATGGGTTGGGTTGGGTTGGAAAGGACCTCAAAGATCATCTAGTTCCAACCCCCCTGCCATGGGCAGGGACATCTGTCACTAGATCAGGTTGCTCAAAGTCTCATCCAGCCTGGCCTTAAACACTTCCAGGCATGGGACATCCACAACTTCTCTGGGCAACCTGTTCCTGCACCTCACCACCCTCAGAGTGAAAAATTTCTTCCTTAGATCTAATCTAAATCTACCGTCCTTCAGTTTAAAACCATTACTCCTTGTCCTATCAGTACACACCCTTGTAAAAAGTCCTTCTTCAGCTTTCCTGTAGGCCCTCTCTAGGTGCTGCAAGGCTGCTAGAAGGTGTCCTCAGAGCCTTCTCTTCTCTATGCTGAACAGCCCCAACTCTCTCAGCATGTCTTTATAAGAGAAGTGCTCCAGCCCTCAGATCATCTTTGTGGCCCTCCTCTGGACCTGCTCCAGCAGCTCCATGTTATTCTTATGCTGGGGGCCTCAGAGCTGAACACAGTACTCCAGGTGGGGTCTCACGAGAGCAGAGTAGAGGGGCAGAATCACCTCCCTCGACCTGCTGGCCACACTTCTTTTGATACAGCCCAGGATACGGTTGGCTTTCTGGGCTGCAAAAACACATTGCCGGCTCATGTTGAGCTTCTCATCAACCAACACCCCCAAGTCATTATCCTCAGGGCTGCTCTCAATCCATTCTCCACCCTGCCTGTACTTGTGCTTGGGATGGCCCCGACCCACGTGCAAGACCTTGCACTTGGCCTTGTTGAACTTCATGAGGTTCTCACAGGCCCACCTCTCCAGCCTGTCAAGGTCCC
This sequence comes from Tauraco erythrolophus, assembly GCF_009769465.1. NCBI lineage: Eukaryota > Metazoa > Chordata > Aves > Musophagiformes > Musophagidae > Tauraco > Tauraco erythrolophus. The sequence goes on from NC_141496.1 coordinate 65,441,872, forward strand.
TCTGGATGGCATCCCTTCCCTCCAGCGTGTCGACCACACCACACAACTTGGTGTTGTCAGCAAACTTGCTGAGGGTGCACTCAATCGCACTGTCCATGTCACTGACATAGATGTTAAACAGCACCCACCCTAATGCAGACCCCTGTGGAATGACACTCATCCCTGGTCTCCACTTGGACATTGAGCCGTTGACAGCAACTCTCTGAGTGCAACTGTCCGTTAACCTTCTATCATGTCATTTCTAGAGGTGAAAGACTTTTCTCTGCAACACCATTTCAAGTCTAAACAACTTTTTTCTATGTTGTGACTAAGAACTCTATCAGAAAGTTTTTTGCTTCCACAGAAACAAAAGGTTTTTGCTTCTCTCCTCCCTTTCCTGATAGTTCTCCACTCTTCCACCAGTCGTCCAGCCAGACAGAGCAATAATAATTCTTCCTTACCAAAATGATGTGATGTTTACAGGAAGAGAACACCGAGGAAGTCACAAGAAACAGCACAAAATAAGTCATATTCTATGATTCTATATTCACTCCTCCGTCAATTTTGGTGGCAGCATCCATACTCACCAAACAGTAGCTCAAGTCCCAAACTACTATACAGTCATTGCCAAAGAGTGCCCTCATCTAGGGAAAACAAAAACGTAAGGTGAAACCTGATACTACAACTTAGATCAAGCAAGAGCATGAGAGCACAGAATCAGATCACGCCTAAATCAAAGATGGCAACAGGCCTTTCAAACCCCATTAGCAACTCCCATGGTGTCTGATTAAAGACACGGATAAGACACAGCCTAATGTGCCCAAGAAGAGGCAGTTAAGTTCCTTCGCTGACTAAACCCCACTACTTGACTGAAGAGACCTTCCATGCTCTCCATAGAGTTGTGGCTGTGGAGGACACATGGAGGCAACATTTGACTGATGACAATATAGGTCCTGGTATTGGAAGATTTGGGAGAAGAGAGGACAAAGGCCTGTCATTGCACAGCCTCTCTCATAAACTGATGGCCCAACATTGTGTGGGAAATACTGATTTTGTTGATTTGTGCCCTGGGTAATCAGACCTGGTGTCAGGCTTATGGGAATAGAATCAGTTTCTCCAGACCTGATTTCCAAATGAAAATTAAAAACTCACATATGAAAACTGTGAACACAGCACGACTAGGGAACAAGTGTCGAAACAGCAGTGACAGGAATTCAACACTTTGCAGGATAAAGGAACCACAGAACCCTCCATTCCTGCTCACTGGCTCCAGTGACTTGATTAGTGTTGCTAATGAGACCTGATTCTGCCAATTATTTGTTTTGAAGAGTACCTGTCCTTCACGTTGGTGACAGTAGCAATTATTCCATAGTGCACTAATCGCTCTGAGCTGCATCATCTATCCTTTTCCCTCCAGTCCCTTTGCACATCTCCAATTGACTCAAGGTTACATAACCTTGTAGCAATTCAATGTACTACTCGGATTTTCATTTTCACTTCCTTACTCACTACTGCCTACTCCAGTTGACTTAATCTCTGTGCTCACAGAGCACCAACCAGCTTCTCTTTGCTTCACCTCAGCCCTCACCCTGCAGCAGGCCAAATGGCCTACTGCCTCCTCGTCTTCACTCTCTCAAGCCAAATGCACACGTTTTCTAAACAAAGGAACAGCTTGTACTTACTACTGTTCCTCCTTGTGGGCGAATCTCCTGCACTCTGCTCTGTCATACACTGCCAGCAGCATAAAGGGCAGGGATTATCCAGGAACTACCGTGGCTCACCATAGCTGGTGTCTCACTAATAACTGGTATTTTGGGAGGAAGTTATAACCATTCACTTTCTTTTCTCTGTGTCAGGCCTATAACACCTTGACAGAGATCAAGGACCCCCATGCAACAGGTACTTCTTGTTGACTGAGAAAAGTGTGGTGCGCTTGCAGGATCGAACAGATTTAGTCTAATATCTGAAAACAAAGACCACCAGAAGGGTACTACAGAATTCTTTAGTGTGCTTGTGAAAGATGGTTTCTTCCCATCTATTGGCCTTGAGAGTAGTTTGGTCAGCCATCAGTCACACCTTGATGTTCAGTGCATTCCTGGACTGTGCTTCTAGAACTCCTACATCTGTTAATATGCTGAGTTTCCTTACATCTTAGCAGTCAATGAGGAAACACTCCATGACACCAAGACAGGGACAATTCCAGTGCAATATTGTAGTGATCCATGAGCTTCACATGCTTCAGTGAGGCATTGCATTGTCATGAGGAAAGAGCATTTCCCAAAAGCAAAATCTGTGTAAAAATGTTAATCTGAAGAAGATCAGCAGATCTCCGCTGAGCTCTCATAGTGAATGAACCAGGATGGTTCACCCTGGGGTGCAGTAGCATAACCCAGGACTAGCACAGCTAGTGGGGCTGACTTCCAAAGCTAGCAACAACAAACACAGGCAGTTTGCACTACAGCAGGCAATGATCATTCCTCTGATCTCCTGCTCTCCTCTATTCCTAATTTCTCCTTTCCCACAGACCAAGCAGTGGAAATTCCCTATTGTGAAGCCAGATGACTCTCCCAATATGAAGGCTCCCTTTTAGAAAGGCATTGCCTATCCAATGAGACTCCTCTCTCTTCCCTCCAGTGATATGCCCAGATGCTGTGTACACTGACCGGCAGAAAGAGGATTCTTATTCTAACACTATATAGTAGAGACGTCAGTAAGAACCCCAGAAATAACTACAAACTTAATAGACTAGATAACATTTAGTTAGGGGATGGAAGTGGGGGTCATTTCACAAAATCACAGAATCACAAAATGGTTGAGGCTGGAAGGGATCTCTGGCAGTTACCTTGTACAACCCTCACGTTCAAGTAGAGGCACCTAAAGCTGGTTGCCCAGGACCAGGTCCAGAAGATATTTTAATATGTCCAAGGATGGAGACACCAGGGCCTCTCTGGGCAACCTATGCTAATGCTCTGTCATCCTCACAGTGAAAAAGTGTTTCCTTATATTCAGGAGGAACCTCCTATGTTTCATTTAGTGCCCATTGCCTCTTGCCATGTCACTGAGCACCACCAAAAGGAACAATTCTTCACCTCCTTTACATCTTCCATTCATGTATTTATTTGTACATGATGACAAGATCTCCCCTTGAGCCTTCTCTTCTCCAGGCTAAACAGTCTAGTTTTCTCAGCCTTTCCTAATAGGAGAGATGCCCCAGTAACTGTCCCATCATCCAGATCATAAATTAAGACATTAAACAGGATTGGACCCGGTATTGAGCCCTGAGGTACAAAATTAGTGACTAGCTTCCAACTAGACCTTGTGCCACTGACCACTATCTTCTGGGGCTGACTATTCAGCCAGTTTTCAATCCACTGATGTCTACTCATCAAGTTTGCTTTAATGAACTAATGGGAGTCAATGTCAGAGCCTTACTGACGTCCAGGTAGACAATATCCACTGCTCTCTCCTCATCTACCAGACAAGTCATTTGATCGTAGAAGATTATCAAGTCAGTTAAGCACAATTTATGCTTTATAAATCCATGCTAACTACTCCCAATCATCTTCTAGTCCTTCACATCTCTGGAAATGATTTCCAGGATTAGTAGCTCCATCATCTCTCCAGGGATCAGAGTAAGGCTGAATGGCGTATAATTCTCTGGGTCCTTCTTCTTGCCATTCTTGAAGACAGCAGTGACATTTGCATTCCTGTAGTCCTCAGACACTTCTCCCAGTCATCATGATCTATCAAAGACAATTGGGAATGGACACAAAATGACACCAGCAGATCCCTCAATACTCACAGATGCATCCTACCAGGGCCCATGGATGTACATATTTCCAATTTTCTTAAGTATTCCCTAACCTCAATCTCTTCTAACAAGAAAAGAACCAAGACCTCCTTGCTCCAGACTTGCACCCTGACCTCTGGGGCCTGTGATTTCCAAAGGTCTGTCGTACTGGTAAAGACTGAGGTGAATATCTCATTCAGTACTTCAGCCTTTTCCAAGTCATATGTCACCAGGGCCCCTAACCCCATTCACAAGTGAGCCCACATTTTCCCTAGTCTTCCTTTTGCTGCCTATATACTTAAAGAAGACCGCCTTCTTTCCTTTGACTTTCCTTTTCAGCTCCATTTGGACTTGGGCTGTCCTGTGCCTCTGCATGCTCAGACAGTGTCTTTGCACTCCTCCTAGGTTACCTGTCCTGCTTCATCATTTGTATGCTTCCTTTCTGTGTTTTGGTTTTGCCAGGAGCATCTTGTTCATCCAGGCAGGCCTTGTAGTATTTTTGCTCGACTTCCTGCTCATTGGGTTGACTGATCTTGTTGTCAAGGAGATGATCCTTGAACATCAACCAGCTTTCCTGGATCTCATTCCCTCTAGGACTCTTTGAAGCAGATCCCTGGAGAAGCCAAGTACTGCTCTCCTGAAATCCAGCATTGTGATCTTGCTTTGTGATCTCCCTCCTCTCAACATCCTGGATTCTGCTATCTCATGGTCACTGCAGGTGAGTCTGCCATCAATCTTCACATTCCCAGTCAGCCTTTACTTGTTTGAAATTATCAGGTCCAGCAGAGCACTTTCTCTCTTTGGCTCCTCTATCACTTGTGTCAGGAAGTTATCGAGAAACAATTTGGATTGCTTACACCCTGCTGTGCAGGGCAGATATTGGGGTGGATAAAGCGCCCATGAGGACCAAGACCTACAAACATGAAACTACTTTAAGCTGTCTCTAGAAGACCTCATCCACTTCTTCATCCTGGTCAGGCAGCCTGTAAGAGACGCTCACTACAATGTCAGTCATACTGGACTGCTTTTTAATCCTTACCCATAAGCTCTCATTTAGCTTATCATCCCACCCCTAGGCAGAGCTCCATGCATTCTCTAAAAAGGCAAACTCCACTTCAGATGTAAAACTCTAGTAAAGTTCAGAGGCCTAGTGGTCACTACTCCATAACATGTATGGCTCAGTAGTACTGTGGCTCCACAGTACTGTCTCAAACATAGATGCCTGACTTTTATTTATAGTAGAGATGTGCTGCCTTCATTTCTGATTCAAGGCTGAATCAACAACACTCACTGGTATTTGCAAAGCCACACCTTGCCAATTTTTACTTGTCGTCTTTATTTCTCCCTGCGGAAAAAGAATAAAAATAAATGGGAAGAATGGAAGAACATGGTTCCACAAAGTTCAGCTTACAAGTTGTAATATTAAAGCAGTTTGATGTGAGACACAGTTACCGTTCCCAGGAACAGAATGCGGTTGTCATGGACAAGGCCTACCCTGGCTAAACAGAACATACAATATCCTTGAAACGGGGAGCAGAGTGTTACAAAGGTACAACGGCTCATCCCTGTTACCAGGGATAGAGAATGGCTGGCAAAGGGAACTGCACAGCTGTCAAGAAAGACGGATCGCAGCTGTTACCTCAAGAGTGGTGGTGAATGGAGTTAGGATGCCAAAACCTAGCCAGGTATTTACCTAGGCAATTTGGCCATGTAAATGCTTAAATAGTTGCAAAATTCTTGTCCTTTAGGTGAACTTTGCTCATTGTAATATCATTATAATACCAAAACACATTTCCATTCCGAACGCTACCTGCCTCTGGGCTGCGACCACCCCTCACTGAGCATGAGCCCTGAATTTCTCCTAGCCTTTACCTTTAAAACAAAGTGACAAAAATTTACACCAATCCTGACATGAGGATGACTAGAGGATGACTAGAGTCCCTCAAGCGCCACCTGAAAGTATACAAATGGCTTAAGAGAAAGCAATGTTGGGGGAAGACCTCGTTTGGAATGTCTGGCATCACTTAACAGGCTGGACCTCTTTTCTTCCTCCAGTAGGGACAACTATTGAGTAAGAGCTCTGTGTTATGTGCATTTACTTACTAACATCTTGCTAGCTAGTTAGAACTGTCACTGATAAGTTTTGTTTTTACAGTCGGTATCTTATCACCAGCCATTTTCAAATCTGTATCCTACCACAAGCATATATAATAGAATTTATCATCTATAAACATAAGTTTCTGGAAACTTCAGCAACTGATACAGGGGAGATAAGGGATTTGTCCCTGTGTCACTGCCCGTGAGGGTCTCTGAACAGGTCAGATGACCACCCTTCAACATGACGGGCTGTCCGGAGGGATTTGTCACAGTGACACTGTCAGCGTGAGTCTGACAGACCAGCCAAATTGTAAAGGGTTCGAGGTGACCCCCCTTCTCCTTAAACAGGGTGTGGCAGGCAGGTCAGATACAAGGGTCTCATCTTTCTTGAGAAACTGGTAGACTGGTCAAACTGAAAAGGGCTCAGTGTAGTCCCCCTCTCCATCCTCTATCAATCTAACATTGTGTCTTAACACGACACTCCCATTAAGTCCTCTCGATAACAAAACCAGACAAGTCTCAAAAGTAAATAGTGACCAGGGATGTGGAGAAATAACTGAAATTGGGGAAATTGGAGAAATACAGCTTTGCAAAGTTCAGCTCAAACGCTGTAATATTAGAGCAGCTTTGAGGTGAGACACAGTTGCTGCTCCCAGGACGGACACGGCCTGCTGGTTGGATGGAACGAACAATGTCCTTGAAGTGGGGAGTAGAGTGGTACGGAGGTACCATGGCTCTTCCCTGTTATCAGGGGCAAAGAACATCTGGTGAAGATAATCGTCTTATTGCCATCAAAGAAGATGGATCGCAACTGCTGCCTCAGCAATAATGGTAAAATCGTGTCCTGTAGTTGAACTTTGCTCGTTATAACATCATTATAATACCAAAACACACCTCCATCTCAAAGCTACCTGCATCCAGGCTGCGACCACCCTTCACTGAGCAGGCACCCTGAATTTCTTCTTGTTTATACCTTTAAATCAAAGTAAGGAAAATTTACAGCAATCCTAATAAAGGTATGATGTATGACTAGAGTCACTTATGGTGAAATGGTGAAAGAGAAGGGGGATGTTAGAGAGAAGCCCTCCATCGAAACGTCTGGGATCAGTCGATGGGCTGGACCTCTCTTCTCCTTCCCATAGGGACAACTATTGGGTAAGAGCTCTGTGTTATGCGCATTTCACAGAATCACAGAATCACAGAATCACAGAATCACAGAATGTTAGGGATTGGAAGAGACCTCAAAGGATCATCTAGTCCAATCCCCCTGCCGGAGCAGGACCACCTAGATCAGATCACACAAGGCCGGTTTTGAACATCTCCAGAGAAGGAGACTCCACAACCTCTCTGGGCAGCCCGTTCCAGTGTTCTGTTACCCTCACTGTGAAGAAGTTCTTCCTCATGTTTAAGCGGAACCTCCTATGTTCCAGCTTAGATCCATTTCCCCTTGTCCTGTCATTGGATGCCAGTGAGAAGAGCCTGGCTCCATCCTCATGACAGTCACCCTTTACATATTTATAAACATTAATGAGGTCTCCCCTCAGTCTCCTCTTCTCCAAGCTAAAGAGACCCAGGTCCCTCAGCCTTTCCTCATAAGGGAGATGCTCCACTCCCTTAATCATCTTTGTGGACCTGCGCTGCACTCTCTCAAGCAGTTCCTTGTCCTTCTTGAACTGAGGGGCTCAGAACTGGACATGATATTCCAGATGCAGCCTCACCACGGCAGAGTAGAAGGGGAGGAGAACCTCTCTCGATCTACTAACCACACCCCTTCTAATACACCCCAGGATGCCATTGGCCTTCTTGGCCACAAGGGCACATTGCTGGCTCATGGTCATCCTGCTGTCCACCAGGACCCCCAGGTCCCTTTCCCCTGTGCTGTTCCCCAACAGTTCAGTCCTCAACTTGTACTGGTACATGAGGTTGTTTTTACCCAAATGCAAGACTCTACACTTGCCCTTGTTATATTTCATTGAATTTCTCCCCAACCAACTCTCCAGCCTGTCCAGGTCTCTCTGAATGGCAACACAGCCTTCAGGTGTGTCAGCCACTCCTCCCATCAGCAAATTTGTCATCAGCAAATTTGTGTCATCATCAAACTTGCTGACCATGCACTCTATTCCCTCATCCAAGTCATTGATGAATATGTTGAACAATACTGGTCCCAGTACCGACCCTTGAGGGACTCTACTGGATACAGGCCTCCCACTGGACTCTGTCCCATTGACCACTACTCTCTGGCTTCTATCCTTCAGCCAGTTCACAATCCACCTCACTACTCGATCATCCAGACCACACTTCCTCAGTTTAGCTGTGAGGATGCTGTGGGAGACTGTGTCAAATGCTTTACTGAAGTCAAGATAGACCTCATCCACTGCTCTACCATCATCCACCCACTGGGTGATGTCCTCATACAAGGCTATCAGGTTTGTCAAGCATGACTTCCCCTTAGTGAAGCCATGTTGACTGCTCCTAATGACCCTCTTATCCTTGATATGCCTAGAGACAGCACCAAGGATAAGTTGTTCCATTATCTTTCCGGGGATGGAGGTGAGGCTGACCAGTCTATAGTTACCTGGGTCTTCCTTTATGCCCTTTTTGAAGACCAGAGTGGTATTTGCTTTCCTCCAGTCCTCAGGCATCTCTCCCGTTCCCCACGATTTAACAAAGATGATTGTGAGTGGCCTGGCAATGACATCTGCCAGCTCCCTCAGCACCCGCGGGTGCATCCCATCAGGACCCATGGATTTATGGATGGCCAGGTTGCTTAACTGGTCCCTAACCAAGTCCTCATCAACCAGGGAAGACTCCTCCTCTATCCTGACTTCCTCAAGAGCCTCAGGGTTCCAGGCTCATCAGGATAGCCTCCAGCAGTATAGACTGAGGCAAAGAAGGAATTCAGTAACTCTGCCGCCTTCTTATCCTCTGTCACCAGGGCACCCTCCTCATTCACCAGTGGGCCTACATTGCCTCTACATTTACTTACTAACATCTTGCTAGCTAGTTAGTATTATCACTGATCAGTTGTATTAGTTTTATATTATTTCAAATCACATCTGTTTTCGCAGTCAGACCCTATATACCGGCTATCTTCAAATCTATATCCTGTCACAGCATATGTAATAAAACTTGTTCAATAATTGACACAGGGGATATAAGGGATTTGTGCTGGTGCGCTGCCTGCATGCTTTCTTGGGAAAGGGGCAGACTGGTCAAACTGAGAAGAGCTCAAGGTAGCCCCCCCCATTCTGTCCTCTATTGACACAATATCGTGGGACATGGTCTCTTCTGGGCCCCAGCAGACTGTCTGTGGCTGTTCAGTAACAGTATACAAACAAAACCTTTTTGTTATAATGCACTGTCACAACACATAACTGAGGACAAAATACATGCTATTGCACATGGTATGAACGCATAGCATTCTCAGGAAGTCTGCTGAACTACCCAGAGATGCTGGTGGTGAACTGAAGGAACCAAGTACAGTATGAGGTGCATCGATCTTGTATGTCTGGATTCTGTTGGTTCAAACTATGCCATGTTTCATAGCCACAAAACAACATGGTTCACTCTGGATCGGAGGTGAGAATCAAAAATATACACAGTGTGGATAATGCAGGGTGTTGATTTCTAAGAGAAATAAAAAACTCATGTGAATCAGAATGCTGTACATTGCCTAAGTCAAGATGCAAAACAATCATCCTGATTCCCATTTCTTTCTGATTTTCTACCAGGTTTGACAACTGCTATTGACTTGAAGGACATCCAGTCTTTTTTAGGCCATGACCTGAAGCTAAAAATGTTGCTCTGTTTCCTGAGCCTGAGACTGGTGTGATACAGGTTGTCCTAGAAATTCAGCAGCTATAAAAAGTCACCCTAGTTAGTCTCTCACATTGAACCTCGCTACCTAGTCACTAAGCAGGACATTACAAAAAGTGCAACCAAGTAAAAAACCAATTCCCCTCACACTCGAGATTCTTACAGGGTAGAATAAAAGTCAAAGCAATTTGTAAGAACCCATGGCAGTGCAAACAACCATAGCCATATTATACCGAAGAGGATCTATGTGTGGGCATAAATGGCTGAGAAGAGTGGGGACCTGATAGGTTAAAACTTAGATTTGCAAGGAATGTACAATGATTCAACAAACCACAATGATTCTCCTCAAGTCCATGTTCAGTCACCTAAATGGGCAAATTTAGAGACACCTGTGCTGCACAATCTCACTTGTATTGCCCCACGCAGCGGTGATTTCACCACTGGAATTCAGAGATAGTTACTGCAGGTCACCAACAGTTATCATACCACAGAAGTATGAGGAAAACTGCATCGTACTGCTGTTGTGTTGTCTCTCTGCAGTGCTGTCATGTTCTAAAAAGTACATTGCACTTTCGTGCTCTTTAGAATTCCTCTTTTTCTCCACTTCTAAGAGAAGATAGAAATGAAGCAGTAAGGACAGCAGAACAAGGACAAACGTGATCTTTGTAAAAGTGAACCATAACTGCTACCAAGGTGACTTTAAGCTGATTCTGCAGCAATTAGCCTTGCTCTTTACACTACAAGGGCTCAGGATAAGGCCACATGATTTAATTTGTATATACAGACATAAATAATTTTAATAAAATATATTATTTAAATTTATATTAAACTTGTTAAAGGAAAGAGAAGATGGTGTGAGGTTTGTCTGGCAGCTTCATACTCAAGAATATGTGTTCATATCTTTGTTCAGTCAATAAATCCCCTGGGCAAGCTGAGAACCGGTCCTTTTCTTGCAAGGACGTGGTTCAATGTTGGAAGAATGTTGCAAGAGAAGTTGACAGTCAGTGTCTGTACAGTCCTTTGGGGAAGTCATGGCAGATCCTTCACTGTAATCATAGTACTCCTAGATTCTTGATGGACTACCTTGTCCAGTAGTACAGTATTACCCATGGAGGAAATCAGACAAGCATTCACTGAGTTCCTTTCCATAGGATCCCAGAAAATAACCTGAACCTAAAACTGCCAGGATCCTGGCACACATAATTATTTCTCTTGGAAAGCGTAAGTTCATGCTTGTGAGGAATGTAGATCTTATCTGCTCTAGAATGGGCAACATCCAAGACCTTCGAGGAAGAACATAGTGCTACTGTCAAGGGAGAATGTTGATCACCTCTGACGTTGCATCAGCTGAAGGGCAAATAGGAAAGCTGGAGGCTGACAGGACCTAGTACCTATTGATATTGCTGTGAACAGGCTTTGTGGAAGCAGGATTTCCAAGCTCCAAATTCCCTAAAGGTTTCCCCGAGTAATACCAGCAACCATAATACCAGAAACCCCGCTACCATTATTGACCAGAGAGTTTCAAGGGGACCATTTTGCCTCAAGGGTGCCTGGAGGGAACATTCTACATGGCAATGCAAATGCAGCCTTACAGAGTCAGAAGATATGGTGGAAGCGACTTAAAAAGAGACAGACAACAATAAGCCCCAAGCTGAAGTGGCCTTAGTGGCCTTTATTCCAGTGTGATTCTCTTTGTCATACGCATCACATCCTGACAGGCTGATTTAAACTTACCTGTGCCATCAGGGTTCATGAACTTCATCTATACCCTGGCCACAGAACCCTGAGCGATTCTTTCATTTAATAAATTATATGCTATTTACCATTGTTTCTGAGGCTTCTTTACATTATATGAAACAATCAAGGAGTTCATTCAAATGACATTATAAAATATATTTCACAATCTGTGGAGTTTTATTGCAGCCAAATTATACTCCTTGGATTTCCAAGTGAGTATATTTAGTTTTCTCTCTGTCTGACATAACATATGGTTTCACTTTCTAAAAAGAAAAAAATATACAAAATAGAGGAAGATTGTAACTTAAGCCATTTCTACGTGTTCTGGTTTTGGCTGGGATAGTGTTAATTCTTTTCATAGTAGCTAGTATGGGGCTATGTTTTAGATTTGTGCTGAAAACAGTGTAGATAACACAGGGATGTTTTAGTTATTGCTGAGAAGTGTTTACACAGTCAAGACCTCTTCTATTTCTCACACCACCCCACCAGTGAGTAGGCTGGGGTACACAAGAAGATAGGAGGGGATACAGCTGGCAAAGCTGACTCCAACTGACCAAAGGGATATTCCATACCATATGATGTCATTCTCAGCAATAAAAAGCTGTAAGAAGGAGGCAGGGACGTTTGGAGTGATGGCATTTGCCTTCTCAACTAACCGCTGCGTGTAATGGAGTCCTACTTTCCTGGAGGTGGCTGAACGTCTGCCTGCCAATGGAAAGTAGTAACTGAATTCCTTGCTTTGCTTTGCTAGTCTGTGCAGCTTTTGCTTTACCTGTGAAATTGTCTTTATCTCAATGCACCAGTTTTTTACTCTTCCGTTTCTCTCCCCAATCCCACTGCCAAGGAGCATGAGCGAGCGGCTATATGGTTCTTAGTTAGTGGATGGAATTAAAACACAACACTACATTTTTCATTTTGCATGATTTAATGCTTTTCCCTTAATTAAATTTGAAGAGAAGACTCTTCATGCAGATATATACACAAATCTCCTACGAACTCCAGTTTGACTAATACTACTACAATCACTCCACAGCAATTTTCCTTCTCCTGCTTTCTTTTTTCTTTCTTTGCCTTCATATAAAAGGTAGAAGTACAACATATCAAAACAAATACGCCAGTTTTATTCAAGCCTTTACTAAAAAAGGACAATATGCAAAGGACATATCATTTCAGACTTCCTCTTTAGAAGAAAATATACACCATCCATGCTCCCTCTGACATCACAGAGAAACCTCTGAGAATAGATAAGCACTGAACAGGGGAAAAATTTTGGCAGAGTATTCCACTTCTGCCTGTAGGAAGGCCCTAAGTGAATGGCTGGTACACCCCGCAATGGCTCTTGCAGCCCACTATTTTGCCATTGTGTTTGGGAATGACTTCATTCCTGTACTAAGCTTCACTTTACTCCCAGGTATGCTGATAAATTTACCTCCAAATTTGAATACCTCAACAGCCTAATAATTAGATGTAATCACCTAGTGATTTTCCCAATTGAAACTTGAGCTCTATGCAAATGGCACATCAGTGTTTCTAAAGATGTTAACTCTTCCAGGGACTAGCTCATTCCTCTTATGCTGTGTGTTGAATCAAAGAAACTTAACAGCCCATGAGACTATTAAGCAGGTATTCTTTATTGCAGCACTAGGGATTTTTCCACCATGAGTACTCCGCCAGGTTCACAAAATAGTAGAGGTTATATGCTACACAACCATACATATTCATGAAATTGTCATTACATAAACCTGAGATTTCCTGCAAATCATTAATATGTATAAGTGACCATTTCGCATGCGCAGTTGTCTGCCTCGGTGGTCTTTGGGGGTCCTCTGGTGGTCTTTCACAGTCTTCTTCACTTGTCCGGTAGTTGACCTTTTTCTTGATTCTGCGCAGTGAGAAGTTTTCTACATACTTTGGGCAGCAGGTTTGAAAGAATGCTCGTTAGCAGCTTCATTACCTACACTTCCTTTATTATCTTCCTTTAACATAACCAGTGTTGCCTTAGTAGTCTGAATTATGTGTGTGAAATATGTTCATTTGATTCGTGTCAATATGGGACAATAGATGGATAGGTGGCAAGGAGTAAAGTGTGCTTATTCAAGGTAAGTGATTGTCTTAGTTTAAGATCTCTGTGAAATGCAAAAACGTAAACCTGCGAAATGCCTCATGATGCTACTAACCAGGAGCCCCAATTGTGAAATGGGTTCACCTGATACATGGCAATATAAAACAATGTCAGGGCCGCACAGTGAAATATGACCTTCTCTGTATAGGTAACCTTTAACCATTCTGTTCGTTCTTGTATAACCGTAGTCCTAGAGAAAGCAGAATGGTATGGATATAGTTCTCGCTCCTTGCAAAAGCCACCTAATGTTTTGGTTTTTTTTTTCTCTTCTTCTTTTGCTTTACTGCCAGTTGCAAGGTGTTAGACAGGAGGGGCCTGGGGGCCTGTACGCGCTTAATCTCTAATCTCGCTTAACCACTTTTAAGTTAGTTTACTTAAGTCATGTATCTGTAAATTGCATAACCCTTGTGTAAAATAAGCAGGAGCCAAGATGGAGAACAAAAGACGGTCCTGATGACTTTGAAGAGCAGAGTCATGATGACTTCACTAGTTTTCTGGGGAGGTGAAAAAGTCATCACGAGGAAGACATACAGCCTTCATCCCTGAGACCCCTACTCACAACCACCAGGAGACACTGCGCACGCGCAACTGGGAGGGTTAGGGGTGGAGACTATGGAGATGACTTCTCTGAGCCCATTGTAATAAGACCACCTTTTTCTCGGAAATAATTGAGAATATGTATTAGTAAAAGGAATATAAACCAGAAATAGGAACTATACGGTGTGCGTCTTGGTGGAGCAGAGACTCCCGGCACACCCAGCGCTGTTTGCTTGCTTTTATTCGCCTAATAAATTGTAAACTTTAATTGGAGTTCTGTTTGGGACTCACTCATTTATCACATGTGCAAAAGGGTTAAAAGGCTTTCTAAAGGTATTTACAAGGTCATTTGTGTCCTTAGGTAGGTATCACCTTCTGTCACTCATTACCAAAGCAAAGCACAGTCTTTATCAGTAAAGCCCCTTCTCCCTTTTTGACATCTGGCAAAACTAGTGGGTTGACAACAGGCCTAGTGTTAAGCACGCTAACCAGTTCAGCATATACACCGTTTTAGTAGTTTATGTGAAAGATATGCTAATACATTGCTTCAGTGTAAACACTTGATTTGTATTATCGCATGTAATACACCATCTCAGGGACACATGTGACATACTCTGTTTCCTGAACAGAAGTAGCCAAGGTAGGAAAAGAGAGTTTGGAAAGGGGACATGCTGCGGAGCTGATGCCAAGGCAAGCAGGTGTTATGGTTTGAAGCCGGGGGGGAGGTCCGGGTGGCAGAAGCTGCCCATCACACCGGACTCCCATCCCCCTCGGGGCTTGAGCCAGTCGGCGCCTCTGCGAATTGCCCTATTTACGTCGGACAAAGGAACCGGAAAGGTGTGCTGGTGCCCAGGAGCAAGGAGATGGGAGGGGGGCACGGCCCCCGCTCCCGGCTCCCGGCCGGGCCGGCGGCCTGGGCCGGGCCGGGCCGGGCCCGCTCCGTCGAGGATGGCGGCGGCGGAGCCGCCTGGGGAACTCGGGGAGAGCCCCGCTCCCGGGGCGCCCACCGGGCCGAGTTCAACCAGACAGGACTGAAATCTAAGAGAAACGGCCACACAGATAAGAGGTCAGTGAAGATGGAACGGAACAACGTGTGCCGCGGCTGAGTCCCCCTTGCGAGCGGCCCCTTTTAACAAGTCCTCGGTGGAGCAAGCAGAGACCCACTCGCAACCAGTGGATGACCCACGTCGGGAAGAGATGCCTGAGCCTGAGACTATTGTGAATCATGGGCACAGGTAGAGACACATTTACGTATTTCACATTTACGCATTTATGCATTTAAAGTCTGTACGGAGACGCATTTAAGGTCGATATGACGACCCACGCCGGAGCGCATTTAAAGTTTGTTGATGACCCACGCCAGAACGAGTGGCTACGGCTCCTTAAAAGCCCAGGACTGGTAAAGCCCGCACTTGGGACAAATCCGATGGGGTAAGGATTTGCCCCCCCAGCGGGTAGGATTCACGCTTTCGCCGTGAGTAGGGGATCCACTGGAGCAAGGGACAATGGTGTAAGGACTCCTTCTCCTTTAAGAGAAGCGGCAGTGACAACTTCGAATGAACTGACCTGCACTCCCCCATTCCCTGCCCCCCTGCGCCGCTGGGGGGAGGAGGTAGAGCCGGAAAGAAGAAGCAAAGGGGGGGGGGGGTGGGGCGTGGTGTTGTTTTTAAGACCTGGCCTTGTTTTCTTGTTATTCTCTCAAGTAACCGTTTTTGTGTGCTTTTCTCTTTCGTAGGTAGCTGTTAATAAATAGTTTTGCATTAAGAAAAAGCCTCTTTTGCCCGGGACCGTGGTTGGTGGGTGCTCCTCTGTTCCTGTCTCGATCCTCAGCTCTTTTATTACGTTTTTCTCTCCTCTCCATTTTACTGGACTAGGAGAGCTGCGTGGGGTTTAGTTGCCGGATCGGCCTAACCCACGACAGCAGGCTAACCCCAAACTGTTTGGAGCCCCACTGTTTTGGAGCGCCAGAGAGATGTGTCTTCCCAACACCATGTTTGCATACCTAGGCATCACAGAATAAAAAGTTCGCCGTTAAGAACATTCAAGGACTGCCATTAATAACTTTTATTGTCCTCATCTTTGAGGTCATGCATTTTCCACAACCACACTCATAAGTTAGCAAGCAATGTTGTCCTGCTGCAGATATATACGTGTCGTGGTTTAGCCCAGCCGGCAGCTCAGCAACCACTCCGCCGCTCCCTCACTCTTCCCCCCGGCGGGACAGGAGGAGAAAATCGGAAGAAAGAGAGTAAAACACGTGGGTTGGGATAAGGACGATTTAACAGGACGCTGCAAAAGACCAAGAAAAGAGTAATAACAAAAATGATAAAAAGAGAGCAGTACCAAAGGAGCGGTACAAACGCTCACCGCGCTGACCGCAGAACTCGGAGCCCCCGGGCAGCCCAGCCCCTGGCGATCAACGACGATGCGAAAAGCCCCTCCCGCGGCGAGCTCCCTCGATTTATGGACTCGGGGCATGACGCATATGGTGTCAACAGCCCTATGACTCATTCTGGTCAGTTGCCCGCGCTGTGCCCCCTCCCACCTTTCCTGTGAAAGGTCAACTCTTTCCTAGCCAAACCCAGGACAGTAGGTGACCCATGGGCTCACAAACCCCCACCCTGCCTCATTGGGTGGATGTCCTTGTGTTCCTGCACTGCTCTGCCGTGGCCCTGTTCTTGTACTGTAAACCTCTGTGAAATCACATATCTGAATAACCATTTTATTTTACAGCGGTACTGATGAATCTAGGCTCCCATAGTAAAGTCAAAGAGCACATGGTACAACTGGGCAACATTTTATAAAGAGAGAATTCACTGTAAAGTACCCTCTTATGGATGTATAACTTTTCTGAGCATTTTTGTGAACTGCAGTTTGAAATTACATAATGATTTTGGCTGAAATTATCATGGTACTGTTTTGCTCATTTTGTAAAGAACATATTCCTGATGTTGATTTCAAGAGAACAATTTTGATTTTAAAATAGACCTGAATGGTGGAAGAGGTAGGAGGAAAATATTGTTGAATACTCAGAAAAAGGAAATAGAATAGTACAGTTTATGATGAAGAAAATGCATGTTGCCTAGAAAATAATTATTTTTCAATATTTCTATTATTGTCACCAGAACAAAATAATCCATTACTCCCAGAGGTGTGAAACTCAGCAATTTAGAGAAGCTAAACACTTGCGTATCACAATAAAAGTTAGGATTCTTATCTGGAAAAAAAATCTAATGAATTTTAACAATAGGGCGCACGTCTTAAGTGAAAAATTTTCCTAAGAACTTTGATGTGGACAACAAGATTTATCTGTAGATCATTAAGATGGACAATATCCCTATGCTTCTGGGGAGCTGTAGATGGGCTTTTAAGTTCTCATCACTTTATTATGGGTCTCATGTTTTTTGCTGGTTTTCTTTAAAGTCCCAGCTCCTAGATTCTTGGGATTAAGTAAGAATCTAATTTCACCATGTTTAAAAAGATAATTTTTTTTTTTGCACTGCTGGAGAAAATCTGAAAAGTGGCCCAATAAAATCGAACAAATAGTTAAAGGATACATGCTCATCAGAATTTGGAAGTTTCACCCACGATTTCAAGGATGCAGCCAGATGACCATTTTGAATCCAGTTATGAGTGGAAAATTTCACAGAAGACGGAGTTTCTGGAGGCCAGTGTCCACCAGCTAGGTTAGAAAGCAACACCAAGTGAAAATAAGAGGCTCTAGTGGGAAACATGCACACAAGACCTTCAGCACCATGCAAGGGGCTGTCCCCGTAGTGCAGCCACTGTGCGTAGCATGTCAGAGGGATATCATAACTGTTGAGTTCCCCTGGCTCTACAGTGTCAGTGTAGCCTGGACTGGAGGGGCATGGACTCAGGCAGTTGTATGTGTCTATGACAGAGTAACACTCTCAGAAGAGAAATTGCTAACAACCTGCTTTATGCATCCTGCTTAATAAAAATCTAAAGTTTGTGTCACTGATGATGTGGTTTTGCTCCTGTGGTTACCTCACATCTAAATGTCCAAAGACAGACAACCCGTTGCCTTCTAGACAGAAGGACAGATACGGGACTGGCCCATGATACTGTAATTCAGTGTCCTGCCTCTGATAGATAGCACAGACTTTGAAAAGAAAAAAAATTGCCTCCTCATGAGGCCTGCATATAAGGACAATTTGCCTCTCCTTCAGGAAAAAAAACTCATTCTTCTGTGCTCATTTAGCAAGTAGCTTTCTTATTGGTGAAATTTTTAACATTAAAGTAGAATGCTATTATTGAAAAGGTTTTGCAACCTAAACCTTTCTTCCCGAAGGTTGCAGACCTTACATACCTTTTCAATGAGGTAGTTAATTAAACATTGTAATTATCCAATAATTTGTAGTGCTAATTAAGTGACAAACCAAAAGTAAGACATTTGATGCTAGAGCAAATGAGCTACAAAAAAACTTAATTTCACTAGGATCTGCTAAACTCCTCAGTGAATAGATCATCGCTTGTGTTTTTTCCATTATACTGCTTTCTTCCTTCACATTATCATCAAAGACTCAGAAAGCAAAGGCAGGGTTTTAAAGTAACTATAAAAGCAGAAATATATGATGCGGAAACACATGAAGGGGAAAATCCACCAAGACATCCCTCACTAAATAAGCATAAATGCAAAAAAAAAACCTACCTTCTTTTTTTTATGAGACATCCAAGAACAACTATTGCCTTTTGGAAATCTAAAAATAAAACTTGAAATAGATTGATTCAAACATATATCTTCTTGAAATGAAATAAAAATACTCTTTGAGTGCTTAGAAAAAAACTGAAATTATGTTTCTTAGCAACCTTGGTTTATTGTTGCTCATAAAAAGTCAAACTGCTGCTTATGGGCTGAAAAATTATGAAGATTCTGTGAGGAAATATTGTAGTATTTTTCATATAAAGGCCATGTAAGAAGTGTATAGGGGTGTTAGGACTGGGGATAAAAGCACATCTTGTTGTTCAATCAGAGCTTTCAGAGTGGCCAGTTTGTTTCTTCCTGCCTTCTTTTTATTAGTCACTTTTGATATAGCATAAATTTAATGAAATTATCATGATTCACAGGATGCTGCCAGGTCCAAGCCCTGCCAGTATCTGAAAGGAGATTGCTGAGGTGAGATTGCACTCACTCCAGAAGAGCTGGGGTTCATCTTTTTTTTTTTTCTTTCCCCATCTCAAGGGGTCTTTTACAGATAGCATTCAGTGATCCTGATTCATCCACTCCAGAAGCCCTGGGTGACCCTTAGGAGGCTGATGCATTTCAAAGACAAAACTGCTGCTTGCTGATAAATTACAGTGAACACAGGGAACAGGAGCTATGGTTATAGCAACAACCTCATCTTTACCTTCATCACCAGTGCTCTGTGCGCTAGGACGTGAGGCAAAGGAGCCACGGAATTGACTTACTACAGATCTGCTCATTATATTCGCTTCGGTCCCTTTGGTAATCATGTTCATAATACATCAGCGGAATATGCACTAGGAAAAGACCCCCCTGTCTCTCTCCTGTCACTGCCAGCCCACAGTCACCAGCTGCAATAGACACTTGAGGTGCTCTTTTGCATTCTCTCTGAATTTAGTTCTGCAGAAATGGTTTTTAGATACCATTGACTTGCCAGATATCAATCTGTTCCTACTCACTGCTGCATTATCTCTTCTTCTGAACCTCTTTTTGGCTTCTTTCTTAGCTCTATGCATTCAACAGTGGTACTGAGAATGACACAGACTTCCACACAAAGACCTTCTCTTCATCTCCAAATGCTGTCAACCAGACTGCTTGCTAAAACCTAGCAATTGCTCCAAACTTAGGTGACTTCAGGCACTTTTTCCAAAGAGAGCATAGAAATCCTGTCCTTCCCTCATTTAAGAGCCCTGCCTGACGGTCCCTGAATTCCAAGGTTGAAGTTTCAAGAAAAATCAAAGGGACATTTTCAGGAGAGTGAACAACCAAAGCCTTTGAGAATTCGTTTCAGCAGGGAACTCCTTCTCTGTTGATAGGGATGTTTCTAACTATCCTCTGTGTCTCCTTTCTCCTCAGACTGGCATGAGAATAAGTAGTGGTCAAATCCCTGCTCTGCTCTGAAATGATGCTTAAGACCAGCCACAGCTGCTGGATGTTCTCCAAGAAGGGACAATGCTTGACCTGCCTTGCACAAGGCAGCTTCTTCCACCAAGAAGGATACTCAAATGGAAGCTGCCTGTGGAAGAAAGTGACCTCCCCTGGGCATATATCTCCCTTTGAGAAAGGAAACACTTTCCTCCAGGTTTTTGAATTTCAAGGGGTGGTGTTTCTGTGATGTGAAACAAAGAGTTACTCTTTCAGGTCCTCCACATCCTCCTCTCTCATGGGACCCAGATACCTGCTGGGGCTCACCATGCCATGGCAGGTGAGGGGCATTATCCTACCTACATGTGACTTACCAGTTATAGGGCACTTTACTTTCACTTCCTAAACCAAACAAAGCACTTAGTACGCTGTGTCAGCAAAAAGAGTGCTACCCTGGAAATCCAAAGCTGCTGTGACTTTCTGTTTAGCTATGGGACAGATTAAGATGCCAACACAAGCACGAGACAGGAAGCCAAGAACAAAGAAACCTTCAGGAACCATACTAATTACAAGTACCAATTCCTTACCTTGTCGGAAGAAAGTTGCCTCTAACACAGAGTCTAATAAAGCCTGGAGATGATGTCGCTCCACAAGGAAAAGGATCAAGGATGAGTTTAAGCAGGGATGGGCATGCCTGGATCCATTAGAGGACAAGAACAACACTGTTCTCTATCGCTATTCTCCTAGTAATCCCGAGGAGAGTCTAACTGTGTGTGTAACTAAGCCAGGACAGGGCACAGCAGAAATTGCAGCCCTCATACATGGGACACAGCTCTCAGAGGAGGCACAGCTATCAGGACGTCTGAGATGGAAATATACCAGCTGCTTCACAGAAAGGACACAGAAGAAGAGCAAAAACACTCTAACTGGACAGGTGCAGAAAGTTTAGAAAAGGAGTAACCTCTCCATGATGACTAATAGTCTTCCAGTGACTCTATGGGTTTATACAGGCACAGATCAAAGGACTTCCAGGCTTCCTCCGGAAAAGAAATATCTTACCTGAAGCTCCTGTGCATCTCCACTTGTGTGCACCAAGAGCACTCAACTAGCAAGTGTGTGAGCATAAAGAGGCAGTTGCCATGAATTCTATACTTTCTGCTTACCTGTGAAAGGAGTAAATAGTTGTCTTCAATCTGCACAGAAATGTCTTGTGAGCCTTTGTTTACAAAGAAGCTAATTAAAGCGTCTATATTTTTTTCTTAATTGACTGAATGTTCCTTTCTTTTCAAATTCCCTTTCTTTTTCAGAATTAATACTTTTACCAAGATTTCATTCTTTTTAAGTCTGAATGGACACTAGGGAGAGTTATAGTTAGTACAATGGGGATCTAAAATATCTATATGTCTCTGCATAGATACAAAATTCTGTGTTCCAGAGAGTAGAATCAATTGTTAAAGCAGGTAGTACAAATTAAATTGGAAGCATACTTCAGACTATATGCCAACTGGGGCTCATGAGCTACAGTCCCAAGGGCTGAAAATACATACTCAATAAAAAGATACTGCTATTAAGTACTAGTTCCTCCTGTAACATTAAATCTGATTGCTCATGTTTCATTTCCTAAAGTCAACTTAAGATGACTTCATTCCAGACGCTTGCTTTCTCTGCTGCTACTTTTTTTTCTAGAAAATTTTTCCCATTCCCAAAAAGCTGGATGCATGTTGCAGAAGTTTCTTCTTGGGGGACTGTTTCTTCCCAGTTCTTGAGTCACACAGTCTGGCATTTCACCCCACTTTCCTACATACCAATGTGCGGTGGGCTGAACTGAATTTCTTGACAAGGCAGTGATTCCCCTATCTAATTCCTTGGCAGGCCAGCAGATTGGAAGTAGCACAAAGAGGAATATGCTATGTACCTTAAGCACCTTATTGTCCTTATAGCTACCTGACCGCTGGGATGTGTACCACTCAGGGTACTGCACAAAAGAAAAAGAAAATTCACCTGCCTCTGTACGACAGAGTATGCCTCATGCGTAATGATTCTAACACCTATTTGTGGTGTCAGGAAGCCAACTAAGTATAACTGGAGATGGAAAAACCTGTTAGACTGTGGAAGTCATGCAGAATAGGTATGCTTTCTTCCTGAAACCATACAGGTTTTATCATCTTGTAGTTATGTAGTAAATACATGCAGCTTTTTGTTCGCTCAAGTCAGAGAGGAAAAAATGTTAACATCATGCTGAAGGATCAGTCTGTGACTTGAGAAACAGGTTTGTTTTTATCTGCATTTACATGCGTTTTGTAGATGCAAGAAAAACACAAAAAATCTTTGTGCCATATTCTACTTCAGAACATCTCTGACTTTCAACATGGATTTCTAAAGAGCAATGAGAAGGGAGACAAAAAGGGGAGCAGACAGGTTTAGGGAGACTGTCATCAGTTTGAGAGAAGTAGATAGAAGAGAAACTGTTGTGAGAACAGCTACAAGTAGGAAATTAACCACAAGGACTATGTGTACCAACAGTCTGGCAGAGGAAATATTTTCTTTTGGGAAGTGTTTTCAGGAACAAAATGAAGAGAGTGTCATGGATATAGGCAGATATCAGGAGGATCCTTGATACAGGTAAGGCAAATTTTATCTGATAGAAGTATTAGAAGGAAGTGTTGAAATGCTAAAAGGAAGGCAAGTTTCTCAGGTGCCTTGGAAATCCACACAAATTCTGTTAGTGTTGGGCTCTTAGTTCCCCATTTGTGATCCCAGTACAAGCATTTAAATGAGCAGAAGCTATCAAGCCTCTGCTTTGCCAAACATCAGTCTGAATCCTGTGCAACTCTCGAAGCTTACTTCTCCAGCCATTTGTTTCTTCAGTTGTTGTTTCTTTATTCTCCAGATTCTCATGGAAGGGTCCCAGAATACGGAAACTGCTCCACGGCTCAGAAAAACACACAGGTGCTAGACAGAAGGATGGGCCTACACTGCAAAAGCATGGCCTAGATCTAAGCTTCCATTGTGTTTGGCTCTGCTTGTTTTGATGGGTGAAAAAGCTCTTCTTGCTGACTAGCCTACCATTCCTTCTCCAGGTCTAGGTGAAAAGCTTAGATTTTTTGTTTCTTAAATTGTTCAGGCATCTGGTGCTTATTCACATAAATTTCCGTGCTATGTCTCCACCAGCATATGTAGTTTTCTACAACTTTCTACATTTTATTCCTCATAAAATCCGATATTGTCAAATTGACCTTTCCAACACCGTAACAAGCACACTGGTATGCATAGAATTGAGTAGAACTAATGACACCGTGGTATGTGTCATTAGCACAGATAAACAGGACAAAGCTGTTGCCAGAAGGTTTAGCCTTGTGAATGGAATGCAGCTAGAGAAGGGAAGTAAGAAAGTATGTTGGTCAGAAAAGATGATCTTAGTGTGTAGCAGTAAAAATATAGTGCACAGCACTATAAATATAAGTGAGATCCTCATATGAGGCACAGCCTTGTGGCTTAAAACTTCTCTTTCATTGCCTGCACTCCCACATCAAAAAGCAGTTTCAAAAGACAGTTTCTGAACTGCAGGACTTGGAGACCTGTCCAGCTCCGTGCCATCAACATCATACATACAGCCTCACACGCTGCTATTTTGTCTCTGCCAGGATACATAAAACATGAGACCAGGCTGGCTGGGTATCAATCACTGATTTATTTATCTCCCATCACATTACAAGAACAGTGCTGTTCTCCCCAAAGTTACACCCAGAGCTGCAGAAAGAGCATTTGTATCTGAAGTTGAACAGGATTTAGGGGGTGGAAAAGGATTTGACAAAACAGCAATTGCCATACTGAAGGATATAAGGGTTGGACCAACTCAATCTCTCCACCTGAACTGGTAGAGCTAAATTATTTTTTTGCACTTTGAACACACAATATCAGCAACCTACACCATGTTCCAGCTGTCTGCAGTGATGTGTATGAGCAAGCTGGAGTTCTTTCTGCTTGCAGTATATTTTTCTAGTGGTCAGTCCTATCCCTGAAGATCAATGTTGGGTGAAAACATGTCACTGCTGCATTTTCTCATACTGCACATAAATACAGGAAGACACAATTACTTAAACCACTGCTGTGGGTAATGATCTAATTACGCCAAACCTGCTCCCCTTTCTTTTGGCAGAGGAACAACTAGCTCCTCTAGGAACTAGAAAGTGGCAGAACACAGGAAGTGACAGAAGCAGACTCTGGATCTAGTGTCCTCACACATGATCACAGCACCTCAGGAAGAAGAAAAGCAGGACAAACCTAGGCACTGCCTACAATAAACCATCTAAGAAGTTAAGTCCAAGGCAAGCTGGAATCAGCAGCCATGTTGCCCAGAGAGCCCACAGTAGGTCTCAATGTCCTCTGTGGGTCTAGAGAAGTGCACTAGAGAAGCCAGGTCAGTAATAATGAGCAAAAGAGCAAAAACATTTTCTAAAATGGATACTATTAAAAATCTACCTGAAAAACAGCCATGTTTTGAGCAAAATACATGCTCTTAGAAAAGTGTGTGTTTACTTCTAACAATTTTTCTCCTCAGGACCTAGTAGGACCCTGAAGATTTTCGAGTATCTGATTGAAAACAAACCACTAGAAATAAAATCATTTTTCTGCTAAGTTTAAAGACC
Source organism: Tauraco erythrolophus (assembly GCF_009769465.1). Classification (NCBI taxonomy): domain Eukaryota; kingdom Metazoa; phylum Chordata; class Aves; order Musophagiformes; family Musophagidae; genus Tauraco; species Tauraco erythrolophus. The sequence goes on from NC_141496.1 coordinate 65,466,669, forward strand.
TGACTAATATAAACTGCATTAAATACCTCCTTAAAGTAGATAGCACAGCTATACCACTTGAAGCGAGACATACTTAACCATTCCTGGTTGAGAAGCTGTGAACTTTTAGCAGGATATTAAATAAGGATCTCAGCTGCTATCAACAGTACAAATCTATGGACATCAAAAGGCGACCTGGCCCAAATAATCTTGATAATGAAGTGTCTACTGCCTCTAGCTCCTTGTTGTGTTCTTATGCCGATAAGCTTTTCTTGCTGTTCTACTAAAGGAAACAATAAATGAAAAGTTTTACTTAGTAGAAAATATCTCAAAAGTGTCCCTCTTCTTGCCTAGGCATTTTTCCTCATTATTAGTAGACTGTACTCAAGCAAGCCAGATGGCTTTGCATTGTCCTCTTAAGTTTGACTAATGTTGAAACCACTTAAGTGGTTAAAGTTGGCTTATACAGTCAGATACTCAGAAATTACCCTTGTAAACGATTTCACTTCATATCAGGAAATTTTGTCCAACATTAACATTTTTGTATGCTTCCATAATCAAAAGATACATTATCTACTGTGGAAACTCCCTTCTTTCTCTGCGCATGTGCTGAAAGATTTGTGCTGCATTAAGAAACATATTGAAAATGTTCTCCATAAGGTCTAGCCACTGTGGAGAGTAGGTTATCAGGAAGAACGTGAAAAACTCAGTAAACTGCTGCTTCTGCTGATGCCCTTTTCGCTATCCATTTAGAAATACAGAAAGCACAGGAACTGTGTTATACTTGGGCAACTGTTTTCAGGCACCCTGAGTAGCCCCAAGAGCAACAGCTCAGAGGCCTGGATATGATACAGAGGCAGTATGGATGGGCTCGCACGCAGCATTTGAGAGTGGTCAGCCACCACGCTCTTATGGTCATGTATGGGGGCAGCACACTTCCTGCATGGGGAATCCTACACCAAACTTTCCTAGCAAGATATAAGTGTTCATGAAAGACAGAGAGGAGAGTGGAAGACTGGGATGGCTCCTGTCAGCATTCTTGAACAAGATTAGCTTAGCATACAAGATTGGTAAGAATGCAATTCATAAATGTCTGTTTGTTCTACGTTGATTTATGTACAATGAATATATTGCATATATTTTATGCAGTTCAGGATATTACTTCTTCTGAGTACCAAACACTTCACTATCAAGAAACCTCTGATTTTTAATAAGAATGTTATTGTTTGCCTGACTATCTATCTCCATTGACCTGTATCTCTCCTCTCAAAGAAAATACAATCAAACAATCAAAAGACAAAGGAGGAACTTCACAAGAAGGAAGGATGTTTTGAAGAGAGAGCTTTTGTTTCATTTCATCTCACTGTCTACAAACAGCTGTCTGACTAAGCATTGATGTCAGCCACTCCCCAGATGGACCTCAGTGAAGAATAGACGTGAAAAGAACATGGCCAAATGGACTGCAAGCTAATGAGACAAAATGAGGATATGCAAACCACAGGCACACGTGTGTTTCAGAGTGCCAACAGACAGAAATGTGGGCAGTGAGATAAGCAAAGCCATTTTCCCAGGGCTAGAATAAAGGTACTTCTCTCCCAGCTCAGGAGGAGAAGGCTGGCAATGCACTTGTAGACCCAATGTTGACTTTGCAGCAAAGTCTATCCCTTCTGTCAGTATGCCAAAAGCTAGAGGCATTCAGGCACTGCCATGGTCCTGAATGGATATTTTGGCTGGGTCAGCTGTGAAACCGCACATCCTTGTAAGGAATATCAGCAAACCTCCTTCAGCAGAATGAGAATGAAAGATCCTTTTCACTATACTCTTAGCAAAAATGAATGTCATCTCCTCTATAACTGCCCTCATTCATGACATCTGAGACTATACTTTCTCAGGAACTGACTCTGGCAGACATATCCCTGGGCCAGGACAAAACTGCACTGATGCCTCCTCTGACTGATGTTTTTGCATCCTTTGGGCCTGCAAACGCTCTGGAGGAACCCGTGGGATGGGCATGAAAAATAGATACCAGTAAGCTGTCATCTCCTTCTCCACTTTTTAGCTCTCTGGGTGCTTACATGTACAGCACATATTTGAAAACAGCTCACTGTCTCTCTGCAGTGGTCAGAGACCTATCCTGGGCCTAGCACTTTTCTCCAGCCTCAGACATAGTAGCTTTGGATATCCATCCTTCATTTGGCAGAGCTTGCATTCGAGCTCTACGTATAAGCAGCTCATTCTGGCGCCTCACAGTGCACAGACATGTCAGCTGCAGCTTGCACATGGCAGTGCGAGAGCCTGCCTGCTCAATTGTGTTGACAGTAGGTCCTACACAGAAGCAGGAGGAGAGATTACAGTGATATGAGTGTGGAGAAAGCCCTCTTCTCCCACCTGCAAAGGCCTGGACTATCTTGTTTGTTCCTTGCAGCAGAGACTCTGCCCATTTTCAGAAGAAACTGTAAAACGTCATTCTGTAACTCCACTGATGACGGCTTGTGTGACTTGTCTAGTAGCTGTCTTGTGATGAGCTCAGGATAGAGTTCAGCAGCACATAGTGCAGCCTAGTGCTGTTCAAAGACTGACTACAGACCTTGTGGAAATTAATGTCACAGTGCAAGGGGAAGACTGGCAGATTACAGACACTGTGCAGAGAAAGAGTCACAGCGGACACTGCTTTTTGTTGGGCAAGATTGTGCCAATAGAGGTTGATTAAAGTCGATGGCTCTATCTCCAAGACGGTCACAAATTACAAGGTTTCAGAAAAGCTTTTTAGCACAGACATTAACTAAAGGCTTGGTTTTGTCAAGGAATTATGTACCTGTATGCATGTCTTGCTCATCACCACAATTCTTGCAAAGTGCTGAAAGAAGTAGGCTTTTTCTGTTGTTATTAAATGTGTGATTTTTGTGTAAAATTGCTCTCTAGATTCATGAATCAGCTGTCATTTTGGTGACACAAAACTGATCCATTTTGACCCTCATTCACCGTTCGTCTCATCACAGCTATAATTCTATTAAATCAAGTAGCAGACTGATTATTCTACAAATAACAGAAATTATGTATACTCATATTTAATAGAATAATGCTGATTTTATTGTCACCTTCAAGTCATTATTAATATCTTTCCTGTATGTATAATGCAGTGTTTGTTCCAAAGATTCTTGTTCCAAGATTCCAAATATGTCTATGGTTGTACGCAAATGTAAGTTTGGTACATAGAGAGAACAAGAGAGATCCTAAATGAAAATTGCTTTTCAATACCTTTTTTTTTTTTTTTCCTGCAGGGAGAAATGTTCAAATATGTTATTTAAATTCTTTTTGGTGCAATGTCAAGAATATCAATGACTGTTTATAGCATGATTAATTCTATTAAGGCTCCTGGCAATTAACTTTGTTATTGCAGGAAACACTTTTGTCACCAGAAGCCAAGGCCCTGATGTCCGGAGGGAATAGGAGGCAGGTACTGTTGGTTCGCAAGAACCAGAAATGGTCTAGTGTCTGGAGGGCACAAAGAGAGTTGACTGAACAGCTCCTGTAAGCAGACTAATCAGGGTTTAATATACAGCGGTGTGCCAAACCTTACAGCATTTCTGCTAAACCAGCCAGGCTGTAGCACTAGAAGAAACATGATGTTTGTGATCCTTCTGGGAAAAGTCTGGGAAGTATGCAGAAGAAGCTGTCACTGAGTGCTATCACAAGTAGCCCTGAGTGGAGACTGGAGGTTAGGAATAAGTGAAGAAGAGGAGGGGTGAAATAGGCTTTAGATGGAGTTTTTGTGTTTCCTATGTGTCATGATATTCCGACTCAGCAGCAGAAATCACTAAGATGTGGCTAGCAGAGAGGTTCTTCTGGAACTGTAAGGATCAGATCAGGAACTCTGAGGATGGCTTGCACGTTCAGAGCAAAATCTTCAGCAACCTCGTCTAGTAACAGTTCCTATCAAGGGCCTGAGATAAGCAAATGCTTCAACTACACAGACTAAGAAGGCTTGTCAGGAACGGGAAAACAGTTGGACATTAGGCTCCTGCTGCCTACACAGCACGGTGGTATCCTTTGAGAGGCAGGAAGTGGCAGTAGACATCATGGGCACCATTTGGCTGAAAACCAAGATGGAATCAGAATGCTCTTGAGTCTGGGCTTAGGAAGCTGGATGCAGACAGAGAACTCAGCCTTTAGTCACTCAGCCTTAAGGTAAGCTGAGTGACTAAAATGTTAGGTTTCCACCATTGCCTAATTCCCAGTTGTGCAAACACTTCTGCACTGGGATAACAGGGAGGGTTCATCACCTGTGCAGCACTGCCTGCTAGGCTGAAAAATAGGCTAGGTGCTGGAAGGAAATATCAAAAGTAAAATCCTCCTCTAAATCCATGTTTTCTTAATAATTTCTCAAGCATTCCCTAAGAGGCAAAATACAAGGTTTAGGCAAGCCTTTTTTGATTCAGAATAGCTGTTACTTGCTATTAACATCTCAGAAAACTCCAGATTGGGTATAAAACATTCTTGGCTGTTCAGTCAGGGATGCATCTGGAAGAAAGTTGGTATCTACTTAGCAGGTAGGTTATGACTTCTCACAGGACTGTAAGAAACTGGATTTAGGGTAATCAGTCATCCACTCTGTTAACTGTACCTAAATCAAGATGATCTGGAAAGAAGGATACCACTGGGAGAACCTGGAAATGTCTCTGCTACTATGTGCCTTTGAAGATGACTTTCCCAGCTCAGGTGATACTTTCACACTTCAAAACAACAGTCATGTCTGGCTGTGGGTTTATTCCATGGGCTCTTGAGCTTGGCAGAGGCCTTGAGGTGTTTTCCCAAGTGAATGAATAAAACAGGGTTTTTTCCTGCCTTCGTGCAACCAGGCCAGCAATGCTAAGCTGAGCAATTCGCTCAGAAGTTAACAGGAGAGATCAGGCCAACGGTTTGATTACAAAATGCTGTGTGTTCTTTCGTAATTGAAGACTGTTTGTCTTTGTGTGAAATGGATTTTTCTTCTGATTCATTGTGATCTAAGCTGCAAAAGCCTTGCAACTTCACAAGTGAAACAGACAATGGCAAATGGCAAAAAAAAAATATATAAAAAAATTCTGCTGTCAGATCCTTTTACCCACTAAATTATTCTTGGAAAATAAGAAAACTGGTTTTCCTGGGTTTGATCCCTGACAAGAACTGAAATCACATCAGTGAATCAATGGAGTCACACCAGGGTGAAAGCAGAATTACAGTGAAGAGTCACAGAGAGAGTGAATGTGTACCTATGGATGCACCAACAAATGCACAGATGCACTGAAATATCCATGTGCAAACTCTTCTTTTCAGCTCACTACTCTGTGCACAGCCCATTCTCTCTAGCCAAAACCTCTAACAAGATGCTTGATAGTCACATTAAAAATTGATCTGATCCAGGAAAATTAGTGCAATTCACTGTAATTACTTGTCTTATTTTCACAGTGCAGCTGATGCTAGCCTTAAATGCACATGTTCCAGCTCTAAAAATAGCCCACCTTAAAAACGTACAGAGCAAAAGTGCATCATCTAGGATTTAGGCAGTGATCTTAGTTAATCAGTTCCCAGAAAAAAATTCCTTTAGTAATAATATTTTGACAAATAACTGTTGCTACTTTCAGTAATGGAGCAGGTAGACAGTGACATCTAGATGAGTAAGTTCGTGGTTTGTTTGGCCTGGGATGTTCACAAGGAGAACAAAAGATCCCCCAGAAGCTTTCTAATAGGGTGTGCTTCCCCTTGAGACTATTTCTTGAAGAGCCTTTTATACTCTGAATATTCAGAGTGAAGATTCTTATTCAGTATTTCTCCAGCAAAGCTACATTTATTTGAGATCCCACACATGAGCCCATTGTAAACTCTTCCCTCCATCCTGGTGCTTATAAAAGAGGCACAGCTAACACTGGGTGTGGGAAGCACTCTTCCATGCCAGCATCCTCCTGCAATGTTTCTGACTTTGAAAATGACTCTGGAATATTGCATCTGAGGAGAGAATCTTGAATCTCATTTCCAAGGATCACCACAGCTGGAGGAATGGAGAAATTTGTTATTTGTCCAGTTACCCACAAAAATTACTCACAAAGTCACCCACAAAAAAACCCACAACCAAACATAGAATGGTTTAAGTATGGAGAATGGAAGAATTTATCCACCTTATTGTAGGTTCTAGTAACAATGTTACTAGGTGGTAAGCCATGTTTGCATCAGCCTCCCCTTTTTATAAACACCATGAAGTTTCTCTCTCTCACACTCAGTTATCAAGCTGTCAAGTTGCCTACACAACTTCCTGGGTGATATCCAGTACTTCAAGGAAACCCACATCCTGCAGATTGCTTCCAGGAAAGGCAGAGTGCTGCAGGACTCTTTTGAAAGCAATGATACCCTTCCACAGATGGAGCTGGTGTGCAACAACCACAAAATCTGCTCCCAAGGCTATTATGCCATTTCACACCACTAGCTTTGCAAGCCTTGCCTTTTCTTTGCCTCTGGACCCCATTCTCTCCTTCCTCTCTCTGATTCTTCTTTTTATTTAAAAAAAAAAAAAAAAAGGTGAGTCTGCCAAGGTCACCTGAGGGGTTGCAACCTCAAGTTATCATGACCCTTCCACTTCACCAACTCCAAGACCACCAACAGAAAGATGAGACTGCATGTCTGTAGTCTTTGTCCTCCAGATGTATATGTCCAGGGAGTGAAAACACATGCAATTCCCAAGAAGTACTTCTGGTGGTGAGAATGATCTTGCTGGAAGCTGCCCTTCTACCTGCAGTCTGTGCTGCAAGAGGCAAACACTTACGCAGGATAAAGCCAGAGACGGTCTGCAAACACCAGAGAGTTGGAGAATAATCTTTTCCTTCAGGAAGATTTCCTTCCTTCTCTTCAGAAGATGATTTGCCTGTGCTGTTCTAGCTAGGTTGTTGATCTGCATAAGCTGATCTGCATCAAGCCAGATCTACAAATCTGATCACTCTACTTTCCTACTAAGCAAGGATCCGATCTCATTCCTCAGGTAGAACAGCCCAGCAGTGAGAGCTACATGTACATGAAAGCCAACCGTATTCTGGGCTGCATCCAAAGAAGCGTGGCCAGCAGGTCGAGAGAGGTGATTCTGCCCCTCTACTCTGCTCTCATGAGACCCCACCTGGAATCTGCATTCAGCTCTGGAGTCCCCTACACAAGAAGGCCATGGAGCTGCTGGAGCAGGTCCAGAGGAGGGCCACGAAGATGATCCGAGGGCTGGAGCACCTCTGCTATGAAGACAGGCTGAGAGAGTTGGGGCTGTTCAGCCTGGAGAAGAGAAGGCTCCGGGGTGATCTTATAGCAGCTTTCCAGTACTTAAAGGGGGCCTGCAGGAAAGCTGGAGAGGGACTTTTTACAAGGGCATGTAGTGATAGGACAAGGGGCAATGGTTTTAAATTGAAAGAGGGCAGATTTAGATTAGATATAAGGAGGAAATTTTTCACTCAGAGGGTGGTGAGGTACTGGAACAAGTTGCCCAGAGAAGTTGTAGATGCCCCATCTCTGGAAGTGTTCAAGGCCAGGTTGGATGAGGCTTTGGGCAACCTGGTGTAGTGGAGGGTTTCCCTGCCCATGGCAGGGGGGTTGGAACTAGATGATCTTTGAGGTCCTTTTCAACCCTAACCATTCTGTGATTCTATGTTACACAAAGGCCTGGTAGCATGCCCTTACAGCAATCTCACATTTTCCTGAAAGGACCTGCAGTGCAGAGAGGACACCATCACTGGATAGCCCCCAGTCAGCATCCAACAGACTCTCACTGGGTGTAGGGCTTCAGTTCTAAGTGACCCTTAGCTTTTCTCTGCCTGCCCAGATCGGATTCTACCGACGATAGGGTCCTGCCTGTGCAGGAAGGTGTGCAACACAAGCCTGCTGCAGCCAAGAACAAAACTTCAATCAGGAGGACAGCCCCTCCCATCCCCTCCACCCTGAGTGATGCACTGCTAAAACCAGCCACAACATAGCCTCTGTTCTGCTTCCTGTAGTGAATGGAGCAAGTCAGAAAATCCCATTTGGCACATCACAGCGTCCGCAGACCAGGAAAAAGTCTATGAAGCTGATGTGCACAGGCTACTGTTTTATATTCAGGGCAAGAAGAACAGAAATGAGTTGTGAGTATCCCATTGAGACTTGGGAGTCAAATCCCCAGTAACTGAGAGTATGCAAAGGTTTGGGCCTTTGTCCTCTGGTGCCAAGGAAAAGAGCACAACACTGACTCTGTTGTGCTCTGGGAAGAGGTAACATTGAGAGTACGAACAGTCCTTCTCCACTGGCCTTGGATGCACAGAAGTACAGAGGCGTAATAATTAGTAGCAGTGGTGGCAAGACTGAGAAAGAGCGCTGTGATGAGGCCTGACAAAGTGTTGTGTCCTTTTGGACACGTGTCAGCAAGCATATCACTTGATCTCTGTGGCTGACAGCTGTTGGAGACTGTTTCTTACCAAACACACGTGACTCAGCTTCTGAGAGACCAGTCAGGCAGTAAGTGTTAATGTTGCATGAGCCACTGGAAAACACAGAGCTGGAAAATCAGGAAATAGCTGTGGGCCCTGAGCATTGCATGCTGAATGTCTGGCACTCCAGAGTGCTAGCCAATCCTCCCGTGGACCAGTGAGAATAAACGAACTTGCATTGTCTTTGGTGATGTGAGATGAACTCTAAATGTCTATCATGAAATAATTCCCGCAGGACTAGTGATAAAACACGAAGAAAAGCTAAGAGGATAAAAATTATTCTGTTAATAGAGGACTTCGCATCTATATCGCAGACAGGAATGGTTACAGTTCTGGACTAGGTCACAGATGTGAAGACTATAGTTGGCAGCTACAGAGGTCAACATACTAGTTCTTAAAAAGAGAAGCCTCTGCCTTTGCCCAAATTGTGAGCACCTTCCAACCCTAAACATTCTATGATTCTATGATTTGAGACCCCTAGAGTACTCTGCAGTGGTGAGCTGCCAAAGTTCTCTGCACATCTGTGGGAGACAGGTCTTTTGCAAAGATGGTCTGTGCGTCCCTTCATAAAAGAAAAAATAGGACAATTTTTCTTACTGATAATTAAATGACATCTCTCGTGTTCTGGAGTAACTGGAAGATGTTAAAGGGTCTTGAGGACACAGGATTCATTTACAGCTTTTGAGACTGCTTTGAGTTGCCTTGACTGGGTTCAGTACTGTCCTGTCACTTACAAGTTTTAGGCCCTGTTTAACCTCAAGGGCGTAAACCAGGTGTCGTGGTTTAGCCCAGTCAGCAGCTAAGCTATCATGCTGCCGCTCACTCACTCCTCATCCTCGTGGGGTGGGGAGGTTAAAATCAGGAGGAAAGGGCAAAACTGGTGGGCTGGGATAAGGACAGTACAAGAAAAAAATGAGAAGGGTACAATACTACTAGTAAAAGAACAATACAAAACGAGTGCTACAACTCTCACCATGTGGAACTCAGAACTCAGCCCGCTCCTGATCCTGGACTCTCAAAGTGAACTCCCCCTGGCTACCTCCCCCACTATGTACTCTGATCCTGACATCGAATGGTATTGAATAGCCCCCTGGCCAGGCTGAGTCAGCTGCCTGCTCTGCCTCCCCTCTCAGCCTCCCGTGAAAAAGTTAACTCTTTCCCAGCCAAACTCAGGACACCAGGGAGAGGTATTCTTCTCCAGAGGGTTAGTAATTATACTTTAGTTTCTATTCTCATTGGCTCACTGAGTTCAAAGAAGAAAGTATGTCAGAAGAGGGTTTTTTTTAAAGGTAGAAGCCGGATATTTAAAGTATGTTTTCCCACAAGCTGCAGAGTCTCTCTACATAAGGAAAGCACAAGCTCTATCCTCCCCTGTAGTCTGTAGTGCACAGGGTACCATTTCACACAGGAAAATCATTATACAAAGTTGAACAGCATACCCATTTCAGCTTGTTGCATGTTTTAAAAACAGATAACACTATAAACACTAGGAAAGCCAGGCTTTTTTTCCAACTCAGTGTTTCTTTAACAGACACTGTGATGGACTATGAACTCCCAGAAAGTTCAAACTGACCATCTAAATTCTGTACTACTTTAGAGTCAGCTACGAAGTGATGTGACACATTGTCCTGGTTTGGCTGGGATAGAGTTAACTTTTCACAGGAAAACTGGGAGGGAGCACAGCTGGGATATTTGATACCATATGACATCATGACTGGAAAATATGTATTGGGAAAGCTAGCCAAGGGAGAAGCTTTTTGCATTTTCACCTATTGGGAGTGGGCTGGGCTTCTGGGTTCCACGTGGTGAGCAATTGTACTACTTGTTTTGTATTGCTCTTTTCATTAATGTTATTGTTATTACTCCTTTCTCATTTTTTTTTTGTACTGTCCTTATCCCAGCCCATGTGTTTTACTCTTTTCTTCTGATTGGTTCCTCCCATCCCACCAAGGGGGAGGAGTGAGTGAGCAGCAGTGTGGTTGCTTCACTACCAGCTGGGCTAAACCACAACACACATATTACCCAGGCACAAAAAAGGTGGTTCTAGAGTCATTAGTTATTCAGTATTGTTGAACTGTCATTATCATTGAGTATTCATTTATTTTTCATACATTCACAATAGAAATAGCATAAGAAATGTCAGACCTGTCTACAGCAGAAGCTTTCAACTCTTTTACTACAGTCCTACAAAAAATAAGTTGTAAATCAAAAAAAAAAAAAAACCCTTGTAAATCTCACCAGATGAAAATGCAGGTAAGTGCATTACTACATTTATAAGCTTGAGATTCTCCTTGTAAAAGGTGTATATTACTTACAAAAATTCATTAACTACAGCATCTTAACAAAAACAAATCCTGTAATTGAGACAATTTGTAGAACAACTGCATTGTTTGCCCATCATAGATAAGGTTTAATCTAATCAAGCAGATGAATGATTCCTATGATTTCCAGCAGAATGTTAATAAATTCCCTTTAAAAGTAATTGCAAAGTGAGCAGAAGGTAGGTGGGTGAGAGGACTTTGGAATGAACTGGTAGAGTTCACAGGTACCAGAGAAATATTACTTCAACCTTAATTACAAACAAAAAAAGCAGACCAGTCAGGAGGATAATTTCAAGGACACAATTAACGGTGAGTCTGGATTTATAGACTATAGATTTTTTTATACATTCAAAGTTTGCCCTTGCAAAGGCATCTGGCTAGTGCAAGGGAAAACTAAGAAACATATGGGACTTCACCCTCCTGCTCTTTTCTTGTTCTGGTGACCCAGCAATAAACTCCAAAGCTGCCTACTCATGCAAAGGTCTCGCGAGGATCTATAACTACAGTAGTTGCTGACCCAGGAGTCAACACGTTCAGGCTTTACTACTTCATCCATCTGCAGGTGCCTATTGACACCATTTTCAAAGGGCAGTACTAGAAGACCTTGGAGGGATGGAAAGGCAAACCTGAGTCTGTTTTCTTGATCTACTACAGTTATCTGCTTGCACAGATATACCAACCAAAGAGAAGACTTGACCTTGATGTCCTTCTCAAGGCCAGCCAATGCAGCTCGGTTTTGTACCATGTCATTACTGACACTAAGGCTTCTCTGAGCTTACTCACATCTTCTGGTTTTGAAGAGAAAATCTGACACAGGATTTGCAGACATCTCTTCAAAATTGCTTTCCTGAAATCTAGTACATTTCTTGAAAAAAGCTTGACATTTTCTCCCACACATCACTCCTGAAATGTCTTCTTTGAACTTGTCCATTCACATGAGCACACTGATTGGCAGCAAACAGAACATATCTTAAGTAAAATTCAGCCTCTTTGTTACCAACTGTCTGTGGGTTACTTTTTGAATTACTGTCTCAGCTGGGCTAGAGACCACCTGTACTCTAAAAAGAGCACTAGCCAGAGCTCCAAAAAGAAGAAATACCAAGCACCTTGGTTTCAGGCATTTGAAAGAAATATTTACAGCCTGCAAAAGAGGCAGTCCTCACTACACTGCCCAAGGAACACAGCAAGGACATAAGGTGCTATCTGGTTGTAATGCCCATCATGCTGTGCTCTTCTGACTGCCCCATCAATCAAAAGTACACCTGGGATATTCTACCATCTCCCAATGTTTTATCAAGTTTCTAAACCTTCACATTTGAACTTACTGCTGAATATGCCTCAGATGTATTCCTTAGCTTTGACCTTCTCTCAGGCTGAGATGGAGGACAAGAACTAGACTCCAGCAGAAATCAAGACTGACATTGTGAATAACGTATTGACAAGAAAGGAAGACAGATTTCTTTCCTCAGTCTCTGCTCTCCCTATTATTTGCTCCCTGGGTTCTTCATTTATTACTAGTAATTTGTTGTATTTACATTTTCTCTCTTGGAGGGAAGTAAAAAATACCTAAGTTAAAACTTCCTTGTAGATTTGGCTGCTTGTCACACAAACACTGCGTACTTGCTTTCATTTTTGTCTGATAAATATTGTTTGCTTTCGTGACCCAGCAAGCAGTTTTCCAGAGCCCACTGTAGAAAATTCCAGTGCAATTTTGCAGAACTGTGAAACATCTAGTATGGCTGTAATTCATTGGCAGTGATACCCATGCTATTCAGCCCTCAAAAAGAATTTTTTCCTTGTGCCAAATTAAAGCTGCAGTGGGGTGTGGGAACACTGGAACTTTCCCTAGCAGGTCATGAAATGATTCATCAGGAAGCCACACTCCTGAATGAATCTATGTTTTACACAGGACACGTGTTAAGGGGATAAGTAGTCTCACTGAATACATTTTCACATCCTGAGAAAAAGCAAGGATAACATCTTGGTGATTCTGTTAGCCATAGGCATGATTCACCTTGGATTCAGCCTCATATGTACTCCCCCTTTCTTTCTGAACAGATCCTGTTCCTCCTTGGCAGAAAGAATAAATACAATTTACTCTCTGTGATACATCTAAAGATATGCCTCTTCTGTCACATCTGAGGCACATAGCCTAAGAGTCTCATGATCTCTGTGCTTCAGAAAGCCAGACCCCACACACAAGCAGCACTTTGGTTTCCCTCTTGCCCTGTAAGCCTCTGCATCAAGTGAGAGCTGGGATGCAGCAACATCCAGTCAAAGAGTGGGAGAAAATCTGAGACTCTGCAATGCATTTAGGGACTGTGTCTGCTTGGTTTCTTGTGACAGTGTCTCTGTTTGACAAGACTCAGAAAAAGAGGGCTTTCTTCAAGCCTCTTGAGAGCCTGCCTAGTTCTTCCAACAGCTCAAAGAACACAAACATACAGAACGTATAAAGCAGCCCAGGCTTTTAACAACATGAAGAGTCAGATGATAGCAGCCTCATCACCTTCAAGAGATCTCCACATCTGAAAAGGATTCTGTTTCCTCCCATCATGCTTGCCATACATCAGTTCTATATCATCCAGTTACCTATCTTTATAATCAATTTCATGTTGGTATCAGACAGCTGTACTATAGATGATGTATCACAGACTGCTTTGGCAAAGGAACAGTTGCTTGCTTTTAATATGTCATTCTAGTTTATTTACAACAGATCAAACAATGATTTTGTGAATGTCTAGCTACCAGTCCTCTACCTAAGAGAAGGAGTGGCACATGTTACCCAGAATCACAGGTATGATACCACTGATATGAGCCATACTGATGGAGGTCAAAAAATGGAACACAGCAGGCATCTCCAAAGGCTGCAGGTTGCATATAAATTTGAAAGAAGGTTGTGGGTACTGTCAGCATGGACATTGACAAAGCATGCAAAGACCCAGTTTCATACCTTAGTGCGATGGCTAGCCACCAAAGCACTGCTATGGGCAACTGAAACCAAAGAAACATGGATTGAGCATGAGTGAGTGCATGCAGCAGCTTTAGGTAACAAAAATTTAGATGTTCTTTCCCTTGCAATGACCTTGCTTAATTCAGTCAAGTATGTTATTAATAACTTGTTATCAATTGTTACATTTAAAACATAACAGTGAAAGAGCATGTCCTTCCAAGACCAACTCTCCAGTCCAGCCAGTATCTTCCCAGAGCTCAACATCTTAAACGGAGATAGAGATTTACAAAGCTACAAAAAGCTTTGAGTCATGTTTCCTTCTGTGATCTTCTGAGGCTGATTTCAGTCAATCTGAGCCTCTATTCTTCTTGGAAAGAAGAACTGACTGGCTTACTGTGGAAAAGCATCAGAGGACAAACCAACATGTAGATGTCTGGAGAGTGGTAAAAAGTGCAGGGAGGCCTTTATTCCTGCTTGTGTACTATGTACAGCATGGCTCCTTCCTAATTTCATTCACTAACACTGCAGCCCTGTGAAGTAAAGGCAATATCATCCTATCTAGTGTCCCTGTCCGGGCAAACCAAAGCATAGGGTAGGACATTGTGCTAAGCACTTAGGGATGAGACAGGAATTAATCCCAGGTCACCACTCAGCCTCCCTTTCCCCATGGCCATAGTGCTCCCTGACTCCCTCGGACCTTTCTCCTCGATTAATGATCAAACATTGCATTGTGTTGTAGAATAGAGACTGAAATAGACTCAGAGAGACTGAAAGTCAGGACTCAAGAGATGTCTTGCCAATCTACTTTTGAGAGACTTGCCATCTAATGGAAACCCTGCATGATGACATATCCCCATCCACTGCACCACTCCCTAACTTCTCTCCTGCTAGGAACTGCTCATCCCATGCATTCGTTTTGTTGAAAGCCACAGACAGATTTCCTCTTATACTACTTGATGTTCCTTACCTGGTGCAGCAGGAAACAACTGTGGGATTGTTGCCTAGGGTTTGAGAGAAAGTTCCTTCAGCTTCCCTGGGGTCTGATTATTGCCTTGTACCTTTGCTGGTGTGCACTATGTCTTCTAAGTGAGAACGGGGTGTAGGATGAAGCTTCAGAACATCTTCAGAGCTGTTCAAAGCTTCCTTCCATGTGTGGCAAGGAGCATAGCATTTTCCAGAGTCCGTTTAACAGCAGCTGGTCCTGCCTTAGGTCCACCGTTCTCTCCTGTTGCTCTGCTGGTTGACATTCCCAGCAAATTTTTCTCAAGATGCCACAGGTGAAAGCCAGAATGCTCTGCCTTTACTGATGTCCCACGCACACCGCAGTGATGCTGGTGCAGCTCGGGCAGGGACTCCTTCTGCCATAGGTGGAAGGGTTTCTGTGCTCCCACCTTTGCTGCTCTGCAAAGAGCAGAAGCAGATTCACAAAGTCTTCTGCTATTTCCAGTGCAGCACCACACAGATTTGACAAGGCAGAGGGAGCATATGTGAGAAAGAGAGTAAATTTTTAAGTACAACTTTTGCTACTAGTTCATGCTTTCAAGCACAGCAGTGGGCTTTTTTTTTTTTTTTTTTTTTTTTGGCTTAAAGAGGCGGGAAAGGAATAGGGACCAAGATTCTAAGATCATCACTGTCTCCTACAATGCAGTCTAGGAAGGGAAAAGTTTGCCTGATTAATCCAGTGAACTGCTTCTCCCTCATATTGCCCTGTCTCTGTCACTTGTACCATACAGGTTTTTTGGGTGCTTCTGGAGTAGCCAAGACTTACAGAGCATGAAAGGAGAAGCTTGTGCCTCTTACTGTCTGAGCAGTAAGAGACAAGTTAGGAAAAGCACATGTCACCTGATCCCAATTCTGCTTATATCCTTGATTTGCTGTGGGCTGTGACTTCAGCCTTGGTTTCCAGCTTTAATTTCTCCCTCTCTGGGAGTGGGGCTGGGATGTGGCAATAAGACCTCTGGGAGGAAAGGTGATAGTTCAAACCCAGGTTTTAAAGTCAGCCCTGCACCCTCCTACCCTTTTTCCATAAGCAACCCAGTCGTGTCACTACCCTCAAACTGCACAGCCCCCAGCCTCTCAGCCATACTCCAGGCAAAGGAGAAAACATCTCTAGCACCAAGCATCAGACATTATATCCTGTTCTTCCAGAGCCTTAGCTAAATCCTAGGCCATAAAAATTAATCTGCAGTAAAGATCATGCCCCAGCATCCTGCCCTGTTTTACTGCCAATTTCCACACAGGCACAGGTTCCATTAATGCTGGTCTGCTGTCTACACAGGTCTCTTTTTCCGTCTAACAGTCTCAGACACAAGATGGCCAAACTCCACTTTTAACCATGTAGCCAGGCTCTCCTCTGCTCAGTCTGAGTCAGTTTACACTTGTTTCTGGCCAGTTTCAGTCATGAATTGAGTGCCTCAAGTCACTCAACAGTCACTGCACAGAACATTACAGCCTTTGACCATAAAGCCTTGGGCCCTGCCCAAATTATTTGCTAGCTGTGTCTTATCAGGGCTGAACGTAAATCTAAGAACAGGCACTAAGACAACCCCAATCCTGTTACAAAGCTCTCTCCAAGCTATAGGCATTGTCGTGGGTTAGGCCGCTCCGGCAACCAAACCGCCCCCGCCCCCCCCCAAGTCGTTCACTCACCCTCCCCCAGCCCCAGAGACAAGGGACAGAATTAAAGGATAAACGGGAAACCCGTGGGTTGAGATAAGAACAATTTAATACAGATGATTTAATACACAGTGTAGATGCTCACCATCCCCTCGTATGCGAAGCCCGTCTCGTCCCGAAGCTGCAATCCTGGATGAACGTGAGGCCCCGAAATAGAGAGGGGCAGAGAGAGAGAGGGAGAGAGAGAGTACTCCGAGAGTGGGAGTACTGGAAGAGAGAGGAAAAAAAAGGCAATAGAGCAAAAGTGCAGCAAGCGCAAAAGAGCAGAAGCAGCGAAAGAGCCAAAGCGCAAAAGCCCTTCTGTCTGGCTGACCCTCACTTTTATACTGGGCATGACGCTGCATGATACGGAATACTAATTGGCCAGTTTGGCCCTCAGTCTTAAGTTCCACCACAAATCACAAGGAGAATCGTGGCCCCCTTGTTCCGGCTATGCTCCCCCCTTATCCCGCCGTGCTTCTGCACCCGGGCCAGGACATGGCACACTGAAAAGTCCTCGGCCAACTACAAACATCAGCTTGCTATCAACATTCTTCTCAGAGCGAGCCTCTGAGTAAAACCAAAACACGGAGCTCTTCTAGCTGCTAAAAAGAAAGAGCTAACTCTGTCCCAGCTAAAACCAGGACAGGCATGCATCATGTTTCTAATATTATCTATCATCACGGCACAACCTGTATCTTTAGCACCCCAGACAAAGCTATGGTTACAGCCATCTCTCAAAGGGTCCTTCAGATCTTCCTTAACTCTTTCCCCCAGCTTTAGACCCATCAACACACAGTCTCAGCCTTCACACCTGCATGCTAGTATGCTCCTGTGGAATCAAAGCAAAAGGAGAAAATAGATGTAAACTAGCAATGCCCAGAGCTTAGCTTGATTTGAATTCAGATGTAAGCAATGAGATTTTAGGCTGAAAAAGTTGATTCATGGGCTTTTTCTAAATACATCACATGATTTTCTCACTTAGGAAAGTCAGGGAAAATTGTATTAACTATCCTGCAATAACTTGAAGAAGGTAGAAGACTGCTAATAAAAGAGTGTTGTTAATTCAGTTGTCAAGACCAAGGACCAAATATAAATGATGTCTGCAAATATAAATTTTAGTTCAGGTCTGTGTGGAATTTATGAACAAATCTTCTGCAACACAAAAGCCTTTTACAAGTTTAAGTTAGATTCACTCAGTTTTCTGTATTTTAAAACAGATTTTTCCAAAGCATTAGTTTAAACTAAAGTTGGCGTTTAATCTTGAATGGTACCTCTTTATTCCTAAAGAAATCCTTTTAAATAGAGCCATGTGCAATACCTGGTTCAACCTGAAGTTTTGAATTCCCATTTCATTTAATGAAAAACTACGTTGTTTTTTTTTTAAATACAAAACAACTTAGCAGAACCTTCCTCCCCCCACCATCCCTTGCATTCTGTTTCCATTTCTTCATTCTAGTTAGCTGGAGCTAAAATCCCTTTCGACTTTCCTCCATGGAGATAAAAGATCATCTTGCCTCTTGCGGCTGCTTGTATTGACTATTCTTTCCTAGGAGGCAGAAAAACAGAAGAGTAGTCAGAAAAAGGGGTTTCCCCTCATCAGTCCAACCTCACAAGGCTTAGCTCTGCTGGCAAATTATTTAGTTCCAGCAAGGAATTACGTGCTTCTAGCAACTGTGTAAATACAGAGAAAGCCACAAAAGAAGAGCCACACCTTGTGCACTAGTCTTGCAGGGATAGTTCTGTAGGAAGCAGATATTCCCTCTGTCAATTCCAGCAAGTAGAAAAAGTGGCTCATTAATAGAGCTCGTTGCAGATACGGAGCAATCTCCACCTCACCCTTCAAACCATGGGGCTTTAATGTTGATTCAGACAGTCCTTATGCTTTCAGAAACCTGAAGGGATAATGGCTTTTTGGAGTTAGTAAGGAGAAGGATCTCCTTACTGCCTCCAAGCAGTGGGTAGTGGGTGTAAGGAATTAATTAAATGTACAGAAAAGGGATTTTGTAGAAGATTAGCTGTAGAAACATAGTCATATGTTTGTCTTAGGGAAAGAAGTAGCTGAAGAAGGAGTAAATATTTGTCTTTTTATATCTCTCTTCCTACCTCTAGGCTTTTTTCTTACATACATAAGCATGTGGTACCTTGTGAATAATGTTTATAAACCACAAATGCATAGAGCTAGGGTAGAAAGAAATGCCAAGACCAGTCCATGTCATTCAGTAAAGGGCATCACAGGTGCAGGATGCTGGTGGTAAACAGCATAACCAGCAGCTGCTTATGGAAACTCTTGCAGCTCTTCACAGGGTCACCTCAGACTGATGTGTGGCAGCTGCTATCAGCATCAGAGAATCAAACCAGAACTAACTGAATCTTCCCCATTTTCCCATCATTAGTCTGTGTTTCAGTGGAGGAGTTTGACATAAAGGCATACATTTTAAATTAATAACAGGGTGTGAAACAGTAGAAATACCTGACACGATAGACTTCCCTCAGTGGAAAAATTTCTTACCTTTAAAAAGGGTGATTGACTACTTTCAGTGCAGCTACGGGAACATGAAGTACCAGACTTTTTGTGACTCTGGTTTTCTTTTATGTCATGGTTGTTCGGCCATTATGGAACAAATAATGAGATTCTTTAGAAAGGGCTTTCAGAACACACAGTGTTGAAAAGAGTAAGAGTTTGTTCTGGTGGCAATGGAAGATGGGTTTAAAGAACATTGTATGTAGCATATTATTTTTTATATATTGAGTTGGGATTATCCAAAATAAAGCCTTCTTGAAAAGTTACTTTAATCTCTTGAAATCATTCTGGATTCTTTTCCAAGTGGTTATAGAGAGAAATGTGGCATTATATAAACCTGTATGAAATGCAGAGATCCAGAAGTCCCTCCCATCAGAAAGTCAATTATTCTGCATCCTGAATAGCTAGTACTTTTGCAGTATTTTTTGCCTATAAATCTCCAAGAACACATATAAGGATGAAACCCTTTGCTTAACCAGCTGGCATTACTCTTTGTCAGCTCATTGAATGTAGTGCAATAACTTCTGAGTGACAGCTGCAGGAGTTTACTAAATTGTCTTTGTAAAGGGCAGTAAGCCCCTTAACATCTCCTCTCCTTCTGACTGAGGCATCATCAGGACCTCTCCCTGGTAAGAAACAAATCCATCAAGATCTAAACCATCAACAGAAAAGAGACAGTACAAATGTCTGGGTGCTGAGGAGTACCCATCCAAATGTCTGTTAGAGCTTAACTAGGTGTGTGACTCCACACCACAAAATATGCCACAAGAGTTACATGTTCTCTGAACAAAGATCTTCTTCTTTAGGCAATTCTCCCAGCTAATTAATTCCAGCAATTATGCTAATACATAGGGACACAGACACAAAAAGAAGATAACGCGATATCAGCTTCCCATATATTTAGAGTTTCACTTGTCAGCTAGAGAAAGGAGAGGTAAACAAAAAGTTCAGCAAAGGTCATTGGTCATCAAGTATAATGATCCAAGTATAAAGAATAGAGCACAACACAATTAATGCAACTACATGTCTATATGATGTGAAAATACAAGCCATCTAAGTGGAAAACATTAGCAATTTAGATTCTCTTTAGCTACATTTGCTTCTATTTTTCTCTGTTAAATCAAGTCGAGGTTTGGAACTTCAACAAAAAGGATTTAATCAGCCTGTTTATGTGAGGTAAGGAGTAGGTTGAACTAATGATACCAGACTGGAAAGATGTATTCAGTTGCCTAGCATTGTTGTGCCAAACATAGACACCATGTGTTAGCTTCCAGCTCAAGTGATCCCAGAGTATCTTCCTCTGTAAAGTCCTTTTAGATTTGGGAAGGCGACATCTAAATACACAGCTAGTTGAGAAAGGGAAAAATACTTCCCATGGATTCCGGGGAATAACCATCTATCTAATTTAACACTTCTTCAAAAGACAATTTCTATCGAGAAAAGGAGATGTACATGTTGCTGGAAAGTTAAAAAAAAAAAAAATCATTTCTGTTGAACATTTCTGAAAAAAACGCCTACATTTATTTTTAAAAGCCAGAACAAAATATCATTTGTTTTCCTTTTCCTCTCACAAAGATAATAAATAAAATAAATGCAAAACGCTTGATAATAAGCTCTCAGAAGATGAAAACATTAGTACGGAAATGTTTACTAGCATAGAGAGTGAAATTTGCAGGCTGTTTAATTGATAATCTAGGAAAAATCTGTTTCTGGAAAGTGTAGTGAGGAACATAACAGCCAAGAAAGAGGCAGTAGGTTGTTTCTGAACACATAATGGAAGCATTCACCACACATACGAATTAGCTCAGAAAGATACTGGAGGCTCTCTGTGCCTCAATAACTGCCCCCTGATTTCCAAAAATCTCAGGTATTTCAGTGGTCCACTCTCACACTTCCATCAGCCTGCACACAAACTCCAAAGAGTAGGATGATTTTGAGATTCAAAATAGAGTATGACAGAAATACAGGATTATTCTTTCTTTAGTGGTTCATAGGACATGTTGCCAGTTACTGACTCATAACAGGTTTTTATAGGTGTCTTTGGTACTTTTCAGTGCACAAGATACTTTTTAAGGCAAATTTAAAAAAAACTGACATCTCTGTCTTTCCTTGGATTGTATCTTAACTGACAAAGACCAGGTACTGAGCACCACTGTGAGCAGAAATAGTCAAGATTAATAGGGTGGGGCTTGGATAGGCTTGATAAAATATTTCCTTGTGATCACTTAGGAATTTTATGGAGGTTCTCATTGTTATTGGAACAAAGTTCAAATCACATCTCTGGTACCTTCTGGGGAGGAAGAGGGGAGAAAGAGAGGAGAAACCAAAATTAAGATCCCATTATAACTGAAAACCTATGTTAAAATAAGACTTCTTGTTTGTTCTAAAAATGCTCACAAAATCCTTATTTGATGTTCAAATCCAAATTCAGAATCTTCCTAAGCTATTCCAAAATGGAGCTGATTCTTCCATCTCCACCTGAAGTACTATGAGTCAATAACAGCATCATGAAACTTTCTAGGTTTTCTAGCTGCCTTTTAAGGCAGAGAGATCTCTCTGGCTTGTTACATTTGAAATTTAGGGTGAATTTCATGCCTTTACAATAAACTTAAGTTTTGATTTGCAGACAGTATAAATTGGTAAAAGTTTTCCTGTAACTCCATTTACTGTACCCCACAGAAGATCCTTACCTTTTACCTTTGTCATACGCAGCAAAGCAGAGAAAGCAAAATATCTCAAACATGCTCACATCCTTTCTGTGATCAGCTTTTGAGGCAACAATATCTACAGGTACAGAACAAATGTAGGCCTGTTACTCCAGACCTTTTCAAATGCAGCTACAGGGATCAGTGGATACAGTATTGCTTTGTTAAGAATTAATCACATCCTCTTACCTTTGAAGGAGGTGATAGCTGATAGCCTTCACGTGTCATGAAAAACATCTTCTTGAGTCAGGAACAAGGGATCCGTTGTTTATCACAAGATTCAAGCATTGCCCCAGTGTTTCTAGCTGACTGAATAGGCATAAGCCTGAAAGGAGACTGCAGGGCTAGTCTCAGTTCTGTCCTGTTGGTGACCTCAGAGGTATCACTTTTTCTGTGCTGCTATTTCACTACAGTGACATGGTGATAAAGAAACCTCATCTTTTGTAAATTGTGTTTAGATTTAGAGGCAGGGAGCTCTATTCAGGACATAGAGATTATTCTCAGTCACAGAATAAGCTTGGCTTTTGAAGTATTAAACAACCCTCACAGCCAAACTAAAGATATTTTCTATTCTGTTTTGGTTATCCTTTCAGAGTATTTTATCTTGAAATTGTTAAAAATAAGAACTAAGCCTACATGGTACAATTTTAAATGTTTAACCATAATTAGTACAAGAAGGCTTAGATTATACCAAGTCTTAATGTTAAATTACTTTCTGCCCATGCAAACACTTATAAAATGACACAGAAGTATTTGTTCTTGCTAGCAGGGTGAAATTTGAAAGTTCCCATCCTGGATTTAAAAGATGGAACTTATTTCAGGATGAGATATGAATTAGAAGGATCCAGAGCATTAATGGAACACACATTTCAGATTTCTCATTTCTTAAGATACCTTCAGGGCATCTGGGAGCTCGTGTTTTTTAAGAGACGATAAAAGCACATTGCTTTTCTTGCTCTGACAGAAGAGCACTTTTCACAGGCTTTATTTGTTCTGGAAGCAGGCAAGAAAAAAAAAAAGCCATATCTAAGCCTGGAATGGCTACATTTAAAGGTGTAGGATCCAGCAAGTCCCCAGTAGTAGCAGCTGAATGCAAGTGGCATGTTCTGGTGGTCAGACTGCTAGCCTGGGACTCTGGGCACCTAGTTTGGTTGTCATCAATTTCCAGTGCTGGATGTTCTCAAATCAGTAGTGGCCTAACACACCAAGCATCACATTATGCAACAATCAATCCATCACAGGGCAACAACAACAACAAAACAGTAGTATAGGACAAGGTATATTAAAAATTGTATCATTTATAACAGCAGGAAAACCAAAACTGCCAGTTTAGCATCTGTCTTTTTAGCAATAAACTATGACGACTATTATCTCAAAAGTACCAGAAAATAAGATGACCAATGACACAGAAAAAGAGCGGGGAAACCCTGCTCTGAGCAGCAGTAAACACTGGAGTTAGTCCTGAAGGAGAACATCACAGTAGGAAAATTTTTTTTTACTTAGGAAAACCTGCTGAGATTAATGACAGGTGAAAATCTGACATAACCTGTTATATTTTAGAGCATGTTCCCAAAAAAGAAACATGCTTTTCTAATTGGTATTTCTGTATGTTGTACATGGTAGAGGCACCTATAACATTAATATGGTTTATTCACGTGATTTCCCAGAGAAAGTTTTTTTAAAAAAAGACAGTATCTGATCACTTCTGAGTCTGTCAGCAATATTAGAAGTGTCAGACAAGGCCAGACACACTGTCCTGGCCTGTGTCCAATGCAGTGCTGCAGGGTGACGAGGGAGATGCGACGGCCATGTGGCAGGCGTTCAGGAGTTACCTGCATTCTGCGTATCCGTTCACTAGCACAGGGGTGCACTGCAGGGGGGCTGCAGGCTGCATTCACTCTTTCTCTTTACAACCTATTCCCTTCCCTCTCCTTCTCACCTGTCTTTCAGCTACAGGTGAGAAGTGAGATACTCACAGTAGTCACATGAGAAGAAAAGGCTGTGAAAGACAAGGCCAACACAAACTGGAAAAGCAGACTGACCCAACCTAGGGAATGGCTTGTGCTCAAAAGCAAAATGAGTTACAGACATCACTCTATCATGACATGGGAGCTGGTGGGAATTAAGCCTGGGAAAAAGGTGGAGAGTTCCTTGAGTAGCCTTAAAATTATGTAGTAAACCCCAGAGGAAGTCATGAAAAGATCAGAGGGGTGTATCCTTTTAACACTGTAGCCTGTCCTTTGAGCTCTGCTGCCAGCCAGAAACAGAAGTTCAAGCCTGGAGGATCACATCTCTCTTGCTCTGATTGTCTACAGGCTTTGGCAGGACCCCTGCATATCCACCTGCAGAAAAGCTCTGCTTAAAGTTGTTTAGAAGACAGAATTGATGTCAGGCTGTATCTGGGATGGGTGGAGAATTTATAGGTCACGTAGCCCTACTCCATGACACTCACACGTCACTGTTCACATGAGCAGGGTAGCTGGTTCACAGTTCAGCAATCAGTTCTTCCTCTGCTTCCCTTCACCCAGGCTGTGAGGCAGTGGTTGTAACTTAGATGGAAACAAATGCAGTGGTGCCAAAAATGCAAGCACAACTCTCTCATCTGCATAGTGCAGGAGATGAAGATAGGGAACATAAAGCTCTCTCCCAGCTTCAAATTTCAGAAGCTGTTAAAGCAAGTGGCAACTTTTATCTCCGTACTTTCCAAGGCACAATGTAGAAGCATGACATTTTGTATGAAAGAACCATATTTGACCAAGTTCTTTTCACTTTCTGCTCTCTTCTGCCTTTACCTTCTGTTAATATTGTACTCCAGACTCTTGAACTTGAAGCCAGGAATGCTTTTTTTGGACAGTCTTTTTAACCCAGTATGATCCATTGCACTCAAAGGAATTTACTTGGTAGCAGGCAAGTAAGTGAACACCTTTAGAGAACATGATGACACCCCAGCAGAAGGAAATTAACAGAAGGCATTAGCCTTGCAGAAAGGTGAGAATGCCATGACCTTGCATGGAGCACAGCATGAAACCATAGCACAGGAAATCAGCTGCGATCACAGTATGAGGTCCAACTTATTGACTAGATAGGTGGGCTCTTTCATAGAGGAGCATGGCGACAATACAGAAACCTGTATTGATTGGCTGGATCTCCATTCAAAGTGTCACCAATATCTCAGCACACCCTTGATCTTCCTTGCTGGAATGCTAAGATGAATGTTGTCTATAAGAGCCGGAGGCTTTGGCAAAAGCCACATGAAATGTGACCAACAGACCACAGCATCAAAGCTAAACCCTGAACATCTTGCTTGCAAGAGTAATCTCTCTGACAGAGGAAATTGTGCTCACCCAGAAGAATCAATTTTTCCTTTTATGGAAGTCTTTGCAATTTTCACTTGACATTCAACAAAGCTGGGGACAGTCTTTCATCTTCATTCACAAGCTGAAATCCTTTCGGACTTGCCACTGTTGAGCTACCATTGCACCAATAGCCATATGCCATTAGAAAAAAAAAAAAATTTTCTTTCCAGAAGGAGGGAAGATTTCATGAACACTCCAGAATAGTTTCCTACTATTGAGTGGCATATCAAATCCACTCTTGCTAAATGAGATATTCCTCTGACTTCCTTAGAAAGAACTGTTTTCTTCAGGAGTCTCGTACCTTCATTCCAACCATGGAGTCAGTTCCACAGGTATGTCAAACATCTCCCAGCAGATCACACATGTATTTTTCCCTACAGCCTGTAACAAAAAGAAAAGAACCAGTAAACATAAAGAATTTCCTCCCAAATACTGTCAGTCCTCTCTCAGTCCCAGGCCTTTGTCTGACATCACACTCTATCTACAGATGATTGTTTCCAGTTCTCAGACACACAATGTAAATATTTTTGCAAAGACGACATCTCGTTCACTGAATTTTTTGCTCCTTTAGGAGATATCCATGCTACACTACGGTGCTCTCTCCCTGCCTTCTAAGCAGCAAACTTGTGCTCTGTGGCAAGAGGTGGCATGAGGTGATCTGGTAGCCCTGGAGAACAAAAGCTTTCAAATCTCCCCCGGCTATACTGTGCCTTACTGCCCAGAGCTTCTGGCATTGAATCTGTCATATTGTGTAAGCATCATTTAGAGCAGAGGACATCACACTGTCAACAGAGACAAAAAGATGCTGAGTGGCTGGCTATAGAGTCATGGACACTGGACGTCAGCAGGCAAGATGTACTGCTATTAGAAGGCTGAAACTTAGGTGGAAACATTCCTTCCACACCATGCAAAATTTAATTCTTAAGTTTGTTGATAGCTCTTGAGAGTCATCTGCCTTGAAGGCATTCTGGGGAAGTCACTGGATAAAAGAAAAACAGAAGACCCAGAACTGACCTGTTCACATTTCACTTTTCATCAGCTCTTTGGTTTCTTTACTTTAGAATTCATTTCTGCTGTTTGTATTATTCAAATAGATATGACTGACTACTTTGACAGACCTGTCATTGGAACTTCACTTATTGCAGATTTCCCTCCTTATGTTATAACCCTCCACCATGTTCCACAATGAAAGGTCTGAAGGCTGCAACTCTACAGCAATAGCTTTCCCAGGCAGAAAAGGAAAACAGGTGAAGTGGGAGGGGAAGCAGTTTTCCATTGTTGTGCTAAAGGTTTGGACTGCAGCATAGACCCTTCAAACCTCATCTGATCTTGCCAGATCACTTGCATCCTCCCACTGGAAGACTAACTAAGCAGAAAACTTAAGTTCTATTGCTTTCAAGGAGTATAACTAAGAAACCAAACAATGCCTGTTGTTTGGAGGAGTGGGAGCTTCTCCATTCACTTCAATGAGCTTTGGGGGAGAGTTAACCCAAAGTGAAAGATCTACTGTGTTCCCCCTGGCACCACGAAAGAAACTCACACTCTACTGCCTCCTAAACCCTCAGCTTCTGCACTACGTGGGGTCGGTATGTTTGTAGTTCTGCTGTCTCAGAAATGTCAAGCTCATCAAAAGTTCATAAAGCCTTATCATCTGGATGTGTGTGATCACATAGGAAACTCAGCTTCACCCAGCAACTAGGTAGCCCAGCAGCAGGCATAAAACAGGACTCAGCCAACAAGCTTCACACTGCTGATATTCACATCTACGTTAACATTTGAAGCATGTGATATTGATCCTGCCACCCGAGGGCAGCCTGCATTGTAACCAGCACAGGCAGGCATGATGCCTGTCCCCTTGCCAATTCGACACTGAACTGGGACTCACAGCCAAATTCTGTTCTGACTCAGCTGCTTGGCAACTGGAAAGAAATAGCCTAGCCACCTAGCCTCTTCTCCAAAATATTCCAAGCTTTCCTAATGGAAAAAGACAGGCATGATTATCACCAGCTCTCTCCTCTGGAGTAGCCTGAAACAAACGACTCTTACTCTGCAAATATGAGTCAACCCTTTGGATGGTGGTGAGGAGAAGGTGGCAATGAGATAATCCCTAACTCTTTCTGGTTCCCCGCCTGCTAAGGAGAAGAAAGCAGACCGTACTGGCAGGCAAAGCTTATGGACCATTTGTCCAGGAAGGTATCGTAAGGGCAATGGCACTGATCTGTGGCGTAGCTGCCAAGAAGGTAGAAGACAGATAGATGAGCACTGGAAGAGCAGACAGACATACAACTCTCCCATGCAGTCCTGGAGATACAGAGCAATCTCTGCCTGCTTAGGTGAGGCACTCAAAGTCTCATCTCACCTCTCCTTTCTCACCAGCTTCCTCAGACGTGGAAAGGATATAAATAAACAAGGAATTGATTTTTTCCCAAAAATCCTCCCAATGGGAATCTCATCTTCCAGGCACACAGAAGCAAAAAGAAAAATGAAAAAAGACAAGCATTCACCATTTTCACAGGCAGTGTTTCAAAGACCCAAGCAGTCTTTCAACACCCCACTCCCACTACTGGCCACGGAAGGTCAGCATGTGTCAAGGGTATCATGCTACTCCCAGCATGTTTTTCTACATATATTCCTTTGTACTACTTTGCGTTGAAAAGGCAATCTGTTAAGGAATTCAGAGAGTTGTTTGCAGAGTTGGAAACAGTTCTTGCCATTTCTCTAACTTCTTTGTCTAGGACCATGACAGCGAAATCAGAGGAAGAGCAAAAGATATCCCTCTTTCCAACAATTTGTTTCTTTTCCAAAGTGATAAATCTGTACTTGTAACAGAACCCTGAGAGTATACGAACTCAATAGATGACCAAAGTCAGTAGTTATTTGAATTCTAAAAAGTAATCTGCTATTTAAATAACCAGTCTCTTAATTAAATGATCCAAAGCCATTTGTTATTTTTATTAAAAAATGAAATGAAACAATATGTGATTTCAATTTTTGTTTGAGATTTAATCAACCCTCTCAACTTTGCCAAAAGCATTTTAAATAAAACCTCTTTTTATAAATCAGAGATTTTAATAAAGTATTTCTAGTTGCCACTGTAATTGAATTATAATACTTTATTGCAATTGATGATGTTTCTCAGAAGAAATTATAAGTATATGGTATATGCAGACATGTTCTTTGCGAAATCACCCTGAGTAGCAGAAAGAATGTGGAATGAATTTAGCACCCCAGGATCCTATGGTTCTGGCAATAGAGAGGGAGAAAAACAAGCAAAATGAAAAACTGAAAAGATGCTGTTCAGCATGTAGCATTGGAAGGAGGTGTTGGAAGTGTAGTGGCGAGAAAGAGGATTTGGAGTTGATGGTTGCTCCCCAACAGAGACAGGGAGACGCTGATAGCAATGATGGTGCAGAGGGTAGGCAAAAGGGGACGAAGGCAAAAAGAAGCAGTCAGTGAAAGAAACTCGTAAACAGAGACAGGGGTGGTGTTCTGCACGTGATAATGGTGTGAGAGGAGAACAAAGTGTTGTACAGGATGACAGAGAAAAGCATAAGGATAGAAATCGCAGGCAAGCCTGTTAACTGCTGCCACAAATAGAGGAAAAGAAAGACATTTGAAGAGAAATGTTCTTAAAGGAAGAACTCAAAAATATATTCCTTGACCCTAGGGTAATGCCCTGATTGGGCAGAATCAGTGTATATTATGGCAAATTTACTGATGATGATATATTATAATTTGAATGAGAGAGACACCAGAGTAAATTGAATCAGAACTTATTGCCCGTAAGTAGACAAACTGTAGGGGCAACCAGGCAGGCTGAAAAAGCTTTCTTTTTGAAACCATTAAGATTTAAAATTGAACAAATTTCTTTACCTGTCTGGGGCTCCTGGACCACTATTCGGAAGAGATTGTTAGAATGATTCAATGATGAAATAACATTCAATAATAGGGAAATAGAATTTAAAATACCAGAAGAAAATGGTATTTAAATTTTAAGCTTGGCTCTTACTGAATCTCAAGTTAAGGAGGAAGAAATTATACAAGAGATAAAAGACCAGATATACCCAGGGGTATGGGCCTCAGAAATCCCTGCAAGGGCTAAAAATGCAGAATTGGTAGTTGCTAAACTCAAAGAAGGAACAAGGCCTGTTACAATAAAACAATATCCTTTGAAATTGGAAGACAGGCGAGAAGTGAAAAACATTATAGAAGAATTTATGAAATTTGGATTACTGATTGAGTGGTCCTCAGAGTATAACATTCCTATTTTGCCTGTCAGAAGGCCCGATGGAAAAACTTATTGATTAGTACAGGACCTGTGGGTGATAAATCAGATAGCTGAGGGTTTGTATCCGGTTGAGGCAAACCCATACATTTTACTCTAAAAGAAACTTATGAATGGTTTACAGTATTAGATCTGAAAAATGCATTCTTTTGCCTCACCTTGGCCCCTGAAAGTTGCGAGTTATTTGCCTTTGAATGGGAAAACCCTGATTCAAGATGGAAAATCCACTTAATATGAAAAGTGTTATGCCAAGGATTCAAGAATAGCCCTATCATCTTTGGAAATCAATTAGCTAAGGAGCTAGAGGCTGGGGTGAGACCTACAGGAAACAGAACTCTTTTGCAATATATAGATGATAATTTGATATCCACAGAAAGAGAAAAGAAGGCAAAAAATTGGACTGTGAGTTTACTAAATTTCCTAGGACTAAGCGGTCATCAAGTTACACTGGAGCTTACTGAAGGACTGCAAGTAATTATATAGACAGATTCAAAGTATGCTTTTGGTGTAGTACATGGTCATGGAGCAATCTGGAAAGAGCAAGGACTTTTACCCAATAAGGAAAAGGTATTAAACATGCAGATATGATATTGCAACTTTTAGAAGCAATTTGACTTCTGACAGCTGTGGCCATCATGTGTTGTAAAGGACATCAAAAAGGTAACACTGACAAGGAGGTGGGTAACGAATTGGCTGATTATAAGGTGAGGCGAGCAGCGGAACAAGGTGAGATATTAAATTTGATCCCTGAAAAATCTTTATCACTAACTGAAATGGTAGAATATGATTAAAAAGATAAAAAACTAATTAAAGACTTAAAGGCTAAGATTAATTCATCAGAATGGGTAACAGTCAAAGACAATAGAATAATAGTTCTTTTTAAGATATTATGGAATTTGATAAAAAGAGAACAAGACAAATTAAAGAAATTTGCTATGAGTGTCTAAGCTTTGCCCAAGGTAATGATATCGGAAAGGAATTTACAAAGTATAAAGAAAGGGGGGAATTGCTATCCAACAATGAAGGGGTTAAAACTTTTGTGTAAGAATTTCATGAAGGGTTTAGTAGGTGGTTTACACATACCTAAAGAACATAACAAGATGACCATTCCTGAAGCTGCCAGAAGTGATTAGAAGGGAGACTCTTCATTCAGAACTGTCTGCCCTTGAAGGGAACATCCCGCAAAATGTATAAACTTTGTTCTCATGTTTTTCTGAATTGTGAACATGAGCAGCAGTGACTTGGGGAAAAGGTAATTCTGGCAGGGGGAGATCGTGACCACTGACTCATGAACCACCTACCCTAAACATACCCCAGACCAAAAAGAAAGGGGCAGAGGAAGACAACTGAGCATGGGAAATAATTTAGATGTAAAAAGAGAGAAAATTAACCACTTTTTTCACAGAATAAAAAGGAACATGTAAACACGTTATGAATATACATGATTGCAGTGTATAACTAAGTTTCTGTGCAGGGGCCAGGTGTGCAAACCAGGAGGAGATATCCCCTGTGCACCCAGCGTCGCAATAAAGAATGCCTGCTTTCTAAAACTCCAAAACAACTCTTGGAAAGTTCAATTACACCACTTTTTCGGGTATCAAACCCATCCACCCAGATTCAAAGCTCTGTTTGTTCACTGGCCCAAGATGCCCAAGAGATGTTGAGTTCCAACCTTGTGTGCTAGAATCAAAATCAGACAATAATGGTCTACTGTGGCCCCTGGGCAAGATGAAATGCTGTCCTGTATCCCTTCGATCACTAATCCATGAGAACCTCCATGTCAGTCACTCCTGAACAGACCTTCCTGATATCACTGCTGTCTCTTTGCACCCACTGATGTCTGTAATGGCAGCTGCAGCAGCTCCCAATTACAGAACATCCTCTGTTGCACCTCATGATCACACCTTTTGGTGCTTGGTTTCTTCAAGTTGTATTCAAATGCTGTCATATTTTATGTCACTTGACTACCTTAATTTTTCTGATAGAATTTCAATCTTTTTAATTCCCAGCATTTTCTTCTCATTGTCAAGCTAAGTGTCCCTTTTGGCCACACTGATTACAGAGATCCCATATAAATCCTGTCTTTTCTGCTTTTCTGCATCTCTCGTGCACCCTTGTTCAGAAGAATCTAAGAAACGCTACGTTACACCACACTGACAATTCCACTATCTCTGTGTCCTGTCCTTTATAGCAGCCAAAAGCAGGGGACTAAATAAGAACAGAAGAACAGATCAAGCCCTAGAGTTTACTTCCCTCCAGTACTTCCCTGACTTGCAACAGTTTATGGGCCCAGCAAATGATAATCAACAGCTGATGACTACCTATTTAATAACCCTCAAAGAATTTGTCTTCCTTGACTTGCCCAATATCCTTCTTGAAAGCACATAAATTTCCAGCATCCTCAACATCCTACAGCATGGAGTTCCACAACTAAATGCAAGCTAAATGAAGAACCACTTGCTTCATTTGTATTAAAGCTGCTAGCAACTAGTTTCATATCATTACCCTGGGCTCTGCACTAGAAAAGACAGTGAACAGTCAACTCCTATTCATATTCTGTGGCATGAAATTATTTATTATTTTCCCCTAATTCCATCTAGTATTTCAAGAAAATCATAGTGCAATTTTCATTTTGCTTGGGTCATATCAGCTTCTGTGGTTTTACTTTTTTCTTTCCTACTTCTTAGCATACGCTGTGAGGCATATACGAAGCAGAACGCACAGAATCAAAGCAAAGAGGGAAAATTAATACCATGGAATTGTTGTCAACAACCTAACCCATGCTAGCACATAAATCTGGTCTTCAATATTAAATGCTGCATATGCAAAGAGGGGCAGAAAATGTTATGAATTTCCTATCTGCACAACTGTACCAGGCTGTGAGTGGCCAGTCACATCTCCTGGAATCTCAATCCCATGTGATCAGTACTAAATGTCATCTATTGGTAATATCAAAACTGCGTCCATCCCTCATCTGCTGCTGGAAATGGGCATGCCTGAAGCATATTTGTGTCTACATCCCTAAGTGTCTTATG
Source organism: Tauraco erythrolophus (assembly GCF_009769465.1). Classification (NCBI taxonomy): domain Eukaryota; kingdom Metazoa; phylum Chordata; class Aves; order Musophagiformes; family Musophagidae; genus Tauraco; species Tauraco erythrolophus. The sequence continues at coordinate 65,498,950 of NC_141496.1, forward strand.
AGGATATGAAGCACTGGCAAACATGAGTTCTTCGGCAAAATGCAAGTTAGAACACTTTGTTCACCTCTGTAGTCAGAGACACTTCATTTTGATGTATGCTTTTCCTACTGATTTAAGTGAGAATTTTGCAATAGGTTCAGTTTAGCAACAGCCTCATTTCCTGGTCAGTCACTGACTGCAAGACCAAGCAGACGTCATGTGTTGCTGTTCTAATTTTTTGCCTTTGGTGTCATAGCTAAGAATTGCATGAGATAGCAGAGATTCTAGCAGCCCAGAAAGCCAGACGTATCCTAGGCTGCATCCAAAGAAGTGTGGCCAGCAGGTCAAGGGAGGTGATTCTGCCCCTCTACTCTGCTCTCGTCAGACCCCACCTGGAATACTGCCTTCAGCTCTGGAGTCCCCAACACAAGAAGGACATGGAGCTGCTGGAGCGAGTCCAGAGGAGGGCCACGAAGATGATCCAAGGGCTGGAGCACCTCTGCTATGAAGACAGGCTGAGAGAGTTGGGGCTGTTCAGCCTGGAGAAGAGAGGGCTCCGGGGTGATCTTATAGCAGCCTTCCAGTACCTAATGCGGGCCGACAGGAAAGCTGGAGAGGGACTTTTTACAAGGGCATGTAGTGATAGAACAAGGAATAATGTTTTTAAACTGAAAGAGGTAGATTTCCATGAGATTTAAGGAAGAAATTCTTCACTCTGAGGGTGGTTAGGCACTACAACTGATTGCCCAGAGAAGTTGTGGCTGCCCCATCCCTGGAAGTGTTCAAGGCGAGGTTGGATGAGGCTTTGAGCAATCTGATGTAGGCAAAGGTGTCCCTGCCCGTGGCAGGGGGGTTGGAACTAGATGATCTTTGAGGTCCCTTCTAACCCTAACCATTCTATGATTCTATGATTTCAGTTCAGTAGGACTTCTCTCCTTTTGCCTCACTGTGAGACCATAGAAAGTTAAGAGATGCTTCTAGTGCTTTCAAATCAGCTGTTGAAAGCCATAATTGAATTCAGAATTCTGAATACACTGCATCTCCTCTCATACTGGCATAAAGTATTGCAAGAAATCGGAGAGCTAGTTAGCAGCAACAGCAAGATAATACTACCCTTTTCAGACAGAAAGAGAAGTGGCAAAAAATGATCAATGGCAGGGGACAGACTGCAAGGTGATGGAGAATACCCCAGTCTTTCCCTGTTCTTAGCATTTTCACTAGGTAGTTCAAGCCTAGTCTTTTGGTGGAAGGAGGAATGAATCTAGACCAGGCATGGCCTTGCTCCAGTGAGCATCTTAGGCTATATCTGACCTTCAGAGAATCTGCACAGCTGGTTCAAATGATCCTTCCTGCCCCTGTACTCAGATCCTGCTTGGGAATTGGTACATACAGAATAGCTGCTCTTTTTTCACGTTGCTTTCTTTCTCTTGATTTTGCCTTATAACCAGTAGAGGAATACAGCGGAACAGTAGTTAAAGGCTTTCAGAATTTGTCTGGACACATAAATGCAGTGCTTACTATGAGTATACACTGAAAGCAGATTCCAGTGGGCATGGCTGTAAACAGTAGACATGGTGTTAGCCATATGTACAGAAGGGCTTCACTGAAGGGGCAAAACAGTGGCAAACATAAATATGCCTTGGAAGCTGCAAAACTACTAAGAATATCTTCAGAGGGATGTAAGGTACATACTTGCAATGCCTTCAGGAGACCTCAGGAAGTTCACCAGATCTGCAATCAACTGTAACTCATGACCAACAGGCCAATAACCCTAAGAACCACCCATAAGCTTTTGAGCCTGGGAAGCTCAGAGTTCTCACTGGCCTTTGCCTCTCTGGGGAACTTCAGGATTTCCTCACCTTATCTGGAATGTAATAAACTGTAGTGAGTTCAGATGTCTTTAAAAGGGTTCTGACAGAAGCTTCTAATGAAGGTGAAGCGCATACCTATCTTCTACCAAATGTTTGTCTCTGGTTGTGACTGGTGCGCCCTACTCCTAACCCCTGGTGTTATGATTTGCATGACTAGTGCCATCTGATGAAGCAATTGGCCATCAGTCATAAACAAGCTGGTCACATACCCATGCCCCCTTTAAAAGTGTCCTGGGTGCCAGACCAGTCAGAGTGACGTACACAGGGGAAAAACGAAGCATAACATCATGTGGGCACCCCTTATAAAAATACACAGCTGTAAGTCTTAGGTAGGAATAGGACCGGAGCTGCTGCTGAACAGGCCTCTGATGCCCTCACCAAAGGGCATCCATCATTGACTACTTCTCTGAGGGCTGAGCAACTTCTTCTATGTGTACTTTGAGACTTTGAGCTCAAGTTATGATTGGTGTGTTAAAACTACACAAGCTACAGAGTGTCCAGGTAAAATAAAGTTCTGGTTGTAACAACAACTTTGTTGCATCCTCATTCTACTGAGGATCCCTAAAGAATCTGCTTGTCCCCATAGTGTTTGGTGACACTGATATGACAGGAAAGCACTGAGAACCAGTGAGGAGAAAACTCCTAATTCATCTGTGTTGCCTTGCAGGGTGTTAGGAGAGAAAACAGGTTTCTGTCTGCCACAACAGAAACAATACTAGTGAAACAAAAAACGAAACTTGTTGAGAAATCCTCTGAAGTAGGGTGAAGGCATGAGGCATGGAAAGCAAAGCACCATCAATTCCCCAACAATTTGCCTCAAGAAGGATTGTTTAGCATGGAAGCACCCAGAATACTTAAATGGATTTCCTAAACTCTAGGAAAATGGATTTTTTCCTCCATAGGCTCTGGGTTTCATGAAAAAAGTGAAAGGCTCTGGTGGTCTCCCTGTATATTTGAAGTCACATATAGGATTTAAGGTCCAACTCCTACTAAGTTCCCACATTAGTAATTTAAATATGCTGCTTAGGAGATTTCTTAAATGACATTTCCAACCAAAAGATACTGTTAACATCCTCATTACAATAATGTTCTTCGAACTATTAATATATACCAAAGAGGTAGTGCATGTAGTTACAGAAAATCATTCAAAGCTGAGAAAATACTGTCATTTATATTCAGTGTCAAAATTAATAAGTATTATAAAATTAGACTTATGCATAATTCAGGTTATTCCTAATATAACTTGGTCATTTTTAGCCATCTGTAAAAAGAGAGGGCTGCAGTTTAATTGGAAAATGGTCATCATCTTTTTTTTTTTCTACTTTATATATTTGCAGTGTATGTGAACATGCTCTACTGAAACAGAGATAAAACCTACTTTTATTATAAGCGAGTATCACGTGTCCCTTAACCCCCAAGGCTCATGGCAAAATACAAAAGTATAAAATTATTATTTGTCTTAGGCTTGATTTCACACTAGAAAATGCCTACTCACAGCCATAAAGGAGAGGGTAAGAAGAAAAGGAGATTTTTCAGTGAGCAAGCTGAATCTTAAATGGAGGCAAACCTGCCCAGACCTTCCTAGAAAGCAGAGGTTTGATATTATGTGGGAAAGGGAGGGGAAAGCAAGAGTACCCAGAGACAGGAGCTTGGAGAGGCTGAAAGAAGCCCAGGGAATGGTATTCGTAATCCCAACACTGATCATGGTGTAATTCTCTGCAGCTTGAGAGGTGTTTCACAGGCTGCTCCCAGTAATTTGGGGAGTGATGGGGGATGAAGACCTACACAAGGTAAATGTTTTGATCATTGTGGCACTCCTGTGTTTCTGAGTCAGCATTTAGGGTCTTCTACTGACCTGAGAGCCACCAAACTCATTCAGAAATTTAGCTGACTTCTTTTGTCGCTCAGATCTGGAGAAACAAGTTCACGTATGTAGAAAGAAAAAATGCTCACTCTTGATGCAGTCTTGCAAAACCAAGTGATGATTTGAACTAGCAGATATATTGAGGAAGCCACATGAGACTGGCAGCTGCTAATAAAGTAGTCCTTCCCTAGACTCAGATTAATTCTATGCTGGGGTTTGATGTGAAGCTACCAAAGTGCTCACAAAACCTAGCATCTTTACAGACTGTGTATCTGATGGTCAGCACCAGTCTACTCACCATTCCTTACAGCACCAAGCAATTACTATTCATTTAAAGAAAAGAATTCCCTAAAGTACATAGCTTCCTAGTGGTTTCCACACTGACTGAAGCTTGCATTAAAAGGCAGAAGTTGAGCCACTCTTTCTTCTCTATGGCAATTTCTTGTTTTCATCTTCTCATCAAGATTCAGTCCACTAAAACAGACACCTGTGGTACGCATAAGAGGCAGAGGCCCTATTCTGGTTTTGGCTGAGATAAAGTTAACTTTCTTCTTAGTAGCTTGAACAGTGCTGTGTTTTGGATTTAGTAAGGGATTTGGCATGAGAAGAATCTTGATAAAATACTGATGGTTTTAGTGGTTGCTAATAAATCAAGGACTTTTCAACTTCCCATGCTTTGCTGCTGTGCAGGTGCACAAGAAGCTGGGAGGGAGCGTAGCCAGAGCAACGGACCCAAATTGGCAATGGGATAGAATGATAGAACATGTCAAGTTGGAAGGGACTCATGAGATCAACAAGTTCAACTCCCTGCTCTTCACAGAACTACCTAAAACTCAATCATACAACTAAAAGTGTTGTCCCGATGCTCCTTGAACTCCAACAGGCTTGACGCTGTGACCGACCACCCTCTCAGGGAAGAACCTTTTCCTAATGTCCAATCTGAACCTCCCCTGATGCAGTGTCATTCCATTTCCTCATTCCTATTGTTGGTCATCAGAGAGAGGAAGGAGATCAGCACCTCCCCCTCCACTGTCTCCCTTCAGGAAGCTGTCAGCTACACATACCATGTGACATCATGCTGTTGTGGTTTATCCCAGCCGGCAACTAAACACCACGCAGCTGTTTGTTCACTGGGACGGGGAGGAGAAAATAAAACAAAAGACTCGAGGGTTGAGACAAGGACAGGGAGAGATCACTCACCAATTATGGTCACAGGCAAAACAGGCTGGATTTGGGGACAAATAAATTTGATTAATTACCAATCAAATCAGATGGGATAATAAGAAACAAAGCCAGATCTTAAAAATACCTTACCCCCACCCCTCTCTTCCTCCTGGCTCTACCTCCTCCCCTCTAGTGGCGCAGGGGGGTGGGGAATGGGGAGTGCAGTCACTTCATCACATGTTGTTTCTGCTGCTCCTTCCTCTTCAGAGGGAGGACTCCTCACACTCTTCCCCTGCTCCAGCATGAGGTCCCTTCCCACAGGAGACAGTTCTCCACAAACTTCTCCTGTGTGACTCCTTCCCTTGGGCTGCAGTTCTTCATGAACCGCTCCAGCATTGATCCCTCCCATGAGTTGCAGTCCTTCACCAACAGGCTGCGACAGTGTGGGCTTCTTACAGAGTCATGACTTCATCAGATGCAACCACCTGCTTCAGCGTGGGGTCCTCCATAGCTACAGGTCTTCACAGACTGCTCCATCATTAATCACTAGCTCCAGCACAGGCTTCACATGGAGTCACAGGCTTCTTCCAGTGCAGCCACCTGCTCCAGCATGGACTGCTCCACCATTAATCTCCATGGGCTGCAGAGGGTCAGCCTGCCACCTCACCACGAGCTGCAGGGGGGAATCTCAGTTCCAGCACACCTTCTGCCCCTCCTTCCTCACTGACCTTAGTGTCTGCATAGTTGTTTCTCTCACGTCCCACTCCTCTCCACTGCAGCTGTGCCAGGGCCTGACCAGCCCAACGCACTCTGCCAGCCCCAGTGGGATGAGGTCCCGAGTGAGCACTCCAGGAGCACGGAGCTTTGGAGCACTCCAAGCCACTTCAGCTGCAGCTGCCACCCCACTGCCAGTCAGGTGAGGGGCAGAGGCACAGCCCAGCAGAGACAGCCACCCACACCCACTCCCTCTCTCCACTGCAGGTCCTGCGGGTTTCTTTGTCCCTTCTTAAATATGTTATTCACAAAGGTGCTGATTGGCTTGGCCCTGGCAAGAGGCAAATCTGACTTGGCCAGGCAGGTCCGACTTGGTGTCAGGGAAGCTTCTGGCAGCTTCTCACAGGAGCCATCTTTTTAGCCCCTGTCCCCATTACCAAAACCCTGTGACACAAACCCAACACACATAGTCATCATATAAAGTTGGTGGAAGAAGAAGGCAGGGAGGCAACATTCGGAGTTACAGTGTTTGTCTTCCCAATTAACCATTATGCATGATGGAGCCCTGCTTTCCTGGAGATGGCTGAACATCTGCCTGCCAATGGGAAGCAGTGAATGAATTCCTCCTCATTTTGCTTTGCTTGCGTAAGCAGCTTTTTCTTTACCTCTTAAACTGTTTTTATCTCAATCCATGAGTTTTCTCACTTTTACTCTTCTGATTCTCTCCCCCATCCCACTACAGGGGAGTGAGAGAGAGGCTGTGCGGTGCTTGATTACTGGCTGGGGTTAAACTGCAACTGGTCCTAACTCCTTAAGCAGACAAGGATTTAGCTATCTGTTTATCTCAACTTATTTCTCAACCATAGGCAAATCCAACATACAAAGTTTCTACAGATTTTTTGAAAACAAGTAGCCTGACAGGGGGTTGCAAATTAGACTTCCCATTTCCATAAAACCAGAGGTGTAATTCTAACAGTTATTGTTGTCCTATGAACCAGCCCATCAGCCTGTGTAGGTTTGCCAGCCAGGCAGTGTACACATAAACAGGAGCTGCCAATATCCTTCCTGGACAGAAAAGCTCATTCTTGCTTCTCAGTAAAAACAGTAAATCGCACTGGCACAGAAGGTAGATATCTCTCATGTTAGAGACCTAGCAGGAAAAAGATGTGCAGCCAGTTGGAAAATGTGAATCAGGACTGTGAGTGCACCAGTAGGCTCTGCAATCTCTTGCTCTCCAAGGGTCTGGCTGCCTTTATGTAGCCAGCAGGTCGAGGGAGGTGATTCTGCCCCTCTACTCTGCTCTCATGAGACCCCACCTGGAATACTGCATTCAGCTCTGGAGTCCCCAACACAAGAAGGACATGGAGCTGCTGGAGCGGGTCCAGAGGAGGGTCATGAAGATGATCCGAGGGCTGGAGCACCTCTGCTATGAAGACAGGCTGAGAGAGTTGGGGCTGTTCAGCCTAGAGAAGAGAGGGCTCCGGGGTGATCTTATAGCAGCCTTCCAGTACCTAAAGGGGCCTACAGGAAAGCTGGAGAGGGACTTTTTACAAGGGCATGTAGTGATAGGACAAGGGGCAATGGTTTTAAACTGAAAGAGGGTCAATTTAGATTAGATATAAGGAAGAGATTTTTCACTCAGAGGGTGGTGAGGTACTGGAACAGGTTGCCCAGAGAAGTTGTGGATGCCCCGTCCCTGGAAGTGTTCACGGCCAAGTTGGATGAGGCTTTGGGCAACCTGGTGTAGTGGAGGGTTTCCCTGCCCACGGCAGGGGGGTTGGAACTAGATGATCTTTGAGGTCCCTTCCAACTCTAACGATTCTATGATTCTATGATTTGCATGAGACTTACTAAATGGAAAAAATACATCATATTCATGGAGTTTTTTGAGCTAAAAATAGTAGGAAGCTGGGGGATCCTCAAGGGGAATATCAGATACATGTGCCCTATTCTTACTCTCATGTGGTTTTGTACATGATGATTAGAGACAGGTTGGTCATCCAGGGAGGGCCTTCATATGAAGTAACACTGTGTCACATTATGACACAATGGTAGGTCGATAGAGGATAGAGAGGGGCACTACCTCCAGCCCTTTTCAGTTTGACCAGTCTACCAGTTTCCCAAGAAAGACGAGACCCTTGTATCTGACCTGCCTGCCACACCCTGTTTAAGGAGAAGGGGGGTCACCTCGAACCCTTTACAATTTGGCTGGTCTGTCAGACTCACGCTGACAGTGTCACTGGACAAATCCCTCTGGACAGCCCGCTACGTCGGAAGGGGATCATCTGACCTGTTCAGTGACCCACACGGGCAGTGACACTGGGACAAATCCCTTATCTCCCCTGTACCAATTGTTGAAGTTTCTGGAACTTATGTTTATAGATGACAAATTTTATTACATATGCTCATGACAGGATACAGATTCAAACATAGCTGGTGATAGATACTGACTGTGAAAATAAGACTTATCAATGTCAATTCTAACTAGTTAGCAAGATGTTACTAAGTAAATGCACATAACAGAGCTCTTACCCAATAGTATCCCTACATGGGGGCAGAAGAGAGATCTAGCATGTCGACTGATCCCAGACATTCTGATGGAGGTCTTTCCCGAACGCCCCCTTCTCTTAAGCCCAACACTCCCTCTACTTTCAGGCGGAGCTTGAGTGACTCTAGTCATGCATATCTTTGTCAGGATTGGTGTAAATTTTCCTTGATTCGATTTAAAGGTGTAGGCTACAACAAATTCAGGGCACATGCTCAGTGAGGGGTGGTCACAGCCCAGAGGCAGGTAGTTTTTGAGATGGAGGTGTGTTTTGGTATTATAATGACATTATAATGTGCAAGGTTCACCTAAAGGACAAGAATTTTGCAACTATTTAAGCATTTACATGGCCAAATTTCCATGGCTAGGTTTTGGCACCCTAACTCCATTCACCACCACTGTTGAGGCAACAGCTGCAATCCGTCTTTCTTGACAGCTGTGCAGTTCCCTTTGCCAGCCATTCTCTATCTCTGGAGAGATAGATGTGGGACAAGCCGTGGTACCTTTGTACCACTCTGCTCCCCATTTCAAGGATATTGTAGGTTCTGTTCGGCCAGGGAAGACCTTGTCCATGCCAACCACATTCCGTTCCTGGGAACAGTAGCTGTGTCTCGCGTCAAAGCTACTCTAATACTACAGCTTGTGAGCTGATCTTTGCAGAGCAGTGTTCTTCCATTCCCCCCATTTCAGTTATTTTCCCACACACTGATGTCCTTATGTTCCTATATTGTTATGCTTAGATTTGCAACAGAGAGACTGAATTAGTCTGCCGAGAGTAGACACATCTAGCAAAACTAACTCGGTTACAGCTAGAAAAAATAACAAAATATTTTTTGTGCTAAACTTGTATTCCAGTAAAAAAATTCTGACCATTTCTAACAGCTTGAAGACATGCATCAGCAGACAGCAACCACAGCTTAGCAACCGTTATCAAAGTGCTTGTCTTTCAGCTTCCCTATGAGGATGATGAAGTATGTAAACAAGACCAAGGTATTAGTCATTTTTAAATTACATAAATTGTTACGGGAATACCTCATTGTGCCTCCTAGGAAGGGAGTAATTCCTGTTAAACTGAAAAACCTATACAATTAGTAACCACATGCTAGAAGATATCTGTCTGTCACCAGTTCTCCCTCATCACTGGCAAGTGAACAGGCCATTGCAGGCCTAATACAGACCTGAGTCTCCTAAATCACTGCTCTCTGCATATCTAATAAACACTTGGACTTAAAAACAATATGCAACTTCAAAGGAACAAAAATGCAGCCTTGAACTGTCATGTAATATTCCATTTGCACAACTAAGCTTCATTTCTAATGTATGTCACTCATGACAGCTTGTGAAGCAACACAGTGATCACGTAATTATTTGGGATGTTCCTATGTGAGTTCATCATGCCTCTCTTTAGCAGCAGAGAGAGCCTTATGGCAGGTCACTCACTAGAAATTCCTGAGTGGGTGCTGATACGGGACGAGGTACCGGCTCCCAGCTGAGTGACTGAAGACAGCAAACAGCCTGCAGAGCATTTACTGCAGCCTCCCAAAGGCACAGCCCTGAAAATGATCAGCATCTGGAAAGCCAGCATTTTCCTCTGCCTGTTTTTGTCAGTGGTCCAATTGACACTCACTTGAAATGCTAGCAGAATTGGGCCTGAATATTCTGTCTTGGAAGGCAATGGCCATGTGCATGGAGGAAGTACAGGCCAGAGACAATCATGAATCCAGCTTCCCCAGAAACAGTATGTGATTACAGTGCAGGCGTAACATCACCAGCAACTCAGCTCATCTCTCATCCCTTGCCATTTGCCCTAGAAATATATAGAGTGTGCCTCAGATCCCCAATTCCTATGATTAAAATACCCAATACTGACATTTCTCAAAATCTGCTGGGTCTATAATTGTCCAGGTGGGGATAAACAGGTTTAATGGGTCATTTTCAATTTGAGCTCCTTGTGGTGGATGAGCGCAAGGGTTCCTCCTGAACACTGAGCCCAGCTCTGTCCTGTTATGCAACATTTCTTGTTCTGGCCTTGCTTCAAGAACACTTGAAAGTCAAGCTGGGAAACAGATCCCATGGTGGCATCTCCTTTGTCTACATACGCTCCCTTATCCCTGCCCCCAAAATCTGTTCTGCTTTGCTAACTCCAAACAGTATTGGGAAGAACATAACACCCAGCCTAGCTTTGGCTGGCAGTGTGATTTCAATTGCAGTGAAACACCATGAGGATCAGTTCCCTGGAGGAAGCAGGCACAAAGCAAGATTAAATGATTTGAGGCAGGAAGCAAGCATACAAAGCAGAATTTAAAGTCTAGGAGTTTAATACCTGTAGGATTCCCAGCAGGGACTCTATCTGCTATGAAAACTGCATAAACATCCTCAAAAACGAGTATGGGAGTAAATGAATCACAGTAGCCACTCCTTTGTCACTGAGAGAAAAAGAAGAAAATCGTCCACTGTATTCCCAAACTGCAAGACTAATAACTAACTCTTGCTGCTTTTGGCATGAGGCTGTATAGAGTCTCTTCTGCAGACTCAGGCATGACACTCACTGCGTCATGGTGAACAGCCTTCTAACAAATGGCTCTTGTTTAGTTACTCTGCAGATCTATTTGCATATGGAGGACAAAGGAGCAGAGAAGCAATTTCCATACCAAAACCAGTTGTACTTACTTGCACTCAGCTACAATGAATGACTTTGCTTTCCAAATTTATCTTTTCAGAAAGCAGTCCATGTGTTTGTGTGTGTGCATGTTTGTGTGTTTGCGTATGCCTATACACACATACATACATGGACACCTAACTGAATAGATGCAAGAGCACAAGATTTGGTAGATGGCTGGTCAGATGCTCAGCTGACTTATAAGCACATACTCCTGAGGTAAATTTTCAGGAAAGTTGTTTTGTTACCTCCTCCCGGTCCCAACTGCTTTTGGAAAAAAAGAGGAGAAAGGCTTTGTCAGAGCTCTTCAGCTTGAAACTGCCCCTTCCACAGCACTTTCCCTACCTAAGTATTTCTTATCAGCATGAAAGCAAATATTCTGCCTTCCCCTTAGTGTACCTCAAAACTCTTCTGAAAAGTACTGTCTGTTACCCCAGTGTCGTGGTTTAGCTCAGCCGGCAGCTGAGCTACCACGCTGCCGCTCGCTCAACTCCTCCCTCCGGCAGGATGGGAGGAGAAAAAAAAAATCAGAACGAGAGGGGCGAGACCAGTAGGTTGGGATAAGGATGATTTAATAGAACAGTATCAGGAAAAGGGAAAAGAAAAACAGGGTAAACAACTCTGAACGTATAAACGCGAAAACAATACGAACCGACCGCACGCGAAACGCGACGCACCGCCCGCTCCCGATCACCGAAGCGAACCCCTCCCCCGGCTGCTCCCCCAATATATACCCTGAGCATGAGCCACATGGTATAGAATAGCCATTGGCCAGGCTGGGTCAGCTGCCTGAACCGTGTCCCTTTCAGCCTCCCGCGAAAAAGAAAAAAAAAAAGGAAGGAAAAAAAAAAAAAAAAAAATTAACCCTTTCCCGGCCCAACCCAGAACACCCAGGAAGCCTGCTTACCACTTACGCATTGAAGGAACAGGAATACATTGGTGCTTCCATCTTGAGGCACAATCCTTGTGCAGCCAAGAAGGGGAGAGGTGGATGTACCATGAGGCCTGCTTTCTAAATTCACCTGTACTTTTTTCCCACTTGTTGCTCACTTACGGCACCCGTACAGAGCTCACAGCTACCTGTGCAATGCCTTGTGTTCTGTACCAGCTGGGCTGAGGGTGAGAGGGGCAGAGATGGTGCAGGGCTTTTTCTGGATCTCAGTAAGAAATGTTCAACAACAAATGGCACAATAAAATAGTGGTTTTGATGAGATAGAACAAACAGACAACTTCTTTTGAGAGCCAGAAGGAGCAGACATCACAGCTGAAAGCAAAACTAAAGCTTCCTTCCAAAAGGCGTTCTTTCTTGATCTCTCTGAAGCAGCCTCTTCAACTAGAGTTGATGCTTACTGTCACAGTTTGCCTGATGGAGTGTTTCAGGGAGGCTCTTAGGGCAGCAGTCTGGGAAGGGTGACTGCACAAGTGCACAAACACTTGTGTTACTCTGCTGTACCTCGTTCTGGGCTAGGCATAAATACACAACAGCTTCAGCAACTCCAAATAGCCTTTAAAAAATGTATTGAAGGTGCTATCCTGGTGTTGCAACATTGCCTTTTCCTTCCTGCAGAACCCAGGAAGCCAGTTGGAAAGGGACAGGATGGATACCTCAGTAATACAAATCCATGGTTACAACCAAGCTCTGTGCTACCTGTCTGTATGCTTCACTAGGGGTGCAGAGAGTTTCCTGTCCTTTATTCACTCTCCACTTAGGAGACCATCACTAATACTGGGCTCTGGATACAGCACCTTGATGAAGCAGAAGATCAGAAACCTATGAGGAGCAAAAGAGAAGGAAGATCCTGAAATACTGTGCTGAAAGCAGGGCTTCACCTAACGATCAGTAGGATGTATCCATGCCCTTCCAACGCCAGGATCAAGAAATCTGATATATATAATGTTGCTCATGAGAAGGTTTCAGGCTGCAGCTCCAGACTTTTCCCTATGTTATCACTTCACTACGGGCTCCAACACGGCATCATCATATGGCAACAGCCCTTGTGGCATTCTCAGGCAATGGTACTTGGGAGCATCTTTCTACCCAGCACTTTCTCCAAGCCTCTTCCTCTAGTAGAAGCTGGGCATCTGAACAGGAGCTAAATTCCTAAATACAAACGCCTATTTCTTACTGGCCTGTTCTCTCTTCAAATAGTAGCCTAGAGAAACATGTGCTTCACTAAACATGAGCAGAAACAAAACAGCTCAAGAACCTGGCTCCAGCTACAGAGAGATTGTCTTTGCCAAATAAGGACTCTGAAGTACTTGTAAGTGGCCTTGACTACAGCATGGCAAGCAGCTTTTTATGTAAGGTGTCATCCCCTAATATTATGCAACAACCTCATCTTTCTTTAGGTAAAGATATTTTCTGGGTGGGTGTTAAGGCATCCCATTAACATATCAGGCTTCTGTTTTTCCCACCTGGGCCACACACCAACCTAGGATGAGTCAGAGGTGGGTTGCAAAAGGCAGCGGATCAGAGTGTTAAGGCATCCCCTTAACATACCAGGCCCCCACTTCCCCTATCACTTGACCTGGTACATCTGTACCTGGATTGCAGCCCAGAAAGTGTGATGCCAGAACTCTCAAAATCAGCAAGTTTGGGGCCTGTGCAACTGGTGGAAAATACCAGAATATTTCCATGTCTGAGTTGGGCACCGGACTTCAGCTTCCTGAGTTTATGAGATTTCAGGAAGCTTACCTTGTGGAAAGACTTCCAATATCTCTAATATTCCTCAGGCATGACATAAAACTTTCATGCATAGCTCACTTGAAGAGCAATAAAGAATAATACGTAACAGTTCCTTTAGAAAGAGTCATCAAGATTTTTTAACCTGGAAAAAAGGGACTCTGAGGACAAACTACTGTTTCTTTTCAGAGAAAAGATAGGATTCATGTACAATGATAACATGAATCAATTGTAACAGTGATAATGGTGACTTTGGAACTCACCCAGACTTGTGTGATGATGCATCTTCTTGCAAAATTCACAAAGTTGTTAGGTGCCCTCTAAACTATGAAGGCATATATCCTTCTGTGTTACTAGGACTTCCGAAGGTGTGACTTTGCTTCCTGACTGGCCAATGAAGGATGACCAGAGCTAATGTGATAAGCTGCATGCATGAAGAGGCTCCTGGCAAATGCAAATTTTCATGGTCATAACCATAACAGCTGCATGTTTTTCTGACATATGTCAACATGAGTGAGGATGTGATCCATCCACATGAGCAGACTACTGCTTTGCCTTGTCCTGCAGCCGGCTGCTACTATCGGGAACACAAATACAGCATCAGAGTTTTTCATAAACATAGGAATTACGGTCACTATTTGCAGGTCAATGTCAAGCTGGTACTTATGTCTCAACAGTTCTGCACTAACAGATAACTCTCCTGTGGTGCTCCTCTGAGTAGCACTTGCTTTCCTCTAGCAAACATCTCCAGCACATGAAGCCCCTGCACACCCCATGATCTTCAAAGTTCCCATGTCAAAGATGTGAAGAGTGGGAAAAAGAGAGCCTCATCTTGTCTTGCTGTTTCACCCAGTGCTGAGTGACCAGTGCAGAGATGAAAGATGAGCTCAGTCCATCATAGAGTTGTTATTTTGTTCCTGAAGTCAACTTCCATACCCATGCCCTTTCCTGGCAGAGATCTATTCAAGGATGTACTACAGGTCGTCGGCATATGTGAGAGCAGCTGTTTCCCAAAATATCCCCAAACTGAAGCACTGACTCTTGAGTTGCCTTGGCACTTGACTTGTCAAGATGCATGCATCCGGGAAGATTTTTCAGGCTCCTCACAGAAAGGTGGGATAAGCCCATCTCATTGCAGAGTGAAAGCTAAGGGAGTCACCCTCCCATAAACAAGTGTTTCATACCAGCAACAGAATCAGATAGAAGGAAGTGAGATCACTCTACAGTTTCCATAATGGCATCCCAGTTTGCACACTAGCTCAGAACCCTGCATGTTCACCAGCAGCTGAGTCACAAAACGGTATTAGGATTACACTTACTTGAGGAGTGATTCACCAGGTCCCAGTTTGCTCTGGCTAGTGTCTGGAGAAGTAAGAGGCAGTGGGGACAGACGCTTGCCAGGAAAGTCTCAGTCAGATATCACAGGATCTTCACTGCAGAAAACAGGAGCTGAAAGAGTTGTGTAATTCGGGAGATTTTGAGAAATACTATAAAAGACAGCTGCTCAAAAAGCATAGCAATACCTCTGTCTGGCACAAAGACATCTAATGAAAGTGTTTCGCCTGATCAAACAAATCTGCCATATAGGTCCCTGCAAGTACCCATAGTGTCATACTGAATTAAGCCTGAACTATCTTTAAGGAAAAGAATTAAGACAAGGTCAGGAAGTAATGATTTTGGAACAGAAAGAGCAGAAGTAAAAACCCACCCAAAAAGACAAAAGCCAAAGTGGTGGGGGTGTTACCCAACAATAAAGGGGTTAAAGTTTTGTGTAGCAGTTTCATGAAGGGTTTAGTCCGCAGTAGGTGATTTACACATACCTAAAGAAACTAACAAGACGTCCATCCTTGGAGCTGTCAGCAGTGATTAAAACAGAGGCTCTTTATCAAGAACTGTCTGCCCTTGGAGGGAACATCCCAGAAACTGCAGAAACTGCATAAACTTTGTTATCATGTTTTTCTAAACTGTGAACATGCAGTGACTTGGGGGAACAGGTAATTCCGGCAGGGGGAGATCGCGACCACCGACTCACGGACCACCTACCCTAATTACACTCCAGACCCAAAAGAAAGGGGCGGAGGAGGAAAACTGAGCATGCGAAGTAATTTACATGAAAAGCGAGAGAAAATTAACCAATTGTTTAAGAATATGTAAATATGTCATGAATTATGCATGATTATAGTGTATAACTAATTTTCTGTCCAGAAGCCGGTGTGCACGCTAGGAGGAGAAATCCCCCGTGCACCCAGCACTGCAATAAAGAATACCTGCTTTCTAAAACTTTAAAACAAGTCTTGGAAAGTTCAGTTTCCTTTTCAGGTATCAAACAAATCTGCCATATAGGTCCCTGCAAGTACCCATAGTGTCATACTGAATTAAGCCTGAACTATCTTTAAGGAAAAGAATTAAGACAAGGTCAGGAAGTAATGATTTTGGAACAGAAAGAGCAGAAGTAAAAATCCACCCAAAAAGACAAAAGCCAAAGTGGTGGGGGTCAAAAAAATGAATGTAGAAGATTGTCTAGGT
This sequence comes from Tauraco erythrolophus, assembly GCF_009769465.1. Lineage (NCBI taxonomy): Eukaryota > Metazoa > Chordata > Aves > Musophagiformes > Musophagidae > Tauraco > Tauraco erythrolophus. Next base: position 65,514,955 of record NC_141496.1, read on the forward strand.
TTGAAAAAGACAGGGGTCTGCTAAGGAAGGCAGGAGCCTCCCTCGAAATGGAAAATGTAAACCCTCTCCCTCCGAATTACTAAAATTTTGAAATTAAGGGGCTCTCAGGCAAAGATATGGGAGTAGGAATAACAGTTCTTTACTAGGAAGATTAAAGAGAAGGGAAAACAACAACAACAACAACAAGCCAAATGCAATAGTACACAAAAAACAAAAAAAAAAAAAAAAAACAAACAAAAAAAAAACAAACAAAAAAAACACCAACAAAAAAACAACACACTGACAGAGTCAGAATACGACCTGACCCCCTGCTGGGCAGGGTGCTGGCAGCAGTCCGATCAGATGGTGGCTGCAGTCCCCCTGCAACGGCGGACGTGGCTCCGCGGAAGCAGCGATCCTGCCGAAGGGCGCGGGCCTCCGCCGAAGGGCCGGCGGTGCCGCAGACGGCCCGGTCTGCCTCCGGGAACCCGGCGGAGAAGAAGGAAAAAACCGCTCCTCTGGGGTGTCAACGCCGGCCGGCCCAGGCCTCCCAGGTCTGGGAGGAAGGCACGCAGCAAACCTCCAGTGGCTGCTCTGTCCCAACCAGTCACCCAGCAGCGAGCAGTGCCCGTCTGTCTCCCCCGGTCCCTGCCGCAGCCCGACCGCCGCCGCTGCCGCCGCTTTCCCGTGCGCGGGTGCAGTCGCGAGGCGCCCCCTCCCCTCCCCTCCCGGCTGGAGCATCTCACATGGGGCAGATGTTGTTCTGGGAGTCTGGCGGCAGATCCTTGATTGCCCATCAAACAGAGATGGCTCCTGGCAGGAGTGATCCACGAGTCATGCGGCAAGACATTGATGGGCCCATTAACAGAAGATAGTCCGGGAGGAGGAGGCAAGGAAAACACTGCCCCACCTGGTCTCAACAGCTCATGAAGATGGTGATAGAACACATACTTTTGGGCACATCTTACATTGTAACCTAGGACAAAGATAGAGATTCTTTGGGAAATGCACTGGAAAATAACTGGGAAGTACTAGTTGGAAAAATGCTGCTTCTCATGTCAAGGCATGGCATGTGGAAAGGAGAGAAATTACTTGGAACAATTTCTCAGACAGGTGGCTGTCTTAACAAAAACAAAAGTTGGTGATAAAGTAGAAGACAGAGTAGGAAATCAGCCTCAGCAGAAAAAGAAGGAAGACCCCATTGGATTAAATCACAGTCAGGAAGGGTGTGTTTCAAAACTCAGCTTGTAATTCGGTAGGAATTCAACAGTGACCAGTGTTCAACAGATTCTATTTCTACAAACTAGTAACTTAAGATGAGGCCAGATCTCTGTAGGTGTACCTTTCAAGGCTACAGAAAGAAGAGACAGAAGGAGACTTCTCTGATCATCAAAACCAATCCTGCTATCACAGGCAAACATACCACTGAATCCTTTCTGTAAATCTACAGAAGGGAAATGAGTCTTATGGTGTCTTTCACCATTTTCTCAGCCATGATCATAGTATCTAAGAACTGGCAAACTAACTGTCACAAGATCACAAGACATTGCAGACAGAGCAGATAAGCTTGGTTCTAGGTCTTCATCACAGTCAAAATCTGATCAGAGGCTGGAGTGAAACCTAATTATGAGGTCATGTATCAAAATCGTGGCCTCAAAAGAAACCACCCACTTTCTTCTTCCTCCTCACTACTAGCATCAAAATTGTCCTCTGTTGTAGCAGCAAAAAAAACCCATGCTTTCAAGCACGTGGAGAATTAGAATTAGGAAGGTGCTCTGTTTTTGTGTCTTGGGCAACCTTTTCAGCTTAGAGTCTCAGTCTGTACTAGCTTAATGTAATTGCAGCCTACTTCTCATGGTTTTATCTAATACAAGAAAAGTCTGTAAGATCATGTTGAAAGACAGGAAAAAAAAAGACAGAATTGAAGTTTCTGTAATAGGTGGATTAAAAAAAGGAACCGATCCACTCTGACAAATTCAAGTGCCAGTTTTAGACAACTCCTGGTTCAAAGCTGTATGATGAAGCAAACATCTGAACAAGGCCATTGCAAAGAAGACGACTGTCTTCTAAACAGGGACTGAGATCTGGGCCTAGATTCCTTTGTGCCATGTTTAGGTTGTTCAAACCCTACCTTCAGATGGGAAGTGGAAGTAAAGGTTCATATAACAAAGGTTTTGACAAACCCTTTCTCAATTCATCTGGGACCTCATGAATTTTGACAACTTTTCAGTCATGTAAACTGTATGCTGCAGTTCCAATGATGCAGCCAGTCTCTGCAGTTGAGTAAGCCTTACATCATACATGAGTTAATTATATCACTTTTCAGTAGACTGTTTCTTAGTTTTATCAGATATTCTGTACTAGAAGAAAGAAACCTTTTGCTTCTCAAAGTCCATTTTGATCTTGCCAGTTTTCATCAACAATTTAATTCATCTGCAGCATCTATCTCGTGAGTATCCTTTCCTTGCTGAGTGTCATGGTTTGATGTGGAGGGGGGGGTGGTTCTGGTGGCAGGAGAGGGGTTTTGCTCCCTGCGACCTCCCCGGTTTTGGGGTTAGGCTTAGTTCTGGCCACCAGATCAGACTGCCATCCCCCTCGGGGTTGAGCCAATAGGGCGCCTCTGAGAATTGCCCTATTTAAGTCAGGACAAAGGAACCAGAAAAGGTGCTTTGCCCAGGAGCTAGGAGAGAAGGGAGGAGGGCACTGCCCCCGCTCCCTGGCTCCCGGCCGGGGAACTCGGGGGCACCCCACTCCCGGGGTGCCCACTGGGCTGAGTTCACCTGGAGAGGACTGAGATCTGAGAGAAACAGCTGCATCGACAGCAGGTCAGTGAGGATGGAGCGGGAGGAGGTGTGCCGGAGCCGAGTTTCCCCTGCAGCTGATGGTGAGATAGCAGGCGGCCCCCCTGCAACCAGGACGGCCTCGGTGGAGTAGAGATCCACTCGCAGCCAGTGGGGAGAAGATGCCTGAGCCTGAGGATGGTCGTGTTGGGGTGCACGACAAGGCAGAGAGGCATCTGGAGTCTGCGTGATGACCCAAGCCAGAGGGAGTGGCTACAACTCCCTAAGTACCCGAGACTGTGGTAAAGCCCACACCGGAGCAATCTGTGGGGAAGGATTGTTTTCCAGTGGGCTGGACTCACGCTGGAGAAGTTTGTGGATTTTTCCTCGTGGGTAGGGGATCCATTGGAGCAGGGCAAAAGGGTGTAAGGACTCCTCCTCCTTTGAGAGAGAAGCAGCAGTAACAGCACGGAATGAACTGACCTGCATCCCCCCAGTCCCTGCCCCCTGTGCTGCTGGGGGGAGGAGGTAGAGCCGGGAGGAAAAGGAAAGGGCGGGGGGGGGGGAAGGTGTCGGTTTTAAGATCTGGTTTTGTTTCTTTCTGTCCTCTTGAGTAATCGGGTTTGTTTCCCTTTGTCCTTCTAAGTAACCATTAGTAAACTGTTTTGCTTTGAGAAAGCCCTGTCTGTTTTGCCCGGGACTATGGTTGGTGGGTGCTCCCTCTGTTCTTGTCTCAACCCTCAGTCCCTTTGTTTGGTTTTTTTTTCCCTCTCCTCTCTACTTTACTGGAGAAGGAGAGACTGTGTGAGTTTTAGTTGCTGGATCAGCCTAAAACCACGACACTGGGTATTATGTCTTTGATGCAGGTAGTTCAACTGAAATAGTTGTTTCTTGCTTTCCTGTAGGTTTAAAATACCCATAACTATGTGATTGAATCACACGGCACTTAGCCAGGCAGAGTGCGTAAAAAGAAAAAAGTATCTTTAATTAGACCACCCAATAGCACAGGAAAAAACAGGGAAGTTTTTGGGACAAGTCCTTCTTCACCTTTGGGCAGCCATTTGGAGAGACAGAAACAGGAAAGGGAGAGAGGGTGGGGGTGTGTGAAAGAGAGGGAAGATGAAAGCACAAAGAGTCAGAGAGAGGCTGACAGAAGGAACAGGGAAACACAGAGTTAGCAAGAGTGAAGGGAAAAAGACAAGATGGAGTGGGGGATAGGGGAAGGCGGAGGACAGAGAGATCCAGAGAGGGAGAGAAGGTGAGACAAAAAATTAATCTGCCAAGGGAAATACTTTGCTGTTCCCTTTTTATCAAGTAATGTTATATCTAGAGTTTGCCTACATTTTATCATAAATGCCTGAGTTTGTTATTCTAATTATTTCTCTATATTTCATAGAATCACAGAATCATAGAATGGCATAGGCTGGAAGGGACCTCAGAGATCATCTAATCCAACCTCCCTGTCATGGGCAGGGACGCCTCTCAACTAGATCAGGCTACTCAAGGCTCCATCCAACCTGGCCTTGAACACCTCCAGGGAGGGGGCATCCACAACTTCTCTGGGAAATTTATTCCAAAGTCTTACCACCCTCGTACTGAAGAATTTCTTCCGAAGATCTAATCTAAATCTGTTCTCCTTCAACTTAAACCCATTTCCCCTTGTCCTATCAGTGGACACTCTTGTAAGAAGTCCCTCCCCAGCTTTCCTGTAGGTTCCCTTCAGGTATTGGAAGGCAGCTATTAGGTCCCCCCCAAGTCTTCTCTTTTCAAGGCTGAACAATCCCAGCTCCCACAACCTGTCCTCGTAGCAGAGGTGCTCCAGCCCCTGGATCATCTTTGTGGCCCTCCTCCAAGCACTCTCCAACAGATCTATGTCTCTCTTATGGTGGGGACACCACAACTGGATGCAGTATTCAAGGTGGGGTCTCACAAGAGCAGAATAGAGGGGGAGAATCACCTCTCTTGACCTGCTGACCATGCTTCTCTTGATACATCCCAGGATGTGGTTGGCCTTCTGGGCCGCATAAGCACACTTCAGCATTCTTCTTCATGTATTTCAGCATTCTTCTACAATAAGGTTTGTGTAAACTTATTAAAGTCAACATTTTTTTCCATAAAAACTCCTGTTCATCCTTCAAACTCAGTTTAAGGAGTTTAAGTTTTACTTTTACATGTAAGATTCCATTTCTAGGGCTTTTTTGTTTTCAGAAATCAAGCATGTCATCTGAAATTCTTACAAACTCTATTCATTATTTCAGTCACTCAAGGAAGAAATTCGAATATTCCTACAGGGACTTCAGGACTGATCAAAGAGGGCTGTGAATATCTAGAGTGAATCAAGATTAGCTAAAGAAAATTCACAAACACTTGCCAAAATAATGAGGATTTCATTATCACTTCACAGACAATTCATGAACTGGGGGGCCGGGGGGGGAGGGGAACAAGTGTACTCTGTTATATGAATTTTACACTGCAAATTGTTATTTACTCATATCTGGAAGATACAAGTCTGGCAGGGAAAAACAGGCAGATTTTAAAGAGCTTTAGAAGGAATATCAGCTCCCTCTACAGAGCTTAGCAAATAATTCAGAGCAAATATTATAGATGATAACTTTATTTTTTTTCTGTTTGCAAATTGAATTGAATAGCTTATAGTTAAAGCCAGATTCTGTCCAGCTAGTGCAGTGAGGGAGAGGGCTTTTTAAACCTGGAATTTTTCTTCTTTTTCCTTTTCCATAGAAAACAGAGGTAGTATTTTTTTCAAAAAATTTTCATGACACTTTTAAGAAATATTTTAGGCTCTAAAACCATATATTTGAGAAATATTTTAGGCTGCGAGGATAACCTGAAGCATGTCAAGAGTGACAACAAACCTCTGGGGTAAGGGTGAATGTGAAGGGAATGGGTGCCCAGGTAGTGTCTCCTAGATCACGCCAGTAAAAGGGGAAGACTCAAGCAGAAGTGGACTCATTGAGTGGGTAGCAAGGACAGGATACTTGAGAGGACTAGAGACATTGTCCACTAACATAGGTATGGGATCAGGAAAGTCAAAGCATGTCTGGATTTTGAAGGCCTACAATAAAGTTTTGTATAAGAAAACAGGCAGCAAAAGGAAGACTATGGAGAGTGCAGGCTCACTGCTTAGGGCAGGAGATCTACTGAAAAGGAACACAGGAAGTGCTGGAGTATTCAGCGCTATTTTGCCTCAGTTTTATCTGGTAAGGCTTGTCCTCAGGCCTCTCAGGTCTCTAAGCTTCCCAGTAGAGTCTATGGAAGTACTCACAGTAAAGGAAGATAAGACTAGGTATCATTTAGGCATACATAAGTCCATGAGTCCGTTTGGAATGCATCCAGCAGGATGCGGATGTCATTGCAAGGCAACTCTCTATCACTTTCACTCCCCATTACAAGAAGGATTTTACATTCTGGAGCCAGTCCAGTATAGGACATTAAGATGATCAAGGAGCTGAATTACATAGCATATCAGAAGACACTAGAGGAATTGGGTCTGTTCAGCCTACAGAAGAGAAGGTGAAGGGGAGGCTTCATTGCTATCTGCAACTAATAGGTCAGAGGGTACAGAAAAGATGGAGCCAGACTGTTCTCAGAGGTGCATGGTGATAGGACAAACAGTAATGAGGACAAGTTGGACCACGAGAACATTCTGATCAGATACTAGGAAAAAAAAATTTACCGTTAGAGTGGTCAAATATCAGATGATGTTGCCCACAGAATTTGAAGGATCTCCATCCTTGAAGGTAGTCACAACTCAGCTGGACACAGCTCTAAACATCCTGTTCTGTTTACAGCTGCTTAGAACAGGCAGTTGGACCACATGACCTCTGGATGTCCGTTTCAACCGAAGTTATTCCAGGACTCTGTGACTGGATTGGCAGTTAGAACAGATGCAGACAAGACTTGCAGATTAGGTCTCAGCTGAGTTTCCTTTACTGAAAGAAAACATTTTGGCTATACCCACACTAGTATTTAAGGATCAGTTCTGACTACCCCAGCCCTCAGGAAATACTCTTCCCTTCCTCACCAAAACTGCGGTAAGGTCTTGATAGAAGGGCAGGTGCGGGCAGGTGCAGGGAAGGGAAGGGAAGGGGAAGGGGAAGGGGAAGGGCCAAGTCAACTAAGCCTAAGGCAACCAAGCTGCCAGAGCTGTGCAGAGTAAGCCATGGTGCTGCCAAATCTTTGAGGGTATCTGCTTAAAAAAACCCAACTTTTGCTTCACATACCTGCTTCAGAAATATGTATATGTTGTGGTTTAGACCAGGAGGCATCTAAACACCACACAGCTGTTCACTCATTCTCACTCCCCGTACGGATGGGAGAGAGAACTGGAAAAAAAGTAAAACTCGTGGGTTCAGATAAAGACAGTTTAATAGGATAGTAAAGGAAGAGAAAATAATAATAATAATGATGATGATGATGATGATAAAAGAATATACAAAACAAGTGATGCACAGTGCCATTCCTCACCACCTGCTAAATAATGCCCAGCTAGTTCCCCAGCAGTGATCCCTCCCACCCCTGCCAACTGCCCCCAGTTTATATACTGAGCTTGACATCATATGGTATGGAATATCCCATTGGACCATTTGGGTCAGCTGTACTGGTTATGGTCTCTCTCAGCTTCTTCTGCACCTCCTCACTGGCAGAGCATTGGAAGCTGAAAAGTCCTTGACTTAGTGTAAGAACTACTTACCAACAACTAAAACATCACTGTGTCATCAACATTATTCTCATACTAAATCCAAAACACAGCACTATGCCAGCTACTAGGAAGAAAATTAACTCTATACCAGCCAAAAACAGGACAATGTCCTTTCATCCTAACTTTGGCTATAAAGAAAGGCTACAAGCCATGCTGGTCACAGTGTCATGATCAGCCAACAACATCACCACAACACCAATGTGTGGTCCCAACTCAGCAGAGCTGAATGTTACATATGACATAAAAATGCATTTCTGTGACAACTGATCGTGTTGGGGCTGTGTGGCAGGATATTTATAGCAAGAGAGGGGCTACTGGGGTGGCTCTTGTGAGAAGTTGCTAGAAGCTTCCTTGGCTCCAAGTCAGACCAGCCTCTGGCCAAGGCTGAGCCCATCAAGTGCCTCTGTGATAAACATAGCTAAGAAAGGAGAAAAGAAACTGCTGTGGGGGGAACCTGCACCATAAAGAGGAGGCAAGCAGAGGCCTTGCCCCCAGCCTCCCATATGGAAGGTTCCAAGGTTCATCAGGCCAGTCAGGCTTGGCATGGCTGCAGCAGAGAGAGGAGTGAGATGTGAGAGAAACAACTACACAGACTTCTTCAGTGAAGAAGGAGAGGGAGTTGGTACACAGGAGCTCAGATTCCCCTACAGCTCATGGTGAAGCAGCAGGCTGTCCCACTGCAACTCATGGAGGTTAATGGTGGAGCAGAGATCCACCCGCAGCCTATGAAGAACACCACACCAGAGCAGGTGTCTGCACCAAAGGCTATGACTCCATTGGAAGCCCATGCTGGAGCAGTTTGTTGGTGAAGGATTGCAGTCCGAGGGAAGGAGTGACATAGGAGAAGTGTCTCCTGTGGGAGGGACTCCATTGCTGGAGCAGGGGAAGAGTGTGAGGAGTTCTACCTCTGAAGAGAAAGGAGAGTTTGTGTGACAAACTGACTGCAGCCCCCATTCCCTGTCCGCCTGCATCAGGGGGTAGGAGGTAGAGCCAGGAAGAAGGGAGGTTTAGGGGGAAGGTGTTTTTAAGGTTTGGGTTTATTTCTCATCATTCTACTCTGATTTAATTGGTAACAAATGGAATTTATTTTTTTCCCAATTGAATCTAATTTGCCTGTGACCATAATTGGAGAGTGATCCCCTTCTGTCCTTGCCTCAACCCATGAGCCTTTCATTATATTTTCTCCTCCTCATCCCACTGAGGGGAAAGAGTGAGGGAGCAGCTGCACAGTGTTTCGTTGCCATCGGAGGCTAAACCACGACAGTGATGAACTTGAAACTCTGGTTTCATCAGCAGTTTAGTGAGCACCAAATCTAATAAAAATAGCTTGAGAAGACCATAACTCATGAAAATGACTAATACAAATCTGATCTATGCAGTTAGCATTGGCCTAAATAAAATTATTTGCTAAAATTAAGTTCAGATAAACAATGACCTTTCTCAGTAGCAATTATTAGCTGGATTCTGGATTGATCCTTCTATCCTTGCTCAATGTAGTTCTGTTGGAATTGAGTGAGTGAATTGAGCTACAGACTAATTCGTAAAATCACTGGATGGGACCATATGTCACTAAGAGTAGCAATGATCCTATTGATTTTTTTAATGGGGTAGGGATATGCTCACTGCAGAGAAGCATTCAGCTATTACTGTGAAAGAAAAAAATCTGGCTGTCTTATGCACATCACAACCATTGCAACAATAGGTAAGACAGCTCTCTCCTAACTTTTCTAGTAAATATTATAGGGAGGATTTTTTTCCATTTGGAAAACTGTCTCCACTGGGTACCCTTGGGTCATTTAAGAGCAAAGTCCTTGAGATCCTCTCAAGTAGTTACAGAGTGTATCTTCTAGCAGGAGTTTTGGGAAAATATGCCATCTGATTTCTTTTTAAAACCTGTAGTTTCATTTCCCTTTCTGATAGGAAAGTGCCTCATCTGCAGCACAGCATGGAACCATCTGGAATCCCAATGGACCATGCCTACCTGGAGGACAGGAGAGAATTGCTCCCAGAAAGGCCTATTGCCAAATACACACCGCAGCATCTCAGCCCTTTCTGCTTATCTGCCCACTGCTCATTGCACTTAAGATCTGGCTGATGACCCTGTGGCTCGATGGCAGAAACACAAATGAACGAATACTGCTTTGCTTATGACTCAAATGAAAACATGAACAAAGGAGCAAGTTTGCATGTTGTTTCTCTACAGCTATAAGTGAAAAACTGTTTAGTGTTACCAGTGCAGCTTATGCTACCTGTTTTAGTATTATACTCTTATCGAAAAGGCCAAGGTAATCAATGCCTTTCTTGTCTCAGCCTTTGCTGGGAAGACTGGCACTCAGGAATCTTAGGCTCCTGAGACAAGAAACAGGAGCAGGGAACACTTACTTTTGGTGGAGGAGAGTCAGGTTAGGAAACAGACAAATTGAACATACAGAAGTCAATGGGAACTGACAGCTTGCACTCATAAGTGCTGAGGGAAGCTAGCAGGTATCAGTAGGAGGCCATTCTTGATTATCTTTGAAAGGCAACTGGCAGAGGTTCTGAGGATTGGGAGATAAAAAATGTCAACCCTATCTTCAAGAAGGCAGGAAGAGAGTTGGGAAGCACAGGCCAGTCCAGCTCTCCTCAGTCACTGGAAAATGATGGAGCAAATAATCCTGGGAACCATTTCTAAACACATGAAGGACAAGAAGGTGATCAGGAGTAGTCAGAATGGATTTACAAAGGGCAAATCATGCTTAACTAATTTGTTAGCCTTCTTTGACAAGTTGACTAGCTTGGTGGATGAGGGGAGAGCAGTGAACATTTTTTACCTTGACTTAAATTGGCTTTTGACACTGTCTTCCATAACGTCCTAATAAGGAAACTGTAGAAAATACAGGTTAGGTAAGTGTGCACTGAGGTGAATTGAAAACTGGCCAAACGGCTGGCCCAGAGGGTTGTGAATAGTGGTACAAAGTTCAGCTGGAGGCTGGTCACCAGAGACATATCCCTTGGGATTCGTACTGGGGCAAATACTGTTTAATATCTTCATAAATGCTACGGACAATTAGGTAGAGTGCACCTGCAGCAAATTTGCAGAAGACAGAAAAGTGGGAGAAGTACCTAATACACCAGATGGCTATGCTGCCATTAGGAAGCATATCAATAGACTGGAGAAATGGGACAACAAGAATCTCATTAAGTTGAACAGAGGGAAATGTGAAGTTCTGCATCTGAGGAATAGTAACCCCAGACACCTGAGTGGTCAAGGGAGATGATTCTTGCCCTCTGCTCAGCACTGGTGAGGCCACATCTGGAGTGCTGTTTGGGGTCCTCAATACAAGAGAGACATAGGCACACTGGAAAGAGTCTAACAAGGGGCCACTAAGATGAGTAAGGGACTGGGGCATCTGTCATATGAGGAAAGGCTGAGAGAGCTGCAACTGTTCAGCCCAGAGAAGAGAATACTTGGGGCTCCTACCCATGTGTATAAGTATCTCATGAGGGGAGTACAGAAGACAGAGCCAGGCTGTTTTCAGTGGTGCTGAGTGACAGGACAAGAGGCAATGAACTGAAAATACATGACATTCCATCTGCCCACAAGAACAGACCTTTTTATTGCAAGAGTGGTCAAACACTGGGACAGGTTGCTCAGAGAGGTTGTGGAGTCTCAACCCCAGTCAATATCTGAGTGGAACTGTCCTAGGCATCCTGCTTTAGCTGACCTTGCTTAGGCAGAGGGATTGGATTGGATTGGATTGGATTGGATTGGATTGGATTGGATTGGATTGGATTGGATTGGATTGGATTGGATTGGATTGGATTGGAAGATCTCAAGTAGTGTCTTCCAGCCTCAACACTTCTGTGGACAGCTGTAGGCTACGGAGTCTGCACAGAATCTGCCAGTTTTGACTGTAATTTTGTAGAAAGGTGTCCTCCTGCTTGCACACAACTCACAATTTTCTCAAAGTGAAAAGGAAAAGGGATAAAATCTACTGATGATCAGACTAACTGTGGTCAAGTACTTGTCTGCTACTGCAAAGACAAACTGGCCTGTGTACAGCACAGTCCAACTCCCGTCTTCCTCAAGGTTTGTGAGGATGTTCTTGGGCAGCTCTGGGGTAACATTGTTACAAATTAGAATCACCTCAATCTTCTGCTACTTGCTAGGGATTATAAACTGGCTACAGCTCATTTAGGGGAGGCATTTCCATTGCACGCACCCCGTTCCTAAAATCTGGATGTTTCGTTCTTTTGTAGTGCAACAAATACAGCTGGCAAGTGATTCTACAGTTCTCAGGAGACCAAAGAAACCTGTTGCTCTCTGGTTTGTCTTTGACAGCGGAGAGAGGTGTGAAGGAGCTGAATAAGGTTGTCTGCGGAGCTTGTGTCATGTTACTGCACCCTGTATTTAACGTTCCCGCAAACGCACGGAGGGCAGGCATGGGGTGCGAGAAAGGCGGAATTCAGGTGAAACGGACTTTCTGAATTTATTTAATGGCCACCAGGTGTCACTGCTATTCCACAAGAGGTGATCGCCTGCGTAGTAACGAGGGCTGGTCACTTCAATCTGGAAATTCAGCTGTGCTCCTGTTGTCAGTGGCAAAGACAACAGGCAGTGGTCAGTTCAGGGACTTCCGCACCTACTCAAAGCAGATAGCTTTTTTAAAAGGACTGTGAGGAGTGGAGAAGAGTTGGAAAGGAGTAAAGCCTTCTGAAGAAAAGGAGCTCCTTATGAGGTAAGAATGGGCCAGGGGGGATTCCCAGAGATTGCACTGGAGTTCGAGGTGGGGTGAAGTTTAACCTTAGTTTAGAGTGGGGGTTTTAAGTAGATCATCAGCAAAAGAGCTAAGTCTCTTCTGTGGAAAGAAGGGCAGTTCTGGAGAGACACACAGTTCAGGGGACTGTAGCCCTGCTGTTAGCAGTTCGCAGTGTGCTCTGTGTGTTTGCATGTCCCATGACAGCGCAGGCTGTGCAAGCACTCACCCGTACAGACTACAGCCTCGCTATTGCTTGGGCTGGCCTCTTCATCAGTGGGAAGCAGCCTGGGTCTCCTTAGGCTCAGCTCTAGCCACTGTACCAGCCTGCCCAGTCAAATTACTGCCCAGGGTCCTGCCATTCTAAGTGACTGCTGCTGAAGACCTCACAAGACGCTTCCTGGCATTGTCACTTCCTCCTTCCTTGCCTGTGATCTGCCACCTTCCTTCAATATGTCCTTCCTCAATAGCAAAACATCCCCTCCTTATGCCAAGCATAATACCCAGGACCCTGCTATGTTCTTGACAGCCAAGAGGTTGCAACAGTCTAGAGATGCCCATTGCTCAGGTGAAAAAGTCACACTTTGACAAAGTAAGTGTAATGAGATGCAGGACCGCATTCTTGCAATCAAATTGTTCAGTTGTACCAAAGCAAATCTCAAAATGGTATTCAGTGAGAGTGGAATTTGCCTATGTGGTGAAGCCACCTAGGTGGTCAAGCCTGAGTACTATTTCTGGACTTTGTAATGTGAGAAGCCCAAGGTGGCTGACACTGGCATGCACAGTGGAAGCTCTTTTTCTGACAGCAGTTTAGGTCTACAGCTATAAAGCATTTTTGGAGGACAAAGGCTATGGGAGATCTTGGCATCAGAAGTCACTATTGTACTAAACAACAAAGCAATAAGGAGGCAGAAGAATGCAAAATGTAAGACTGAAATTCTTGATGGAATACATAGAGCCCAATTGTCACTCAACAGGAGCCAGTATAGCTTCAGTTTCACTAGTTTGGATCAGCTTGGCCTTTCACTCCAGCACCTCCTGAGTTTTATTTATGTACAGCCTCTGTCCGTATTTGTTTCTCTTTTCTGACTGGAGTGGCTAGCTGAACCTAAGGCATTGCCAAGTATTTCCAATAGGAAAAGAAAGGACAATAACTCTCTGATCCCATTTCCAAGGGAGGCACAAAGTATACCTATCCTAGATCACAACATGAGGTAAGAAACAGGAGTGTTAAACTAAATCCCTCACCTCAGCCAGCACTGGAACCACAATCTCTCAGCTTCTTCTCATGTTTCTCTCTGAGCCAGAACTCTGTGCACAGCTCTGTCTTTCTCATAAAGTGCTGCTTGGTCTACAGGTGGAAACGTGTCTCTGTCTGGGGTGGACGCCTGTTTTATTCCAGTTTTCTGACTGCATCAGGGAGTGTAAGGCCATCAGACAAGCATGGTGATCAGAACGTTCCTGAGATCCAGCCTAGCCATTACATGGTTTGCTAAGTGCCACTTTCCAAGTAACATCCAGACCTAGGAGCCCTTCAGAATGATTGGTGGATGAAGGACTACTGTCTAGACTCTTTCCTCCACCTCTTCCATCATAGCAGGCAGCCTAGGGAAGGAAGGGGCTCTCCACTGGGCTCAGCTGTCTGGTTTCTGTACTCACTTTTACTTGGTGTGCTGTCTTGTTGCACTTCCCCAGACTAGGCGTAAGCTGAACCTTCCTGCTCCTCTTGGCTGCAGAAACAAGGATTGCTTGCTTGCTCCTTCTTGCTGCAAGCCAAATGAGCCATCCCCAGGCTCAGTGTGCCAAGGAAGGCTTCCAGCTGGCAGAAACACAATGACTCTTATTTTTCCTTGACTGTCATAAATGCACAACGCCTCTTCCAGTGTCTTATTTATTGCTCTGTCCCATCCAGAAGTCTCTTCTGTATGATTTACAAACAAATCTCTAGACATTTCCTCTGGCTCCACACCCTGGTTCTGTCATCCCCATGTTGTTTGATGCACTCAAAGACAGCTAATGCTTGGAGGGAACAGAGACACAATTCCCAAGCACAGAACTAAGACACATAGCACCACTTGGGCAGACCTGTGCTTTCCCTTCTCTCTTGACAGGTTGTAGCTGTGATGGGAAGTTCTGAGCACACATGGCTCTTCTTTTTTTCTGCTAAGAGAGGACTTCTCTATGCTGCAAAAATGACTGGTGCTTTACCTCCAATAGGAGACCTCCCTCTCAAAATGGGACATAAGACTTTTCCTTTCTGTTTTCTCTCTTTTTTTATCCTCTTGCAGGTGTCTCCTAGAGGCACACAAAGTAGATGATACACTATTCTAGGCAGTGCTGAGAGGTGGAACTTGGTTAGGAGTACAGGGAACGCTTAGTTCCTGCAAGGTGAATGCTGAGCTATTGCATGTGCTCTATCATCCCCTCGTCTCTGTGTCAGCAGGAGCTGCATACATTAGTCTGGCTGCACACAGACCAGATCAGCCACCTGACCCTTGTGCACAGCACCCAGAAGTAGAAAAGGCTGCTGTACCATGGAGCTGCAGAAATGAGAGGAGGTGGGTTATGAAAGTCTTGTACTCCTTGCATTTGCCAGACATTTCTATTTCTAAGCAGAAATCTGGTCCTATGGGGCTGGCAGCAAGGAAAATCAACCAGAGAAAGTAAAGTTCAGTCCTGAACTTAGCCTGTATAAAAGTGGCTAAGTTCCCTCTTCTTTCTAGTAAGAGAAAGACCTTTCAAAGCAAGTAGAAAGACTAGTCTGTGCGACACACAAACATATCCTGCCTGGTCCCCAAACACAACCTTGAGCTGTATGCAATTGGTATCACAAATACTGTGAATTTTTAAAAAAATCCCGGGTCCACCTTGGAGAACAACTCTTGTTTTCCTAAAAAAAAAAATAAATAAATAAATAAATAAATAAATAAATAAAAAGAAAAGCAAGATTTCTCACAGCTGGCAATGGAGAATAAATTTCTGAGGGATCAGACTCAGGTGGGCTGAATGCCTTTTTTGAGTACTCTTCATGGCTTTTTGAAAGCTTGAGGTGAGAGGAACTATGTGTTTGCCATCTGGGCAGGAAGTCAGCTTTCCCAAAACAAATACGAAGTTTCAACTTTATAAAAAAGAAAAACCGTCTTGACTCCTAGCAACAAACTGAAAAGGCCAAAAGCTTATTTGCAGTCAGTCAAACTGTCTCATTCTGCTAGAATTACCCCTTAAAATTACTTTAAATTCAATTTATGCACATTTAAACAATTTTTACAAAGAAGGGAGCTGAGAAATCTCTAAAAATACTATTCTTCCACCAGTTTAAAGTACAGAGGTTTGCTAACCACATCTCCCCACAGGTCTATCATTTCTCAGGTTAAAACCACAATGAACTGATGACTCCCCACAACTTTTGTGAATTGAACACAGCTATCTCTCACCTGCTTCCATGGCAGGGATTTGGTCATGTTCCCATGATGGCAATGTGGCCTAAATGAGCTTCACTCTCTCTAAACCACACCCCACCATCAGAAAACCAGAGCAGCATTCAAGAGCTCATGCAGTTTCCCCATGCTTGCCAAATCAAAGTCTGTTAGATTCTCTCCCACCACCGTACCCTCATTGCTCCGCATGTGTAGAGAAATATTGGTGCTGCCATGTGGGCAGTAATGTCCATCTCCAGTGGTGCCTGCAAGGTTAGAAAAGACTGACACTGGATTCATCAGCTCGCACAGTGAAAAACTGTTTTGTGGAAACATCACGGCTATTTCCTCTCTCCTTGTGTTGGAACAGTCAGATGGGATGCAGGCTTCCACAGGTCTACTTACTTATGACTACTGTCTTATTTTGATTTGATTAGGAGAGGGTTTATGGTATCAATAACATCTAAAACTTACACCAGGCTATCATAGACCAGTTGAACCAGTTTAATTACAATAACAGCACACTGCATGTGATACTGCCATGTGGTTTGCACACACTTCATGCTTTTATCTATGTTAAGGCATGTGTGAATTACTTGAGGCATTTTCTGCAATATTGAGCACAACTGCATGCCATCTCTGGCCTAATAAACCCGTCAATTTTCAGTCATATTTATCATGCAAACCTATCACAGTAAACATAGTTGTCTGCTGACTTAATAAGAGAAATAAACTGCAGGAGAAGATGAAGAAGGAAGAAAGTATCACTGAAATAAGATGAAGTTAAAATCATTATCTAACTTTGACAACGTTTGTCTTTTTAAAATGTGGGGTTTATCATTGCAGAATCCAGTTTAGAACTGTTGTTGTTCAGCCTAGCCAACAGCTAAAGGCACCACGTGGCTGCTCACTCACTTCTTCCGCTTCCTGCCCCTGCTGCCCCCTGACCGGTGGGGTGGAAAGGAGTGAAAAAGTAACAAAAGGCCTGAGGGTCGACATAAGAATAGTTATCTCTGCTGAGTTTGATTCAGTCTTCCACCTTTTGACTCTTCTAATCACTTGAAGAAGCCTGCAACTTCTGGGTTCAAAATACAGGTGCCAAACACTAGAAACAGCTCTGCTAGGATCGAGACTGAAACCATGTCCTAGTTTTAGCTGGGATAGAGTTTTTTTTTAACAGCCAGAAGAGCTCCGTGTTTTGGTTTTGCTCAGAGGCTCACTCTGAGAAGAACGCTGATAACAAGCTGCCAAGGACTTTTCAGTGTGCCGGAGTGCAGAAACACGGCGGGATAAGGGGGGAGCATAGCTGGGACAAGGGGGACACGATTCCCTTTGTGATTTGTGTGGAACTTAAGACTGAGGGCCAAACTGGCCAATTAGTATTCCATATCATGCAGCGTCATGCCCAGTATAAAAGCGAGGGTCAGCCGGGAAGAAGGGCTTTTGCGCTTTGGCTTTTTTTGCACTTTTGCTCTTTTGCGCTTGCTGCGCTGTTGCTCTGCTGTTTTTCTTTCTTTTCTCTCTCTGCCCCTCTCTATTTCGGGGCCTCACGTTCGTCCGGGATTGCAGCTTCAGGACGAGACGGGCTTCGCATACGAGGGGGTGGTGAGCACCTACACTGTGTATTAAATCATCTGTATTAAATCATTCTTATCTCAACCCACAGGTTTCCCGTTTATCCTTTAATTCTCTCCCTCATTCCTGGGGGTGGGGGAGGGGGAGTGACCGGCTGTGTGGGGGAGGAAGTTTTCAACCTAACCCACAACAAACCAGCACTCCGGGACTTGTGGTTGTTAGGATAACCCTAGAGAGTGCCAGTCAGATCAGATGGTGCCACTGTCACTTGAGAAATACCACCCAGGCTGTACCAGTGCAGCAGGCCTAACGCGTTTGCACCATTGCCATCACTGTCTAGCCTGTCTGCTTTCAGCAGAGCAAGGTAGCCAATGACAGTCTCATTTTCTACCTGAGTAGTGAGGTGGAAGTTTCAAGCTGCATGCTATTGCATAATGTCAGGAATGGATTTTGGCAATGAAGGAAATATTCAATGCTGTGGACACAGCACAGAAGGCTGGGAAGAAAAGAACAGCAAGCCTTGCCTGAGTGTTTTTGTCCTTATTCATAGGACTTGAGCCTTCCAGGGCTTAAAACAGAAATTTGAATTCAGTATTTATTGCAACAAGCAACATTTGTTGTGAACACATTGTTGCTGTACTTCTAAGCACTGTATTATTAAATGTTTCAGTGGACCTTCAATCCTAGGAAGGCAAGTGAATTTTCAAGATACCCTCCTATACTGACCCAGACCTACAATGGGAAGATAATCTGTGGGAAACACTTGACATTTCATATTTCATAATCATATATTCATCTCAACTTGAGCTGGAAAATATCCTTTCAGAACCAAATTTTTTGTCGTTGTTTCTGTGGATTCTAAGCATTTTTCTACAACACTGATCTGCTTAGTCTGATTCCTGGAAACAGACCTAGTCAAGTAAAATTGATTCACATGGAAAGTCACAGCTTTTAGGGTCAATTTTTATCTAGATTTGGTTTTCTTATACTAAGTATTGTCAAAACAATAGCGATTTGGTGGATTATTTTGCCTCCTTCAAGATTTTATTTCCCAGGGAGTATCACCCTGATAAAAGTGTTCTATCCAGTTCTGCTCAGCGGTCTGTCAGTAGAAAAAAAGCCACAAGCAAAGGTATCTCTCTTCCTGCCTAGTTGTCCCGGTATTAGCTGACACAGAGTTAATTTTCTTCCTAGTAGCTGGCATAGTGCTGTGTTTTGGATTTAGTATGAGAATAATGTTGATGACACAGTGATGTTTTAGTTTTTGCTAAGTAGTTCTTACACTAAGTCAAGGACTTTTCAGCTTCCCATGCTCTGCCAGTGAGAAGGTGCAGAAGAAGCTGAGAGAGACCATAGCCAGTACAGCTGACTCAAACTGGCCAGTGGGATATTCCACACCGTATGATGTCATGCTCAGTATATAAACTGGGGGCAGTTGGCTGGTGGGGTCTGATCACTGCTTAGGGATGAGATGGGCATTGCTCAGTGGGTGGCGAGCAATTGTGCTGTGCATCACTTGTTTTGTATATTATTATTATTATTATTATTATTATTATTATTATTATTATTATTATTATTATTATTATTATTATTATTATTACCTCTTCCTTTGCTGTCCTATTAAACTTTCTCTATCTCAGTCCACGAGTTTTACTGTTTTTTGATTCTCCTAACCAATGCAAGAGGGAGAGAGGAGTGAGCAAGTGCCTGCATGATGCTTAGTTGCTGGCTGGGGTTAAACTACAACACTAGTCAACACACAGTGACATTCAGCTGGAAACCTAAGCCACCAAACATACTGATTTGATGCAGCAACATAGCTGGTTTCTTAAGGTGGATGTGATTATAGTTTCAGACACAACCTTAACACAAAACCATGGGGGAGCACAGTTCAACAGAGAGGGTGATAACTGAAGTCTAGCAATGCAGGACATGCTCTTGGTGCAATCACTAACTTTTTGAGCACACAGCTTAATGTCTCTATGGCTTTATGTCCCTCCTGCTATTCCTCTGTTTTTTTTCTCCTTTGAAGTGAAGCATTTTATGAAAGGACTGGTTATGTATATTTATAGCATCTAGTACTGCAATGACAGACATCTGTGGCAACCTCTCAGAAAAATACACTGTAGCGCTGGAGATGTTCATAAGATCTCATAAACGATTTGCGGGACCTGGCTGGATAGGTACATTCCTGGACAATTCCCAATTTGGTTGCTAATCGGGTTTGGTGATATCATACAACGCACACAATTGATTTTCGAGACAGACCTCTTGGATCACTGTTTATTCCCCTGCAAATTCACAGAGTTTACTGTTTTTCTTACTGCAGTATCCAGATCCCAGTAGACTGGATGCAATCACAACCTGCTGTGATAGAAAGGTTGCTTTGTCCTCTGTTACAATGCCTCAATTGCTTGTGCAGGTTGCGTTTGCCATTACAGGAGGGAAACTGTTTCCAGACATCTCTCATTGCCTGTTTTCTGACAGCAGAAAGACAGGAAGACAGGCAGTCTTTCAGCTGGAGTCCGCTGCTTGTCAGGGAGGCCTTTGCTACACTTTTCCCTTCCCAGAGAACTGTCCAAGACAAGGGTCACCAAAAGGAACAGTCCACAAGCTCCAGCAGGGAGGTTCAATTCTGGCAGTGAAGTTCTTCCATCCACATTCCAAGTTCTGTGATAACCAGAGTCTTGGTCTTAACCTACAACAAAGAGACCAAAAATTTTCCCCAAATGCACTTGGGAACATTTTGGAGGGAATCCCATTTATCTTCCTGGCAAAAGCTCTTTCCTACATCTTCTAGACTGAAACACGAAAGGGATTGCCAGTGAAGAATGTGGGAGGAATGGAAGACAGGAGCAGAAGGTCAAAGAGTCTAGTCCTTCTTTGACACCCCCTCTAGCCTCTGACCACCATCCCTAGGCTATGTCTGCAACAACGTACTACCCAAAGGATGATAATTGTGCAATTATAGGAATGAGGCTCAACTTAGAGGAGTGGATTCCTGTTCCAGCTGATGTGAAAATGTATAAGGGAAAGCCAACACTGTTCTCCAGTTCCCCAACAGACTAATAGCAGGGTCACCTCAGCTTTCTGTTCAGTGAATGCTGGGAATGTGGCAGGGTTTGGTTATTTTTTACCACAGTCAAACAGGAATTTCTGCCCTAAATATAAAAAGGAATGCTTTGTGCAGAGTCATTTGGTTTCTGGTTTACACAACCAACCTCTGAGGCACATTGCCCACTGAGCAGATAACTCAGTCCATTCCTGGAGCCTGATGCAGAGCCTCAAATGCACAGTTGGTACTGTCTGAAGACAGAAGATTCAACTAACTACACTGGCACGCACTGTGGTTTTGCCTAAACCTGAAGTAAATATGCGAAACAAGCAAAATGCAGTATTTGTGTCTTTGGTGGGAACACGCCAACCTGTGTGTTTCCCAGGCACAGCCAGCCTGCTGCTGCCTATGGCTCTTATCTCTGCTCTGCTCAGTGTGAGGAGCTGTCACACTCCTGCTTTCCTACCCCTGGCAAAGGCACAAGATGTGAGAGGGGACTGCTGCCAGCAGCCTGAAACAGGCCTGTCCAGCGTAGCCCTGAACACTGTTGCTCCTCTCTGCACATCCAGGAAAAAGCTGACTAAGAGTCAGGTTCAGAAACAGAGATTAAAGTTTTAAACAAACATTTGCACAGAAATAATGACCTTTAAAGACCAGTTAAGACTGGCTTGTATAGAAAATTTGCATGCATGACTGCCATTGATTTGAGAAACACCTTTTAGTTACCTTGTGTAAAACAGATGGTGTTCTCAGAACTATTGCATTGTACTTATTTTTAACTCACAGAGTTCAATAATTGACCACTCTGACCTGGTGGTTAGAAGAGTGGAAAGATTCCCTTCACTAACAGTAGCAATCAGGACTATTTGTTAAACGCTCCAGAGCCTGGAGCAGCACAGCTTGGTGAACACAGCAAGTACTGTAACACAATAAGGCCACAATAAGATCTCCCCAGAGCTTCCTCTTCTCCAGGCTAAACAACCCCAGCTCTCTCAGCCTTTCCTCATAGGAGATGTGTTCCAGCACTCTGATCTTTTTTTGTGGCCCTCTTCTGGACCCATTCCAACATGTCCAAGTCCTTCTTATGTCGGGGGCCCAGAGCTGAACACGGGTGGAGTCTCACAAGAGCAGAGGGGCAGAATTACCTCCCTCGACCTGCTGGCTGCTGCTTTGGATGCAGCGCAGGGTACCATTTACATCACAAAAGCCACAATGTAAGACCGGCAGTCCTGCAGTGAAGGTAGAACAATGTAGCATTTTGGGACCCTTTCTCACCATTTCTAGACAATAAGTCATTGTCCTCATTGGCTCCTGCAGAAGAGCTAATAATATCTGTGCCGAGGTCCATATGTTATTTCATTCTCCTGTCCTCACTGTCTGCCTTACCCACATGATGGTAGCTCTGTTGTTGAGTGTGTTTGCTGTCTGAGGTAGCAGCTGGGGCCCGAATTTCCTGTCTTTGTCTTGCACCACAAGACGCCATCATCACCTTCAGAAATATGAGATCAGTAAAACCCAGAACAGAAAACTAATGTAGTTACACATTTACAAGTGGGACTGACTAATCAATGCAAAGGATAGAGTTAAGTAAACATCTGAAAAGCACCAAGGAAAATAAATTTTATGGAGGCGGAAGCCATTTATTACCTCGATGTATTACAGTTTTTAGCACATGCTATGCAAGCAAATGCCTCCATAGGCTTGGATACAGTTTTTTGCATGAAGCACTCTGCTTTGCTAGAAGATGAAGTGACAGTTCTTTTTTGCTAGCTTTCCTGTTGTGCAGTACTTGTAGTTGGAGTTGGAACAAAACCTTGGACTGGCAGGTTAGGACTAACGTGAGTTAGTCCACTGTCAGAATGCAAGCCCCAGAATGCAAGCTGCACCTCTCAGCATACTAGCTTCTGAGCCTCACCATTTTGCCAATGAACAGAGCTGTTGTCCACCTGGACTGCATGATGTTTCTTCTGTATTAGAAGTATATATATCAGAGGTCCAAAGGTCCAACATGTGGATTCTTATTTTATCTTGAAGGTTAACTTTTGCTTCATTCAGGCCTCGAACATATGGGTAGAAAATAAGGATTAGTCAGAAACAGACAGAATAGGATCACAGAAATGCCAATCCCAGGCAGACTTTTTTATATACTTTTTAAATTATTTTGAGTCCTTTTAGGTCTCACCTTTTCCCTTACCTTCAGAGAACATTTGTCATATTCCAGTCCCAAGAGCTACAAATTCATTTTGCTGCTTCTTTAAAGTCCAAATTCAGACATCAAGTACCATAAGACTGCTGGTAAGCACTTACACTGCTAACAATAACACCACTGTGCTTCTTGGTGACTATCCTTGGAAGCAGGCCCTAGCCAAACCCAACCCAAAACTCCCCAATGTGAAAGACTCAGCTTGATTTAGGCGAACCTGCCTACAGCTTCCCTTGATACCTGGCCTTCCTGCCCATAACCTGTCCTTTCATCTTCTGGGGAGGCCATGTTTACCTTGATGTGTCACAATACCCATGTTGGCTTCAAATGGTGTACCCATAGCAGTAAGACAAAGAGCTGCAGTGAACTCTCCCAGGAAGGCTTCATTAGCCTACGCTGAGCTGTGCTCAGCTATGTCAAGAAAGAGCTAACAGTGCCAGAGCTAGCCAATTTAAAGGGGACTTGGCTTTTTCTACTTAAAATGACTTCTTCCTTGTCGCTGCACTGCTGCTGCAAATGAATTCTGCACAGTTGTCTACAGCTCTTCTTGGTCCTTGCATACCTCAGCTCCACTTTGACTTCTTATATCCTAGCACAGTTTATTTGGCAAGACCTGAATAAAACACACCATGAAGCTTTGCAGACTGAGATAACTCAGCTGACTCACGTGAGTACTTCCCTGGCTGCTTTGCATCAGTTCTACTCCACTAAATCAGTTGTTGTGACTAGTTGTAGAGTACTTTGTATTGACAGGGAAATCCACATCTTATCCTATCACACAGCATTTCTCAGAGCCAATCTTTCCCTGCAAAAGGCCATAGTAAGATGTTCATGGCCTTCTTAACTGTCCCTAAGCTTAGTCCATTAAGGAATCACGGAAGGACTCCCTTGTACTTGCAACTGTAGGTATGTAGACTGCCAGGATGCCACAAGGTTTTCTCTGACAGTGTCCTTAGATCACAGGGTCCTTGCAATCTCAGGAAACAAATTTGAGTTTCTCCTCCCAAAAGGAAATTGGGCTCAAATGAACCAAAAGAGAGCAAGGGAAAGCAGAGAGAATCCCAGATACTTTATTTTCATTCTCTTATCCCCCAAAAAGGTAATAGATGATTTTGATGCCATGCATTTTAGATTTTCTTTATTTCTAGAGAGAAAATCTCTCCCTGATCTCTTTTAGAGCATGTAATACTCTTCTGACCTCTTCTGAAAGAGACTCAGGTTAAAGAAGAAACACAACATACCTTGATTAAGGCACTGATTGACTACCAACAAATATGCAGGTAAGGATCAGCTGGATCTCTGCTGAAAAGGAAAAATTAGTCACCTTCTGTTGATATCTTCAGGGCAAATAAAACTTAAGTCCCTCAAGACTAGGTAAATAAAAGATAAATAAGAGGAAGTTTCTAGTGTTAGTGGATCTAGGAGGTCGAAGGGAATGAAAGCACTCCTTTTCACCTGTCTTGAAGAAGTGACATTCATGTCTCTGACAAAAAGCTAGTATACCTGGCTGTTATGATTAGCTCCGCCAGCAACTAAATGACACACAGCTGCTCGCTCACCCTCCCCCACCCCCAAGGGATGGGGAACAGAATTAAAGGGGAAAGGGGAAAGAGGCTCGTCTGTTGAGATCAGAACAATTTAATCATAATAATATAGGAATATACATGTATGTGTATAATGATAATAATATATACAAATAAGTGATTCATAGTGCAATTGCTCATGACTCACTGATCAACACCTGTCCCATTCCAGCTACTGATCCCAAAACAGATAAGTCCCAACACTGCAATCCTGGATGAGTGAGAGGCCCAAAGAGAGAGAGAGAGAGAAAGAGAGAGCACTCTGAGAATCTGAGAGTGAGAGCTTCTGGAAGAGTAAAAGCTCATTTTTCCAATCAATCCTCATCTATATAATGGGCATAACATTGCATGATATGGAATACTTAATTGGCCAATTTAGCCCTCAATCCTAAATCTAAGTTCAAATCATAAGAGGAGTTATGGACCCTTTATTCCAGCCATGCTCCCCCCTCAAGCCATCTGTGCTCCTGCACACTGGCAAGACACAGGAAGCTGAAAAGTTCTTGATGTCTCAGTGCCAACTGTAAATATCAGTGTGCTGTCAACATTCTTCTCATAATGAGTCCCAGATTAAAACCAAAACACAGAGGTTTTCTAGCTGCTAAAAAGAACTCTCTGTCTCAGCTGAAACCAGACTCATATGGTCATGATTAATTACCTAACCAAATTCAGCTTCAGGAGTGAATTATTTTTCCATCTGAAATGGAAAGACACTATCAGGACTTGGATGGGGGAAGAAGAGTACATCATTTCCTGGAGCAATGTGGGGAACTCTTCCTTGTGTTGAGTCCTCTGGGAGTTTTATTCAACAGATCTCCTATTGCCTTCAACAACCGAGAATCTTGGACTTATATATTAAACATTCTGTGTTTATAAAAGTGTTACAAACATCTAAATTTCTCCACAGAAGAGAATCCAGTACAATGGTATCTGTTCCAGTACCTTTCTGTTTTAGTCTAGCTTCTAGACAGAAATAGGCAGGCCAAGACGGCAGGTGACCTAGGATAGAAAGATCGTGTGCCTGTAGGCAGCTGCAGTACAATCCTGAAAATTTTCTCTCATCAATAAAGGTTTTTTTTCTTGCTATTCAGCACACCACCCATTCAGCAAATCCAAAATAGACCCCAAGCCTAGCCCCTCAGCTTAAGCATACCAGTGCTTAACCCTATTTTCAACCCTTCTATCAAAGTCTCCTGGCCCAGACCTTCTCTTCAAAAGCACCAAATACCAGGCACTTGGCTCACAGCCACCAAGACTGTAATTTCTATCTTTGAAGTATCAAGCAGCAAGGTCCAGTTAAATAAAGGTATTTAGGCTTCCAGGCCTTTTCTGCCTTGGTACTTGAGGCCACATGTTTCCAATTGTTATTGCCACCATAAAAGCTAAACACATGCCTGGTCCTATAAGGATCCAAACAGCCAAACGATAGAATCAAAAACCTGACTAAGAAAAAAAAATAGAATAAACAACACTATAAAATGTTCATGCTTGGGAAAAAACCTGCAGGAATTTCTGCAATGCGTCACTTGACACACCAAATGAGCCAACACCTATAAGTCAAATATCTTCTTCCTCTTCAACAGGATTCATATCCTGCACCTGCCCTTTCACTGATAAAACACTGAGCGGAACAGGTTTGCTCTGTGGAGAAGTTATCACCAAGACACACTCAAGGACTAATTTAGGTGTTTAAACATAGGTGTCTGATATCATTTTGGAGACCTTTAAGTAACTCTTATGGCCTTCAGCTGCCAATACATGACCTGTAGGATCTTATGCATGTCTTCAATACTTTACAACATCTATCAGAGAATCATAGAATGGCTGAGGTTGGAAGCAATCTTTGGAGGTCATCTGGTCCAACCCCTCTGCTCAAGTAGGGCTGCTTAGAGTCAGTTGCCCAGCACTGTGTCCATGCCGCTTTTGAAGATCTCCAAGGAGGGAGACTCCACCACCTCTCTTGGCAACCTGTACGAGTGCTCAGCCATCCTCACAGTAAAAGAGTATTTCCTGATGTTTGGAGGGAACCTCCTGTGTGCCTGTTGCTGGGCACCACTGAGAAGAGCCTGGCTCCCTCTTCTTTACACCCTCCTTTCAGATACTGGTACACATTGATGAGATTCCTCCTGAGCCTTCTCTTGGACAGTACTAGCTCTCTCAGCCTTTCTTCATATGAAAGATGCTCCAGACCCTTAATCATCTTTGTGGCCCTTTGCTGGACTCTGCAGTAGTTCCATATCTCTCTTGTACTGGGGAGCCCAGAATTTGACATGGTGCTCCAGGTGGGACCATACCAGTGCTGAATAGAGGGGAACATCACTCTCTGAACCTGCTGGCAACACTCCTCCTGAAGTATTCCAGAATACTACTATACACACAGCTACTTTGTGACAAGAGCACATTGCTAGTTTATGTTCAAGTGGGTGCTCACCAGGACCCCAGGTCCTTTTCTGCAAAGCTGCTTTCCAGCCAGTTGGCCTCCAGTATATATTGATGCATGAGTTTATTCCTCCCCAGGTGTAGGACTTTGCACTTCCCTTTGCTAAACTGTATGTAGTCAAGGTCCTGCTAAACAGCAGCATGACCTTCTGGTGTATCAGTCACTCCTCCCATTTTTGTATGGGCAGCAAACTCACTGAGGGTACACTCTGTCCCATCATCTAGATAATTAATGAAGATATTGAGACAGTATTGGACCCAATATTGACCCCTGGGATATTGCACTAGTTACTGGCATCAAACTTTGTGCCACTGACCACTACACTCAGTGCCCAGACATTCAGCCAGTTTTCAATCTACCTCCCTATCTGCTCATCCAGCCCATACATCATCAGCTTCTCTGAGGATCGTATGGGAGACAGTGTCAAAAGCCTTACCGAAGTCAAGGTGGGCAATATCTACTGCTCTTCTTTAATCTACCAAACCAGTTATTTCATCATAGAATGTTGTCAGCTTCATCAAGCAAGACTTCCTCTTCAGAAATCCATGCTGACTGATCCCAATCACCTTCTTTCCAGGAATGAATAGTTTCCAGGATTAGTTGTTTCATCACCATCTTAGGAGTCAAGATGAGTCTGACTGGCCCTGTAGTTCCTTGAGTACTCCTTCTTATCCTCTTTGAAGACAGGAGTGACATTTACTTTCCTCCAATCCTCAGGAACATCTCTCAATCACTATGATCATTCAAAGATAATCGAGAGTGCCCTCACAATGACATCTGCCAGCTCTCTCAGCACTCATGGGTGCATCTCATCAGGCCCATAGCCTTAGGTATGTCCAATTTACTTAAGTGTTCCCTAACCTAGATGTCTTCCAGTAAGAAAAGAACCAAGTCCTCCTTCCTTCAGACTTTCCCACAGTCTCCTGGGCACCTAAACAAATTAATTCCTACAGTATTTGATAAGCAAACTGAGACCAAACCATTCCTTGCAAGCCATGAGGCCGTCATTGTTTACCAACCACAGATCAGGGGGGTGAAGGGACAGGCCTGCTTTATGACTGTTGGTAATGCATGAAAGCCATCTTCAGTCTCTAAGTCCAATTCTGGGCACCTTGGCTTGTTATTTGGGACCAAAGTTTGAGTGTTCCCAAGTGGTGGGAACTGCACAAATCCATTGGCATCAATAACCGAGTCCTTTCTGTGTATTCACATAGAAGAAGTAAGGACTTCGTGTTAAAGGGCAAGATTAAGATAATAGGGAGGGCTGTTTCTTGTCTATGTCTGTTTACTCAATATGACACTTTCCAGATAGGGCTGGAAGGAGGCTCATTGCTGACTGTGGAGTGACAACCATTCGTCAGAGAAAAGACTCATGTAGATTTGTATCACTGTTGTTTTCTAACAGGAGAATGTTTTTTCTCTTGTCTATCTGCAATTAATGAAAAAACTGTACACCTCAATCCTTAGCTGTCCTCTGCTGCTCAGATATCTTCAGCTGTGGAAGAAAACCTCATGTTTTCTCGGCTCTGACCACGGACAGGGAGTGACCAATTGCCAGGGTCAGACCAGAGCAGCTTGCTAAATCTTCCCAGGGCAACTTTCAAGCCTAGACATATGCTGCCTCAGAGGTGAGCGACCTTCAGAGCAGGCCTCTCTGAGACTTGGGACACGAGTGCTCCATGCCTCTCACTGTTCTGTTAGAGAAGACCCAACATGGAGTTCTGAGACCACCATCCAGAGCGCTCGCATGCTCAGATACCTGACCACGATGCTCACGTCATAAACAGTCAACTCTGGGAAGAACCAATGCTTATTGGAAAGTGCTGGATCTTGGCTGGTCCTCTATCACAACGGTGATGTAGAAGGCAAGTAAAGGTATCTTTCCCAAGTTCAGTTAAGGGCAGAAGTTGTCTGAGGACCATCCTCTAACAGCAGTGTTCAAGTCAGTGCTCTTTTCTGCGTGCTTTTTCTCACCGAAAATCACATGTGAGCTGGCCTAACAGTCATATGGTTTCATTTCCTGAAAGATTAATTAGACCTCATGACTCCTGCATGTGGTCACAAGCCTCCTTAGAGAACTGTGAAATCCATGTGGCATTGTTTGAGCTAATCATGCAACTCTCTCAAAATATTTGTTTTTATATTTGCCTTTTCTAGCACAAGAGCAAGTGTCAATCTGCATCACCAAGGTATATGAGGATCTGCAATCTTCCCAGGTAAAAAGCTGTAGAGCAAAGTATGATCCCTTTTTGATACAGGACAACAGATAGGCCCTTCTTGTTTTCTAGGTAAGCATTCCATGCCTTGTCCAATGAATCCTACCTCCAGCCTGCTTCCATACGTATTTAGCTATATAAACCTAGTGTTCCCAGACTTCTGCTTCACAAGAATGTAGCAGGGATTGTAGCTCAATGCTATCTGAACAGTTAGAAGATAAACACCATTACAAATACTTCCTTGAACTCTATCTGTGAAGGATCCTGCAGGTCCAGCAGAACTTGAAGCTTTTGAAATCAGAAAAGCAGGAGTAAACATGCTTTCCTCCGGCACCGCACAGCTTGTGTACTAAACCATTACTCTGACAACCTTATTACATCTAGCCAGATTACTGGAATTATTACAGAAGACCAGGCTCATGAGTAAGATCTGATTTCACTGAGTGTTGGAACAGGCTGTAGACATGTAAATAAATGTGACGTTTTGCTCCTGGTAGCAGAGAGATGCTATATATTTTAGATGCTACAGATTTTACTTTTAATGAGTTGTGGCTAACTAAATGTATTAGCCATTCACCACACTGTATGCCACTAGCTACAGAAACTCAATTACATTTACCATGTTAACACTCTTGGACTTTTGGATGGAGTTTTGACTTTTTTTTTAAATATGAGTGAGCCAATATTCATCATCCATTTGAATCTGAACAAGCTATTAGGTCTTATTAAGCTTGCAAGCCTAGGGATTTTCCACACAGAGCTTTCACATCCATCTCCTTCTCAACCCAGAGTCCCCACTGCCGTGGGCCTAAGATCTCCTTTCCACTCTTGTGAGACAGTCTGGCCAGGCTCTTACATAGGACGTGAAAAAGGCCAGTGGAAGGCCTCAGCTGGCCTGAGGAGTCCACAGCCCCTCACTGCAGTGAGGTGGTAGAAACCATCTGTTTTTCTGTCATTCTGGAAGTTCATATCCTTCCTTTCTCCTTCTCCTTCACTGTCCTAATTGTTATACTGAACTCCTGCAGTCTTTGCAGCGACATTTTTGTAACTGAGCCCACATGAATTACATTAAGTGTGTCTGCCCTTTTCTGAGTGGATTTTGTTCACATGCCATTTTCACAGGAACAGCCTGGAGGCAAATAAAGGGACAAAGAGGTGGGTAGAACAAGAAAAGCTGGTATAGCAAGGTTAATTGTTTAATCAGAGATTGCTTGAAAAGTGCCTTCTGTCCCTCCTTGCCCCAAAGCCGAGAGAAGTAAGTATATTCTAGAAGTGATCAGAGGAGTTAACACTCTCAACTTCCTGCACCACCAGCTCAGGGCTCTGAATTCCCACACAGGAGCAGAAAAAACCTGCAAAACTTCCAGGTCCACGTTTCAGTTTCCTCTGTACCCAATGCCTCTCATGTGGGCAGGGCAGAGGACTCCAGACTGTATAAACTGCAAAACAGGGATCAAATGAGCCTGTAAGACGTTGTTGAAAGCCCAGGCAAAATTAGCAGGGAAAGGATGGTGCTACCTGCCTTCCAGTTGGAAAGGCTGGTGGAAGGGTGTGGAGAACAGGCACGGATGTTTGAAGCCATCAGTGTATATCCAATATATCACTATACTATCCCTCATTTTAATATGCCATAGAACTGTACAAAGGCAAAGTCTTTTCTTCTCCCCCTCTCATTAATAGACAATGCACTACTGTCAGCTGTGTGGCAGCTTCCCAACCTGGCCAGCAATGCAAGCAGCACAGTTTGAGTTCACCGTGCAGCCTGTTCCTCAGAACACCACCCCTGTTCACTGGGGTTATCTCCATCCCCAAGCCACTGGTCTGATCAAACGGGGAGAAGAGAGGAAGGAATTGAAAGTTTTGCCAAATCAATAAAAATTGATCAAAATGTTATTAAAAATGCAATAATTTTTTAGACTGCAGGCTAAGTGGACATTGGGCAACAACACTTTACCAAGACTTGTTCCCTAAAGGAGAGGCCAGAAGACACGGCCAGATATAGCACCTGGAGGTCTGGTTTTTGTGTGAGAAGATGGCCACTTGATTAGGCCCAAATAACTTGTACATCCTTAGGTGACTCAGAAGCTCAGTCAAGATCAGGGAGAACACAACCCTTTCCTATGTTTGTCATTTGTGCAGGGATAGGGCAGTGGACATATCACAAAAATGACCTGTTGCCACTCTGAGCCAAGGGGTAGTGAGGAAAAGCTTTGCCAAAGGTTTGCTTTATGTATCCAGCAGTCATCTCTCCTGCATAAAGCCTTTCACTAACGCGTTACCATGCCTATAAAGGTATGTCTGTAGGGCCTGCCTGAGAGTAACACTGACCTTTTGGCTAGGGAAGCCAAGACAAAGGCACATATCACTGAGCTGTTCATACTGAGTTTTGAAGAAGCAGGATGACAAATCTCTGCTAAAGTGGAAAAGTACAGTAAGAAAGGAATTGGATTTGGGCAAGTCCAAGGCAATTTGGGCTTTTCTTTCTATGTAGTATTGTCACAGGAAAAAAACAGAGCCTCAAGCTCCAAATCTAATGTTCTTTTGTGTTGACAATGGAGAAATTTTAGAAGCCAAGTATCTGATACAGGGAAATTTGAATACAGCTTGTTTTCTGAAATCTCCCCAAACTGGCAAACATGTTTAAAAAACATATACTGCATATATATTTATGTATATGCATACACGTATACACATGCATAATGCAGCCCTGGAAGAAGAAAATCTGCTAAGTGAGTGTTTCAATGCTGAGAAGCAGTAGGAGCTGCAAGAACATGTGTGGAGGATGTGACTCCAGTAGAACAGAGTGTAACACTAGTAGGTTTCAAATTAGACTGCAGACAGAAAAAATAAGATATTTTCCTGAGACAAAGAAAGCAGAGAACTTAGCAAAGGAACCCACAGTTAAAATACATTATGAAAGAAGAATCACACACATACATATGTATGTGTAAAACAGGGAAAAATATGCAACTATGGTTCACAGTAAACTAATGAAGTACTTCCTTATTCTCTGATTCTACAAGTGCCCACTCTTCTGAAGCATTTTTTGCTGCTTTGTTGTTCTTCCTTTTCTTCTGACACTTTATTTAGCAAACTGTCTTGTAGATATGTAACAGGATAAAATGAGCAGCTAGAAACACACGGTACTAACAGAATGCAAAAAAAAATTATAAACTGCCATGGCTACAAAAGGATGAATTAAAAGAGATACCAGCATGCCATATTGATCCCAAGTTAAAAAAAATCTTAGTAACAGTCATGGCCATCAATGTTGAATTGTTTGTGTATAGGTGTAAATCTAGCCACAGAGGAAGAGCCAATCAGTAAAATTTACAGGTGTTGTACACTGACCTTCTTACTGGAGTGCTTCTGCTATAAATTTATGTGTTAGGTTAAGCACGTGTGTTTCAGGAAGAACAAGCAGGAAAGGAGAGAATGGCTGGAGACAAGTCATTTCTCTGCGAACACTAAGGCCCACATATAGAAAATCAAACAACAGTTAGGAAAGAACTGCAAGTACCCCAAGATGACCCTGAAAGTCAGTGGTCACACAGGTGCCTACAGCAGCTTGGAGGCCTATGTGAGAAGGGTGACTGCAGGGCTCCCTTGGGACAGGACAAACATGCAGGCCCCAGGACCTGAAAGTGGTCAGAGGTACAGCTGCAAATAAGCCATAGCCTTGAAATGGTGCATGTGAAACAAAGAGGAAGCTGGAATCAGGCTTCTAAAGTTCTGGCTGCTGCTGTCTTGTGCTTGGAAAACTCGTTTGTTAGATGCAGGTGCCATACGTGCTTTGCAAGCTCCTTGCCTTGAGACAGCTGCAGGTTCCTGTTGCTCTGAACGGATCTGGGTAGTCTCGGCAATGTCAAGAACACAAGGTGTCATTGATGCTAGCTGGTAGCATCCACGGAGCAGGCTGAGCACCAATAGCTGGTAGCATCCACGGAGCAGGCTGAGCAGCAGCAATAAGGCTGCCTGCATCTCCTACCTGCTGTGCGCACACAGGTGGAACTCGGCAGGGAAATGGCTCCGAGACACAGGAGCACGCCAGGAGGCAACACCGCCTGGCGCGGGAGGCCCCCCGAGCGCAGACCGCCGCTGCCCCGCACGGACACCGGTACGGCTTCTGCAAACGCAGTGCTAAAGCCGTGGCCCCCAGCACGCCTGACGGCCGCCGCCGCGGCCTCGTCCCGGAACAGCCAGGAAGTGCCGGCATTAGCCACGAACCGCGACCCCTCCGGGACCCTCCGCCGCCGACAGCGGCCCCGGCCCGGTGGCGGGGCGGGGCGCGGGGCGGGGCGCGGGGCGGGGCGGCCCCGGCCCCGGGTGCCGCTCCCGCGGCGGCCCGGCGGCCCCGGCCTGGCAACGGCAGAGCCGCCCGGGAAGCGGCTCGGCGCCGGGGACCCGCTGGCCGCTATGGGGACCAACGCGCCGCCGCGCCGGGAGCCGCTCGCCCGCGGCCCCCACGTAAGTCAGCGGCTGCACTCGCCGCCGGCGGGGCTCTGAGGGGGGGCCCGGCGGTGCGGGCGGGGGACCGCCTGCGGGCATGCCCGCCGCGGGGGCCTGCGGGCGCGGCCCTTTGTCAGCGGCTGTCCCTCGGGCGAGTGGGCGAGTCGGGGTGGCGAGCAGCGGCCGGGCGGCCCGCACCCTCCCCGCGGGAGGCGGCTTTCTGCCGAGCCCGCGCCTGCAGGCGGCCCGCGCGGCGGCGGCGGCGGCGGCAGCGGCAGCCCCTGTGGCGGAGGGCGAGCCGGCGCTCAGCCGGTGGCGGACCCCGGGAGGCAGCTCCCCGGCCCGCTCGGCGAGGATGTCGCGGCAGGTGCCGTCTCCAGGGCCACCGCGGGACCAGTGCCTGTCCTCCGTTTCTCCATCTAGCACGTGGGATTTGCGGCCGTGCCGGCTAGCGTGTTGGGCATTAAGAAGTTCTCCGGAGAACGGTGCTAAATGGGTGCCCGTTTATGCCCTTTCTCTCTGGATTCTCTTTTCATTGTGAAGTCCATAGCAAGCTATGCTGAGCTGGTGACCTTCCCAAAGCTAGTGCTCTGTTCCTTGCTCCTGTGACTTCCTTGTCTATTATTTGAGAGGTGAGAGATTAGGTTTGAACTCACCCATCTTGGCGTACTACCTGGAGAGTGGTCTCGGCAAGGTTTTAGGGTTATTAACAAGTTTTATTTTGCTGATGTGCCAGTGGCAATGACGAATGGTACCATCATGCCAGGTGGTGTTACAGGCACAGTGGGAAGAAAGGCATGGACCCTCAAAGGATTCACATCTAGGACAGTGGGTGGGAGAAGAGACATGAATGCAAGCAGGGTAACAATGTGGCTTGAGTTCTGTGGGATAACTTTTTATGCAGGTTTTCTCAGAAGGCATTCAACTAACAAGTGAAGTGAAAGCAACCTTGAGGGAAAGCCAGAAGAGCGGCATACAGCACAAAGAGGGATACCAAGTTCAGGAAAGTTGGAAAGGTGGCCCTGGAGAGACAGCCAAAGAACCAGACAAGCCTGCCAGGAGTGGTCCTGATTTCTTGCCCCTCGGCCAGCACTCCTACTGCAGGAGGTAGTCCTGCTGATGCTGTCGCCCCAGGCTGTTCACTTTTGCCACCTGTGGAGCAGGTTTTGTGGCTGCCTGTCAGCTGTTTTATGCCACCAGATGATATGGCTCTCTGCATGCAGGAAGGGTGTGGAAAAGGCATTGGAGGTGATGTCTGCCAAAATACAAAACAAAAGGTTGTGAACCAGTCATGCAAAGAAGGCCTGTGCCATTTGAGTCTGAATGTCTTACCCTGTCAGCTGGAAACGCCTCTTTCTCTGAAGTGTTTCTTTACGTATCCTCTCCTCTGGCCTCCCAGCCAACTTTGACTTCAGGTTTGGCTCTAGATCTCCCTTGAGATCTGGAGGTGTTGAGAATATCGTGGGTATTCTCTAATGAAGGCTTCCATGCACGTCTCAGATTTAGGCTTTAAAGAAACGTATTTCCAGCAAGCACTGAAAATATGTCCGTTGTGCTCATTTCTAAGTAAGAAATTGATTAACAACATTTTTTGTCCTCTTGTAGCTGTGTTTCCCTATGGTGCTCTAAGGCTAAATGTGATGCCACTGTGTCAATACATCATATGCTAAAGAGTAAATCAACTTAGGGACAGCAGTGAAAGTTAACAAAGTTCCCTATTTATATTAAGGAAATCAAGGGCACTGAGGGAAACTGTGGAACATTTGCAGGTCCCCCAGGGCTTTAAATTAGAATGTTAGTACACAAAAACTAAACAGAGTTTTTGACTTGGGAGCACTCTTCTACCAGAAGATTTCTCACCTCTGCTGCATTGCTCCTTTAGCATATCTTATGTAAGAAATCAACCTACAGTCTGGAGAACTTTCACTAGTAAGAAGGTTGGGAGCCCACACTAGGGGAATTAATTAAGGAGATTACCATCAACACTGCGCTGCTCAGGGAAAGGGGATTTTTATGGGTTCTGTAAAACTGAGACTAGGGCAGAGTCAAGGATCCCTATATCTTTTCCATAAAGTAGCATGATTTCAAGTGGTAGATTTTCCTACTAAGTACTTAGCTTTGAAAATACAAAATGTCCTTTTGAAAATCCTGTTAAACTGGATGCTTTTTCTTACAATTTCATTGTAAAAGATTAGGATGGCTCATAGAACTTTGTATGAGAAAATACAGGCATGAGAACATGCTACACAATGTCAGTATTTCATAACTGCCCTAGAGAGATACACGAGGAGGTTTCAGAAAGCACAGGAAAAATGAGAGGGAGAGCCTCTAACAACATGGAGTCTCACTAGCCAAATGGCAGGCACATTCAGGCCGAGTTTCTAAGAAATACTACTGCCTCAGCAGCCAGGCCAGTCAGAAAGTGCTGATTTTTGAGTAACCTCCTACATCTTGGCACATAGAGGGCTTCGGGAAAGTAGACTGCTAGTCTCTCAGTGGTTTATGATCTTTCCCAGAGGGACTCTGCATCGCCTACGGACATGTGTGTCGAAGTCTGAACATCTATCGGGAGAGTTGCCCTTCCTGCAAAATCAGGGAATATTTTATCAGTTGCTTTTATTGCTTTGTAATTCTGGATCATCTTTCATTAAAACATCCAGTACTAAATCAAAGCTTTAATAAAAGAACATGGACAGCAAATCCAGCTGAGAAAACTAGACTATCCTGAAAGTTAAGTCAGTATAACAGCTGACTCAGATGCTCTTCACGTGGCCTTTTTTCCAGATAAGTATCAAAAAGAAGGAAGGAAGGAAAGAAATGGTCATTTAACATGTGGGGGATTTTTTTCCTTCCTAAATGTCACCCTGAATGTCAAAGATTTGCTCTTCATCATTTACAAGGTCCTGGCTTCCTATTCAAGTACAGCACATTTACAGAAGGTTTGTTGTTTGAAGCCTTTCTATGCACTCTTTAGAGATAATACCTTTTTTAAAATTGTGTGCTTGTTGTCAATTTTCCTTGACTTTTGTTTCTTGTTTGGAAAAACAAAACCATTTCTGGAGATTGCTGGTAATGAAAATAAGGGCTGTATATAGTTCTTGAGCTAGAACTAAAACCAAAGACCTACATTTTTGTAATGTCTGATACAGAAAACACTATGCTTTTGACTGGCATTTGAGCCTTCCGTTACATCTCTGCAAGCTTCTTCAAATGAAAAAAAATTGAAATTGTTTCAGGAAATTATAATAACCATGTGACAGTTTAGGATTTAAGATTGCTGTAAAAGTCACTCGATTAAAGAAGACATTAGAATAACTCAGCTAATGATACCTAGTGTGTTACAAGCTTCCAAGACAGGAGGATCTACCCTTTGCTTAGTGAACAGCTACAGCTACGCTTCTTTACCCATTTTATATTCTCTGTCTGTCAAAATTTCGTCATTTGTCTTTGAAACTGTAACCGTCTTTACAATCACATTTTCCTCTTTCAGCACATTTTTTTGTCTTGGTGCAGTTAATAGCCAAAAGTCCACAAATTAGACACAAACCAAATTATTTTAATATGGAAAAAAGGTAGAAATACATATTTACTATTATCATTCCTTAGTCCTGACATTAGATCTCTGCTTAACAGATGATTTTTTAAATTATGAAGTAGCATTTAGTACCCCTTAAAATTAGAAATTAGGATTTACCAGTGAAGACATAGTATTTCAAATATATGTCAGCCAACAGTCACATTGAAAACACAGCTGTATGCAAGTCGGATGCCATAGAGCCTCAGAAGTGATCAGAAAGACATGAAAAAGAGATACTAGTTGGACAAGAAGAGCAAATAGGAACCTCCAGACCAGTTCACAACACAGGAGGTATTTATTAATAGTGACAAGAGGCCAAAGTTTGATGCAATATTTCTCCTTACTGCCAGCCATTTAACTTTCTTTTCGACACTGTATGTCAATTTTAAGTGGAAAAATTAAGCAGTTTTATCACTTGATGATCATTTCTGGCCCCTCTCCGCCTTTTCTCCCAGCTTCTGACCTGTTGGACTTCCTGCTCCAAGACAGCACAGCTCTTGCACCTTTGTTAGACCTCACAAGCCTCCACAGACCCGCATGCCCAGCTGCTCCTCTCTGGACAGACCACACAATCCACCCTTAGTCTCTTTGCACCCACTGAAAGAAGATTGGAGTGCAGGCAGAGGGCCGCGTGGTGCAGAGCAGGACACAAGATTAGAATCACAGCACTACTGGAACATGATAGTTTTGGTGTCTTTCCATCTTTAAAAGTGTGATAATACAGTAGGAATGAAGCAGAAACAATGTGGGTTTAGCTTCCACTGAAAGCTGCATAGAGAATAAAGCTGTCCTGCAAACTTGCCTCTTTAAAGAAATACGAACAACTTGGTATTGTGACAAAAGCCCAAAGTGGCCTGCACTGAGACAGCTTAGCAGAACTGCCTTTCTGGTCTTTCACATATGAGAACACGGTTTCCTCAACTGAGTATGCATAATAAATAACTTTCCCATCTCTAGCTGAGGTGGAAACTGGGATCTGGTATCTGGCAAACTTACCCCCTGTTCTTACCTAGGGATGACAGCTTCCAATCAAGTTGATTGCTTGCTGGCTTTTGTCCAAATAGTCTCTGTACAGTGGTTCTATTCATTCCTGTTTGAACGTACCCCAAGTTGTTTTAAGTAAACCGTGCTGTCTGCTAGTCAAGCAGTTTAGATGCACAGCACAGGCATCAGCACAGGAAGAGGAGGAATTCCATCACAAGAATAATCCCAGCCTAGGCTGCCATTATTGTTCAAGAACAACTGGTTTGAAGCCAGCTGGGGTATGTTGAACTCTGTCATATTCCCCAGTGGATGTTTGATGTGTGTCAACAGTCAGCAATAGGAATAGTATTTATTCCAGCAGGACTGAACAGCAGTGGAGCTTCAGAAGAAACAGACAAACCATAACTTTAGGAGCCTTTAATCCAAGGAAAGAAAACAGACCCTTTTGAAGGATTAAACAGATCACACAAGCAGAGTGAATCACATGATGACAGCAAAAAGTGGGTCAGTTCCACTACTTTATTTTCAGAGACAGGGAGTGGGAAAGAAAAGTTTTGAGTTTTTTTTTTCAGCTGAAATTAAGATAAAGGCTCAAGTTGTTAGAGATTGAACAAGCTGGAAGAAATCCTATTGAGATTGCTAGTACTCTTTCCAGTGCTTTGCATGAGTTTCAGATGGATATTATCTCACCCCCTACATCTAATTAGCCAAGGAATCCCCTAGAACCAAGGTGCTTTTCATACCATACCTCTATTGCATCCTACAACTCTAGCTAGTCACTAGCAACTTGACTCAAATTTCACAGGATATAGGCAAATGCAATTCCATCCTAATACACCACGCATCAGTGTATGCGATCTTTACAATAAGAAAGAGGCTGTTACTCTGTTACAAAACATTGGCAGCTCTAAAAAAATCCTGTGATACTTTTAAACTTATTCCTAGTTATTTCAATGAGATTCATAACTCTGCTTATCTGGGGTTTTGTTGCACCTAACACAGAATCATAGAGTCATTTAGTTGTAGAGAGTGATAAGGTCTCTCCACTCAGCCTACTTTTCCCCAGACTAAAGAACCCCAGTTCCCTCAGCTGCTTCTCATAAGACAGCTCCCTTCATCAGCTTTGTTGCTTTTCTTTGGACACGCATCCTCCCTGCGACAGGGAACAAATTTCCACATAGCTTTAGGCTTCCTCTCCCTTGGCTGGGAATTCTGTGCCTAACCGTCTTACCTACATGAAGGTCCTCTTTTTGTGTTAGCGTAAGACACTGAGCAAAACTGTGAGAGGTCTATGCTGTGGTGAGGAGAGAATAAACCCCCAAATTTCCCTTTGCGTAGCATGTATGCCATTGTCTTATCCTTCATCTCTTCCCTTTCTCCAAAACATCAGATTTGTATCTTCAATCCCATGATGTGATACTGGCCTAGCTAACACACTGCTGTTGTTGCTTACAGTTAGTATTAACTGCACAGCTCACCTGGCAGTTTTAACTGGGAAGAACAAACAGGAAAATACAGGAAGGTCATAACTTGTTAAGCTTTCCCTACTGTGTGTATCTGTTTATATTCTCCTTACATCACGTAGTATGTTTTACTTGGTCTTTTCCTATGAGAGATATTCAGAATATTCAGAATTCACACTGAATTCAGCTGAACACTGCTGTGCCAGAATGTTCAGAAGTTACTTATTTGGCTGTGTCAGAAGGATCTCTCTCCTGAAAGCGCTACAACACTTACCTTTAAAATTCAAGTTGCTTTCAAGTGTTTTAGGCTGGACAGTACAGAATTGACATGGACAGCTGCTTCTAGTTGCTTTTGAAAATCTAAGCCTAAGTTTTCACTTTCTTACACTCAGCAACTGGTTTTGACATAAATAAAATGGATGTAAATGAAGTCTTAAGGAAAGAAGTAATCCAAGTTCCACCTCATGTGGTTGATATTGATTTAAAAAGACACTTTCCTTTACTCTCAGGACGGAAGAAGTACTACGGTGCTTAGCCCCAGTGCAGAAGATCACAGTGCTACTGCCTATTGTCTGTCCACAACACTATCCATCTCCTGGACATAGTCATGCACTGACAAATCCCTTGTCAGACCACAGTTTAGCAGCTTTCATCTCTTTCGGGATGGGTTTCCAAAGAGTACGATCTTTGAGCCAGCTGCAAACCAAACCAGATGATCTCGGTCTTTCCGTTCAAATCTTAAGCAGCGTGACCTCTCTAGAAAGACCTAAGCTTCTCATCTCCAGCTTTTCCCAATGTTTTCTGTATTAATGTGCTTTTAGTCCCTGCAGGGCTGTTACCATTTCCGCGTAGCTTTTTGGTGAGGAGAGGGCCAATGAATTAATGTGAACACTGAGACTTTACTGCTCTAATGAGCCCCAGTACGGCCTGAGGGCTTGGCAAGGACAGGAGGCCATCTTCACAGTGTCATTAGAGATTTTGAGCAGCAAAGGGTAAGGCTGACTGTAGCAGACAGATTACGGACTGAGGCTTCTCCCATCTCTTCTTTCTGGGTAGCATTTTTCTCTCTGCTGGAGAGACTTGCGGCAGAGCTCACTCAGTAACACAAGATAAATTTCATCCTATTTATGTAATATGTGAGGTCTGTGGGGGAGAAATAACCAAAAGGAGCATAAACTTTCCCCCTTCTTCTGCAGCTTGTGCTGCAAGATGCCGAAACATCATTAGAACATTTCTGGAAAAAACACATCAAGAGATGCACTGATGCTGTTGTAAGAATAACTCTCAATACAGTTGCTTCTAGCTGCGTAAGCACTAATATAATTCCAAATTTGTAAATGTATGCACACTTTCATACATTCATGCTCGAATATGATTCAGGCCTTCCTCAGCATTTTGTTTCAGGGAAACCATCTGTAAATATATCAGTGCACTTATCATAACCCAAAAGGATTTACAGGAGACAATTCAAACTTACTTACAATGACATTTCCAGAATGCATATAGGTTTTTAAGCAATGTGCAACATGCACAAAGAAAAACTAGTGATGCAGATGTGATAAATGAGTGAGTCCCAAACAGAACTCCAATTAAAGTTTACAATTTATTAGGTGAATAGAGGCAAGCAAACAGCGCTGGGTGCACCGGGACTCTCTGCTCCACCAAGACGCACACCGTATAGTTCCTATTTCTGGTTTATATTTCTTTTACTAATACTTATTCTTAGTTATTTCCGAGAAAAGGTGGTCTTATTACAATGAGCTCCATAGTCTCCACCCCTAACCTCCCCCAGTTGTGCGTGCGCAGTGTCTCCTGGTGGTCGTGAGTAGGGGTCTCAGGGATGAAGGCTGTATGTCTTCCTTGTGATGACTTTTTCACCTCCCCAGAAAACTAGTGAAGTCATCAGGACGGTCCTTGTTCTCCATCTTGGCTCCTGCTTATCTTACACAAGGGTTATGCAACTTACAGATCTATGGCTTGAGCAAGCTAACTTAAAAGTGGTTAAGCGAGATTAGAGGTTAAGCGCATACAGGCCCCTAGACCCCTCTTGTCTAACACCTTGCAATTGGCAGCAAAGCAAAAACGTTAGGTGGCTTTTGCAATAAGCAAGAACTATATCCATACCATTCTGCTTCCTCTAGGGCTGCGGTTATATAAGAACCAACAGAATGGTTAAAGGTTACATATACAGAGAAGGTCATATTTCACTGTGCGGCCCTAGCACTGTTTTATATTGACACGTATCAGGTGAACACATTTCACAGTTGGGGCTCTTGGTTAGCAGCATCATGAGGCATTTCGCAGGTTTACGTTTTCGCATTTCACAGAAATTTTAAACTAAGACAATCACTTATCTTGAATAGGCACACCCTACTCCTGGCCACCTATTTGCACATCCATTGTCCCATATTGACACGAATCAAATGAACATTTTTCACACAGAGAACAATGAAAACAATTTAAGTGGGACAGGAATCGAATCTACGGTGCCTTCCAGTTGCTATTACTATCTCTGGTCAATATTTCAAGTTAAAATCCTTGGTAATTTGAGAAGTGGGTGTGCTGCAATATTCTGAAAACACTGATGCTTTGAGCAGCTATGACTCATTGGACCACAGCTGTCTGAGGACTTTCTGAATGTCACCATAAGATGTTCTTTCTGTGTCTCTTGGGAAACAGTTAATTCAGAAGTTTAAATTCTCAAGGCAAGTCTTAAAGGTTTTTTACTTTACTTTTTGAATTACATTTCTGTAATTCCTACTTAGGGTCTTTTTTAGCTGAAGACTTTGTTCCTCAAAGCCCTTCTAAACAAATATTCATAACTGTTAGAAAAGTCAAGTTTTTCTCTCTAGTAAAGGACAGGAATGCAACCATTCCCATTCCTTGCATCCTTTTTTTTTTTTTTTCTCCTCAGGTGTGCCAGACATAGCAGTCACTCTTAAAGCTAATTTTTCTAAGTAGAGGGTGAAAGCAGAAGGAATTTGAGGCACCTCAGATGTCACATGGATGAGCAAAGATACAATTGGGACTGAACAACTGTGTCAGAGTGCAGGTACCAAACAGCTGAACATGGCACAGGCTTGATCACATGGATGACCCTGTCGCATTAGACTTGGCAGGTTTCAGCCACACAAATATGAGATCTATCAGAGGGAGAAAAGTAGGCAAAGAATTCTCATTTAACTAGGACTGTGTGACACTAGCTACCAAAATGTTTTATTTAAGTGCTTCCATAGCAAAATATAGCAGGCACAGGTTGCTGTTGTTACACAGGGTGCCTAGGGTATTGAACTAGGATCCAGGTCACAGTAATCTCACTTACAGTAAGAGACCACTTTGACCCCAAAACACACAGAAAACAAGACACGTACATCTCTCAACTGAAACACACAGATGACCAGCAATACCTGACAGCTGTTTTAACAGCTTACTTGATTGTGTCACATGCCAATGAAAGCGACAGGATTTAAGCAAATGCAGACGTTCTTGGCTGAATCAACACCAAAGTGACAGAAGCCTGCAGCATGCCCA
Source organism: Tauraco erythrolophus (assembly GCF_009769465.1). Lineage (NCBI taxonomy): Eukaryota > Metazoa > Chordata > Aves > Musophagiformes > Musophagidae > Tauraco > Tauraco erythrolophus. Next base: position 65,557,662 of record NC_141496.1, read on the forward strand.
GAAACTTGTCCCGAGCTACAGGCAGGTGCTCTAACCGTAGAGGGCTATCGTTCCTCCACTACCTGCGATTTCGACCAACAGCACTGCTGTGGGCTGTTTCTGCCTTCACTTTGCATCTCCTACAGGCCACCTCACCGTTCATCGCTTGCCGACAGCCCTCCTTCTGAAAGCTCCTAACGTGACGGACGGTAATGCCCACTGAAGCTGTCAGATTCGTTCAGCCGTTTCAACTGGATCGCTCTGATGTGAAGTGCGTCGGGTTATTCCATGTATAAACCGACCGTAAGGGGCTGTCCTGACACAAGGATGCGGTTCCTCCTTCGGAAGGCGAACCAGCTACGAGCCTACAGGCACCACACCGACAGCCCCCGTGTTCAGCCCTTCGTCAGGGATGTGTCCAGCTCGACGCTGCTCAGGACGCCTTCCCGGTCGCCCGGCAAACGCTCGCGGCAGGCGGCGCGCACTGCTAAGCCCCGGCCCCGCGCTCCTCCCTCCGCAGGGGCTGAACGGAAGCGCCACGGGCGGGGCCTTTGCGCCGGCTCGCTGGTTTGTGCGCCGCTGCGGCCTCGGCTCAGGGTGAGGTGACGGCGGTGGAGCGGCGGCCGCGGCGGGGGGTGTGGGGTGGGGCCGTGCCGCGGCGGCGGGGGCCGGCGGGAGGGACCGGGGCCGCTCACGTCGTGCTGCCGGGCGGGGGAAGGCGCGCGGCGCGAGCTAACGCCTCCCGGGGCGGCGGGGGGGAGGGGTGCAGTCGCGGGAGATCCCGGGAGATCTGCAGAGCAGCGGCCGCGCCCGTCGGGCGGGAATCGCGGCGGCGCTGGCAGCGCACCCGTGTGCGCACAAGCGGCGTGGGCCTACACGGGCCCGCTGCGGAGCGGAGCGGAGCGGAGGTGTCCCTGCTGAGCGGGGCGTGTGCGTGCGGGGGGCAGGGGCAGGGGCAGGGGCAGGGGCAGGGCTCTGCAGTTCCTGCGAACAGGAGGGCGCACGCGAGTCTGCCGCGGGGCGGCGAGGAGAACGGCCGCAGGTGCGGGCGCGAACACACATGCGAATCGGGGAGGATGGAAGGGCTGTCCACGGAGAGGCACGTGTTGTGCGCTTTTGCGTGCCAAGGGTGTTGAGGGGCTGGCCTTGCGCACATGGATTTAACAGTCTGTAGAGGAGACGACCCCGCAAGCACATAGGTGCGCACATGTATGTTGTGCGGCGGAAGGGTTTTCCATGCCGAGGTGTGTGCTAGCGTATATCGGGGCTGTACAGCAGGAATGGTACTTTGCAGGTGTGGAAGAGAGGAGGCACCGAAGGGCAGAGGCTGCACTTGGGCAATAAATGTATCCGTATACTTCAGAGGTAGAGAGGGGGTGATCCCACATACACACAGGCAGAGGGGCAGAGAAGAGGTTGGTCTCGTTCGTGGGGGAAAAGGATGGGAAAGGTTTCTCAGCTGCACAGTGATCGTGAGAATGCTTTTTTCACTCTCCCAAATACGTTCAAGGGCGTTGTTGAAAGACTTGGCTTTGTGCATGGTCACCTGCATAGAGTGGCGGAACAGGCCCCGGATGTGTGTGCACACAGGCAATAGGGACACAATAGCGCCACGGGTAAAGAAGGGTGGCATGAATGCACGTGCTAGTACACGGTGTGGGAAGAGTGTTGTGTGGAATAACGTATATGCATACCACACAGTGAAACACGTGGGAAGATTGAATGACTCCACAAGCACACAGGCATATGCAGAGTGTAGAGATTGTAAAGAGAAGTATTCCAGGCTCTCTGAGTTTGAAAATCACCACTTCAGAAATGTGAATGTAGAATATACAGGTGGTATCATTTGTTTGAGAAACACTGATAAAGGGGTGTCTCATGCACTTGAGATTGCTAACAGAAATAGTAGCTACTTGGTTGCTGTAAAATTTGGCCCAGAATTAAAAAGTCCTTGAATCTCTAATAGTCAAAAGCCTTAAGATGTGGTGTAGAAGAGCAGTAGACCAAAACAAGTCGAGATTAATTATTTCAGGTAGTTCTTCATGGAGCACTGTGTTATTTTTTCTCCTTTCTACTGAAGATTATTAGTCCTAGCAAGGTGGAAGAGGTAGACCTTGGAACAGGAAGATCCCAGACTAGAGAAAGGCTGTATGGATCAAACATCCAGAAACTAAGAGGCAACCATTAGCGATCAATTATTTGAAAGAATTTCAGTGAACAGTTCTGAAAAGAGATGATTAGCCTGCAAAACCTGTTAATAAATTCTAAAATCATTGTGGCAAGAAACTTAAAATTATATAGCTAGGACATTACAGCTCTCCTCGAAGGAATATACTGTTAATGGTTGAAAGGACTTTGCCATTGCTTGTTAAAAATGAATGCTATCTGAAAATGCAGAATTATTCTTGCATATGCAGGATCAGAATAGGTCAGAGTCAAGATAGGATTCTGTTTGGTTTTGAACTGTGACCTAGAAATACATCATGTTTCTTTAGAAATCATCATCCAACTTAACCTGAAAAAAAAAAATTGGTTTAATTAGTGGCAAATTTCCCCATGTAGTTAACACTTACATTGGATTGTTATCGGTCCTTTTGCTAGGGTGAGTATTTTGGTTCTTCAGAAACACAGGTGTTAAAACTGACGGCGATAGAAAAACTGTGTCTGCACCAAGGCCCATGTGTGGCAAGTTTTTGAAACTATTGTGTTACACAGGTTTAAGCCAGTACTAAAAATAATTCTGCTTTGGGGGTTACTGGAATCTAATATTAACAGAAGCTGAAATGCACAGGTAGCGTGAATTGCTTTTGATTTCGGTCAGTTCATATGCCTTTAAAGTATCTCCACATTAACCTCCCAAAATTATTTCAAGAGACCATTATTGTAACTGATAGCAGCTGTAATTAAATGTGATCTGTGTGGCCAGAACGATGTGTGATCTAGTGATTCAGTTCTGGTAGATCTGTAGCTATGGTGAACCATGAGATTTTATTTTTTTTACAACTTACAGGCTTACTATTTTAGGAGATGGTATTTTCTGGATTTGGATTGAAGCATTGTAGAATTTTAGACACTGCTTGAAGATAAGTAGAACAGAAAACTGTTCTGCTTTGCATAAATTAAAAGGTAACTGCTTTTTTAAAGGCGAACCGATGGTTCTAGATCAGGCAGGTAACTTGGAGAAGACAGACGTGGGTAAGCTCACTTTGATGCTTATTCTGTGCCCTTTTACTTTGGCTTCTCAGTTTATATAATATAGAACATGTATGCTGACTTGAAGAGTCTGTAAGAGGTCTGCTTCTAACTATAATAACATTATTCACGGAGTTTCAAAGACAAACTTATAGGGATGTCAGAAGTGGCCTTCACATCTTGAAGATCATCTTATTTGAATTAGTACCTGTGGGAAAATAACCGAAATTGGTGACAATTGGAAAAATACGGCTTTGCAAAATTTAGCTCAAAGGCTGCAATATTAGAGCAACTTTGAAGTGAAACACAGTTACTGCTTCCAGGACGGACACAGCCTGCTGGACACAGCTGCTGCTCCCAGAAACAATACAACATCTATAGAATATAGATGTTATAGAAACAATATAATATATAGAAACAATACAACAACAAGGCCTATACAACATCCTTGAAATGGGGAGTAGAGTGATACGGAGGTACCACGGCTCATCCCTGTTATCAGGGATGAGGGAGCGCCTAGTGAAAGACAAATCACAACCGTTGCTTTAGCAGTAATGGCGAATTAGCTACTAAATCACACCTCCACCCCTCAAGAGAGAAATTTTCACCAATCCTAATAAAGTGATTTATGACTAGAGTCACTCGAGCTCCACCTAAAGGTAAAGAAATAATATAAAATGGCAAAAGACAAAGGGGATGTTAGGGAGAAGCCCCCCCCATCGGAACGCCTGGGATCAGTCGATGGGCTGAACCTCCCTTCTCCCCCCCACTAGGGACACCTATTGGGTAAGAGCTCTGTGTTATGTGCGCTTAGTTACTAACACCTTGCAGCTATTTAGTATTATCACTAATCAGTAATAAGTTTATATTATCACTGTAGTATTTTATTTAAAGTTGTTTTTGTAGTCAGTCACTATCACTGGCTATCCTCGAACCTGTATTCTGTCACAAATAAAATATATATATATGTTTCCAGAAACTTTTGACTTATTATAAGGAATTTGGCCCATAGTACTACTAGTGACGATCCCTAATAAGTGGGTGAGTCACCCTCTGATTCACTGAGCTGCCAAGGGAAGGCACGGGGAGTCGGACCCAAGGGTCTCGCCTAACTTGGGAGCTGATACACTGGCCAAATTACCTCCTGTTCGTCTGTTAGTGACGGGTCCCACGATAAGCCAGATGAACAACCCTCCGATTCACTGGGCTGCCAAGGGAAGGCAGAGGGAGTCAGACCCAAGGGTCTCGCCTGACTTGGGATGCTGATAGACTGGTCTTTTGACCTCAAAACGTGACAGTACCTATATTTACATATGCAGTGACAGGCTACCCTGCTCAGAACCATCTCCAAAAAGATTGGTTTAGAAATGAGACAGCAGTGATTCGGTTAGATCTGAATCTAGCTACAGTGGTTGCAGGTTTCACTCGGCGATACAGGATAACATGCTTTCTGACCTACCTTTACGCAGTCTAAAATCCTGCAAAGTACTGTCTCTACATTTGCAACATGACCTACTGAATTTCTTACATCCATTTAAAATACTTCAAGCCTGTTGGACATAAAGAAAGCCAACATTCAATTAAAACAGCCATCATATATGCTCATGTTGTGGTTTAGCCCAGCCAGCAGCTAAGCCACCAGAGGTCCCTTGATCACTCCTCCCCCTTGGTGAGGTGGAGAAGAGAAAAATCTAACAAAAGGACTAGGGTCAAGATGAGAACTGGAAGGGAGCACCCACCAACAATGGCCCTGGGCAAAACAGACTCAGCTTGGGGACAAATCAGTTTAATTTATTAACAGGATAAAAAGAAACAAAGCCAGATCTTAAAAACATCTTCCCATTACCCTTCCCTACTTCTAGGCACTACCTCCTCCCCCAGCGGCACAGGCAGACAGAGAATGGGGGGGGGGTTGCAGGTCAGTTCATCACATGCTGTTTCTGCCACTCCTTTCTTCAAGGAGGAGGACTCCTTATGCTCTTTTTCCCTGTTCCAATGGATACCCTCCTCATGGGACAGTCCACAGACTTCTCCAACATGAGTCCTTCCCACAGGATGCAATCCTTGCCCATTGGATTGCTCTGGTGGGGGACTTTTCCACAAATCATGGCTTCTTAGGGAGCTGCCACCCGCGCCAGCGTGGGGTTTTCCATGGATTTCAGATGCATCTCTACCTTGTCGTCAGTCTCCAGCAGCGTACTAAGACAATTCTCTATGACCTCCTTCAAGCACAGGCGTCTCTGCTCCACTGTGGGGTTCTCCACGGGCTGCGGGTGAGTGTCTGCTCCACCGTTAATCTCCACGGGCAGCAGGGGGGCCGCCTGCTGTCTCACCACGGGCTGCAGGGGAATCTCAGCTCCGGCACACCTCCCCCTGTTCCATCTTCACTGACCTGGTGTCCGTGTGGCTGTTTCTGTCAGGTCTCAGTTCTCTCTCTGCTGCAGCCATGCCGGGCCCAACGAACCTCGGCAGTTCTGGCAGGATGAACTCTATCCAGCGGATGTCCAGGGAGCAGGATGCTTCGGAGCATTGGATGGCAATGGCCCAGTGTGGGCATCTGCCCGCCCAGGAGGCTGGGGCAGGGCACGAGGGTGCTGGAGGGACTAACTTCTACACTTCCCTCTTCTCTTCGCTGCAGATCAAAACCACGTTTCGGGCTCCTTTGTCCCCACCTTAAATAGGGCATTCGCACAGAGGCGCTGACTGGCTCAGCCCTGGGCTGAGGGGATGGGGGTCCGACCTGGCCAGGAACCAGTCCGACTGGTTCTAGAGCCCAATAAATTTTGTCGCAGCTACTTACTGTGGCTACGTCTGCAATCCCTCCCTGCTATCAAAACCCCATCACATAAGTCCAGCGCAGCACGTCACTCCAGGTGTTTTCAGCATGAGGAAATAAATAATTTGCCTGAAGTATTATCATTTGACCCTTTGAAAGTGTAAAACAGTAATTAATTAACATACTATTTTTGAAGTAAGGTTCAAAGGTAAATTCAAATGAAGGGGCTCAATGTAAACCAAATAATATCTATTACTTTATGGCTGAATCCATAGAACTCAGCTTAATTTGTCATGATAGTAATCAAATGCTGAAATTCCAGGCTGTATCTATTCTACTGAAGTTGGTTGGCATAGCCATAGCCGCTTTGCTTCAGTAAATGAGAAATGCCATTTCTAATGAGCTTAAGCCATGGCAGCTGTCTTTGTTTTTGCCACTTGAGTTTTATTCTGAGAAGTAATGTAAACTACTCTATCAAGAATCACAGTTGTTGAAGTTAAACTAGAAAAAGCATCACTGCGTATCTTAATTTTGCAGAGCCATAATGGATTGCAAGTGGAGGCTAGAAGTATTTCTTACCTTTGACAACTTGGGATAGATTTCCTGATCATGAAACATGACTGTTATACCAAAACATTGCTTCATTATGTGTGATAAGACCTAAACTACTCTCTGTTTAAAATAGGGAAATCTTTGAAAAGTTGCTGATTTTTTTTTTAATTTTCGTAAGAATGGGATGTCACAATAGCCTTTCTTTTAAAAATTTACTAAAAAAAATTAAATGCAATACAAAAATAGCATGAAATTGGATGTCAACATTGTCATGCTTGCATAGCAGCTTCTCAGAAAGAGCTTCCCTAGCTGTCAAAACCAGTAGGGAGATTGGTTCTTCTCTGAGTCACAGATGAGTAATCCTGCATTAATCTGTAATTTTACTCCATTAAACTGGAGTAAAAATCTGACATAACGTTAGATTTCGTACCAAAAGGATGGTAATTACTTAAAATGCAGTTATTTTCAGATGGAGGATAGCAAAAAACTTATAAATAGCTGGTCTGATATCCTCTGCTACCAACTTTGTGATTTCTGTTTGGGGGGAGAGGAAATTTTGGTTATTTTTGGGAGTTATTACTGTATCCTTTTTAATAGACTTTTCATTTTCTTTAAAATTTTTTTCCCAATTGCTAAATGAAAAAAAAAAAATCACAATAAAAACTGCAAGGCAAAATTGAGGATAAGTAAACATTAAAAATGATTATATAGTTTAATCAGCTACTAAACAAGCTGCAAAATCGGATTAGAGAAACATCTTGTTACAATAACTGTTGATGTTGCTTGTAAAAATACTGAGTTTCTGTGACATTGCAATTGTCAGAAACTTTCTTTTTTTTCTCCAGTAGCCTCCAAATTGTCATCATCTTTATTTGTCTACTTGTGTCCAAAAGTTGTTGTCTTATCATAACCAAATCTTGATGTACTTTGGCCTGCAAAAAAGTATGGAAGGTTTAGAAGTCAATGTTTAACTCACTTCAGCTCACTAAAGTGTGTTTAACAGATACGTAAACTGACTCAAGCAAAAACTTTCCCTTTTAGTTCACAGAGTCTGTTAGCGGATGTATCTTTTAGCAGTTGATTGCATTATGCGTGTTTCGATTTATGTGTTTATGATTTTTTTCTTTCATTTGCTTTTCATTTCATCAATAGTTTTTCCAATTATACGGAAGTTTCCATCTGAAGAGAAAAAAGTCATTTTGCTGTCTAATTACAGTTGAACTTTGTAATACTTCATAAATAAAACATAAATATTGTTTATATAGAATTTTTATATATTTACAGAGATAGAGGTATTAAAATTAAGTGAGTTTTAACAGTAAATAAATAAATCTGTTCTTTTCTAAAATCTTCTGATGATAGGTACTGTAAGGTATTAGTTGTCTGTTATCAATGGTTGAGTCAGTATGTGTCCACAATTCTGGGTTGCACTTGTGTATGCTGCTCATGAATATTACCATTTACTTGCTATAAAGATTATTGTTAATGCTGCTTCTTTTTTTGATTTTTTCCCTATTATTTCAGGAAGTGTATTTCAAGAATCTTTCAAAACAGAAACAAAAGGAAGTCATGGAGAAGAATGGAAATAACCACAAACTTCGTGTTTGTGTTGCCACTTGCAACCGTGCTGATTATTCAAAATTAGCGCCCATTATGTTTGGTATTAAGGCAGAACCACAGTTCTTTGAGCTTGATGTCGTAGTGCTTGGTTCCCACCTGATTGATGATTATGGGTAAGGTGAATTTTTCCATCTCTGCCAATCTGTTTCAGGGGTGTTAGCAATAACATCAGGAATGTTAGGGTAAAAAATCTTAGTCATCATGAATGTTCACAACAAAATTTTAAATGTATTTTTTCAGATTTTATTTCATTTCGCAGCTCCTTCTGAGATTGCATATTTCTGGTTTTGTTTTTTTTTTCAATCAGTCTTGGAATTTTAGACAGTTTGTGTAAATGCTGTAATTGAGATCTTCAAGAGGATCACAACTATATGAAGTGAGAAACTCAATTCTTTCAGATTTCTCTAAGAATCTGGTAACTATCAAACGAAAATGTGCTACAGTTTTTAATTTTCACAGAGGAAAGTTCTTATTTCCAGAATTATGGAGGAAGGAAAGGGTGGTTGTCTCTGAAAGACAGTAGATTTCGATTAGATATGAGTAAGAGAGTCTTCACGCTGAGGGTGGTGAGGCACTGGAACAGGTTGCCCAGAGAAGCTGTGGCTGCCCCATCCCTGGAAGTGTTCAAGGTCAGGTTGGATGAGGCTTTGAGCAACCTGGTGTAGTGGAGCGTGTCCCTGCCCATGGCAGGGGGGTTGGAATTGGATGATCTTTAAGGTCTCTCCAACCCAAACCATTTTATCATTCTATGAAAGGTAATTTTAAATGGAGTTGGAAATATAATGCAGTTATAAAATAAAAATCTAAGCTGCTTCACTCAGTCATATAAAAAGGATTTGCCTCTTAAAAAAAATCCACAAATTACCTGACAAGTTACTTGTGGGAATATATCCTGTGTGCTACAGCACTGAGCAGAATTAAGTAGATAGATAGGGTGTTCTTTAGTTGCACAGATCTGAGATTGCTTCATTACTTGAGCTGGAGCACTTCCTAGTCTTTGCTATCTTTGCTTAGCTTGCAGATCATGAGATTTTCATTTGTAGAATGTGAGTAGCAGAGTGGATTTAGTGAAAATTAAATCTAATTTAAATCACTTTAAAAGTGTAATCCTTTGAATAAGACAGTGTATGTGTCAGATGTTTTGAAGACAAAATTGGAAGACTTCTGAGATTTTTCTCTCTTATTCCAGCCAGAGTGCGTAGACTACTTAAGTCAGGTTTAGTGAATGTGGAAGACAGGTAATCTTATGCAGATGTATGATCTTTCATTTTTCAAATACCTAACAATTCTCAGTATTTAAGGAATGTTTTAACTTTCTCATTATGTAATGATTCTGGCAGTATGTTTAGAAAACCTTTTTTCTTTAGAGAAAGCTTGTTCCCTTTGAACTTAAGGCCTCTTTGTGCAGTGATTTCTTAAGTCTATTAGTATTTAAGTCTTGATACAGCTCCAAATACAGAACCTGAAAAATGGATGCTAGCTGCAAGATGTTTTTCTTGAATATACAGGCATCAGCTTTGCATCAAATCTGTTGTATTTATACATTTGTCCAGCAAAGTCAATATATTGGTGAGGAGTTACCATACCTTTCCTGAAAGGAAATCATGCCGTATCTATGCTCCAAAAGGCTCTGCAAACACATAAACAAATTCTAGAACACATTCAGCAAGGCTCCTCACTAAAGGTGTATAGAAAAACTTGATGCTTGGAATATGAGGGGAGATATTCATATGGACAAGAATATTCTGTTAAAATCTTAAAACCTAGTTTCCTCAATGAAGGAGATGTGGTGAACAGGCCTTTGTTCAAACGTAGTACAACTATTTAATATGCAGTTATTTTGTCAACAAGCTATGTTGCTGTGAAACCAAGTTGTATTTACTCTAACCCTTTTCCTCTTACCTTCAGTAATACTTATCGTATGATTGAACAAGATGACTTCGACATTCATACAAGATTGCACACCATTGTGAGAGGGGAGGATGAGGCAGCTATGGTGGAGTCAGTGGGCCTTGCATTAGTCAAGTTACCAGATGTCCTGAACCGCCTGAAACCTGACATAATGATAGTTCATGGGGACAGATTTGATGCTTTGGCCCTGGCTACATCTGCAGCCCTGATGAATATTCGCATTCTTCACATTGAAGGTGGGGAGGTCAGTGGGACCATTGATGACTCTATCAGACACGCTATCACCAAACTGGCCCATTACCATGTATGCTGCACAAGGAGCGCAGAGCAGCATTTGATAGCCATGTGTGAAGACCATGACCGCATCCTTTTAGCAGGCTGTCCCTCATATGACAAGCTTCTCTCTGCCAAAAATAAGGACTACATGGGTATTATACGCATATGGCTAGGTGAGCAGTCCTCTTTTTATGTTTTTCATATGACTTTCAACACTAGACAAATTCAGTAACTAGGTTATCAGTCTGTGGGATGTGTTGATCAGTGAGTCTGAGAAAAGTACAGGAAAGAAACAGATGGACTTCTTATTAGTAAGTTTAAGTTTGCTTAATTGGAGATGATCAGCCTGCTTCTTCTTAAAAAACTAGTGTATTTGATAATAGTTTCTAGTATTTCTTTCTTTCTATGTTTTCTTTTTCTTTTGCTCTGTTTTCTACCATGTATAGCTGGAAAGCTACAAATCTGTCCTAGTAAACACATCTGTTCCTTTTGCCAAATCAAAAAAATAACTCTTTAAATGGGTAGTTTCTTTGAGCGGAACAATTTAAAAACAGAACAGTCTTATATGAACAGTTATTTTGATGTAAAGGATGTATTTAAATAGAATCAGAGCTGTCCGGGGCTAAGGTAAAAAAATGAAAGGGAAATTATGTTATGAGCTTTCTTTTGAGGAATGCCCTGCCACAGGGCAACATGCGCCAAAGGCTTATGCTTTTTCATATTCATTTGGTTACAAATAATTGCTGTAAACAATGAGGTTTTGTGTTTGCTTTTTATCTTTGACACAGCAATCTCTTATATGACACATTAACCTGTGTAGTAGGAAGCTGGAATCTTCTTAGATCTGTACGTGAAGATTTTGCAGATAAACTTTTTTAATCAAATGTACTAAAACAAGTATGACTGACTTTTTTAAAGCCATGGGAATGAAGTCTTTGCTTGAGGATGGAGAACTGACAGAAAATCTGAGCAGCTTCAGGGCTTTCATGTTATTCCAGATTTACACTGGTGTGAGAACAGGCTTTTGATCCTGGTATAGTCTTGCAAAGCTTTAGATGTAGGCCCACAAGTTAACAGTTTGTTAGGGTTTAGGTAGTGGTCTCTAAAGTTCTAAGACTTGCTTAGAGAGGCAAATAACAGGGTAGATCCTCCTCGTACTCCCTGGAGTCTTATTGCAGCATTGAAATTTATGTGTTAGATATCCCATTCAGTGCCTTGACTGTTTAGGCTTTCACACTGGTAGTTCTGGAAGTGTGTCCTCCCTCTATGCCAATAAAAAACCTTTTCTGGTGCTCCATTTGGACAGGTGAAGATGTCAAAATCAGAGATTATATAGTTGCTCTGCAACATCCTGTAACCACAGATATTAAGCATTCCATAAAGATGTTTGAGCTGACACTAGATGCACTCATCTCCTTCAACAAGAGAACACTTGTTCTATTCCCTAATGTGGATGCAGGTGAGTAAAATACCTTCATGACAGCAGGACACATAACAGATTGTCTTTAAAGCATACATTCATTCTTATGGAGTTCTTTTATCCCAGAACATCCAGCCAGATGGAAACAGCTGGATGGTCTCAGCACCAGGTGTGCATCTGCTGCAGCTCCATGTTCACATTGATGGAGGACATTTCAGCTTTTCAGTGTGGGGAGGAAGATGAAGGGAAACCATGTGACATGTAGAAGCAATATTAGTGCCTCTTGAAAAATCTACAAAAAGATTTTTGCAGTGGGTTTTGGGATCCAACTTGGGCTTACGTGCCCAGCTCTGCAACTTACACTGTGAGGATACAAAGAGGAAAAAAACAACTCAGAGCTGGCAACTCAATGAACAGCTATTAGCTCCTTTGCATGTTTAGACTTTCAGTTTAACAATAGAACTTGAATTGTTTATTCTACCTCTTGTTTTTCTGTAGGAAGCAAAGAGATGGTTCGGGTGATGAGGAAGAAGGGCATTGAACATCATCCAAATTTTCGGGCAGTAAAGCATGTCCCATTTGACCAGTTTATTCAGCTAGTTGCTCATGCTGGTTGTATGATTGGTAACAGCAGTTGTGGTGTCAGAGAGGTGGGAGCGTTTGGTACACCTGTTATCAACTTGGGGACACGTCAGACAGGAAGAGAAACAGGTACATGTTTGCTTAACTACTTTAATTTCCTCATAGTTCTGAGATTTTTTCGTTCCACAGGATAAAGTCAAATGAACGCTTAACAAAGGTCATTTTGCAGTATCAATGCAACATAATTTTTGACCCATTTTAAAGCTTCACTGCCTATTCCTGTATCATGTTAATGCTGCTTGTGTGTTTTATGTAAGATAATGAGGCTTTTATCTATAGACAAGTTAAAATATGTCTCCATTTGCAGTGGAGTCCATTTAACAGAATAGGCAACTATTCGTTTTGCTTTATAGCTAGTTTGATGTTTGACATGTATTAAAATTTCACTTTAAAAAATATGAACTCTTCACCACTTCAGGAAGTAATTATGTTGTGGTATTTCACAGATATGACACAAGTAGCCATTTACCCCTTGTTTTCATTCGTCCATTTTAAATTTAATAGGATTCTGTTGAAGGCTAATCTTCTAGTCCTCAGTGTTTTGTAACACATGACAGCATATCACTGGAATCACCATTGCTTTATTGGGAGCAAGGTGAGGCGTATAACTGATGAAGAGAGATGTTGAGCTGGCTGGAGTCTTTCCTGCTCAGAGGAAAGAAAAATAATAATTTCATCATCTCTAAAGCAGTTCTTATCCTCTAATGTAATTTGAGGAGCTGACCTGTCCTATTATGTTCACTTTTATCATCTAGGTGAAAATGTTCTTCATGTTCGTGATGCTGATACACAGGATAAGATTCTGCATGCTCTACAGCTGCAGTTTGGTAAACAGTATCCATGGTAAGTACGTTCATCTTGCTTCATTGGAGGGGTCGTTAAAGCAGTAGAGTAAAAGGCATTTAGTTCTGAGGTGGCTCATCATATTTGATTGGAGTGCTTTTAATGCAGTAATCTGAGGTTACAAATTGTTTTTCATGTGCCTCATTCAGAATCGTAGCGCAATGTCCAGTATGCAGATTAGTATTGGTAGAGCAAAATTTTACTTGTAATGTTTTGATACAACTAGTAATTTAACACCCAACAGAAAGTCAAGAGGACAAAATTCTTACGTTAGCTTAGACTAGCATGATTAAGAGAGCTTGTATCATAGGAGCAGCATGGGAGGGAACATCCCATCTGCCTACTTCTGACTCGTGTCTGAAGGACATACTACTTTATAGCTGGATTGACCTCAGGCATGATACGTAGAGAGCCCTGAGTGCAAGCTTCCAGGGGAGCTGCAGGATTATAGCAAGATACATTTCGTTATTCTTCAGCTGTAGAGTACTGATGCCCAGTTCTTCAACATAAAAGCTCTTACAAACTTCACGAGATAATACTTGTCTAATTAAGAACTAGAATCAAAAGTATATTTCTTAAGAACCTCAACAGAGTAATAAAAATGAATTCTGTAATGCCAAATGTCTGACCATGTATGATGATATTTTAAAACCAGACTTACATATTGCAAACTGCCATGAATGTACTGTTCATTATTATGTAGTTGTCACCTGTGTGATAAGTACATCTTGTGTGGACACACAGCACCTATAAACTTTCCATAATATTAAAGCTTTATTACGTGAGTCTTTTCATTAAACTCTTCATTTTTTATTTTTGGCATTGTTAACTTTCCAGTTTTCTACATTCCATGTTTCGTATTCCAAAACAGAGCTAGTGCCCATCGTGCACAATCTGTTGCGTGATCTTCAAACTACTGACACTATCTACCCTATCCCATGAGAGACTCAAGCAGTGTGAGCTGCAGTATTGCCATATGAGCCATAACAAAATTTTGTAATGACACAGTGTTAAAGCCTTCTGTTATTTATTGATTGCAGTGTTATTTCCAATTAAATTGATTTTTTTTTCATATCATAGCTCAAAAATATATGGAGATGGTAACGCAGTTCCAAGGATTTTGAAGTTCCTCAAATCTATTGACCTCAAAGAGCCATTGCAAAAGAAATTCTGTTTTCCTCCTGTCAAAGATAATATCTCTCAAGATATTGACCACATTCTAGAGACACAGAGTGCTCTGGCCGTGGATCTAGGCGGAACAAATCTCCGAGTAGCAATTGTCAGTATGAAGGTAAATATTCTGTTGTGCTTTTAGACATTCTGCAAACTCCATTGGGCTTTGTGGTTTTGTTCCTATCCTACAGTGGGGATATAGGCTTATGATGCAAAAGAGCTCCAAAACAAAGCAGTCATACTGGCTTTTGCTGTCCAGGGTAAAGTAGATTTTCCCTCATTTGTTGCATCTCGCAATACAAACCTGATACAATTTACCTGCTGGTTTGCTCTTCTAAGGCTACTGTTAAACTAGCAAAGCCCATTTGGTGGTGTATGGTCCTAGCTGCTCCCTCTCTGTGGGACGTCGTACAGACCTTGAAAAATATGATAACTTTCAGATGTCTTAGTTCTCCATAAAAGATGACTCAGTTCACCCTGCAACTTTTTATACGTCAAGCAAAAAAGCAGATGGTTCCAAGAGCATTCTTAATTCCCTACTGCCTATATAGCCATGTAATGGACACACAGAACCACTTTGAGCAACAACCAGCATCTAGCAAAGCAATTTACTGAGGGAAAGTGGTGGGTTCATGGTGGGTGGGTTCAGGATACAGAATTTTGCATCTCATCTCTCAAGAGAAGAACAGCCAGTAATCAAAAATTCTCAGTATCTTCCTGCATAGAAGCATAATAGTAAGACAGTACTGAGCCTCAACTGCAAGTGTTCACTGTAATGCATCACATAACAGAGATGTAGACCAACTGGAGAGAGAATCAGGAGGAAAACAACAATAATGGAAAACGGGGAAAAGTTAAGAAACTAGAATTGTTTAGTTCAGAGAAGAGAAAACTGACTCAGTGGGCAGGGATGGGGAAGCCTTCAGATATGTAGAAGCCTCTTCCATGAAGAGAAAAAACAGATTCACTTGTGCATGAACAAGTAGTAGAGTATTAAAACAGTAGAAGGGAAAATTATTTAAAATTTTTTCTTATTATCCAGCTTGCTGTCAATGCAAGAAAAGGCTGGAATAGGTAGTTTGGAAAGGTATGGTGTCTTCATTGCCAAATAGTAGGAACTGGTTTAAACAGGTCTTGTAAAAACAGCTGAATTATAGTTTGTTGATCTTGCATTGGATAAAGGTGGTAGATTAGAGTTGTATGATGATCTTCTAAAATTCCTATTAGGGCTTTTGTGTTTTGTTTTTTTTTAATTGTGTTGTGTCCTTTGATGTATGAAAAGGATGCTTGATGCTTTAGCACCATCATAACAGTACGAAGAATTTGATAAATACACTAGAATTCCTAGAGACTTTAAAGACTGAGTGGGTTTTGAGTCTTAAGTGCCTTTCTTCCTGTAAAAGTAACCCATTTGAAATAGGCTTGAAGTTACAGCCTTGTAAAGGCTGTATGGATAGATGTTCGTGTATGATTTCAGTGGTCTCCATGCTCAGAAGTTCCTCAACCTATTTCTCTGTTAATGGAACAGTAGGAAGCTTTCCTTTGCCTGTGTCATAGCGCTAATAAGTATGCACTGCTTGCATAGCTCTGCCAGTCATAGACAACATGATAAATGTTTGACAGCTAACTGAGGAAGATGAAAGTTCATACTTGGCAAACATAGCAAAAACTGAAGTCTTAAAAAACAGTAAGTGAGGCTACCAAACGGCATCAGTATCAATCTGGTGCCAGAAGACTGGCAAAGTGAAACAAGTAAATACACCTATGACCATCAGCTGATGATCGCAATCAACGAAAAAAACCAGAAAATTTCCATTTAACCTTGTGAGCCTCAAGCTTATGTGATAAAAATTACTTGGTGATGGTGTAAAAGTATTTGAAATAATTCTTAACCTGGCTAATAAATAAAAGGATAGTTAAGACTGAATAATTTTAACTAATTTAGATACCCATCTTCCCATTTGGGGGCGGGAGGGGGAATAAAAAAATCCTGAACTCTGCAGCACTTTAAAGATGTGTATAAAACTCATGTTGAGAAGTCTTTGGCTTTTATTCTCAACAGTATTGGGCAATTACACCTACTATTACACTGCATACTTCAGATAACTAGATCAGTTAGGTCTTACCCAGAAAGAAAAGCTGCCTGCAGAAAGATGAAGGGCTATGTAAATTGACCTGATATGGTCCAGAATTTTTGCATTTATTTAAAAGATGTCTGGCAGATCTTGAAGATTTTAAAGAAAACTTTTAAAAGTATAATTTTTTAAGAAGTAAAATTGACACCTAATTTTCTGCCAACACAGCCAGGAAAAAAATGAATTTTAAAAAGTCCTGTCCATTTTGCAGAGCGTAGCTTGAGGTGGCATTTACGAAAGTTGAAATGATAGCAAGTCAGAGTGAAAAGGATCAGAATTTCATAACAAAATTTATACAATAGCACAGGCGAAGGTGTAGTTTTCTTTAATAAATAACTGAGTTTTCAAAAGCTCCTTTTAAAAGTTGTTGTGTCTTCTGATAATGTTTGCTTCCAAAGTAACTTCCTCTGATGCCCCTCCCCCTCCAAACCAAAAGTAAAGAGGAAACTAAACATCATAAAAATCCCCAAACCCTATTGCTGATGTGATGCTGAGATGGTGAGATGTAATACTCAAACTATTGATGTCTTGGAATTTTCTAAGTTATTTTAGTTATTTTGGCAACAATGACTCAGCCATGTTACATATAGACTGTCTTTTTTACTCCTTTTTGCTTAGTTGTACTAATACATTCCTGTTCACTGACATATACTGTAGAATACTGGAGATATAATAGGGAGAAAAACCATCACTAAACAGCATATCTTCTCTTGGCCTAATCTTGCAACAGTAACGTTACATTAAGACTAGTTCCTTAGTACCCACAGATTCAGGCATGCATAATGAATGCTTTCATTACCACCGCATGACTCCTAGGATTGAAAATAATCCCTTCCTGCTGGACCCTCCCTCTCCTGTATAACATACGTCACAGTACTCCAGAAATATTTCAAGTGATTCAGAAGTATAATTGCTTAGAAGAAAAGTTTTTTCTGGAAGGACAGTAAATTTTACATTAGCTGACTCTTCTCCTGCTGGTAAAATTGCAGTGTCTGTGATACCATGCAAAACTTTCACTGTAGTTAAACTGGAAACAATTTATTCTTCAAGCACTATGGGGTTTTTGTCCTTTTTAGCGATTGCTAGTCTCTTACTTTTTTAAAATACTTTATAGTGTTAAGTGCATTGCTGTATCATGGTTAACTCCTACCAACAGTTATAGTAGCTCCTGTGATATTTCCTTACACAATCCATGTGTTCCTTAAAATATGTATTTTATTTCAGACAGGGGAAGTTGATTACAGAAGCAGAACGTAATGCTTAATCTTGCAAACTTGTCCCCTAGAGTTGTCAAAAATCTTGCACGGAACAGCCTCTAGGACCATGATCTAAGAATGCATCTGTATTCTTTTTAGAAGAGAGATGTTATGACTCTCCATTTTCAAGCTGACGTGCAAATTGAAGAGAAATTTCATCATTAAGTACACTTCTATGTGGCATGTTTTGCTGTTTTTAATTTCTAGGGTGAAATAGTTAAGAAGTATACCCAGCTCAACCCTAAAACTTACGAAGACAGACTACAATTAATTCTAAAGATGTGTGTAGAGGCTGCATCGGAGGCAGTAAACGTGAACTGCAGAATTTTGGGAGTAGGTAAGTTAACAAATATTAACTTTGTCTTTTCATCTAAGTTTTTCAACATGAAATGAAATCACTACTTATTCATTTAAAACATCTTTCTAAAACAGATCTGGTGTATTTTAAGCTCTTAAACTACAGTCTTAATACAAAAACTTTTTAAAATATCTGTGAAAATGAGAAGTTGACTATAAAGACTGAAGTTGCACCAGTCTGTAACAGCCATGAAAGCAATCTGCTAAGTTATATCTAAACTATATCTAAAATGTGTGGTATATATAGATTTTGTGGATTTTGAAGCTCCTTGCAGTCTCAGAATTGTGAGTCAGATGCTTAGCGTATATTGAAACAGCTTTTGAAACAACTGCAGCTGAGTCAAGTTTCCTTTACTATCTATAGCTAGGATCAACTGTGCAGCAGAATTCTCAGCTGCAGTAGGGCAGACTGAAAAGGCTAAAACTTTAGATTAAATTTGTATCTAACAGAGACAAGAGCAGCCTTTTTGTTGATGTCTAGTTTATTTACACTGTAGTAGAGTTCCAAGTTAAACTGCATTTATAGTAGACAGGACTTCTTCAGTTTAATGATGACTGGGAGCTTTGGTCTTAGGTATTACAGTTATTTATGCAGATGTTGATTAATGTGTCCTGGATTTTTAAGGACATAAAATCCTCATTCTAGATGAGAAATGCTCCAAAACAAAAGTAGTTTGCTCCAGACCAAAGCTTAGTTGAACCATGCAGTAGGAAGAAAAGTTAATTTGAACTTCTTGTAAACATGTTTTTTCAAAACAATGTTAAGTTCACAAAGCCACAAGAAGAAATATGTCAGACCTTCAAATCAAATCTTTCTTACTATCTGTTGGGTAATACACATGACTTAACCACTTGGATTATTTTACTGCGTCCAAAAGCTACATGTTGAAAGCCTCATAGTTCCTGTAGAGAAGATGGTGAACTGTGCAGTAGTCACTATTGCAAGTATCTAAGAACAGTTTACAGTCAGCTATGTTTATTAGGATAGTGAAACCATAAACTGTTTTACAGAGATTTATATATGGGGAAAAAACTTTCCTTTTGTTTGTCATTTTACAAGAATTGCATTCCTATACATTTTTCAGCCCACTTCCTCTGTGACTGATTGCTTACTGTTGAATTACTGAGTAATGAGGGGAAAAGTTGTGCTACAGAATAAGAAATTTATTACCTGGTTATTTTTGCTACCTGCTCTTAGCGTCATTCAGACTCATAGTTTGAATTGGAATACTAGCTGAAATTCAAAGTTCTCTTTAGAGAATGACATCTAATTCCTATGGGAATAAGTAACGTATTCGATTCTAGTAATATCATTAAGGCTAATAATCATAAGATGGAGAGTTCCTATAACTTTGGAGAAATTTTTGCAAGACTGAGCAGAAGGGCTGAACTTCATCCTGGACTTTTTATCAGTAACACTGGCCTTCTTCCAGCTATCATAGGTAAGGGTGAAAGTAATAACCACTGGAAATGAATAAGGAGAAAGAGCTACTAACAATAAAAAAAAGCGTTTTCCTCCTTTTAGTCCTATAAACTGCTGTCAGCACTCAAAATACTAGCTACGTGAGGATAACTTCGATTGAAGAATTCCCACTAACACAAAATGGGTTTGCAGAGTGATTAAAAGTAGGACTCTGGAAAAAAAAATTATTTTCAACATCTTTTTGTCTTGATAGTCAAATAAATCTAGATTGAAACACCTCTGCAGTTAGTTTCAATTTTGTTATTTTTGGTTTTTTTTTTCACTCAAAACAAAGCATTTATATTAAGAATAGCTTTATGAAAATGAGGGAAAAGTAAAGACTTATCAGGCCCAAAGAACACTAGCAGCTGATACTGAAACTTTTTTACTTTTACAAAACACAAATTTTAAATCAAACAAACCCAGTCCTATACACAAATGTTGCATAGAGGTGCTTGTGTGAGCTACCTACTTACTGGTATTAGTCTGTATTTAAGTTAGCTTTCTGGAGCTGATAGCAGAGAAAAAAGCACAAAGAGATAGCTTCTGCTAATTCCCTTAATTGTTTACATCAATTAAAAGCTTTAGAAAAAGTAGACGTGTTTTAGTAAGCTATTGCTGAGTTAGCAACTAAGTATTAAATACGGCTTTGTTGTAATAAACATTTGGTTCTTTAAATCCTAAGGAAACCTTCACAGATTGACATTGGGGATGTCATTTCTATTAGGTACTTGCTGACAGGTTCTCAGGTTATTTGTTCTTGAGAAAGTGAGATTTTTGGGAGTCTCACAGCTTTCATGTTCAATTCAGCTGCTTGTCTTAAAGCTTTATGCTGTTTTCTATTATAATGTGAACCCTGGGACTCTTGAACATCTTTAGATAAGTGACACAATTACAGAATCTCTGTACAAGAATAAGAGATAAAATTTTCAAACTTTGTTGTCTGGAACTAAATACCTCCATTATAGAGTGGCCTGCTTTTCAGAGGTCCTGACAGAGTCCATCAACTTTGGAAGCCTCTCCAGCTAGAGAAGACTTGTTGGCTAATAGTGCCTATTACTAGCCGTTATTCCATCCAGTAGACAAATCTCTGAACAGTCTTAATTTTTCTGGAAAAAAAGTGTATTTTTAAGTAAAAATTACTACTCAAAATCCAGTGATTATTTTTAGTTCTTCTAAATCTTGAGAGTCACAGCAAATTTCGGGACACTTCTACTGTTACAGAGTTTGAACAATTTATTTTGTACAGTTTGCTGTTGTACATTTTTCATACATAAAAAGAAACACAAGTATTAAGTGATTTACTGCAGTCTTGCCTGAAGTAGGAACATTAACTCTCTGACTAACACTAACCATTACCCATGGTAGTTAGTCTTAAGATACTGGGTGCATTGTGATTAGAGCAATGGAGTTCTGTGAATTACCCTCAGTCGCCGAAGGGAGCTGCTCCGGAGCTGGCCCGACCCACTGCGGAGCGGCAGATCTTGGCGCACAGGAGCTTTTCCCAAAACAGCCAGGAAACGCCAGGGGAGTGAAGAGACCGCCCAGGAGCCGGCATCTATTGCGGGAGATGCCGACGTGACCCGGGCATTGCCAGAGCAACGGCAGTTGCTCCCACCCCTACAAAAATCATTCCATGGAGCACGGCGCAGCAGTGTGCACGGAAGGGCACAGTCAGGCTGCCATCAGGCTGCCTGCTCCAGAGGGGAGTTTAGTTGGTGGCCGTCACCCTCTCAGAAGGCGCTCAGCGATGGTGATCACCCAGCGGGAGGGCGAAGCCCTCTGCACCCGGTGAAGAGATGTGGCAGCACAGACAGAGCTCCCATAGAAAGATGTGGCTGTCCAGGTCTCAGAGGGCTGCACGGAGTGCCTGAGCCTCGCCATGGTAAGGGACAGCAGTGGTGAGAACAGCTGTGTGAGGGTGACCAGGTGGACGATCTGCTCACCATGGTCGCAGAGCTGAGAGGGGAAGCAGAAAGACTAAGGAGCATCAGGGAGTCCGAGAGAGAGAGACTGCCCAGCCGGCAGCAGCAACAGGAAGAGCCACAAAAAGAACACCAGGATGAAGGGGATTCTGTATCCTCACCCCGTCAGGCAGAAGACAGTAGCTTAAAGGAAAGCAATGAATGGAAGCAACTCCATGCTCGGGGCAACAGGTGAACTGCCTCCTTGCCACCTCGCCTTTCCAGGTGCCTCTGCTCAACAGGTATGAGGCTCTGGAGGTGGAAGGCCCGATGATGGATGATGTGGCTGGTGGTCCATCTGCACTGGAGATGTCACCAGGGTCAGAAAGGACTACCTCCCTATCACAACCACCTCCAGGAAGAAGAAAAGACGGGTAATAGTTATTGGTGACTCCCATCTGAGGGGAACGGAAGGACCTATATGCCGGGCAGACCCTCCTCTTAGGGAAGTCTGCTGCCTCCCTGGAGCCTGGGTTAAGGACATCACTAGGAAACCTCCTAGCCTGGTACAGCCCTCGGACTACTACCCGTTATTGCTCTTCCATGTGGGTGGCGATGAAGCTGCAGCACGAAGTCCAAGGGTGATCAAGAGAGACTTCAGAGCCCTGGGAAAGCTGGTAAGGGGATCTGGGGCACAGGTTATCTTTTCTTCTATCCATCCATTTCCGAGTAGTGACACTGGAAGAAGCAGATGTGTCCAGTCTGTCAATACATGGCTCTGTGGCTGGAGTCACTGCCATAATTTTGGCCTTTTTGACAATGGGATGGGCCACACAGCACCAGGCTTACTGACACCGGATGGCACTTGCCTTTCTCAAAGGGGAAAGAGGGTCTTTGCGCAACACCTAGTGGGGCTCATTGACAGGGCTTTAAACTAGATTCGAAGGGGCAGGGGGGATAGTATCAAGCTTGATCAAGATATGCTGGAAGCACCTGAAGAGCAGCAGAAAGGAATTCCAGCCACTCCAGCCAGAAAGTCAGATTCACCTGGGGTCCAACTTAAATGCCTTTATGTCAATGTGCGCAGCATGGGGAGTAAGCAAGAGGAGTTAGAAGTGTGTGCGTGCCTGTTGGGATATGATCTTATTGGCATCACGGAGACATGGTGGGATGAATCCTATGACTGGAGTGTCAGAATGGAAGGATACACGCTCTTTAGGAAGGATAGGCAGGGGAGACAAGGAGGTTGTGTTGCTGTCTGTGTCAAAGACCAGCTGGAGTGCATGGAGCTCCACCTGGAGATGGATGAGGAGCCAACAGAGAGCTTACTAGGCAGGATTAAAGGAGAGGGCAAGGACAGCTGACATTGTAGTGGGGGTCTGCTACAGACCACCTGACCAGGAAGATGGAGTGGATGAGGCAGATGAGGCAGTGGATGAGGCAGGCCCTCTAAAGGCAGATAGGAGCAGCCTCACGCTCACAAACTCTGGTCCTCATGGGGGACTTCAGCCACCTTGATACCTGTTGGAGGGACAACACAGCAAGGCATAAGCAAGCCAGGAGGTACCTGGAATGCTTTGATGAGAACTTCCTTCTCCAAGTGATAGAGGAACCAATGAGGACAGATGCTTTGCTGGACCTTGTTCTCACCAACAAGGAGGGGCTAGGGGGGAATATGAAGCTCAAGGGCAGCCTTGGCTGAAGTGACCATGAAATGGTGGAGTACAAGATTCTTAGGGCAGCAAGGAGGTGCTCAGCAAGCTTACTACCCTGGATTTCAGGAGAGCAGACTTTAGCCTCTTCAGGGTTCTGCTTGGCAGAGTTCAATGGGATGAAGCCCTGGAGGGAAGAGGGGACTAAGAAAGCTGGATAATATTCAAGGATCACCTTCTCCAAGCTCAGGAGCGGTGCATTCCAACAAAGAGGAAGTCAGGCAGGAACACCAGGAGGCCTGCATGGGTGAACAAGGAGCTCCTGGATCAACTCAAACACCCAAATGAAGCCTACTGAGGGTGGAAGACTGGTAAGAATACAGAGAAATTATTTGAGCAACCAGAGGTCAGGTTAGGAAAGCTAAAGCCATGATAGAGTTAAATCTGGCCAGGGACATCAAGGGCAACAAGGAAAACTTCTATAGATATGTCAGTGATAAAAAGAAATCTAGGGAAAACATAGGCCCTCTCCGGAAGGAAACAGGGGTCATGGCTACCTGGGATATGGAGAAGGCTGAGGTACTCAATGACTTTTTTGCCTTAGTCTTCACTGGCAAGAGCTCCAGCTGCACAGCCCAAGTCACAGAAGGCAAAGGCAGGGACTGTGAGAATGAAGAACCACCAACTGTAGGAGAAGATCAGGTTTGAGATCATCTAAGGAACCTGAAGGTGCACAAGTCCATGCAACTTGATGCGGTGCATCCACAGGTCTTGAGGGAACTGGCGGATGAAGTTGCAAAGCCGCTATCCATCATATCTGAGAAGCTGTGGCAGTCCAGTGAAATTCCCACTGACTGGAAAAGGGGAAACATAGCCTACATCTTTAGAAAGGGGTAAAAAAAAAAGACCTGGGAAACTACAGGCCAGTCAATCTCACCTCTATGCCCGGCAAGATCATGAAGCAGATCCTCCTCAGCTATGAAAATAAGGGGGTGATTGGTGACAGCCAGCATGGTTTCCCTAAGGGTGCCTAACATGGTGCCTAACAAATTTGGTGCCCTTCTACGACAGTGTTACAACACTGGTGGATAAGGGAAGAGCAACTGACATCATCTGCCTGGACTTATACACAGCATTTGACACTGTCTCGCATGACATTCTTGTCTCTAAACTGGAGAGATACGGATTTGATGGATGGGCCACTCAGTGGATAAGGAATTGGCTGGATGGTCGCGCTCAAAGAGTTGCAGTCAAGAGCTCGATGTCCAAGTGGAGGCCAGTGACGAGTGGTGTTCCTCAGGGGTCAGTACTGGGGCCAGTGCTATTTAACATCTTTGTTGGTGACATGGACAGTGGGATCAAGTGCACCTGCAGCAAGTTTGCAGATGACACAAGTTGTGTGGTGTTGTGGACACGCTGGAGGGAAGGGATGCCATCCAGAGGGACCTCGACAGGCTGGAGAGGTGGGCCTGTGAGAACCTCATGAAGTTCAACAAGGCCAAGTGCAGGGTCCTGCACATGGGTCAGGGCAATCCCAAGCACAAGTACAGGCTGGGCGGAGAATGGATTGAGAGCAGCCCTGAGGAAAAGGACTTGGGAGTGCTGGTGGATGAGAAGCTCAACATGAGCCATCATTGTGCACTTGCAGCCAAGAAAGCCAACCATATCCTGGGCTGCAGCCAAAGAAGCATGGCCAGCAGGTTGAGGGAGGTGATTCTGCCCCTCTACTCTGCTCTCATGAGACCCCACCTGGAATACTGCATTCAGCTCTGGAGTCCCCAACACAAGAAGGACATGGAGCTGCTGGAGTGGGTCCAGAGGAGGGCCACGAAGATGATCCAAGGGCTGGAACACCTCTCCTATGAAGACAGGCTCAGAGAGTTGGGGCGGTTCAGCCTGGAGAAGAGAAAGCTCCAGGGTGATCTTATTGCAGCCTTCCAGTACTTAAAGGGGGCCTACAGGAAAGCTGGAGAGGGACTTTTTACATGGGCATGTAGTGATAGGACAAGGGGCAATGGCTTTAAACTGAAAGAGGGCAGATTTAGATTAGATATAAGGAAGAAATTTTTTACATTGAGGGTGGTGAGGTACTGGAACAGATTGCCCAGAGAAGCTGTGGATGCCCCATCCCTGGAAGTGTTCAAGGCCAGGTTGGATGAGGCTTTGAGCAACCTGGTGTAGTGGAGGGTGTCCCTGCCCATGGCAGAGGGATTGGAACTAGATGATCCTTGAAGTCCCTTCCAACCCTAACCATTCTGTAATTGTATGATCTTTACATGTCAGAAATTGCACTGCCAGTAATATGTAGAAATTTTTTCCTTTCACACTCTGCTTCAAAGCCTAGTATTAGAAATAAAAATACTTGTCATTGCAAAGAGAAAATTAGATCTTTTACTGAAAGTATTGCACAGTCTTAGTTTTAATTTCTCTCTCTGGGACTTAGGTATTTCCACAGGGGGACGGGTAAACCCCCGAGAAGGAATTGTGCTTCACTCTACAAAACTCATTCAGGAGTGGAGCTCTGTGGATCTCAGAACTCCAATATCTGATGCTCTGCACCTGCCAGTCTGGGTGGATAATGATGGAAACTGTGCTGCTCTAGCAGAGAGGAAATTTGGTCATGGAAAAGGAATAGAAAATTTTGTAACACTCATCACTGGTACAGGTGGGTATGTTACAGTTCAATGAAACCCAAAGTCAAAATACCAAGCACCATCATTAAGAGGCTCAACTAATCTTAAAAGCATAAACACCACCAGTGTGCCTGCAAAACCTTGATATATTTGGCTCTTAAACCAAAAATCCTTTTGCCACTGTATCTGTTTCTTTTAGGGTCCTTTTTAATTTATTCATGCAAATGAAACCTTTGGCATAGTATAAGCTTCTTGGTAAAAGAATTTCTGCTGATAAAACTATGCAGGCAAACCATTTTTCCAAAATAAGGAAAATCTGAGCAACTTTAGCTGGAATAATTTTGCTTTATTTAGCTTTACAGCTTAATTCTCTTCCAGTTGCTGAAATACAAGTCAGATCAGGATATATATCGAGAAGATAAGCAACTGAATATGAGAGATGATGCTTGTTGTATCTCAAACACAAATGTGGGGTAACTTTTCTCTTTGTTAAGAAGTCCTTTAGAATGGTCGCAATAACAACTAGCTGATGAATCCCCTCTCAGGGTTTGGGAAGGGGAGCAGAGGATTGCAGATTTAAGTGTCCTGGCTCCTCAGCACACAGGTTTAGCTGTCTAAATACATAATTAAAACATCTCTGAAACGCAAAATTTTAAGGCCACTCGAAAGGTTGGATTTTTTCTTAAAGAGCATGACTCACAAGCTCAAAAGATCAGTCATAGTAGTTCAGTACCATCCATAGACTTTTAAGAAAGGAGAAGCATTATATGCCATTTTGATACATATATGAATAGGAGGGAGATATGGGCTTGCTTATTAGGCGTGTCAAACAGAGAAAGAGGTCTTCAGTAACTACTAATTTTTGGTTTCCAGTATAGAAGAACACTGATGCACATATTTTATTGTCTTTATTAGAATAAGCAAACGTCAGTGTCTTGCAGAATTGAGGCCTTTAAAAAAAGTGTATTTTATCTATTTTATATTTTTGTTAATCATAGAAGTTTCCATATCTTTGCAGGAATTGGAGGTGGAATTATTCATCAACACGAATTGATCCATGGCAGTTCTTTCTGTGCTGCTGAGCTTGGGCATATTGTTGTATCTTTAGATGGACCAGAGTGCCTGTGTGGTAGCCAAGGATGTATAGAAGCATATGCCTCTGGAATAGCATTACAGAGAGAAGCTAAGAAACTTCATGATGGTACCTATGCACTTCATTTTTGAAAATGTGATTACTAAATAGCAGTATAGGAAGAAATTTGCAGAGATGATATTAAGAAAAATAGACCTGCCATCTTTTTTCAGGAGGAGACAAGAATACGTGTACAGGCAACCCGATAGGATTCCTGTGTATGGCCAACCCAGGAGCTGCCACAATCTGCGTAGTACAATGCAATTCTCTTTCAGTGATGGCAATACCCAGGCAACCCACATTTGGAACCATTGGTCTCAAAATTACCTTATAGCACTCTTAAAAAAGAGGAACGAAACTCTGCTACATGCCACTGGTAATCTGATAGGTATTTTGTGAGGTTTGGTTTCAGAGTGATTGTCTTTCAGCAATAGCTTCTCTGTCTTGGATGTTAGAGAACATTTGTATTTTATTGTATTTTATTAACTTTTGGGGCTGACAAGACTAGTGAATTACCATACTATAATTGTTTTGAGTTTGATGCCCTGTTTCTACAAGTAGTTCCCTGAATAATTTGGATATGACCACTTTGGCTAAACTCAGGGTTGTACAGATTGCTTGGGATTCAGTGTGCAAGTAAAAGAGATGTAAAGATCTTAACTGCGTGTTTGTCACCCTCCATTTGTTAACGACATCACCATGTTTTTCCTGTGATTTTCTCTCCTTCTCTTCAGAGGATCTGCTTTTAGTAGAAGGAATGTCAATGAAGAAGGAGGAGGTTGTTAGTGCTGCACATCTCATTCAAGCAGCTAAACTTGGGAACGCAAAAGCAGACAGCATTCTCAGAACAGGTGAGAACATAGCGCAAAGTATGGAACCCTCCCATGATTAGATTTTTGGGGATACAGAAATGGTAATGCACTGTAACACTACAAACACAACTTTACACATTGAGGACCTCTCTATATAAAATTACTAACGGTAATGAAATGTTAAATATAAATGACGGAGGAAATGTGAGCAGAAGTGTGTATTAAAAGCCTCTGCTCCAAGAAATAATAAGAAAAGTTTCTGTAAAGATTAGTTTTAAAAAAAGTAAGGTCTCAACGTTCTCGTATTGGAAAATTTGGGGACACTTCATTGCAGGTAAGTGAATGGCTAGCCTGAGCAAGCAAAGGCAATTTACATGATACTTTGCATGGGACATTTTACTAACTTTAAACACAGTATTCCTCATACATTGCTGACAGCACTAAGATGGTAGAATAACGCTTTCCTATTTTTTCTTAGCTTACAAGAGTGGTAATGCGTTACTTTGTCTTTCATGTTTGTATCAATGCATAATGCATTATTGTGCAATAAAATTGCCTTTTTTCATTTAATTTTGGAAGACAAATTAATGGCAAACTCATATTGTATGATAATGTCAACTCAAAACTGTCTGCCATATGGAATAGAACACTTTGCTAACGGTGTCACTTGCTGCTAACAGACCTATTTAAAAAACTGATGCTTGGACTGCTTTGAGTATTCTACTTGATTTATTTTCTTCTTTCAGCTGGGACAGCATTAGGCCTTGGAGTTGTGAACATTCTGCACACCGTGAACCCCTCTCTTGTGATCCTTTCTGGAGTTCTAGCTGGCCACTACGTTAATGCTGTCAAAGATGTGATAAATCAACAGGCTCTGTCCTCTGTTAAAACTGTGGATGTGGTGGTCTCAAATCTAGCAGATCCTGCTCTTCTTGGAGCTGCTAGCCTGGTATTGGATTATACTACACGTAGAATATACTAGGTACCTGGTAGAATTATAGAAATGGACTATTCAAATTCCTAATGGGTGGAGGTAATACTTTGCTCAAAATTTTCTTTGATGAGATCAGCAACTGAATCAGAGTAATGTTCTGAACAGTTCGTGACTACTTCAACATTTCCTAATTAAGGTATTATCTTTTTGTATTTTTGCTAAATTCCAGCTGACTGCATAGGAACTAACATGCAATTCTGTTGGTTTTAGTATCACCTCTGTTGGTAAGCCCATATGTTGCTTTAAGTGCAGCTGAATTATTTATAAGCATATCTTGATGTATGGTGGCGAATATGTGTGTGGTGTGTCAAATTAGAGCTAACATTTTGGGGATGCGTTTTGGGGATACATTTGGGGATTTCTTATTTCCTACCTATTTGAAATGAGAAGTCTATAATATGACCAGCTTTTCAGTTTCCAGGCTTCTACCCACAAAGTAAATATGATGTAATCACCAATAGCAGGTGATAATTTCAGTGGGTGGAAAAGAGGGAAGTTACCCCTACAATCAAAAAGGCTGCATCTACAAGTTGTGGTTCATGAAGGACTTGGTGGAGGCAGTTATTTATTACATCATCTTTGGAGGGCAGAGTCCCATTTTAGAAGCTTTGCATGTGAAGAAAGAAGATCACAGTCTAGTGAACTTACAGCCTGCAGAGCAGTCCAAGCAAACTGCCAAGTGTAGCAGTGAGCATCTTTTGTCTTCTGGCTATGGCCAACAGTAAATTATTTTAATTTATTGTTTGGGGTTTTCTTAAGCGACTTAAGTCTACTACTTTGTCTGTCAAATTAGCAGAGACGGGACTGTTTATTCTTTGGTAGCCAGTTAGCTGAAATTCAGCTATGTGGCACACCTGAGCATAAAGACTACCTTTCAAGAAAGCTCTTCCACCGTCTCCTCAGCAGCCCTTGTGGCTACAGGTACACTGTTCTTGTCCTGCACTCACCATCAGCTTGCAGGATGGAAAGTCAAATCTGGGCCTCATCCTCACCTTCAAGACATTAGGAAGCCTGGGAGCAAAGTATGTCAAATACCAATGAAGGCTTGCCTTGGTAAACCACGGTTTATGTTTCTTTAACTAGTCCTTCTAGTTAAACTAGCCCTTCTAGGCCTAACAGAGTGGAGCCCTGTCATTTGATCTTTCCATCTAGCATCACAAGGAATGCTTAACTAAAAGTGGGACCAGGCTTTTGCTTTCTAGACCTCCTGAAGCTAGGATATTTTTGATTCTCAGACTCCAGATGTTTTTCCCTAGCAGCCGAGAGGGTGCAGGTATAGAGAAAACATGAAAGACTAAAACACGTTTGAAAAGTTTTGCTCTAAACACCCCTAACCTCTCGTCCTGTTAAGAAAACGGTTCTTCAAATACTTTTGAAAATGGTTTTTCTGTCAACTGGAGAAGAACTTGCTTCATATGTGCAAGTGGTGCAGAAGTCCTTGCAGTTTTCCCTGAGAAGTTTGTGGCTTTATAAAATCAAAAATAATAAAAAATCATATTTAATAGCATAACAGTAATTTTATTTATTTGTTTCTCCTTCCTACCCTGTTCAGATACCTCCCTCACACTTCAGGCACTTTATTGCAGATGAGAGGTTTTAAGGACACTAGCTCCCAATTGTATCCAACCCCAGGGGGAGCAAACATCAGGTGTTCACAGAACATCTGCAGTACTGTGCTATCTGGTTACTTGATGCTGGCTCCATGTCCTTTAGAGCAGCCCATACCATGAAAGTCATGGGCTCCAGTGAGGGCAAACCAGGCTCTGTATCCATTTCTAGGAGGGAAGAAAGGCAGCAAAAGCACAAGATAACAGCTGAACTGTCTTTTCCTAGCTATTATTAGCATTTCAGAGCCTAAAGAAGCAGTGCCTTCCCATTACATGCATTGGCAGCATCTGCTAATACTACCTGTTGTAGGAAGAGGTTTGGTTTTGCAGTGTCCCTGGTAAGTGAATGTGGTATCCTAACTGTGCTGATGCCTTAGCAAGAATGCCACGGTCCAGCCTTCTAAATTGCATATGACACTCAAGAGCTTGGGCAGGAGGAGACCCTTCGTGGACATGCATGTTTTTCATCAGCATCGCGTGAGCAAGTACCAGCAGTACTTAAACTGCAGAGTGCTAAAAGGTTGGAAAGTGATTTAAAACCGCAGTTCTTAGTGCTGTAGCTTATAATTCATGTAACCAATGTAAGACCTCGGTCAGTCCCTATACCACATTGCTCCTCATCTTTGCATCGGGTGGAAGAAGACTGCTTTGTCCACAACAGCTCTGCCTAAGCATAAAAATCCAACTAGCCTGGACGTGGGACCATGAGGAGGCCAGCTGAGTTTTGCTAGCTATCTTTTTACAGATCGTTGCTGATGCTTTGCAAGTCACATAGCTAATCAGTACAGCATGAAGGTTTGGAATTTCTTTGTGGTCTCCTGACCAGCAAGTTT
Source organism: Tauraco erythrolophus (assembly GCF_009769465.1). Classification (NCBI taxonomy): domain Eukaryota; kingdom Metazoa; phylum Chordata; class Aves; order Musophagiformes; family Musophagidae; genus Tauraco; species Tauraco erythrolophus. The sequence goes on from NC_141496.1 coordinate 65,588,823, forward strand.
CATTATTCAGTATTTTGAGTCTTTGATTTGACACCAGGCACTCAAAATTAGCAAATGCCTCAGCCTTCCAGTGGTCTGGAAGCGCTGTCCTTCCTCCATTTAAGTGTATCAAAATTGTCAGAAGGCTATATTACCAATGGAGGCACTGTCAAGTTTGTATCACAAACACATCTCAGACAGTAAGGTGCAGACAGAGTTTATACTGTGATTCAATCTGCATCAGTGAAATCTGATTGCTGTGTCCTCCCTTTCAAATGCTGTGGAGAGGTTACAAGCATTAGTAAGTGCAAAACACCTGGACTGTATACACCTTAGACCACTCCAGATAATTGTGTTTGGAAAATGGTTTATGAAAGGCACATTAGAAGTAGTGCTTTGGCAGCTGAAGTGTAGGTGCTAAAGCCATGTATTTAGTACAGTTGTTTTAGTGTAGCACCAAGCTGTGTTTACTGAAAGCAGATGCTTTGCACTGTGGACACATGTTTTAGTAAAAACTAAACACAATATTCTGAAGAAGACACAGAAAGCTAAATTTTACTTAAGGCTTGCTTAAGCTTGCACATACAGTTGCAGCACTTCTGGGTTGGTTCATTTGGCAAGTTCATATAAAGCAAGATGAAACCGTATACTTTGCTGTGGTGCCCAAACCACCCACTGCTTGTACTTTGCAGTTTGGTTTAAATCAGAAGAAGATGACTACTTTTTCAGATTGAGCAAGGCAATGAGAAGACAAGTAATATAGCCAGTTCGTTCTGCTGCTGTCATAACTGAGAGAAGCTTTTGGGTTCACAACCTTCCTTCTGACCTCGCAGAGATATCAGCTCTATTCTTAACAAATCACAAACTACTGTGAGGTTGTTACTGCTAGCTGAAGAAAGCTTTGCATGCGTGAAAGCACAGATTTTTTTTTTCCAATAGCCTGAAAAGAGATAACGTATCTCGAAACCACACCTTGTTTCTACTATTAGACTGCCATTACTGTAACTCTGTATCTGCAGGTGTTCCAAATACTAGGTCTTCCAGCTTTTTTTGCATAAAGCACATTACTCAGAAGTTTTAAATAAAGTGCTAAATTTGTACTTAATTAAACAGAAAGTGTATGAAGACTGTATTTAAGGTAAAATTTTGAAGAAATATCATGGATTTTTTTCCAAAGATAACCTTATTTTTAATTTTAATTTCACAAGCCTGTGATGAGTATGGATACGGCACTTTTTACAAACCTAGTTAAGATTATACCTCATCCATACCTCATGCCTTGAGCTGGGTAAAATTTACGCATACTAACCAGCTGTGACCAGTACACAGCAACCTGAAGCAAGAGATCAAATGTGTGCTTGTAACTGTAGCCAAAGGCATTGCAACACTGTAATCATACATAATTGCCAGTGAAAGTTGCGGCAGGGATGAAAGATCTTGTGAAACACTCCTCTGTGGAAGAGTGTCGAGCAGCCCTTCTTCTCTGAGACTAGAACATAAAATTCAAATGGACGATCCTACAAGGTGTAGTCAGACCACAAAGGCCTCGGTTGTCAGCAGATCCGGTGCAGCCCCAGGCACTATACCATCCAGTGCCACAGTGTGCTGCCGCAGCACTGCCGTTCTGCAGAGGAACAAGCTCCCCGACAGGACAGGTACTACTGAAGGAAACCTCTTCTGGCAAAAACAACAGACACTCAGCTTGTCCATTATAAAATACAAGCCAATAAACTATAGATTTCCATCTTAACCAGCTGTTTGGTTAAAAAACATCAGCAAGAAACAGGCAAGCCATAGAAAGACATGGTTTTGATGGATGGACCACACAGTGGATAAGGAATTGGCTGGATGGTCGCGCTCAAAGAGTTGTGGTCAACGGTTCAATGTCCACGTGGAGGCCAGTGACAAGTGGTGTTCCTCAGGGGTCAGTACTGGGGCCAGTGCTATTTATCATCTTTGTTGGTGACATAGACAGTGGGATCGAGTGCACCCTCAGCAAGTTTGCAGATGACACAAGTTGTGTGGTGTTGTGGACACGCTGGAGGGAAGGGATGCCATCCAGAGGGACCTCGACAGGCTGGAGAGGTGGGCCTGTGAGAACCTCATGAAGTTCAACAAGGCCAAGTGCAGGGTCCTGCACATGGGTCGGGGCAATCCCAAGCACAAGTACAGGCTGGGCGGAGAATGGATTGAGAGCAGCCCTGAGGAAAAGGACTTGGGAGTGCTGGTGGATGAGAAGCTCAACATGAGCCATCATTGTGCACTTGCAGCCCAGAAAGCCAACTGTATCCTGGGCTGCAGCCAAAGAAGCATGGCCAGCAGGTCGAGGGAGGTGATTCTGCCCCTCTACTCTGCTCTCATGAGACCCCACCTGGAATACTGCATTCAGCTCTGGAGTCCCCAACACAAGAAGGACATGGAGCTGCTGGAGTGGGTCCAGAGGAGGGCCACGAAGATGATCCAAGGGCTGGAACACCTCTCCTATGAAGACAGGCTGAGAGAGTTGGGGCTATTCAGCCTGGAGAAGAGAAGGCTCCGGGGTGATCTTATTGCAGCCTTCCAGTACTTAAAGGGGGCCTACAGGAAAGCTGGAGAGGGACTTGTTACAAGGGCATGTAGTGATAGGACAAGGGGCAATGGCTTTAAACTGAAAGAGGGCAGATTTAGATTAGATATAAGGAAGAAATTTTTTACATTGAGGGTGGTGAGGTACTGGAACAGATTGCCCAGAGAAGCTGTGGATGCCCCATCCCTGGAAGTGTTCAAGGCCAGGTTGGATGAGGCTTTGAGCAACCTGGTGTAGTGGAGGGTGTCCCTGCCCATGGCAGAGGGATTGGAACTAGATGATCCTTGAAGTCTCTTCCAACTCTAACCATTCTATGATTCTATGTTGGTTTATGGCTACTTAAAACTGTTCACTCATGTTCCTCAGGCTAAGACCATGAAGGTGCAGCACTGTCATTTTCAGACTCCCTGCTTTCCAGTGAAGCCATGCCCTTCTCTCCATCCCTTCTTCTCTACAATGGTCATTATAACTTCAGACTGGCTGGGTGCTGCTTGCAACCTGATCCCAAGCTAAACAAAGCAAGTTCTATACAAGATGTATTCAGCAGGAGTCTGCAGCTTCTCTGTACATGCTGCATGAGATCCTTGTGAACATGCCCCTGAGGTTTTGTTTGAAGGATAGAAAGTGTCTGTTTTTTTTTCCAGATTCCACTGACTGACTCAGTTTTCTGCATCAGCTACATGCTACAGAGATAAGCAGCAACAGTGGAAAGTTAAGGCCAGTAAACAGAGGAATGAGTATGGTCAGCTAGGCCAGACGGAGCACAGAATTGTCACCTGAAGTCACAAAACAAAGTGACAGATGCTTACCTCTGAAGGAAAGAAGTCTGTTCAGAAGCACACACAAGGGCCCAGATTTGCCAAACCTGAGTATTCTTTTGCTTAGTGTCACAAGGTCTAAGTATCTAAAATAATTCTCAGACACAGAAAGTCTGAGCAGAGCACCAGTGAGGCCACATCTGGAGTGCTGGGTCCAGTACTGGGCTTCCCAATAAAAAAGACGTGAACATACTGGAAAGAGTCCAACAAAAGGCCACAAAGATGATTAAGCAACTAAAGCATCCTGGTTCTCTTGGGGGATTTCAACCACCCTGATATCTATGGGCAGGAAAACACAACAGAGCATAAGCAAGCCAGGAGGTTCCTGGAATGCATTAATGATAACTTAACTTCCTTCTCCAAGTGATAGGGGAAACAACAAGGAGAGGTGCTGTGCTGGACCTTGTTCTCATCAACAAGGAGGGGCTGTTGGGGAACGTGAAGCTCATAGGGGAGCCTTGGCAGTAATGACCATGAGATGGTGGAGTTCAAGATCCTTAGGGAGGCAAGGAAGGCACTCAATAAGCTCAGTACCCTGGATTTCAGGAGAGCAGACTTCAGAGTCATAGAATCATAGAATGGCATAGGCTAGAAGGGACCTTAGAGATCATCTAATAAAACCTCCCTGTCATGGGCAGGGTCACCTCTCAACTAGACCAGGCTACTCAAGGCTCCATCCAACCTGGCCTTGAAAACCTCCAGGGAGGGGGCATCCACAACTTCTCCGGGCAATTTATTCCAAAGTCTTACCACCCTCGTACTGAAGAATTTCTTCCGAAGATCTAATCTAAATCTGTTCTCCTTCAACTTAAACCCATTTCCCCTTGTCCTATCAGTGGACACTCTTGGAAAAAGTCCCTCCCCAGCCTTCCTGTAGGTTCCCTTCAGGTATTGGAAGGCAGCTATTAGGTCCCCCCAAAGTCTTCTCTTTTCAAGGCTGAACAATCCCAGCTCCCACAACCTGTCCTCGTAGCAGAGGTGCTCCAGCCCCTGGATCATCTTTGTGGCCCTCCTCTGAACACGCTCCAACAATCTATGTCTCTCTTATGGTGGGGACACCAGAACTGGACGCAGTATTCAAGGTGGGGTCTCACAAGAGCAGAGTAGAGGGGGAGAATCACCTCTCTTGACCTGCTGACCACGCTTCTCTTGATACATTCCAGAATGCGGTTGGCCTTCTGGGCCGCATGAGCGCACTGCCAGCTCATGTTGAGCTTCTCATCTATAAACACCCCCAAATCCTTCTCTTCAGGGCTACTCTCAACCCACTCAGTGCCCAGTTTGTGCCTAGGATTGGCCCGACCCAGGTGAAGGACCTTGCATTTTGACTTGTTGAAGCTCATGCAGTTTGCACTGGCCCATTTCTCAAGCCTATCAAGGTCCCTCGGGATGGCATCTCTTCCCTCAAGTGAGTCCACGGCACCACACAACTTGGTGTCATCGGCAAACTTACTGAGAGAGCACTCAATGCTGTCATCCATGTCACTGACAAAGATGTTGAACAGCACTGGACCCAGAACAGACCCCTGAGGGACACCGCTTGACACTGGTCTCCACGTAGACATCGCACCATTGACCACAACTCTTTGAGTGCGACCATCCAGCCAGTTCTTTATCCACCAAGTGGTCCATCTGTCAAATCCATGTCTCTCCATTTTAGAGACACGGATATCATATGGGACAGTGTCAAACACCTTGCACAAGTCCAGGAAAACAACATCCGTTTCTTTACCCTGTCTTCAGGGATCTTCTCAGTAGAGTACAATGGGATGACGCCCTGGAGGGAAGAGGGGACCAAGAAAACTGGCTAATATTCAAGATCATCTCCTCTAAGCTCAGGAGCAGTGCATCCCAACAAAGAGAAATTCAGGCAGGAATGCCAGGAGGCCTGCATGGATGAAGAAGGAGCTCCTGGACCAACTCAAACACCCAAATGAAGCCTACTGAGGGTCAAAGGAAGGACAGTTAGCCTGGGATGAATACAAAGAAATTGTCTGAGCAACCAGAGATCAGGTTAGGAAAGCTGAAGCCCTGATAAAGTTAAATCTGGCCAGGGACATCAAGGGCAACAAGAAAACTTCTATAGATATGTCAGTGATAAAAAGAAATCTAGTGAAAACGTAGGCCCTCTCTGGAAGGAAACGGGGAACCTGGCTACCTGCGATATGGAAAAGGCTGAGGTTCTCAACAACTTCTTTGCCTCAGTCTTCACTGACAAGAGCTCCAGCTGCACAGCCCAAGCCACAGAAGGCAAAGGCAGGGACTGGGAGAATGAAGAACTGACCCCTGTAGGAGAAGATCAGGTTTGAGATCATCTAAGGAACCTGAAGGTGCACAAGTCCATGGGACTTGATGCAGTGCATCCACAGGTCTTGAGGGAACTGGCGGATGAAGTTGCTAAGCCACTATCCATCATATCTGAGTAGTTGTGGCATTCCGGTGAAGTTCCCACTGACTAGAAAAGGAGAAACATAGCGTTCATCTTGAGAAAGGGAAAAAAAAAAAGACCTGGGAAACTACAGGCCAGTCAGTCTCACCTCTGTGCCCAACAAGATCATGAAGCAGATCCTCCTGCCAACTATGCTAAGGTACATGGAAAAAAAGTAGGTGAATAGTGACAGCCAACATGACTTTACTAAGGATAAACCATGCCTGACAAATTTGGTGGCCTTCTACAACAAAGTTACAGCATTGGTGGATAAGGCAAGAGAGACTGACATCATCTACTTGGACTTGTCCAAGGCATTTGATACTGTCCCACACAACATCCTTGTCTCTAAATTGGAGAGACATGGATTTGACTAATGGACCACTCAGTGGATAAGGAATCAGCTGGATGGTCACATTCAAAAAGTTGTGGTCCACGGCTCTATGTGCAACTGGAGACCAGGGGTGAGTGGCGTTTCTCAGAGGTCAGTATTGGGGCCAGTGCTATTTAACACCTATAATAGCAACATGGACAGTGGGATCAAGTGCACCCTCAGCAAGTTTGCTGACAACACCAAGATGTGTGGTGTGGTCAACACGCTGGATGGAAGGGATGCCATCCAGAGGGACCTCGACAGGCTTGAGAGGAAGGCCTATGCGAACCTTATGAAGTTCAACAAGGCCAAGTGCAAGGTCCTGCACATGGGTCGGGGCAATCCCAAGCACAAGTACAGGCTGGGCGGAGAATGGATTGAGAGCAGCCCTGAGGAAAAGGACTTGGGAGTGCTGGTGGATGAGAAGCTCAACATGAGCCGGCAATGTGCGCTGGCAGCCAAGAAAGCCAACCGTATCCTGGGCTGCAGCCAAAGAAGCATGGCCAGTAGGTCGAGGGAGGTGATTCTGCCCCTCTACTCTGCTCTCATGAGACCCCACCTGGAATACTGCATTCAGCTCTGGGGCCACCAGCATAAGGACATGGAGCTGCTGGAGCAGGTCCAGAGGAGGGCCACGGAGATGATCCAAGGGCTGGAACACCTCTCCTATGAAGACAGGCTGAGAGAGTTGGGGCGGTTCAGCCTGAAGAAGAGAAAGCTCCAGGGTGATCTTATTGCAGCCTTCCAGTACCTAAAGGGGGCCTACAGGAAAGCTGGAGAGGGGCTTGTTACAAGGGCGCGTGGTGACAGGACAAGGGGCAATGGCTTTAAACTGAAAGAGGGCAGATTTAGATTAGATATAAGGAAGAAATTTTTTACATTGAGAGTGGTGAGGCACTGGAACAGATTGCCCAGAGAAGCTGTGGATGCCCCATCCCTGGAAGTGTTCAAGGCCAGGTTGGATGAGGCTTTGAGCAACCTGATCTAGTGGAAGGTGTCCCTCCCACAGCAGGGAGGCTGGAATGAGATGATCTTTGAGGTCCCTTCCAACTCAAACCATTCTGTGATCTCTCATATGAGGAAAGGCTGAGAGAGCTAGAACTGTTCAGCCTGGAGGAGTGAAAGCTTAGGAGGGAATCTCATCTATGTGTACAAACACCCAGAAGGTCAGTGCAAAGATGACAGAGCCAGGCTTTTTTCAGTGGTGCCCAGTTACAGGACAAGAGGCAATAGGCACAGACATGGGATGTCCCTTCTTAACATCAGGAAACACTTTTTCACTGTGAAGGTGACTAAGCACTAGCACAGGTTGCCCAGAGCAGTGGTGAAGCCTCCCTCCTTGGAGGTCTTCAAAAGCCATCAGAACATTGTCCTGAGCATCCAGCTCTACATGGCTATGCCTGAGCAGGGGGTTGGACCACATGACCTCCAGAGGTCCCTTCCAACCTGAGCCTTTCTGTGATTTTCTTTGCTTTCAGTGTGACAGCACTCATATAGGATGTAGGACAGAGACAGTGAGCTAGCATGCTTCAATATAAAATTAAGGCAGAAGAGAAGCTACAAAAATCTCAGCACATGAGCTAGAGGAGGTAACCAAAACCCACAGAGCTTGTTAAATGTTCCAGCTAGATGGTGTACACAAAAAAGGTACATTGCAGGTACATTGTTAGCCCCTGCAAACCCAGCTTACAAAACATGGCTTTAACTTCTGTAATATTGTTTTGGCCTTGAATTTGAGACTCTTTGCCCATTTTCTTGGATTGCAGCTCAAACACATGCCTTCAGTACAGATAAAATGTCCTACAAGACAGGACAACGTGGTGATTAATTAGTTCCAGAACTCAGTGTGCAAGAACCCCTCTAATCTGCTGATCTTCTAAATTCCAGTAAATTCAAATTAACATTTTAAACATTGTATATTTAGTGCAGTGAAGTTTTCTTTATTAAATTACCAATTCTTTTTAGAAGCCTTTGTTTGTAGAGCTTTGGGGTGAGTAGAAGAAAGGAAGCTTTCAGTCAAGGTGAATGCATTATTGGTCAAAGCTAACATTAGGTATCAGTATTCTATGGACTTGCTCTGTGCTTCAATTGTATTACACTCACCTGTGGTATCCCTGCACAGTTCAGAAAATATTTTCCTGCTCTAATCTCTCCATGGAACTAAGCTTCCAGGCCTGCAGTCTACTATCATTTCATCACCACTCATCAGTATGTTGTGAATACACTTGCAAAGATGAGAATAGCTCCCGTCACTATAGACAACAGTAAGGTACAGATGAACTGCAAGAAACAGCAACCATTTATTCAGTATCTTATCCACCAAAGGGAAACAGCTACTAGAAACACAGTTGCTGTGCAGCAACCCTCTGAACCCTAGTATGTCTTAATCTGTATCTGCAGCCCTCCTCAACCTGGACTAACCTTCTGGCTTGTACACAAAAGCTATTGAAGCAGTTCTGCTACACACTAGTTAAGCTACTGTATCTTTGATAAATGAATGAGACTGAACGGACTCTTCTTGTAAGACAGACAGCTCAAGTGAGTGTTACCAGAGCAAGGCTAGAATACAGCCCCTGTGAATGCTGGGTGAGATTAGAGAGACAAGGAAGCAGCAGAACAGATATTCTCCAGATCAGGTGGTTTCAAATTCAACCACTCTGGCAGACAGAGCTCCAGCCCAGTAGATGAGCAACAGTAAGAGCAAATCTTCCTTCTTCTTGCTCTCCAAATCTCCAGTCCACCACCCTGGTGGGAGAAAGCGTCTGCAAGAGTCAGTAAGGACAAAGACAGTTCAAAAACACCCAAGCAGCCTCTGCACAACAGAACTTTGCATATGAAGCCAGTGTTGAATACAAGACAGAACAGAATATGCAGTAGAGTATCAAGGGCCTTAGCTAATCAGTACCCTGTACTGTACTTCTAGCCTACGATCTGCAGCTGGAGGGACAGCAGAAAACTACACAGAACTGGTCACCTGCAGAAAGCAGTGTCCTCAGTTCCACTAGAGGCAAGAAAAGCTCCTTAACAAGCCTGCTGCTCCAGTTTGTTAGAGCTTCTACCTTGTATAAATTGGATAGGGAAGCTGTTTTTAAACTAAAGCTCTCAAGAGCTTTAAGAAAGCTTATGGTGACAACAGGACAGCCTCCCAGAAACCAGGAGCATTGATGGCTGGTCAGTCACCAGCAAGGTGAAATCACTAGCAATTAAAAGAATGTCTGCTTGCACTCAATTCAAACACACCCTGTTGAAAGGGAGCAGGAGAGCTTCTTAAGTCATCCAAAGTCAACACATTTTGCTGTTTAACAGATCTTTAATATCAGTAATGTTGGAAGTAACATCTCAGTGCACAACAGCACAGAGACTACAGTTCTGGAGGTTCTCCCGTATCAGACACAAAGGAAACATGAGGAAGAACATGCAATCAAATAATGATCAGCTCTAGATACATCATGAGGTTTGGTCCAAAGAAACATTGAAACAATTAATCCAATTACTGCAAACATAGCTTCTCTGAGTAAGGTTACGATATTGCATTTGTAGTGTTTCCATTGCGCTTTCCTTCAGTGAACCAGCGGAGCCTGCTTGAGTGAGATGAGGACTGAACGCATGCGGGATACATCTTTTGCCTGCTTACTAGACTTGGGATTAAAGTCACAGAGCTGAGCCACACGTTCCCACTCAGTGCCTGGAAAAATGTCTTCTGCATCATTCACAAAGGCTTCTTCAGCTGCCCTAAAAGCAATGCAATGCACCTTGCATTAATGCCCAACATATAAGGCAGTCCTTCCCTCTTACAGGATGCATTTTCTTTCAGCACGTTTCATAAGAAATGTGACCTGACAGCTGCTTGTGGACACTATGGCTACTTAAGCTCCCACTGGAGATGAAAGTAGGTTGCAGTAGTATGCTATGCACAAGCAGTGCAGAGGATTGCTGTGTAAAATGTTGGAATACAGGTGTTTGGTTTTAAGAATATTACTGAGTCTTTGCCTAAGGAGTCACCACACAAGCTGCCAGGAAGTAAGGTACTCCTACGGAGGCATTATATTTATGGAGAAATGCCCAGGTCTTAACTAGTTAAGCCTCTGCCACTTAATGGCTTATATTGGACACTTGCCAACTGGAAATTTGCAACTCCCTGCAAGCATGTCTTAAAACAGATTCTGTTTGAGGATTTAGATCAGCCCCAAGGCCTACAGGTCATCATAAAACTATCTGCTGATAATTCCCAACGCTGTAGTGAAGCAGCATAATCAAAAGGAATTTAAGTCATGAATCCCATGTTTGTAAGTGCTATTGACTGAAGCGTATCTTGGCAGAGGGGATGACTTGTCTGAGGTCAGCTCACAGAATAAACACATTTTCCCTGCTCTCACCCTAAGGAGACTCTAAGGAGGCTTTTTACATTATGTACAGGTTAGTGCCAGTGGCTTTGCAGCTGTAGCCTTTTGGCATTGGTATGCTGCCAACAGCATTGCTTCAATGCATGGATAACACTCCAGCATCTAGTTTACGTGAACTGTGGGGCCCTGGTAGCTGCCTAAGTGCAAGAGCAGTCAGCTTCAAGAGATCAAACCAAATCCATCTACTCCAACAAGCAGTACAGAAAAGCAGTGAAGATGATTCTCCCATGAGGGTTCAGCACTATTCACAAGGATGGTAAGGTTACAGACACCACTGAAGACAGGGGTCACTACAACACTGCTACTTTATGTGACATGACACTTTTAAGGGGCAGCGAAGATTTTTTTTTACTTAACTGTTCTAGGCTGTAGCAAGGATGATTTATGTTTGTGCTTAAAGGTGAGGAGAAGAAAAGAAACAAGGAGAGAAAGTTTAAGTCAGATATAGAAAATGAGAATGAGCTTAATGCAGATGATCAGCTGGCTGAACATGCAGTAGTAGCTTAGCCTACGTTCAGGAAACAGGCTGCTAATTTTATTCTGCAGCACTTATACTGCACATTTGCATTGGATATATGAAAATAAGGGGTTTACTGGAAAAATCTATCAAAATCAACTCCAGGAGACTGAAGTCAAATACCACCTGTAAATCCATCATTTCACAAATCTTGGTTAACATCCACCTACAGTTAGGTAATGAATTCCACACTGGACCCTCAATATTAATGCACTCAAAGCCACACCATGGCTCACCAATACACCTTCTAAAGGTGTCACCTTAGAATCTGCGACATGGCCATCTTTCAGTTGAAGTCTACAGATTAAGGGAAGAAATTAAAACACACAAACAAGCCAATAAATATTACAATCTTTCCACTCCACAAAAACTAGCACACTCATTGGGGCTTAGAAGTCATGGCTGTACTCTCATTCATATATTAGGCTAGCAAAATGTCTACAGAGCTGCTTCTAAATGTTCTCCTAGCAGCTAATGCTGACTTTCCAGTAACACCTTCTTGTACTTTTCACCTCTTCTCTAATAGCATCCTAATTCTATATGTATGCACCTCTTCTACCCTGATTTATGGCAGCTGAATCCTTTCCACCTTTCTTGGCTTGTGGAATTTTATGTGCAAGCATTGCTTGAATATTTTTCCAGTTATGTAGGCAAATGAGAACAGATCAGGAGCTCAACGCCTGTTACAGAGAATGCAGAGTCAAACACTGTACTTCTCTGTGGAGGTGACTAGGACTAAATACAGCACCCATGTGAAACTACAGACACACCCAGCAAAGCATCTTGCTAAGCAGTGTTCACTGGCCTGGAAACAACTGTAAACCTCTACATCTAATGACTACAGAAGTCATTACCAAAATTCCAGTGGTATGTATGCTACATGTCTTAATCTGAAAGTGCTGGATGTTGTGTACTGTATGGGATCCTTGCAAGAAAACAGCACTTAATACTGCAGATCAGTTAGTCCAAAGATTAAAGGCAATTTACTTATATTAGTTTATACTGCCCTGAAATACTCAGAAGTCACCTTCAGACATTCATCACTATTTCTAATCCTCCTTATTACCTAGTTGACTAACAAACAGAATTAGTAGTTAAGCAACATACACATAACCAATCACGTCAGCGAAGGGTTGTTTGTAGAAAGCTTCATCTGCCACCCTAGGTAGCAAGTAGTCCAACAGGCAGGCAAGCAGGCAGGAGAAAAAAGATAAGGATGAGAAGTAGGGAACACAGCTGAAGGCAGTTTTAACAAGCACATTAACTTTGTATCACCTAGACTTACTGTAACAGGAAAGCCACTACCACATGGAATGTATCAATTAAGCCATTGATACAAAAGCTCTACTATGTCCCAGAAGTTGGAACCAGCTAGTCTAGGACTAGAGACCCAGTGTTAGTGTCAGGCTACTTCCAGTGGATTACCATTAGGAGAGAGATCTCACCAGGCTGAGGAGAATGCTGAACACTCCTTCTGTGCAACATTTGTTAAACGGACCCTGCTGCAGAAGGCATATGCTGCACTCAGACACTGACCACAGTAAAGCTATGGAGGTACCATGAGCTCTGGCCACCAATCAGAAGAGTATCAATCCTGCTTCCCTTTCTTGGCCAACCAAAAGACTGTACCTCAGTGAATGGAAGTGTCACATCCATAATTTGTAGGAATTGCAGGCCTCCTTTCTTCCTTTAGTGAAAAGTAGAGTCTACTACTTATTCAAGACAAACCTGCTAGCAATTTGGTAAGAAAAATGGTGTTTCAAAACACAGTTTATCTTGAAGTCTGCGGGTTCCCAAAGTATAAATCAGCCCTGATAACAATTACCTGGACAGAGTGACAGTGGCAACCCTACGTCAGACAGAGATCTAAGTGGTATTCAGTCAGTACTATCATATTTACCTTTACATATCTCGAAGTCAAAATTCCACAGGGAACCTCTAAGAAAGTATAAGAACTTATTAGACTAGCAGCCAAGTCATTAGTTTCTGCCCCAGGGCCCATGGTTAAACAACTCAAACCCAACAGACACAGTCAGCATTTAGTTCTGCAATAGCCAAACTGAGTCAGGTTATTTCTCAAACACCTTCAAAAGGAGGAGCCAAAAGTTTTAAGATATCTAACAAAATACCTTGTAGCAAAGACTATCCAGAAGGCCGCTTCCATGTGTTCTAAAGATGGCAAGTAAGACTGCTAGTCTCAAGGTAGGTAATTACAGTCACTGAAGATCTATGCAGCTAGTAGCATGCAAACAAGTGGGCAGACAAAAACCTTTTTTTGGCCATGTCCAAACTTCATGTCTTAAGGAACCTTCAGTAATTCTAGTTTGTCATCTTAATGCTTCCTCTTGCTACTCTTAGACATTTAATCCAGATTCTAAAAAAAATTTTAAAAGATAGTCTACCATTGGAGACCTATTTCTTAGCAGGAGAGGTTACTTTAATGATCTGGAAGGCTAGTGCCTTAGGACATACTAGAAATATTCCAATCTCTCTTCCCCTTTACTTTCATATCCAGTACTGTAACTCTTCAGATGGCTGGAGAAGCCTTACCTGTTGCTTGCTTTTGTTTTCTGGAGCTTTTCATCTTGCCTTGCATACCACTCCGCCAACTCCTTTATTGCTTTCTCTTTCCATTCTGCTTCCTGCTTTCGTGAGTTCGCATCTGAAGATTTAAGAATTTTTTGTCAGTCATGTTTGTTCCAGATGGATCTTGCTAACATTTCAGCTGATGGCTCAGAGTGCACTCTAGTGCAGACAGTTGTTTGCTCTACTGAGATAAAAGTCAGGACACTTCCTAATTTAGGCTATCAGAACTCTAAATACCATGAACATTCAGAGGAGTAGCTAAACAGAATGTCTATGCTGCATAACTGAGACAGCCCACTTCAGTTTAGGCTAGGCATTTGTGGACTAATTCAGATTCAGTAAGTTTGTTGGCCTGCAAACTGTTCAAAACCAGAAAACAGTCACTTTGCTATGCTAGCGCTAGAACAAAGCTCAGTAAAGCCCCTGTGCTTAGACCAAGTGAAGGAGCCTGGCACCCAGCATGCTTTTACATCCAACCTACAGTTTGGGACAAGCTCATCTGCTGTAACTGTCCCAAAAAGAAGAATAACAGGCTCAGCTCTATCCAGAATCACTTTGTACAGAAGGTTCTGTGCTAACAATTTCAAGCAAAGCCTCTTTCCTAATATAAGTGGAAAGCAAACCAGTGTGTAGGCCCTCAAAAGCTGTCCACAGATAGGTATCACTGCATTTGACAACCGTATATAGTGTAGTTACTAGTCCATTACTTAACTATTACATTAAGATCCATGTGACAACAAATGGCCTCAGCAATTACAAAATAATTAGTCTTTATCCTTTCAAAAAAGTGCTGATGGCTGCAGTATTTAACTCTTTTCTGCTGATAAAAGCTGTTCATTTTGTGTCAGTTTATTTGTAAGTAAAGGGCAGGCCACGTGAATACTCTTAAGGTTCAGAGAGCCACTTGCTTACTGACTCCTACACCAGTATGAAGTCTGCTTACTGGAAGACTCATCCAGATTTGCTGTTCAAACTCAAGACGCATGTTAGATTCCCCAGAGCCAGAAGTCATGGCTGAGAATTCTGCCACTTAAGAAGCTTCCACTAAGTTACTCAGAAGCAAGAACACTACCACAACTGCAACAAACACCCTCCTTACCAAGTTGCTCCAGGCGCTCCTTTTGCTCCTCTCTCCACTTACGAATACTCTCTGGTTCTGACTGCAGTCGATCTACTTGGGATATGGCAGCATAGGAGTCTGTTGGACCATTACTCTCCTTAAAGGGAAGGAATAGTAACGTCATTTACACATGGCAACTGAAACTTCAGATGACTGCCTGCAAGCTACATAACATTAGATTCTATTTGAACTGAGCACATAACACATTCATCTTATGTTATACCACAATTCCCCTATTAACATGAAAAACGTCTTGCCACAAATTACAGTAGGAGCAAAGCAAAGCAATACAGGTCTGCCTCTAGCAATCAAACACAAATTCAAGTTGACTGAGAAGTCAAATCATACCAGAGCTCTATGCGTGAAGAAAGCAGAAGACAAAGCCTAGTATCTCACTTTGCAGTTGTAAGCCTAGAGATCCTCCAGTTCCTTTCACCTTAAATATTTGCTGTGAAAGTAGTTTTTTCTATTTTTATGGTTTTGTCCATAGGAGTTTAAAACGTTTTCTGTAACTTATTTGTCTACTACAGAGACATTGGCGAACTTAACTGATAAAAGCCAATGTTCTTTAAAGACATTACAGAATTTGGATTGCTGCATGCAGCTTAGAACACAAGAGGCATTTCAACATTTAAGCATCAAAACGGTGTGAAAATTAGCATACTTCTTACTACACAATAGCTCACAGAATAGGACTACCATTAATACACCAGATTCAAAAAGCTACCAAATATTGTGCTACTTGCCACAGAGATACTCCCCTCTTTGGACCTCCTGTAGTCCTCCATGAAGGAATAATGCAAAGAGAAGGAGCTAGGCTGGTGCAATCACACCAAGCTTCACATTCAATCCAAAACAGATTGGCCAGTTGCACGGCCAAACTAGTTACAGGCAGCTAAAACAAAAGTTACATACAGCCCATTCAGTTTGTTCTTCCTCATTAAGAGGAAGCTGTATTAACGAAAGCAGCTAGTCACTTAGAATTGCAAACACGAAATCAAGATATTTCATCTACCTTCTGTTGTATAAGGAAGCATAAAGAGCCAGTAAGATACAGTTTTCCCATCAATCTCAGCAATGGTGAGGACGTAAAAATGTTAGCAACCATGAAAGCTGTTTGTGTCTCCACAAGTCTCAGTGTTTACTGAAAACTCTATGGAGAAGAAGTGCTCATATGTCAACTGTTACCCTAGCACTCGTTTAATCAGGACTCTCCAGCCAACTCTGATACCAGGCAATGACAATGCCTTTGCCAAACTGGTGTGAAACTCAGTTACAACACAGCGATTGCCTTCGTATACCTCCTTTCCCCCTGACACTAATAAAGCAAGTACCTCCTCTTTTTGTCATTACCATGGCTGACTAACATGCTTTCATACTATGACCGAGCTGTTTCGCCAGCAGCTTAATTTCATACAACTTTATGTCACTAAGAAGGGTATAAGGTTTTCAGTCAGATCCTCGTAAGACCAATCTTGCTAAGACAACCAAGACATGAGTTATCTTTAAAGAACAACCAAATCAAAAAATTCCGCTTTAAACTAGGTAGTCAGGGCATGCTTTCAGCTTATTAGCCAGTGGCTAATCAACATTAAGTCACACCACAGAGCCTGTCAGTCTTAGCAGTGGTTTATAACGGTGATTATGTCCTATTAAGCTTTAAGTTGCCTCTAAGTTCAGAGGAGGGGCACATTAAAAGCATTAACACCTTTTGAGATGAGCTATCAGAATAGAAGTTCCTCTTCAGAGATGAGATAAAAGTACATTAAGAGACAAGAAACAGGAAGAATTAGTATAGATTAAGGTAGAGTTCTCAGAGTAGAACAGGACATTCTAAGTACATAATACTTCCATTTTACCTGATAGACATCTCCATTAACCACTCCATCAACAGCACCTGTAAAGAAATTACTGTAGTTTAGCCATTTGAGAAAAGACAGAACAGCCAGATTTACTGATTTCAGTAACTTGTATGGAAAGCTTTACTAGAGTATCTAATGTGCAAGTTATGCAAATAAGCGTTACCTGACACCCTGCAGGATCACTTCCTTATCTCTGCACTTTTCCGGATAGGCACAAGAAACCAAGTGAGCAATTATTCTGCAGCACCAGTAATACAAGGTCATTTCTTCAACACGAGATCATGCTTCAGATTACATAAACAACAGAGCTGATACTGCTGAGAAGCTGCTACAGACAGTGCTCTGAACTTGGTCCCACTTTCTCCTCCCTGTCTTAGAAGCTGACTACTAGACAACTGTTCATAAGTTAAGCAGCATGACTCTCACTGGTTTAGTGTCTATCTGGAAAATTACAATTCTGCAGCCAACACTTAGTATTTCTTATCCTAGTTTAGTTACGTCCTAATTCCTAATCATCTCAAAAGATATAGCTAGCATTCCTAGCGAAGTCTCCTTTGCTGCCTTCTGTGACGATATTTGATAGCTTACTAACTTCAGCTGCAGCACTATTCCCTCTGAAGTGACACTGGCAGTAGAGCCTCAGGAACAGGATCAGCTAGGAATCTTTGCCTCATAACCCTAAAATATCATTGTATTAAAACACAGCCATAAGGAATATACATCAGTTGTGAGACAAACATTTGAGTTTGTGGAACTATTTAAATCTCTAGACTATGCAAAACGCACCAAGATTTTCAAGAATGGCAAAATCTCAGCAAGGCATCTCTCTAGAAGAGTGCTATGTAACATGCACCTGCATGATATAGAAAGTAATGTTACTACCTTTGTCTCACCCATAATGCTACGATGGATAAACTTATCACACAGTTTCTGCCATGTTAACACACTCTGCAATGAAAGAAGAGACTGTACCAAAGTCACACAATAGTAAGCAGAAAATAAAGTTATTTTTCACCACCTTCTTAAATAAGATAGCTAATTCGCCTAAAACCAAGAGCACTATGCTGCTGTATCCCCTATTTCTTTGTGGCTATGTGTGCCTCAGTTTCACGCTAGTGTTAATGGCACACAGGAAGCTCTTCATACTCTTTTATCAGGGAACTAGGCAAGCATTATTAACTCCTTACCCCTGAGCCCTGAATAGCAATCACTAACTGTATTAGAGGACTGCAAAGTCCACAGCTCAAACCTGGTAGTTAAGTTAGAATATACAGTCACCAAGAACATAGTTACTAGCTTCAGTAGACAAAAGACTCAACGACAATTTTCAGTTACAAGAATCTGGTATTTTATAACTAGACTCCTACATCTGAAAGGTGGTAGCTACTTCGTGTGATTGCTACTATTCTGCAAGTTACAGGAGCCAAAAAGAACTGGTTTGAGAGGCACATAAAGCTAACAGCATCCGTCTGCTTCAACAGCAGCTACCCTGCGCATCACTTAACACCAATCTGGAAGCTCCCTCAAAGCAGATTTGTAGAGATCACTGCACATACACTGACTCGGGCAGTTACAGCTACAATTAACAGTTCTATTAAACAGGTTTATGAGGACTAAAGCCCAAAAAGAAAACATGCTAACACTTCACTCTCCTTCAATTTAAGCCCATCTGCACTATATATGCATGCTGCAGCTGTTCACCTTGTTTTGACAGGGCTGGAATTAAAGCTAAGCCAGGGTCTACAACTCATATTGACATTAACAGCTTGACTAAGGTAGCTGCCCACTCTGCCTACCTTGGAAGAGCACAGAGCAATTCACACGTTCAGACAATCAGACTGGAGACACAAGTTTATTGCTACAACACCCAAGAGAGGCTAGCCTCTAAATATATGCAGTTCTCATGTACAGAAAGAGGCACTTGTTTCATGAGAGAAACTCCTTGGGAAGCACTGACTCACCAGATAGGTGGAATGGCTAGTAAGTCTTGAAGATTCTTTCAAGAACTGTGATAATATGATTAAGTTTTCCTGTTACACTAAAAAGCATTCATTAAGGTTCTCAGTACCCAGGCTGGTAGTCTGCTGAGATAAAAGGAAGAACATGATTGCTGAGGACTGCAGCTGAGACAAAACAGATGTGTTTGTCTTCGAACTGCTTTTCTTCTGCATAGAAACAGCCACTAACTCGAACAGAGGGCTTCCAGAGGGCACCCAGGTCAGACACACTAAAAGTATTAAAACAAACTTCCCATCTGTGATGAGCTCCCTAGAACTTGTGATTAAGATGCAGAGTCAGCACACTGACTGAGCATACCACACGCAGAAGAGGAAATGGCACTGTACCAGCACGCACACTGTCATATGCAGATACAAGTATGCTAACTGGAATCAGACCAATAGTCAAACATTCTCTCATTTCAGCTCTCCAGTCTCAGTGTTTCTACAAATCACTATGAAGCCTAAAACAACTTGCTTGCCAGCCTTCATGTCACTAATCAAAGCTAGTTGTGTATTAGATTTCTTTGCCAACAGAAGCATGTCATTTCATACCTGCCTTCCCACAGAAAAAGGTTACTGCTATCATCACATTTTCATCAGCCATGAACAATGAGAGCTCTCTACTGGCTTCAGAGTCCATTCAGTTATGAACTTTGCAGAGGTAGCTCTTCTAACACAAGTTCAAACATTTCCTAAAGCATGAAATAGCTCCTTCTAAGGTCTTCCTATCCAGCTATGCTTTGGACAATATCCTCATGCAGGAGAAATGAACTTCAATACAACCATACTTAAAAGCATTTTTTATGAGCTACTTTCAGCACCACTTTTAAACAACAAGTACTCTGCTTCTTCATTGCTACCTCGAGTGAACTAGCTTTAATTGAAGAAATAGAAGAACATAATCAACTGTAATATATTCTGATATAAGGTTAAGTAACTTCACTACTCAAGGCCTAGTTTCCCATCCTTTTTCTTTTGGGCATAAATCATGCTTCCCCTTCACCTACCTCTCATCCATAAGATGATGAGAAAGATAATCTTCTCTGAAGTTTTTGTTTAGATAATTATGCAAGAAACTGAACAAGAAATAAGTTGTCTTAGCCATAACCCATTCTCACACCTGTGTGCAAAATAAAGGCAAGCAGGTCAGGAAGAGGGCTTCTTTTCTGTGCTTCAGTTCTAACCTGCTGTCCCACTAGAGTTCTCATTTTCAACATGATCAACAGGCTAGTACCAAATCACACCTTCCTCTATCTGCAGTAATGCTGTGCTGTAAGAGCTTTTGTTACTTCCCAATAGATGTAGTAGCTTTTTCTACGGTGAGCCTCATAATAATGCAGTATCCCCAAGAGACAGCAAAACCAAGTTAAACAGAGACCATCTCTTCATTATATCTTTCTCAGTGCTACCTTATTGTGCTCTGAAGCCTCAACATACTGATTGCATAGCAAACCTCAGAACAATGGCTGTTCAAACAATTAAGAAAAAATACAAATATTCACAAACAAGTAACTCTGTCTGTAGTACTAACTAGAGAGACAGGAGGAAACAATTCTTTCCTAATTATATTTTCAAGCAAATTTATGTTCAGTCCCTGAAAGGCTACTAAATGTGGTTTATGGAGAAACCACCAAAGGCAATTAAGTTTCTTAATTCCAGGGTCATGAGACTCTTCAGAAGATGGAGAAACATAATTCATTCAAAAATGACAGAGCTTGAAACTGTGAAGGTAATGTTTGAGGCTAGACAGCCTACATTAAACTTGTGTGTATCTCCATGATTGTTAACATATAAAACTGCTTGTCTTTGAATGTAATTCTCCATTAGAAGCTACTTGACAAGTTGTCACAAGGTTTGTGTATTGACATACAGGTTCTAGAAGCCATACATTTAACCCGAACTCACTCTCTCCTGCTCACAGGACACAGCAAGTGAACTGCTATAACCTGAAGGCCTACTGAAGATTGGAGAGAACTGAAGAATCTGACTGTAAATAAAAGCAGGCATTGATTTATCACTGAAAAGGAGATCTCTCAGAAGATCAAGTTACTAATAACTAGGCAACAGCACTGTATTATTTGACTTACACAGTACTTCCTGTTTTCTGAAGCAGTGATTATGCTCCATCTTTCAAGGGAAATAAGATTGGTTTTCACATGCCCAGGAAGCTTGAACAGGATAGCTATTTACATAATAAATGGTCTATTGGTTCCGGCCAGTATTACAACCCTGATCACAGCAATATGAAGCGATACTGAGTGAGATACATGAGCTTGGCAACATTCCCCCCATACTCACCCAGTATCCACCATTACTACAATTAACAGAAATATACACTAATGTCAGTTTCCTGATACTGGTATGAACAGTTCATGGAGTTCACTACTATCCATGTATCTGCCTGCTCTTTTTTTAGGAGGCTGCAATCTAAAAACTGTTAGTTGTACGAGACACTCTTACAAGTGTATTTCAAGAAGCTGGTAACTGCTTCTAACAATAGTCAAAGGTAACATCTTCAAACTTCAGTTGAAAGCTGCCTGAGTTATGAATTTTGGCCCAGTATTTAGAAAGAAAACTTATCCAACAGGTCTGTAAATAAGGCGTTCAAAAAGATTACGGTTAAAAAAAGCAAATCCACAAATCCCTGATCACAATGCTTAAGGATTCACATAAGAATTTGTATTATTTCAAGAAGAAATTTGCATTCATCTGTTTAACTTCATTATGGAAGTTTAATAAACTAATAAGCACTAGAGATAGAGCTATCCAATACTTATCACTATTATTTGTCACTATGCCTGAACCAGTATTTTGCACTGCTACAGTCCGCACTTTTTAACAAGGAGGGAGTACAAGCTCTGACAGTCACAAACGGATCTGTTAAAAAATGGGTGTCGTGGTTTTAGGCTGATCCAGCAACTAAAACTCACACAGTCTCTCCTTCTCCAGTAAAGTAGAGAGGAGAGAAAAAAAACAAAGACCAAAGGGACTGAGGGTTGAGACAAGAACAGGGGGAGCACCCACCAACCATGGTCCCGGGCAAAACCGACAGGGCTTTCTCAAAGCAAAACAGTTTATTAATGATTACTTAGAAGGACAAAGGGAAACAAAAAACGATTACTCAAGAGGACAGAAAGAAACAAAACCAGATCTTAAAACTGACACCTTCCCACCCCACCCCCCCGCCCCTTTCCTTTTCCTCCCGGCTCTACCTCCTCCCCCCAGCAGCACAGGGGGCAGGGACTGGGGGGGTGCAGGTCAGTTCATTCCGTGCTGTTACTGCTGCTTCTCTCTCAAAGGAGGAGGAGTCCTTACACCCTTTTCCCCTGCTCCAATGGATCCCCTACCCACGAGGAAAAATCCACAAACTTCTCCAGCGTGAGTCCAGCCCACTGGA
This sequence comes from Tauraco erythrolophus, assembly GCF_009769465.1. Taxonomy (NCBI): domain Eukaryota; kingdom Metazoa; phylum Chordata; class Aves; order Musophagiformes; family Musophagidae; genus Tauraco; species Tauraco erythrolophus. The sequence goes on from NC_141496.1 coordinate 65,610,872, forward strand.
AACAATCCTTCCCCACAGATTGCTCCGGTGTGGGCTTTACCACAGTCTCGGGTACTTAGGGAGCTGTAGCCACTCGCTCCGGCGTGGGTCGTCACGCAGACTCCAGATGCCTCTCTGCCTTGTCGTGCATCCCAACACGACCATCCTCAGGCTCAGGCATCTTCTCCCCACTGGCTGCGGGTGGGTCTCTGCTCCACCGAGGCCGTCCTGGTTGCAGGGGGGCCGCCTGCTATCTCACCACCAGCCGCAGGGGAAACTCGGCTCCGGCACACCTCCTCCCGCTCCATCCTCACTGACCTGGTGTCGATGCAGCTGTTTCTCTCAGATCTCAGTCCTCTCCAGGTGAACTCAGCCCAGTGGGCACCCCGGGAGTGGGGTGCCCCCGAGTTCCCCAGCTGGCTCCGACGCCGCCATCCTCCGTGGGCGGCGCCAGCCCGACACAGGCAGCTGCCCAGCCGGGAGCCAGGGAGCGGGGGCAGTGCCCTCCTCCCTTCTCTCCTCCATCCTGGGCAAAAGCACCTTTTCTGGTTCCTTTGTCCTGACTTAAATAGGGCAATTCGCAGAGGTGCCCTATTGGCTCAACCCTGAGGGGGATGGCAGTCTGATCTGGTGGCCAGAACTAAGCCTAACCCGGTTCCAAAACCGGGGAGGTCGCAGGGAGCAATACCCCTCTCCTGCCACCAGAACCACCCCCCCCCCTCCACATCAAACCATGATATGGGACCACCGGAAGTCCACAAGCACAATCTGATATACCTATTTAACAGGCTAGAGCATAAATGCAATCCCAGTGCATACAAGTAAGATGACATACAGACCAGACCTAGACTTCCAAGATTCTTAGATCATTTTATCATATTTGTTATTTTATGACCCTCTTTCTAGAGAAATTTCTCCAATAAATTTTGTATCCCATGACAAATGAACTTACGTGACTTGAGGAAAAACTCTTGAGGAGTAGCTTAACTATTTCTACATATCAAGCCAATCTAGAAGTATTTAACTAGTTGACTTTTTGACAACAAATCGCTCTGCAATAGCCACATTACATGCACATGGAGAAGGTACGGATCTAGTTGGTCCTAGAAACTCAGTGAGAAAAACCAAAGTCAAAGCTTTCTCCAAATAAATTAGTCCTCAAACAGCTACTTTAACATTCCAGAGTCTGTTTGGAATGTAAAGACCATATAAGGCATAATGCTTGTCTGAGGCTTCTGAAAGTAAGAGGTGTCCACTGTGTCTGTTTCTGCAAAATACATAGAATATGGAAGTCTAGTTATGTCTGATAGCAAAATGGGATGGTGTTCTGATAATGATTATCTTCATGTTCTAGTGCTTGAGCAAGTTAGCCCCCTGTAAACACCCTTTTTACAGGAAGCACGTAGTCCATATGTTTTGAACCTCACGAATGAGCTGACTCTAAGGGCTGCACTACCACTAAACAATCACTGGAAGCAACAGGTCTCCATTACTCAGTTAATCTAGTTGGGCTTTATTCTAAGAGATACTATGAACCTGCATCCTCATACATAAGATACGCCAGTAATTTCAGAAATCAAGTTGCATAATGGAGACTTAATTCTCAAGATGTTACAACAGCGCACTGAAGAGTAAAGTTATCCAACTTAGTCTGAAGAGTGGCACCTTCCTGAAGTGACAAAGGATTATCACACGAGAGTAAGACATGCTCCTGTAAGCCCAGTGACAACTACATGCAAAGCCTTCCAAGAGTGTTGAAATATCAGTTAAGCGCAGCAGCATCCTGCGTTCACAACTTCTTTCCACTTAGACTTCAAGTTAAAACCCCAAACCTTCTGTGATCAGGAATGTTCATCCAGGGCCGCTTTGGCTACCATTGGACTAACTAAATCACACGAATCCCTAGCTCCCAGCACACGTGGACACCCTCCTCCGAATGCAACTGAGTTCTGCAGTGTCAGCTCTCCCACATTCGGTACAAAGGTTACCAAGGAACAAAAGCTAGCGGCTTAAGAAAATTAAAGATTAGCTCAACGGCTAGCCTGCTTTAAGGCTAAGATCACTGCCTCTGAAGGCAGAGACAAAAGCGGCAGAACGCAACATACTGACTTATCTGGCTTTCAGCGGACCGTCATTCCAGGCCGGCTCCTGGATCGGGCGAGATGAGAGTTACTCGGCATTGCTCTCCTGGGCGCCTTCAGCAGGCACGACCCATAACTCAGGCACGGCAGAGGACACCCGGGACGACCACGGCGGCACGCCCGCACGGCTCGGACCCGATCCCGAGACCATTCCCGGTCAGCCGGGCCGCGCTCACCGGCGGCACGTGCTCGGGGCAGAGAGCCGAGGAGAGGGCCCCGCCCGCTCCCACCCAGGGCACCTCCGAGGGAGAAGGGAAGCTGCTAAGTCCCGCCAGGCCAGGAACCCTTCCCCCCCCAGCCCGCCGGGGCACTGCACCTCCCGCCACAGTACCCCTCCCGCCACGGGGAGGGGCGTGGAGCGGGACCCGCCGCCCCTCCGCGCCTACCCGAGTCGAGGCCCTCCGGAACCTGCAGGGCCGCCGGCACCTCGCCGCTCTCCAGGATGCTGTAGCCCTCGTCGTTCTCGATGCCCGCGATTTCGTTCTCCTGCTGCGCCAGGAAAGCGGCGGCAGGATCCTCCTCGGCGCCGTCCAGCGTCCCGTTGTCAGCGGCGGCCGTCGGCTGCTGCTGAGTGCTGAAGAGCTCCAGGTCGGCCATGGGGGCGAGAAGCGGCGGAGGCACCGGGGAGCGAGCGACCGCTGCGGCTTCCACGCCTACGCCAGAAAGCGGTGCGGAAGGGGCGGGCGCTCCGCATTTGCCAGTGAGGGTCGAACACCGCCCAGCAGCAGAGCCAATCAGCGAGCGGCAGAGGCGGGGCTAACGGCAACCTTCGCGTGATGCCTGCGGCTCCAGCCAATCAGCGCCGAGAGCGCCGCCGAGGCCCGGCGAGCGGCGCGCGCCGGAGGCGGGGCGTCGTGTCGCGTCGCTGCGGGCAGGAGGTGGCTCGGCCCGCCCGCCCTCCCGCGCGCCGCCGCCGCCTCCCGCCGCGCTCCGTCCCGGGCCCGGTGCCCCCCGGGACGCGGCCTGGGGCCCGGTCTCCTGCGGATGCCGCGCCCCGCCTCGCCCCGCCCGGCAGGCCCGGTCGGGACCCACAGGCCTCTGTTCCCGCGTCAGGCGGCGGCCAGCGCTTGGTCTGCAGCGGGGAGTGACTCTCCGTTGCGTTTCGGCCGGGCCGGGCCGGGCCGTCCAGCGTGGCTGCGTAGCTTTCCTGCCATTGAATGTATTGCAGGCCAGACAGCGATCCAGAGTAAATGCCAGTGCCAGCGGAACATCGAGCCGTCAGCAGCTTAGGGACAGATCCGAACCTGCAGAATGAGCCAGTAAAAATATCGGCGGTTTTCTCTTGCGATTTTGTGTGTTTTCTGTCCAGCATTGGGAAGCTTAAATTAGTGTAATTTCACGTACCATGTATTACACTGACCGTATGTACTGACAAAACTTTTTATTTGAAAGGCAATGCCTTCTGATACGCGCTGTTTTTTGACAAAGTTACTTTGATCAGTTTCTGTATCCAGTTTGTCATACAGATCTGCGAATTGTTGGCACAGCAGAGAGTAAGGGGACGGAAAAATGACGTAGAGAGGAGAAAATTACACTGGCAGCTCTTAAGCTAGTGCAGTTGCTGCAACAGGTACTTACTGAACTCCACTGACACATTGCCTGTATTTTTCGTGGTATATTAGAGGTATGTCATCCAGCTTTATGTTGGATGACATAGCTCTAATATATGGAAAAACTCTTGAGTTTTTCCTCGTCCATTCAAACATGTTTCATAAAGTGGCCAGATTCAGAGAAAAGTGTAGCTCTGAATCAATTGTTTCCTATGTGCATTTAACAGTGAGATAAACTGCATGTTAAAATTACACTTTTTTTTCCCTCCATCATTTGTGAGGGAAAAAGAGCTAGCAAACTCATGCTGTATGTCAGAATGCTCCCTTCAGCTCACTTAGTCAGTTCAAACGTGCCAGGTTTCTCCTGTGAAAACTCAGAATCTAGCATGGCAGGAGGCTGGACTTCCCTGAATTTTGTCTTCTAGGAGAAACACAGCAAGGTTATTCATTTTAAATAATCTCCAGCAGCCACAAGAAAACTAAAGAATTAAGAATAACAGCAGTAAGCAGGCCCATAATTAACAACAGGAGACTATAAAAATGAAACACCATCGGGAAGTGTATGCCGTGCTTTCATGGAAACTTGCTGACTTTGCCCCACGATTTCTCTTAAAAACACACTCCCGTGGTTGTTGTGGTTTAGCCCCAGATGGCAACTAAGCTCTGCACAGCTGCTTGCTCACTCCTCCCCTCCAGTGGGATGGAGAGGATAAAATATAACAAGAGGCTGGAGGGCCGAGATAAGAACAGGAAGGGATCACCCACCGACCATGGCCACAGGAAGAATGGACTTGGCTTGGGGACAAATCAATTTAAATTTTTAGCAATTACATTCAGAGAGGATAATAAGAAACAAAGGCCAGGTCTTAAAAACACCTTCCCCCCACCCTAAGCTTCTTCCCAGCTCTACCTCCTCCCCTTCAGTGACACAGGGGGATGGGGACTGGGGGCTGCAGGTCAGTTTGTTACATGTTGTTTCTGCCACTCCTTCTGCTTCAGGGGAAGGACTCCTTACACTGTCCCCCTACTCCAACATGGGGTCCCTTCCCACGGCAGACAGTCCTCCACGAACTTCTCCTGCAGGAGTCCTTTCCTATGGAATCCAGTCCTTACCCATCAGACTTCCAGCATGGGCTTTTCCCAGAGTCATGGCTTCTTAGGGCACAGCCACCCCCTTCAGTGTGGATTCCCTTCCCACGAACTGCAGATACATCTCTGCTCCACCATCAGTCTCCAGCAGCGCGGAGTCCTTTCTCACGGAGGCAGTCCTCTACAAACTGCTTTGGGCACAGGCATTTTTGCTCCAGCATGGGGTCCTCACCCACAGGCTGCAGGTGGGTCTCTGCTCCACCATTTCTCTCATGTGTTGCAAGGGGACAGTCTGCCATCTCACCACAGGCTGCGGGAGAATCTCAATTCCAGCATACCTCCTCCTGCTCCATCTTCACTGACCTCAGTGTGTGCTTAGTTGTTTCTCTCACACCTCAGTTCTCTCTGCTGTAGCCATGCTGAGCCTCATTGGCCCAACAAGACCACTGGGCACCCCAGGACTGGGGCACTTTGGAGCACTCCAAGTCATGCTGCCATGGCCATCTCCAGTTGAGTGACAGCAGCCCAGTGTGGGCAGCTGCCTGTGTGGGAGGCCAGGGGCAGGCCGCCTGCCTTCCCCCTCTCTTCACTGCAAGTCCCGCATGGCACAGGTTTCTTTGTCCCTTCTTAAATATGTCATTCACAGAGGCACTGATGAGCTCAGCCCTGGCCAGCGACAGGTCTAACTCGGAGCCAGGGAAGCTTCTATCAGCTCCTTACAAGGGCTATCCCTGTAGCCCCTCCCCTGCTACCAAAACTCCACTACATAAACCCAGCACATATGTAAACAAAAGTGGAAAATCTCATTCTTCCGTTTAACTGTGAATAGTGAGTTTTGGATGACAACCTAGTAACTTCCTCTTTTGCTCTTCCACTGCCTCCTGGCCCTGGATTAGCTTGGGGGATTTCTGATGACAAACACAAATAGAATATCGTGATTTAAAATGAAAAGCAAATGTGGTTACTTGCTTATCTTAAAATTGCAGAACAGGGATGAAGGCATATAAAATATAAGCCTTATGTAACATTGTTATCTGTGTTCCATCAGAATGGGTAACTAGTGTTATTGGATTTAGATGCAAAGGAAAATACAGTGAGCCCTTAGATCAGTTTTGATGACAAATTCCAAAATTTGTATGCTATCTATAATTCAGGTGCACCATGAAACACTTTTGCATTATTAGTTATTATTACTTTCCTGTTTTCTTACCCTGAAAAAGAAGTCAAGATATCTCCTTTTCTAGAGGCAGATGTCACTGCTTAGAGACCACTACAGAACATAAGAGTAGCACCCTTCGTAATTCAAACATAGTGGTTTGTTGATGTGTGACGCAGAGGAGAAGAGTTTATTACAGGAATATTATGTGAATAAACTTTCACGGAAAGACTAAAAGGCAATTAGACTATAAAAGACTTTCAGGATGGTTCTGTTTCTCTCCATTCTTTGAAAGAGCAGGACATACGGTTCCCATTTCTAAATGTACTGAAATCTATTTTAAAAGTAGTTTAAAAAGACATTTTCAAGCATTTACAAAAATATGGGATTGCAGTTCTGCATTTCCAACATTAAGGAAATCATTGCAACAGAGTGGTGGGATTTTTACTGATTCCTTCAGAATGTTTTTGATTTAAGAAATCAGATATTCAGTAGAAAAGATGTTTCCAAAGCAGAAAATCTAAATGCAAGTCCTTCCAACTCTCTGAAGCATGCAGATGAGAAAGGCGTTGTACAACTGACATCTGGACATGAACCATATCTCAGGAAGTCTCTCTAACTAGAACCTAATAGCAGTTAGAAGGCAAGAGCACATAATGAGTAGGGTCTGGTCTAGGTCCATTGAAATCAGTTAAGAGGTTCTCTTAACCTGCTGATGGCATATTATATTTAAGCTATAGAGAGAAGTTAGAAAAAACTACCTTTTCAGTTATGAGAACCTAATATTTGAACACTGGTAGCTACTTTGTCTGATTGCTACTCCTCTGCAAGTTACAAGAGCCAAAAAGAACTGGCTTGAGAGGCACATAAAGCTAGCAGAATCTGTCTGCTTCACAGCAGCTACCCTGCTGTTGTGGTTTAACCCCAACCGAAACTAAGCACCATGCAGCTGTTTGCTTACTCCCCCTCCCATAATGGGATGGGGAAGAGAACTGGAAAAAAAACCTTGTGAGTTGAGATAAAGGCAGTTTAACTGGATAGAAAAAAAATAATAGCAACAATGATAATAAAAGAATATGCAAATTAAGTGATGCACAATACAATTTCTCACCACCCACTGATCGATACCCAGCCCATGCCCAAGCAGTGATCACGCTGCCCTTGGCCAATTCCCCTAGTTTATATACTGAGCATGACGTTATATGGTATGGAATATCCCATTGGTCAGTTTGAGTTAGCTGTCCTGGCTGTGCTCCCTCCCATCTTCTTGTGCACCTGGTAGAGCATGGAAAGCTGAAAGTCAAAGTCCTTGATTGCTTGGCAACAACTGAAAACATCAGTGTAGTGCTAGTATTGTTCTCATACTAAATCCAAAAACATAGCACTATACCAGCGACTAAGAAGAAAACTAGCTCTGCCCCAACTGAAATCAGGACAGTATCCACCTCTTACTTCTGTATTGTCTACGTCATGCCCAGATCCCACACTTTCCTACATATATAGATATATACACACAGGTATCATTCCCTTAGTCTATAGGCCATGCTTCTAAAATGTCCATTGAGTTTATTTAGTCCATGTCTTAGGGCTCCACCTGTTATGGTGGTTATTCAGGACAGGAGAGGTGGTGTGCAATGTTGGATTGTTGCATGCTGCATCTGGAGCTCGCAGCTGGTGTATCTGGCCCGGCCCATGCCCATGATCCGTGGGCTGAAGATACCAATCTTGAGGAAGCTGCTCAACACCAGTTGTTGAAGTCAGTTCTAGTTCTATCACCACTGCACTTCGCTTGGTTTAATCAAAGTTCATCCTTCATTAATTTGGGTAATTCTTACTGTAATACCATTGATATGGCAATACAGCAATATAGCAACTGTAGTAGTGATGACATACAGTGACAGGGTTATTTAGCAATTAACACCACACATTAATTCACCGGCTATTCTCGTCCAAAATCAAATCCCCTTGAGGTGCACATCAGAATTCTCCATCCTCATGGATCACCCACCAAATGCACCCAGGTCCTTGAGCAAAAGCAATCCCATGAATGGGTTTGCCTTTGCCTGAGGAACGAATAACTCAAACTGTCTTGCCTAACATATTCTTCTTGTGTGCTACAGGGACTTTATCCCTTTCTACAGTATGTGGAAATTTTGATTGGGCAGGGTCAGCTCAATTAGTATATCCTCTAGCGTTGATTAACCAGGTGACTTTTGCAAAATGTGTGTCCCAATGTTTAAAGGTCTCACCACTCATTGCTCTCAGTGTAATTTCTAACAGTTCATTGTATCATTTGATTTTCCTGAGATGGCAATGATGAGATGATGAGACTGGAGAATGATAGCGGGTGTAATATACCCATTCAATGCCATCCTCTTTGGCCCAAGTGTCTATGAGGTTGTTTCAGAAGTTAGTCTCATTGTCTGACTCAGTTCTTTCTGGGGTGCCACATCATGATAAGTCTTGCTTGTCAAGGTCCAGGATACTATTCCAGACAGTGGCATGGGGCATGTTTCCAGCTATCCAGTTGTTGCTTCCACCATTGTGAGTACGTGGCACTTGCCTTGGTGGGTTTGTGGGAGTGTAATATAATCAATCTGCCAGGCCTCCCTGTATTTACATTTCAACCATCGTCCTCTATACCATACAGGCTTTAACCACTTGGCTTGCTTGATTGTAGCACGTTTCGCATTCATAAATAACCTGTGCAATAGTGTCCCTGGTCAAGTTCACTCCTCGATCATGAGCCCATCTATATATTGCATCCCATCTTTTATGGCCTGAGGTGTCATGGGCCCACTGAGCTAAAAATAATTCACTCTGATGTTGCCAGTCCAGATTTACCTGCGCCACTTCGATCTTAGCAGCCCAATCCACCTGCTGGTTGTTCTGGTGTTCCTCAGTGGCTCAACTCTTAGGTACAGCTCTATGCCAGCCGAAACCAGGACATCACTTAACACCGATCTGGAAGCTCCCTCAAAGCAGATTTGTAGAGATCACTGCACATACACTGACTTGGGCAGTTACAGCTACCATTAACAGTTCTATTAAACAGGTTTATGAGGACTAAAGCCCACAAAGAAAACATGCTAACACTTCACTCTCCTTCAATTTAAGCCCATCTGCACTATATATGCATGCTGCAGCTGTTCACCTTGTTTTGACAGGGCTGGAATTAAAGCTAAGCCAGGGTCTACAACTCATATTGACATTAACAGCTTGACTAAGGTAGCTGCCCACTCTGCCTACCTTGGAAGAGCACAGAGCAATTCACACGTTCAGACAATCAGACTGGAGACACAAGTTTATTGCTACAACACCCAAGAGAGGCTAGCCTCTAAATATATGCAGTTCTCATGTACAGAAAGAGGCACTTGTTTCATGAGAGAAACTCCTTGGGAAGCACTGACTCACCAGATAGGTCAGAAGGCTTGAAAGGTCTTGCCCTTACTTCATATTCATATTGACAAACATATATCTTCTGCTACAAGGCCTCCAGTACCAGAGCAAGCCAACACTGCTTTCCATTTGCCATGCTGATTTGTTGCCATGGGAATTTAACTGGACAAAGAGGAGACGCTGCTGGTAGTGTCTGCTCTGTTGAACACAAATGTCCCAAGATAAGAGGTGCAGCTGCTTTCCAAAGAAGACCCAGAAATAGGAGGTAAAGTAAGAAATATACTTACAACTAATAAACATATGATGCAGTGCTGCTACTTTTTGTTGCTGTTACAGCTGTATCTCTAATCATTACAGCAGTGCTTGGAATTCAAGTACAATCTGAATAGGTAGAGGACCAAGATTGTTCCATGTCTAAGGGAAGCACAGCGCTGCACAAAGATAAACAGTGCAGAGGGACAGACTGTCAGAGCAGAGCAAGACAGAGATCAGAAAGGAGTGGTACAAAGAGGCAGGCTTGCAAATACAGGGATAAGATACTGGAAATAATATGAATTACAGAAGAAGCAATGCCATGCAGGTGAAGTCTTGGGAACATGAGATTGTGAAACCTCATTTTGAATAGATTGAGTAGGACAAAATAGAAGGTAATACAATTTAGAATTTTTTATAAGGAATTAGATGTTAAGGGTGAATTTTTTATCAAAGGGAGTGGCAGGTGAGTCACAGAATTGCTTAGGCTGATTAGTCCAACCTGCTTGCTCAAGCAGGGTCAGCAAAAGCAGGCTTCCCAGGACTGTCTCCAGTCTGGTTTTGAGAATTCTCCACAGGTGAAGACTACACAACCTCTCTGGACAACCTGTTCCAGTGTTTGACCACCTTCACAGTAAAAAAAGTGTTTTCTTGTGTTCAGTTTTAATTTCTTTCTTCTTTTTTAATATTTTATTTTATTTTTAGTTTGTATCCATTGGCTGTTGTCCTGTCACTGGGCTCTATTGAAAAAAGCCTGGCTCCCTCTTCCTCATTTTCTCCCATCAAGTATTTATACATATTGATAATGTCCCCCTGAGCCATCACTTCTCCAGGCTAAACAGTCCCAGCATTCTGCCTCTCCTCATATGAAAGATGCTTCAGTCCCTTAATCATCTTTGTGGTCCTGCCCTGAACTTGATCCAATATGATCCAACTTGATCCAACCAAGGTCTCTCTGAGTGGCAGCACAACCCTCTGGTGTAACAGCCACCCCTCCTGGTATTGAATCATTTGTGAACTTGCTGAAGAGGCCCTATCATCCAGGTCATTAATGAAGAAGGTAAACAGTATTGGCCCCAGTATCAGTCCCTGAGGTATACCACTAATGACTTGCTTCCAATTGACTTTGTGCCACGTATCACAACCTCTGGGCCTGTTTTTTCAGCCATTTTTCAATTCACCTCACTTGTCTATTTTTTTAACCCATACTTTGTCAGCTTGTCTACTAGGATGTTGTGGAAGACAGTGTTAAGAGACCTGCTAAAGCCAAGGTAAACAACATCCCACTGCTCTCGACTTGTCTAGTTAGCTCACTGTGGAAGGTTATAAGGTTGGTTAAGCATGACTGACTTCCCCTTTGTAAATCCATACTGACTACTCTTGATCACTTTCTTGTCCTTCCTGAGATTAGAAATGGTGTCCAGGGTTAGTTCCTCCATCACCTTCCCATGGATTCACTTGAAGCTGGTTGGCCTGTTGTTCGCTTGGTCTTCTTTTTTGCCGTTCTGGAAGACAAGTGTGACACTTGCACTCTTACAGGCTTGAGGAACACTCCCAATTGCCATGGCCTTTCAAAGATTATCAGGAGTGGCCTCCCAGTGACATCAGTCAGCTTTCTCAGTACTTCGTTAGGCCCTAGGGACTTATGTATGTTGGTTGTTTCCTTCCTAAACTGGTCCTCCTCCACCCAGGGTAAGTCTTTCTTGCTCCAGACTTTTTCTCTGGGAAAAAGAGCCTTGGGATTCCTGAAAGGTAGGATCATTTGCTTATAGCAGACCTAATAAGGTGCTCCAAATTTGCTTGCAATACAAGGTGGAATGTCTGATTTAGGTGCACACAAATCCAGCATAGAGATAGGTGTCTTTCTGATAGTGAAATAGTAGCATGTGGCTCACCACAGATCATATTACCTTAGAAACACAGGGAAAACTAGGACTGGCTTTTTGATGCCATTGCCATTTGTTTTCTTAAAAACATCTGCTTTTCTGAAAGGTGGAGGCAAAATCAGTGGAAATGCACAGAGAAAAGCTACTCCTATAGCATGTTTCATTTCCATTAAGATGGTTAGAGTCAACATTTTTGTACCGTGATTAGAGAGCTACATGCAATAAATAACAAGAGAGAATGAGCTTATAGGGTCCATTTTAGTTCTAGGTACAAAACCGATTAATTACCAGGAAGAAGAAGAAGCAGCATGTAGAAACAGAAGAAAAAATTACGTATTTGCTGGCATTTCTGGAACACATGTGCAAGTCAGCTGATTGATCCCTCTTTTCTGGGTAAAGGCTCATTACCTGCAGGAAAAGAAATCTCACCACACAGAACAGCTCAAGCCTGTAAGAAGCCTCAAATCCCTGGCCTATTAAATTTGTTTAATCTACTCTCCCCCGGCATGCGTGCTAACAAGGAAGACGAATGATGTCATTGTGAGGCCACTCAATGATCTTTGAAAGGTTATGGCAATTGGGAGAGTTCCTTAAGACTGGAAGGAAGCAATTGTCATTCACATCTTCAGGAACAAGTTCACAGAAAAACCTTTTCAATTCTTCACTAGTGAAGGATAACACAGAAGTCCTGATGATGCAAAGCAGTGATATGTATGTTTGACTTCATAGTTTCTTGTCCTTTTAGAATGCCCTGTATGTCAAGTTCTTCCATCCAAAGGAAGACTTGTCAGCCTGCCTGACAGAACTGACCTAAGAGAAAAAGTAGTTTCCAGAGAGGATAACTTCCTAGCATGTCTGATCACACTGATTGCAACTGTAGGTAGTAAGCCCCTATCTTTCTGTTCTATGACCGCACCCTCACCATCTCTGACATAACTGAAGGAACCTATTTAATTTACAGCAGAAATTGTGAATTCCTTCTGTAAAGAAGCATTCATTAAAAAATTTCCCTTCAGTCATATACAAAAAAAAATCATTCACTAAATTGTTTTTCATCAAGTTTTCTGGACAATCTCTATTATACCTCTGTTCTACAGATTGGATTCCTGAGGTTCTTTCTTCACTCTGAGTCCCTCAGTGTCACTGATGGCAGAACTTCTGCAACTCGTAATGTAGTAAATCTAATTGAAATACTAAAAGAATCTAATACTTCCATGGACTAAATTCCTGTTGGATTCCTTAGAAACAATAAAGCATTGGCCTTTTCTTGATTTGATTTGTAGACACAAAAGCATTCCAGGAGGTGCAGAATGAGTACCTCACCTTGCCCAAGCCCAACACAAGTCACAAACGCCCAAGAAGAATCTGAATGCATAGAAACGACTCATGCAAGAAAGCTACTACAATTAACTCTTTAATGCTGAGTCTATTTCTGCTGTAAACTATGTTTCAAAGTGTGATGGTTTTAAACTGGTTTAACTGACCCTAAAATGAACGACAGCAACTTGAAATAAAGGGATTGTTGAAGCACATGCTGAGTAGAAATCACAATTTACTGCAGGCTGTTGCAAGGCAAGAAAGTCAAGTGAAGAAGGTTTTGGTACAAGTGAAAAGTCAGCCTTTATTGACAGAGATTTTTCTTTTTACCTTTGTCATGGTTTAGCTCAGCCAGCAGCTAAGCTACCCACACCACCGCTTGCTCACTCCTCCCCCCGGCTGGTGTGGGGAGGAGAAAATCGGGAGGAAAGGGCTAAACCGGTGGGTTGGGATAAGGGCAATTTAATAGGGCAATACAAGAAAAATGAGAAGGGATAATAACTACAATACTACTAGTAAAAGAACAATACAAAACGAGTGCTACAACTCTCACTATGTGGAACTCAGAACTCAGCCCGCTCCTCACCCTCGACCGTCAAAGTGAACTCCCCCTGGCTACCTCCCCCACTATGTACTCTGATCCTGACATCGAATGGTATTGAATAGCCCCCTGGCCAGGCTGGGTCCCCTCTCAGCTTCCCATGAAAAAGTTAACTCTTTCTCAGCCAGGACAACCTTTCCAAATTAACTGCAATTTTAGAAGAATTTTGAAAGCTAGTTTGACTGTAAGCGAAACTGAATGGTCAAGAACTTCTGAAGGATCTGCCAGAATTTTCCCATTTCCCACCTTTCTGATGTAATCAGAAGGTATTTGGACTGAGAGAATATTCCTGAGGTCGTCTTTTATCTGCATAAACAATGCCTCCATACGGGAGGGACCTCCCTGTGGTCTCCAACTCAGCACACTGCATGCAACAAATTCAAAGTGCAGGTATTTGGTAATATCACAACCATGTTCTTGAATTTACTCACTTCTTTTTCTGCAAGTTTTTTTTGAGCTGTGCACACTCAGGATGTTTTCCTGTGGAAAAGACAACAGGCTTATGATTGAATTCAATACAGAAGGTGAGGTATCGCACCACCTTCCCTGTCTTGAGTGTCAAAGTAATCTATCTTCTGAACATATAGGAAGCAGCCATTCAGCTGGCTTGTCACAATATAAATTAATTTGACATTTTTTCCCATGGTGATCAAGGCAGTAGCATCCATGGGAATGCTTATTTTCCCAGTCAGAATTCTATTCTCTTTCCTCCCATCACCGTACTTGGAAGTGTTAGAGACCTATTTCCTTGCATCAGCACAATCCCCAAGGGAGTACACTACTCCTCCGCAGGTCAGCATGATGTGGAAGACCAAACCTATAGGCACTACTTCAGTCCAGGGATTGTTTTCTGTGTCATGTCCGAGCTGTCTTTGAGGTAGTGATCTGGTCTGTTAACTCCTCCAGTGACACTAACTGCTGACGTTGCACTAGAAGCAGCTGCCATACATGGCATCTCTGTCAGTTTCAGCCGTACGTAAGCAAAACATGTAAGCTCAAAACTATAAGCAAAACCCTCATCATTAAAACTTACATCCTCTTTCTAGCCTCCTGAAATCATTACAGAGTCAATTAATGACCCGATCATGTGGAAAAGAAAGTAGTCTTTCAAGCACATTCTAGCTTCCTGTCACTCAAAATCATTACCATCTGAGTCAGAGGGCCAGAACGACTTTTGAGCATCAGCATGTCATGGCTGGTAGCCATCAGTGTGTTGGTTGAGACCCCAGGAAAGTGGATATAGGCAAAAATCTTTCTGGAATATGTGTATCTTTCTTCTTTCCTGAATTTCACTTACTAGCTCAGGGCCAGGAAACCCTGGTTCTCATTTTATACACAGATGTCATCCTCCTTGAAGAGCCTGTCATGTATCTGACAGGGTCTGAGCATGAGTTCTGAAGTACCCACAAGTCCCTGCATAAACACTGTTCACTACCTCTTTAAGCTCACACATGCAGGCTATGAGCATGTAGAACAGGTAACCTTTCTCCACAAGGGACCTGAGGATAAAATCAGAGCTGTGAGCTTTCATGGACGCACATCTGAACTACACTGCCACTTTCAGCAGTTTCTCTTTATTATTTTGATATGTTATTTCTTTTCTGTGAACTGCATCTTCCCACATTCAGTTTTCCAAGTCCAAGGCAGAGATGATAGTATGAGCTTTCAAACACTGGTTGTTATGGTGAGATGCATGGTGTCATAAAATACAGCTGCTAGAGCACAGTACACTACAGGTATTGAAGTGTTGAGGGAAACACAATCTATCAGCTAAGGGCTATCTGTGAAGTTCTAGCATGAGAACACAGAACAGGTCAAGTAAGAAGTAGAAGAAAAATAAAATGAGGCACTTTTCTCATGAACCTTCTTTCTCAACTGTCTGGAGTGAAACAACTAAAGCTATATGTAGCATGACAGAGAAAATCAGTACCACCCCACAGTTGGGAGCACAGGCTGAACACTGACAAGAGCAGGATCTGGCTCAGCATTGGCAGGGACTGTGCATGCTGGCCTCCCAGAGAAGTAAACTTATTAAGTAACTGCTAGCAGGAAATATATCCTGCTGTTTGCCAAAAGTATGTTACTTTTCCCAGGAAATATTAGGATTTTGAAAGGAACCCAAACTGCACTTTAAAGATGCAAACCAAGGTAGTGACATCTGTTAGAATACTACTTTGTACTGCCTTGCAACACTGACAAGCATCTTTGAGTGGTGGACAAAAATATGGCTAGTTTAAGTTTCTCAGACTATCTCACATTTACGAGCCATCATATGCATTTCAGCTGGCTCAAGAATGCCAGGTGCTTTTCTGAGGTAGGTGGTATGATCTTAGTTTCTCCCATCCATGCTCATTCCATAGAGGTATTTAACACTATCTGTCCATACAGAGCAGGCCCAATTGACCTTCACCTCCAACAGCAATGGTGCATAAGGATTCCTTTCCAAGGTGCTGGAAGTCTGAACTGTATGTCAGGACCCAAAGCTGCTGTTCATTGTGCCCTCTGATCTGTTGGAGAAAAGCAACTGGATCCAGATTCAAGATGTGCCCCTCACAATGGGAATAAATGCGAATTGGTGAGAACCTGTGACTAAAATCTACAAATCAACTGAGATCTCAGCCCATAAATTGCTGTGATAAGAAAGGTCTAGAGGTCAAGCTTCGATGTTACCCAGGCAGGCCAGGAGGCTAAGGCGTAGAACAGCACTCCTACAGCACTACTGAGGCAGGACTGACAGCCTGGGCTAAGCCATCTTGGGACTATGGGATCCATGGATCATGATACGAAGTATTCTGTTTATTCTCACTGTTTTGTGTGTCACTCCAGGCTTTCTGCAGCATACTTTTCAACGGCTACTCTGACAAGAGATTTATTATTTTCTGTCCTATAGCTCTCCTTTGTGCCTTTTACAAGAACGTGGAAGCTTTTTAAAGTAATAAATTTACTTTTACATACCTCTCACCAAGGTAAGAGATAATTAATCCTCCCTTCCTCTGCCCTCAATTTACAGAGTGTATGCTCCTCCCTCCTCTGCCTCTGTTGAGTAGAAATGAAGTACAACGAGATTCGAGTGGACAGTATCCCTGTCCCACAATTTTCAGTCCAGCTTCTGGGGCTCCTCAGCTCTTGGGCTTCAGCCCATTCTCCCCAATCCACTGACCTATTATCAGCCAGTGCTTCTCTTTATTCTCTCACTATTCCCTAGTTTGTCCTTATATCTTTACCCTTCCGAATCCCTTCCCACCTCTGTTACCCTCACTCATTGGTTGTCAGTCACAGTTGTCTTGCTCACACCATCCCAGCCACCCCCTCCACAAACTTTATCCAGTCTCAGTCTCACCCTTCTTCCCTGTGGAAGTAATTTAAACAGTCATTTAAACTCTACAAGATCTGGTGACAGGATAAGTAATTCAAAATACACAGGTTTGCTTTCAAACTTGCAGGAGAAACTTGCACAGAGCAAAAGGGAAACATGCTGGTAATCTTGGCTGGTCAGAATTTGGGTGGAATCTGAAGTTCAGATGCTGTGCTGAATTTGAGAAAATCTACAGAAAAAAATCTACAGAAAATTCTTGCTGTCACCACAAGGAGGTATACTACCTGTGACTGTTGCCTGGGCAACCCAGTAAAAATGATAGTGCCATGCATTCTGTATGTCAGTTCAGCACTGATATATCATGGTATACTGCTCCTCAAGGGTGTTTCTGGTTTGAAATTGAGGTGATTTGTTAGGCTGTCTCTCAAATAGAACTATACAGTTGAGAGTGCTGTGGTTTTGTTCAAGTAGTCACTGTTACTGCAGTCTCTCCTCAGGGAACAGCAGCAGAAGGAAGCTCAGGAAACAGCCAATACCAGGAGAAAGACATACCAGACCACTATAACTGCAACTGTGCAAAGGACAGTATGTGGTGCTAATGTTGCGTGTGGATGAGGTCTCTTTTTCAGTCGGAGTGTAGCAGGCTTGGGATCCTCTATCCCCGACTCCAAAACCCGAGGGGTTGACCTCGTCTCTTCTGGTGCTTTTTGCCAGAGACTCCAGTTCAAACCATTCTCCCCAGCTGCGGTGTAGAGCATATTTTTAACATCTCAACCCTGATCCAAGGGCTACTGAACGAACTATTTCTTGTCTAATTTGTTCAAAGGCTCGTTGTTGCTCAGGGGCCCATGTAAAATCATTCTTCTTTTGGGTCACTTGATAGAGAAGGCTTACAATTTGGCTCCATCAGTCTCCACTCTCCATTGGACTTTTGTACTGGCCATATGGGGCTGTTAAAAGGTGAGTGGGTCTTGCTGATCACTCCTTGGCTCTCCAGTTGACAAATCACCTTATGGATAGGAATCACAGAGTCTCGGTTGGTACGATATTGCTGTTGGTGCACTGTTGTAGTAGCAATTGGCACCTGTTGTTCTGCGACCCTCAGCAATCCCACAACAGAAGTGTCCTCTGAGAGACCAGGCAAAGTAGACAGCTGCTTGACTTTCTCTGTTCCCAAGGCGGCTACGCCAAAAGCCCACCGATACCCTTTTGGGCCCTTGAAATACCCTCTCTTAAGATAATCTATGCCAAGGATGCACAGAGCTTCTTAGCCAGTCACAGTGGGCGCTTTTGCCACTCCTTCCCAGTTAGGTTCACTTTGGTGTCCAACACAGTCAGCTGTTGGGATCCCCCTGTCACTCCAGAAATACAGATGGGTTCTGCCTCTCTAAAGTTCGAAGGCATCAGGGTGCATTGAGCACCATTGTCCACTAAAGCCTTACATTTTTGGGGGTCTGATGTGTCAGGCCATCAAATTCACAGTCCAGTAAATTCAATTGTCCCTTTCCTCCACCTGGCTGGAGGCAGGGTCCCTTTAATACCTGTTATCATGTCCATAATTCACTTCTTGTGCAGGAGGATCAACAGGATTAGGACTGAGGAAAGGATTAGTTTAGGAAAGGATTAGTGAGAAGATTAGCTCTCCCACTAGGTCTAGGATACTGCTTACTGGAGACTGGAGCAACAACTGTCCTGGAAGAACCAGAAA
The DNA here is from genome assembly GCF_009769465.1 of Tauraco erythrolophus. Lineage (NCBI taxonomy): Eukaryota > Metazoa > Chordata > Aves > Musophagiformes > Musophagidae > Tauraco > Tauraco erythrolophus. Next base: position 65,629,266 of record NC_141496.1, read on the forward strand.
AATCCCTTATTTCTGGTTGCTTTTCCTTACAACTGGTGTATTGATGCCTCTAGGGCTGAAGTAGGTTTTCCATCCCAACTTCTCATGTCTTCTCCATGATCACACAGGTAAATCCACAGCCTGCCCCATGATGTATACTCTCTCTCTCGAATAGGGTAACGCTTGGTCCTAACAGCTGAAATTCTGGAACATACTGGTGGGGAATAGGACATTTCTTCTTTAAATTGTCGGAACTTCTGAGACAGTTTCTCCACAGCTGAGATGTAGGCCCGTAGAGAAGCAGTCTTTTCATATTGCCAGAGTTGAGTAACCACATCACCCTCAGGTAATGCATCGTATCTGACATCCATCACTTTCAGAGAGGTACAATACGATGGTGGCGTGCTCCATAGAACCTTCTACCACATGGATCATGTGCACTGCACTTCATTCAGATCTTTGGGTAACTGCGTGTTTCTTGGGTCATAATGAATCACTTCTTGCACGGATAGTTCCCTCAGGTACTAGATACCTCTCTCAATGTTGACCCATTTGCCTGGATTACCTGAAATCTTTCCCTTGAAGGGATAACTTTCCCTTACACCTGCCAGGAGCCATCTCCAGAGGCTGTGGACCTGTATCCCTTTCCCAACCACTTTATCAATGCTTCCATCCCTAGCAAGGGATCCTAGCCACCTGGCTTCTCTACTGTCTAAATCCAGGCTACTGGCCCCATTGTCCCAGGTGACAACGTGCTCACCTTGATGATGGCTGTAATCTTTTCGAATGTCTCGGAGCTCATTCAGAGTTAGAGATCGGTTGATTATTGTCTCATCTATGAGATCTTTGTCTCTCCTCCACTGAGTTCTTCCTTGGGGGGGAAACAAAACCTTCCTTTTTTCTTTCCCATTGTCATGACAGCCCTGCTGTAGAGTAACCTGCCTCCTCTTCCTCTTCTGAGTAAGTTGTAAGTTCCTTCTCTTCCTCCAGTTGTTGTGATGGCCCTGCTTTCTCTTCTCTTGCAATCATCATGACGGCCCTGCTTCCTCTTCTTCTTCTAGTTGTCGCGATGGCCCTAGTTCCTCTTCTTTTTTGAGTTGTCCTGATGGCTCTGGTTTCTCTTCTTCTTCTTCATCCTTTACTATGCATACTGACATTCATGTACAATTCCTCTTCCGTAAGGGAGAAACTGGTAGTGTTTTGATCTGAGTAGATGCAGTGCTTGTTGCAGAGGCTTGAGCACAGAGTCTGCATTTGCACCAAGCATCAGAAGCCAAGGTTTGAGTAGCTGCAGTGCTTGTCACAGAGGTTGAGAGAGCGAGTAAAGTAACACCAGTAATGAACTGATAGAAATTTCTAAATGGTTGATTAACCCTAGTTATATATATAATTTGACATAAAATCAGGAGACCTTGCAACAGGATTATACTGTTTAGACTATTCCAATGATATTCAATATTCTCAGAATTCTCAATAGCTTTTGTAAATGGTCTGAAGGGAGGGGGGAAAGTGAAAGGAGATGTCTCCCTCATGTATCAGCTCTCCAAAGGAAAAAAGCTACCAGTGTAATTGGCAACAATACTGGTGGTGCATAAAATTCATAAATGAGATCCACATCGCCACCTCCTTCTGCACTGCTGAATACAGGTACAGAACTGGTCCCAACACTCATGATTTTATCAGCACCACATAGCACAGCAACACGCTTAATTAGCAAAAAAATGCTTTTCATCTCAGTTCAGCACTCAGAGATAGTAAACTGCAAATAAATACTGACAAACAGCATACACGGTAGATAAGGTGCTAAATAATGCAACTTTGAAAATAACTCTGAGAGCACATAAACAACATTCCAGCCAGCGACATCCCAGAAAATATAATGAATAGTTATAGCAAATTTGTTTTAACATACTTTGGTTGAATCTGTCATTATCTCAACCCTTTGGGCCCCACATTGGGCACCACAAAGGACTGTTGTGGTTTAGCCCGGGTGGCAACTAAATGCCACACAGCCATTCGCTCACCTTCCCCCACTGCCAAGGGACGAGGAAGAGAATTAAAAGGGAAGAGAATTAAAGGGCAAAAGGGCTGAGACCCGTGGGTTGAGATAAGAACAATTTAATAATGATATATTAATATATATATATGTATAATGATAATATATACAGGCAAGTGGTGTACAGTGTAATTGCTCAGGACCCAGTATCCAAGGCCTGTCCCCTGGCTAACGATCTTGAAACAGGTTAAGTCCGAACATCGCAGTCCTGGATGAGCAAGAGGCCCAAAAAGAGAGCAAGAGAGAGACAGCACTTCAAGAGTCTGAGAGTGAGAGGCCCTAGAAGAGCAAAAGCTCTTCTTTCTGGTTAACCCTCATCTTTATACTGGGCATGATGCTGTATGATATGGAATATTTCATCAGCCAATTTAGCCCTCAATCCTAAGTCTAAATTCAAATCATAAGGGGAGTTGTGGACCCTCTGTCCCGACCATGCTCCTCCCTAACCCTGCTGTGCTCCTGCACACTGGCAAGAACATGGGAAGCTGAAAAGTCCTTGAGGCCTCAGTGCCAACTGTAAACATCAATGCGCTATCAACATTATTCTCATGAGTCCCAGACTAAAACCAAAACACGGAGCTCTTCTAGCCGCTAAAAGGAACTAACTCTGCCCCAGCCGAAAGCTGGACAAGACTCAATTTACCTTCACTCCGCAAAAAAAAGATATGTACCACAAAATCCTAATAAATGCAATTACTGATTTTAATTTCCATTAAAACCTCACAGACAGGCCCGGAACGTCAGAAGTGTGCCTGCATGTCTGTCAGAGGATGACTTTAGAGTAAGATACTCTCATAAGCAGCCTTCATCAGAACATAGAAGTATGTGTAAACTATTTTTATTTCCCCAGCTCCTCCATAATGTGTAGCTGAGACATGGATTCAGGAGTGCTGAGAAAATAGGTTAAATCCTTGAACATAATGGTTTTTGAAGAGTACCAAAACACATGTCTATGATACATATATTCAGGTCCCTGCAAATAGCAAACCTTACCCTGGCTTATTTGACCAACAGATATAATTCTGCTAAATTCATGTTTCTCCTCTTGCCCATTAAGGTATTTTTAAAGAGAAAGTTATGTTCCTTCTTTCCCTCCTCAGTAAGTTTTTTAACCCGTTTGCTTACCATAGCGTTGGTGGCCCTCTCTTCTCTTGAATCTCTCGTGAGATTTCTGATGTATTTTTGCATTTGTGTAGCATGGGTGCAAATAAATGTGTCATATACTTCTCCAGTCTTATCATGGGAAATACAGATTTTAAAAAGCAAGCTGTATCACCTAGCAAAGTGTTGCAGTTTAATGTCCTACAGGATAGTAAGCTCTCTTACAAAATTAATACATTGCCACCACTTGGAATACAAGGGGAACGCAAGCAAGAGCATCGTGAATGTAAAAACGCAGAACATCCTCTAGTCAGTTCAGCTTTTCAAAATATGTGGCAAAACTTGCAAATTTCTCACTTTTCCTACTTTCTGAGACTAGAAATGGGGTTGATGGGGTTTTTTTTTCCACCATATTGAGGTGTGCAGCAGCAGAACTGTTGAGACAGCTGCAGTCCTATGTTTTATATCACTGGTAGGTGGAAACCTTCCTGATATTCTCATTCTTCAAAAGAAGGGACTGTAAGGACTCTCCTATCTTTCACTGATTTTGATTGCTTAAGTTAACTGACATAATCAGTAAGTTGAGCTGCTTACACAACACAGTCAGCAGCTTCCAGTAGTGATAACTCCCTATCATCTGCACATCTCCATCATATCTGGAACATTAGTTCTTAACTTCTGGGATTTTTTGACTGAGTCTATTCGTCCAACACCTAGCTTTTCAGCTTTCAGCAGCTTGTGTCAGGTAGCCACTACCCACTTTCCCTGTCCTTAATTCATCATCTGGATATTGCCTTTTAGTTAACAAAGAGAGAAATACCACAATGATATCAACAGGGACCATTAGTACTTTTCAAAGTGTTCACTGGAAGGACAGCTCCATGGTAAATGATTTTATGTAGGTCATTCCATGAGATGGGGCTGCTGCCTGATTATCTCTCATGGGTGTTAGTAATGCTACTCCTGAGAGTTTACAAATTACATTTAGAGCCCAGGAGATTTTTCCAGTTTGTGTTGGGGTTTTTTGTTGGTTTGGGTTTTTGTTTGTTTGTTTGTTTTGGGTTTGTTTTTTTTGTGGGTTTTTTTTTTTTTTTTGTACAGGCCTGTGGCTTTTTAAATCTTTCAAAGTATGGAAGAGATACTGGAGGAAGACAAAAAGTAAGCCATATGTGCCCCGGAGGAATGGCAGGAGTGTGGGATAACTAATCATGTGAATACCTCTGACGGCAGAGCATTTCTTTCTTCAGAGCTGTTAACTCATCATTTTTCCCCTAAGATATACATTTGTATAAAAGAAAAAAACAACCTGTGATTAATGTAAGTAAACAAGCAGTTCAATGTTTTCCAGTATTACCAGGTTCGGCCAAGAGAATACTGGAGGAAGGGAGAAATGGGGACAATTTATCACCCTTTTTGAGATCACACTGATCTCTGGGTGGACTCTGTCCACACGGCATAGCTTGATTTGGTTTAATTCCTGACTGATAACATTACCTTAAAATAGATAGTTCTTGCTTTATTTTTATTGGAGTTAAAATGTAGTGGTTATAAATATAAATGGTTACGGTCAATAAACCACTACGTGCAACAAATGCAAATTGACTGCTCATTAAGATATTCTGTTAGTATAAATGACCTGCAGAACCTGCTTTCATTTACACAGAAACTTGCTCCTCAAGCTTAACAACCAACTTTTTATTTCACACCTACAAATTTTCATTATAATGTTCTTTATCCTTAAAGCTCTGGAACAACTGCGATCTTGGGCAAAATGCCACAGCCCAAGTTGCAGGTAGTTCATAACGAAAGCAAAAGTTTGAGTGAAAAGAAGGGATATGTGTATAGCATTACTTTGCTGATACAGTCTTTTTCTGTTATACAATGATGTTTAGTCGAAACCACAGCAACACATCCTATTTGGGGTCAATTTTGCTTCAAGGGAAAAGGAATGAAGAATTTTTTACCCACACACTCCATTTGATTGTTGTTAGAACTGTACATGTATGTTTTATGCTTTTTAAATTATTTTTGTCTTACAAATAGTCTTACTTTGCTTATCTATGCATTGTAAGGCAAAATCTTTCCCTGTGTGCCGGAAGTCGAGCCGCCGGGGTAGAAAACCAGCTTGGATAACAAAGGAGATTTGGGAACATCTCAAAAGAAAAAGGGATGTCTACAAGTCTTGGAAGAATGGGCAGGCATCCAGGAATCAATACAGGGAGGAAGTTAGGGCATGTAGGGAGATAATCAGGAAGGCAAAAGCCCAATTGGAACTTAGACTAGCCTGCTCCATAAGGGACAACAAAAAGTCTTTCTATAAATATATTAATAACAAAAGGAGGGCTAAAGATTCTCTCCAGCCCCTACTGGACTCAGGGGGTACGTTAGTCACTAGGGATGAAGACAAGGCTGAGGTCCTTAATGCCTTCTTTGCCTCAGTCTTTAATAATAAGGTCAGCAGTTCCCAGGTGAGCTGGCCTTCGGTGTCTGAGTGCAGGGAGGGAGAGCAGATCGAAGCTCCTGTGATCCAAGAGGAACGGGTCAAGGATCTGCTCCTTCGGCTGGATGCCCACAAGTCTATGGGGCCTGATGGTATCCACCCAAGAGTCCTGAGAGAGCTGGCGGATGTCATTGCCAAACCCCTGTCCATTATCTTTGGGCAGTCTTGGCTCACTGGGGAAGTTCCGCTGGACTGGAGGCTGGCGGATGTTACCCCCATTTACAAAAAAGGGCGGAAGGAGGATCCGGGGAACTACAGGCCTGTCAGTCTGACCTCGGTGACGGGCAAAGTCATGGAACAGGTTATCTTGAGTGCTATTAATGAGCACATACAGGTTAACCGGGTGATCAGGCCCCGTCAACATGGGTTTATGAAAGGCAGGTCTTGCCAATCAAACCTGATCACCTTCTATGACAGGGTGACCCGCCTGGTTGACGAGGGAAGGGCTGTGGATGTAGTTTTCCTGGACCTCAGTAAAGCCTTTGATACAGTTTCTCATAGTGTTCTGGTGGAGAAACTGGTAACTGCTGGCCTGGATAGGTACACCCTCCTTTGGGTTAAAAACTGGCTGGATGGCCGGGCCCAAAGAGTGGTGGTAAATGGGGCTAAATCCGGCTGGAGGCCGGTCACCAGTGGGGTTCCCCAGGGCTCAGTGCTGGGTCCAGTTCTGTTTAACATCTTTATCAATGACCTCGATGAGGGGATTGAATGTACCCTCAGTAAATTTGCGGACGACACCAAGCTGGGAGGCTGTGTCGATCTGCTCGAGGGTAGGGAGGCTCTTCAGAGGGATTTGAACAGACTGGAACGTTGGGCTGAGGCCAATGGCATGAGCTTTAATAAGGCCAAGTGCAGAGTCCTTCACTTGGGGTATAAAAACCCCAAGCATCGCTATAGGCTCGGGGAGGAGTGGCTGGAGAGCTGCCTGGCAGAGAAGGACCTGGGGGTGTTGGTTGACTACCGGCTTGATATGAGCCAGCAGTGTGCCCAGGTGGCCAAAAAGGCCAATGGGATACTGGCATGTATCAAGAATAGTGTGACCAGCAGGAGCAGGGAAGTGATCCTGCCCCTGTACTCGGCACTGGTGAGGCCGCACCTGGAATATTGTGTCCAGTTTTGGGCCCCTCGCTTTAAGAGAGATATTGAGCTCCTGGAGCGAGTCCAAAGAAGGGCAACTAAACTGGTCAAGGGGCTGGAAAATAAAACTTATGAGGAGCGGCTGAGGGAGTTGGGGCTGTTTAGCCTGGAGAAGAGGAGGCTGAGGGGAGACCTGATTACGGCCTATAAATACTTGAGAAAAGATGGTGGGGAGTTAGGGGAAGGGCTCTTTACATTAGTGATGGGTGATAGAACAAGAGGAAATGGGCATAAGCTTAGTCAGGGGAGATTCAGGTTGGATGTTAGGAAGTATTTCTTCTCTGAAAGGGTTGTCAGCCACTGGAATAAGCTGCCCAGGGAGGTGGTTGAGTCCCCATCCCTGGATGTGTTTAAGAATAGGGTGGATGAGCTACTTGAGGATATGGTTTAATGGGGATTAGGGATGGTTGGACTCGATGATCTCTAAGGTCTTTTCCAACCTAGAAATCTATGAAATCTATGAAATCTATGAAAATCAGAATGCAGTCAGCTAGAACATTCTGATCCACTCAAATAATTTGGTTTGAATATTCTAGAGACTTTTGCTGTGCATCTCCCTGAAAACGTGTAAAGCCTTGAAATTCTTCACTGATCAGAAATTCCAGCTTCCACAAGGTGCACTTCTATGTAAGCAAAGAAAACAGTAAGCAGGTTAGATGAAGAACCTGTATTTAGTTTGGGAGTAAACATTAAGCAGCCTCCACTAGGGGCACTTCCATCCAACTATATCCAGCACAGTAACCTATGCAAATCCAACCCATGTTAATATAATCAACACACTTCCCATCAGAAAAATAACCTATTTTTTGGTGTGTCATAAAACAAGAAACTCACCCAGTTATAAAAAGTATAAAGCTGAGAGAGAATACTGAACAATTACCAGGAATTTTTGCAACCACAAGGCCACGTGTAATGTCTGACTTGTTTCTGCCAATCTATTTGATGCTATTGAATGAATGGAATGTCAGTATTCTGGCACACAGGTTGATGTCCATGGCGAACTGAGAGGCCTTTGTCAAGACTCGGTGGATCCCACGTGTAAGCAGGCCATAAGGTACACCACCCCTGTCTTGACCCAAACACACTGCTGCGCACTTTACTGTAGGGTAGCACTTAAAAGTTTTATCTAAACCAACTCCTTCTTGTAAATCCTCTCTGTGTCGATGATTACTAAGGGTCTCTTAGGTACAGCAGGCAGAGCTGGTGTCTGTTTCCTGGGAAACTCTGTTCTGCCACCACAAAAAAACGTCTCTTTGGCGACGCAGGAAATGTCCATGCAGATGCTTGGGGACCAGCGGATCTCCAGCAGACCCTGCCCGAGGCAGGCACACGGCCGAGCCCTCCCTGGGCTCCGGGGCACGCTGCTGCCGTCTCCCCTCCGCTGCCGCCGCTGCCCGGAGGCGCGTCGCTGGCGCCGCGCTGGCAACCTCCGCCGCCCCCCAGGCACAGCGACTCCGCCGCCCTCGCCCCGGAGGTGCCGGGTTCGCTCTCCGCGGAACACGGACGTGGTCTCGGGACCTCCAGGTGATAGGGGGATAGGTATAGGGGGATAGGTATAAGACCACATAAAACTATATTAGCTGTTATTTCTATGGACAGGCATAAGAATAGGCGTAAAACGGCATAAGACTCTGGGAAATACATAGCTCTGTGAAATAGCTCTGTGAATTGTTAGAAGTTATCAAATACTAATCCCTGCTTTGAAACACTAACTACCCGAAAAGAAGGCCCATAAGAGAGACAAAATAAATGATGGCAAGGTTGTAACTCGTGACCCATAGGGAGAAAAACAGACAAAGAGGAGAGATAAGGACTAACAAGAACTAACATTTGTCTTCAAACAATAACAAGCAGGAGACAACCAGGTGTCCACTCAAGGCCAGGCCAGGCTGGGAACCGGTTTGGCTCTGCAAGCCCAGCCAAAACAGGAATTCTAGGGAAGAAGTGAAAACACAGTGAGGAAGACCGACGGCCTTCATCCCGAAGACCCCTGCCCACGACCACCAGGAGGCGTATCGAGGAGGAGCCTGAGGCGGGAGCTATGGAAATGATCTCCTGGGAGAGACTGCCCTTTTTGGGGGGGTTATGAGTGTGTCTGTATAAATACAAGAAAAACTGCTACGGCGGGTGTGCACGTTTGTGGTGGAGCGATCCCCCGTGCACCCAGCGCTGCAATAAACATACCTACTTTACAACTTTCCGAGTTGTGGAGTCTGTTTCCGCACGTCACAGGGAACCCTGGCCGGCGGCCGAACGGGCTACCAGCCCAGCACGCCCCTCACGCAGCGGCGCCGCCGCCGCGGAACCCGCCCGTCCGCCCGCGCGCCACCTGGCGGCCCCGCGGCAGACGCTCCGCGGCCCCGCCCACTCCCGGGCAGTGCCCAATGGCGAAGGTCGCGGCCGCCGGCCCCGCCCACCACGGAGCGGATTGGCTGCCCGCCGCCGACTCAGCCCCCGGCTCCGCCGGCAGCCGGGGAGCGTCGGCGCAGTCGCGCGCGGGCGGCGGTGCGGCTGCCATCATGTCGCGGGAGTTCGAGTTGTGCCCCGGGCGCCGCGTTGGCGGCGAGCAGCCGTGCTTCATCATCGCGGAGATCGGGCAGAACCACCAGGGTGACCTGGCCATCGCGAAGCGCATGATCCGCATGGCCAAGGTGCGCGCGGGGCCGCTCTGCCGCCGGTGGGCGGGGAGGCGGGAGCGCGGCCGGGCCGGCGGGCGCCTCGGCGGGCAGGGCTGGCCCGGCCCGTCTCCCTCAGCGCTCGCTTCGCCGCCAGGTGGGCAGGTCCGCTCGCTCGGCGGACGCAGGCAGCGAGATGCGGGTGAGCGGGAGCCCCGCGGCACCGGCGGGGGCCGGAAAGCCGGAGGAGGGCGTGAAGCCTCATGCTTTCCCCGCGGGGCACGCTCTGGTCGGGGGGGCAGCGTCTCCGGGCGCGTGGGGGGAGTGGAGTGATTTACCAGAGGAATTTTTAAAGGAAGTAGTTGCAAGGAGACAGTCGTGGTGCGGGTCCTCGCTTTTTAGCCTTCGGTGCCTATGATCCCGTCGTGTTGGCCGTCAGGAAGCCCGTATCTCGTTCGCGGCACAGACGTGCACCTGGGCACACACAGGCAGAATCTCCGAGGGGTCAGCGCAGTCCTTCCGTTGGGTCATAAGCTAACCGTGGATATGGGAGGGATCAAGTGAATGTCTCTGCTGAACCTCCAGTTTGACTTAACTGCATTACTAGTTTTTTTCGAGGTAATGCTTGCGTTACCCAGTAAGACAGCCAAACTATTTTACAATTGGGTATTATATACATGAGATATAGCTATGTTAGAAAACGGGCTGTTGTCACTGAAGGAGAAGTCTGGGCATAATGTGTTCGGACCCTTGATTGTAGCATAAGTGCAGAATAGTGTAGTGAAGTTGTGGATGCCCCATCCCTGGAAGTGTTCGAAGCCAGGCTGGATGAGGCTTTGGTCAACCTGGTGTAGTGGAGTATTTCCCTGCCCATGGCAGGGGGGTTGGAACTAGATGATCTTTAAGGTCCCTTCCAACCCTAACCATTCTATGATTCTATGAAATTTAACTTCACTGCTTGTGTCACTTCAAACAAATTTCAGATTCATACTCCTTGTTCTGCAGAATCCTAGCACTTGTTTTCATGTAAAAATTATCATGCGATAGGTGAGCTTGGAAACGCCACTGAAATCAACTCTTCAGATAAGTGGCATCCGTAGCAAGACGTAGTTCAGTTTTGTAGTTTTAATATGATTTCTTTCTAAACTGCTGCTCTACCAATTATACAGGCCTTTTGAAATCAAAGGGTGCATGTCCTCTGTTTGTACCATTCCTGCGATTGCTCCGACAATAATGTGGAAACTGCACTGCAGATGGGCCTGTTATTTGCACACTCCTTGTGCTCAAACTTAGGATGAGTGCAGTTTTCATTTGCATTTCCACTCAGTGTGCACCGGCTTGTTTTGCAGGACTGCGGAGCAGACTGTGCTAAGTTTCAGAAGAGTGAACTGGAGTACAAATTCAACAAGAAAGCCTTGGAAAGGCCCTATACCTCTAAACACTCCTGGGGAAAAACCTATGGGGAGCACAAGCGCCACTTGGAGTTTAGTCATGACCAATATAGAGAGCTCAAGAAATATGCAGAAGAGATTGGCATTTTCTTCACAGCTTCCGGCATGGATGAGGTGTGTATGATACGTGTTTGTGCCTTCTTTTTAGAATAGTAATTACATGACACAGCTTGTAAGATTTCTGGTGGCATTTCTGCAGGACATGGGTTTGGAACTTAGAGCAAATATTGCATAAATTGACATCGTAAGTCCTTGAGAATACATTAACTTCTGTAAATTGAACATAATCTCTTCAACTCCAGCTATGTTGAAGAGGTTAAATTGTGTGTTTAGCTATATGAGGAAATCAGCGAAGTGATGTGTGAAGTAAATATAAAGACTATGGCTAATTCCTTTATCTACTCTGTTCCAATGTATACTGGAGAAAAAACAGAATCCTGTTGAACCACTCCCTTTAATGTTGTCCCTGTTATTTGAGATTACTTCCTGTTCCTTGAATCTCTTACAGAAAAGCTGCCAATTTTTGAGAGACACTTACCTAATGAAGACTGGCCTTAGATATGATGTCTATCTGTCACATATCATTTTGTGCAATCTCCTCAGATTAGATCTGTGTTTTTTTAATATAGTGTATTAATTGTTTTCACGCATAATACATCTTAGTGAATAAACTATATTACAGAGATGTTATGCATCCTAGGTACAAGAAATTGAATCTGCATCATAATTATGATAGAAAAATTAGACTGAAGAAGATGTGATTCTCTTTTGGACATTAGCACTCTCTGGCTTTAAGTAAATTTGTCTGCCACAAGGAATGAGGTGGAGAAAATAAGTGTTTGTGTGTGGTTGAAGGGAAACAAAGTTAGGTAACTATTTCATTGTTTCCCCTGGATGTGAATGCAGGATTTCAGTGTCTCTTGTCTGTGATAGGTTTGGGATTTTCGTCCTTAAAAGTACTAATTTTTAAAAGGCCGTTTACTGATGCAGTACTGATTTTCATGGAACCTCCAAGAATTGTCTTCAATACAGCACACACATTTCCAGAAGGCAGCAGAGTATAATTAACATTTAAATAAACTGTTTTATAGTCTTTTCTTCGGCAGATTTTTATATTTATTTTCTAGTATCTCTCCTAGAAGCAAATCCATTCTGGATTTCTCTTTTTGGGCAATTACGTTTTTTTCAGGTGCTTATTTCTCAGAGTGACAGATCTATTCAGGAAAACTGTAGGAAGTATGTGGCAGGAAGACTGCCTGCATGGCAGCAGTGGCAGTATTTCTGACCTGTAGGACGTATGTGTCAGGAAGACTGCCTGCATGCCTGCTGTACATTTCTTCTTCAACAGGCAGGTAGTTGTGCTCTCTGGTAATGCCAAAAAAAAAAAAAAAAAAAAGGCAAGAATGCTGTAGCCCACTTATCTTGAAGTTAGAGGAGCAGTGGAGCCTACCTCCACCTCCATGCTTGACCAGCTCTGAGACCAAAGAGACTGCCTTGTGACAGGGATCTCAGTCAAAAAAACTGTGGAAAATCTGATTTTTGTAATAAAAGGGTAAAAGCAGGCACCTCAATAATACTTCACTTGGAGGGAAGTCAGAAACTAGTATCCTCAGAATAGTAAATGTTATTTCAGGAGCAGTGTATTTTGGGGGCATATATGCATATTTAATCAAGCTTGGGCTTTGCTATTTCAAAGAGTGGTTTATTTCCCAGCATGGTAAGTCCTTTATCTTTGATCCCGCTGAAGCAGTGTGTTAAAATGCAGTGATCTCTTTTCTTTGTAGATGGCTGTGGAATTTCTACATGAACTGGATGTTCCGTTTTTCAAAGTAGGATCAGGAGATACAAATAATTTTCCGTATTTGGAAAAGACTGCAAAGAAAGGTGAGCATTTTCTTTTGAGCCATCATAGTAAATATCACTGTGTTTCAGTTTCTTTCTTTAGAAGAAAATCATGCTCAGACTTGGGAAAAAAAGGTTCACTCACCTTCCTCTTCTACTGAATTAATTTACTTCAAGAATTTAATTTAATGTTGCATAGCTTTCCTCCAGACCTAGGACAAAACATGTGCATGTTTTCTAATGGCTAGGTCGCCCAATGGTGATTTCCAGCGGGATGCAGTCAATGAACACAATGCATCAGGTTTATCAGATTGTGAAGCCCATCAATCCAAACTTCTGCTTCCTGCAATGCACCAGTGCATACCCGCTTCAGCCAGAGGATGTCAATCTCCGTGTTATATCGGTCAGTGAGTAACTCTGAGTGTGCCTGAGTGTGAGTAGGGTGCCAGAGGTCTATGCACTTTATTGAGACATATTTCCAGGTCTTGGGCATGCTGGAATTTGCTTCTGAGAAGCCAAAAGATGTGTCATGTTCCTCTAATTCACGCAAGTGTTGAAGTAAAAATACCTATTGGCTCGTGTTTTAGCAGAACTCAGCTTTGAGGAATATGATAAAAGATAAGACAGGAGTATTCGCAGTTAAACAGAGAAAAATATGACATATGGTTAACAGGTTAACCCTGTGCTTTGTAGTGCAAACAAAAATGATGTACACTTACCATTAAGAAGATGCATGGAATTGGGAACCTAATTCTAAATAGGGTGCCAGACCAGAAACTTTTGTTTAAAACACTTCATGTGAATTATCAGAGCAATGACGACAATAGTTTAGGCCCTTGTATAGTTTCCTTTGCTGAAAATATGATTTGGATATGCCTGATAATTCGGGAAAATTTTCTTGCATCATTAACTAGTGTTTAATCACTTGTCTAGCTTTTTGAACGCGTAGTATGTTATTTCTAGTAGTATGGGACATGGCAGCATTTAATTGCCTTTAGGATTGGGTGAGTGTCCCCTGTGTATGGCTGAAAGGATTGCTTCAGATTTTAAATATGGTTTGAAGAAACCTGCTTTGGATACAGGTTAAGTTTAATCAGTCCACTAGATTCTTGGATGAAAATAGAGCACTATTCTGTTACTGTAACTTACAGTGATGTAGGCTTTGATGACCTTGAAGAGTACAACTGAAATAAAAGGAAAAGAATAAGAGAAGTTGTAGAATACAACATACTTCCTTTTTCATGTCAGTATTGATAATCTTAGTGAAATTCTTAAAACATGATGGTTGATAATGCAGTGATGACTTGTTCAGTATAAAAAAAATTCATGCTTGTTTTGTGGCACAGTAATTGTCCACAGTTTCTATTGCAGTTATCACTGTTAAATTTGCTTTGTCTTTGAAATTGCTACCTTGTAATTCAGACCAACTCTGTTATGATTCAAGGCATATCAGTCAGCTTTTCCTGATATCCCCATTGGCTATTCGGGGCATGAAACTGGCATAGCCATTTCAGTGGCAGCTGTTGCTATGGGTGCTAAAGTAGTGGAACGCCATGTGACTCTCGACAAAACCTGGAAAGGAAGTGACCACCAAGCATCCCTGGAGCCAAATGAACTGGCAGAGTTAGTGAAAGCCATCCGTACTGTGGAAAAAGCAATGGGCTCTCCAGTCAAACAACTCTTGCCTTGTGAAATGGCTTGCAATGAAAAGGTAACTTTCGCTTTTGATTCACGTATGGCTGAAACTCTTCAGACTGTGTCGTGGTTTAGCCCGAGGCGGCAACTAAGAACCACGCAGCTGCTCCCTCACTCTGCCCACCACTTCCTGCCCCTGGGTGGAGAAGAGAACAATGTAATAAGAGGCCTGAGGGTTGAGATAAGACCAGGGGGAGGGATCACCCACCAGTCTGGGCACAAATCAATTTAATCCGTTATCAGTTACTTCAGAGAGAATCATGAGAAACAAAGCCAGATCTTAAAAACACTTTCCCCATCACTCCTCCCTCTTCCCTTCCCGGCTCTACCTGCTCCTCTGCAGCGGTGCAGGGGGATGGGGAATGGGGGTTGCAGATCAGTCAGCTCATCACACATTTCTGCCACTCCTCCCTCTTCAGAGGGGACACTCCTTATACTCTTCCCATGCTCCAACATGGGGTTCCTTCCCACAGGAGACAGTTCATGAACTTCTCCCATGTGAGTTCTCCCTGCAGAATCCAGTCATAAGCCACCAGGCTGTTCTGGCACAGGCTTTTCCCACAGAGTCATGGCTTCTTAAGGTGCAGCTGCCTGCTCTGTCATGGGGTCCTCTCCCACAGGCTGCAGGGGAATCCCAGCTCCGCCACACCTCCTCCCGCTCCATCTTCACTGACCTTGGTGTCTGCGGAATTGTTTCATAGAATCACAGAATCATAGAATCGTTAGGGCTGGAAGGGACCTTCAAAGGTCATCTAGTCCAACCCCCCTGCAAGGAACAGGGATATCTCCAACTAGGTCAGGTTGCTCAGGGCCTCATCCAACCTGGCCTTGAACGTCTCCAGGGATGGAGCATCCACCACCTCTCTGGGCAACCTGTTCCAGTGTTCTACAACTCTCAGATCATAGTCCTCTCTCCACAGAAGTCATCCTGGGCCCTTCTTTGGACACGTTCCAGCACTTCAATGTCTTTCTTGTAGTGTAGGGCCCAAAACTGAACACAGCATTTGAGGTGCAGTCTCACCAGTGCCGAATACAAAGTACTCGGAGATAGTAAAAGGAGTAATAGGTCTCTGTGACTGTATACAAGCTGTTTTTACACTAAGCTAAAACACTAGTCAATCTAATCAGATTCTCTCCATTTTGATTCTGAAAAATTCTAGTATACCATTATCCAATTTCAGAAAGGGTCTGGATGTTCCCAGCAGCCTAGTTACAGCAAAGGCTTCCATGATAACTCAACCTTCATTTGGAATAAACAGCAATGGGAAGGGCAGTTCCACACAACCTGTTTCCAAATAACTGCTGAATATTTTTTAGCCTTTTTTGGTATACTAAGCCTAGGAATGTGTTTGACTTTTTTTTTCATTTGTCCCCTGTAGCTGGGAAAGTCTGTTGTGGCAAAAGTGACAATTCCTGAAGGTACAGTACTGACACTTGACATGCTGACAGTGAAGGTGGGAGAGCCTAAGGGATTTCCCCCAGAAGCCATCTTCGACCTGGTGGGCCAGAAGGTTAAAAAAAATATTGAAGAAGATGAAACCATCACTGAGCAAGCAGTGGAAAATCATGTCAAAAAAGTGAAGTGCTAAACCAAAGCACTCTATTCCATATTTCATATTTCATTAGAAACAGTATAGCTTTGTATCTAGAAAATATCATGTTCCTCCTTTCTCCATTCCACTTAACCTAGATTAATTTGGAGTTTTGCCAAATCTAAGACCACAGTCTGCTGCTTTCCAGCTTCCCTTTTCTGGTAAGAATACATTAAATCACAATAATTTTGTCTACACTTTGAATTGTTCTAACACCGTATCTTTTTGATGTTCCTCTTTTCTGCTGTTTTCGTCGCCCCTGTGATAACAGGATGCTAGTTGGAACTGAATGCAAGTAAGTGGAAGTTTGCATACGCTGACCAGAAAACGACACATGCAACCCTTAAGATAAAAAGTCTTAAGATAAAAAGTCTCAAGATAAAGCAAAGGGCTTTATCCTGAGACTTTTTAAAGGGCTGAAAAAATAGCTGAGATGGATCAGTGGAAATAAACTTAACCTATGCTTCAGAAAAATGTCAAAAGCATCTATTGTGAGCTGAGTGAAGCCTGGAATCTTAAATCAATTCTGCAGTGCGTTTGGATACCTCTATTTGTACCTGTAGGCAGCCTCTCAGGTAGGAAGCCAAATGCTGGTGAAGATTCAGCAGCCTCCTTCTTGTGCTAACAAGCAAATAGACTGGGTTGAGTTTTTTCTTCCAACACTGAGACAGCTAAGGCTGGCTGCTTAACTAGATGACATCATGGCTTCAGCATGATGATGGTCAGTGCTCCTCTTGTGTGCTCTGCTCTTGCATCACAGCCTCTCACTTTTCAAGTAAAAAATGCAATCCCACTCCTGTCAGCCTGCTGCTCTTTCCTTGTTCAGGAAGGAGCCATATGGCAGAAGCTGCAAACTAGGTGTCCCTCAATTGGCTTGGTTAGCACAGAACTGCTTTGGTATAATTAATCTGTGCTTTTCTGTGGTGGAATCATTTACTAGTGATGGTTATTTGGAACTTGCTACCTCATGGTCATGAGCTGGTAAAGTAGCTTGAATTTGGTGGTGGTGTTTCTGTACCTGTGAGCTGTTTACTTTCAAAACGTTCACCGTTCTGCAATTCTGAGAAAACTGTATCTTTAAACTGGGAAGAAGAGATTCTCTGAATCATGTGCTTGACTGTATGTGAGCTCTGGTTGATGCAATATGCTTGCCTTACTTTAAAAACTACTCCATTGTTAAAAGATTTTTTTTTAATTTCAAATTTGAAAAATAAATTTAGCTTATAAAACAAGCCATTGTTTTTTTCATTTCAGCCTACGGTCAGACCTTGCCTTCACCAGCACCAACAATGATTCCAGGGCCTTTGGTATTTGAACCCCATAAGATTACCTGACCTGCTTCAAGTAGCAGTGGTTCTTCACTTCAGCAGGTCTGGTCCTAGAGGCTGCTGTAAACAGCAGGACTTCAATTAATGTATTGGGGTAAAAAAAAAAGTATCCCTATACAGAAACTTGCAAGCTGTCATCTAGTTTTATGTGAGCATACCTTTATTCAGCAGCAGTTAAAGAGCCTTTGCAAATGGGACACAAATTAAGCACAAGTGCCCCACTGACCTAGCATTCTTATTGCACCTGTGGGTCCTCCAGGCATTTCATCTTCAATGGGGGATGGTACACAACTGTTTCTTGTGCTTCCACTCTGTACAGGAAGAACAGGGCCACCCAGGAGCCCAGGTTCAGAGTCCCTGTTACAAGTTAGAGTTAGACCACCTAATAGCTATTAACTGTGGCTAGAGAAGCTCTTACTTCAGCTTTACTTGAAGGGACCTTTCCAACAGTCAGTGCCAGTCTTTGATTTTTCTGAGATGATACTGGAGTATGAACTAATTCACTTAATTATCCAAATCTGACCTTGTGAACTATAACACTATGCAATATATGAACTTGAAGCTTGAACCAACCTAAACCAATTACCGTACGCAATTGCACCCCCTCCAGGCAGACGATGGGAGGGAGTTCATAAAAAAAAAAAGGCAATATCCAGGTTCAAATCTGAGTTGCAATAAGCTTCTTTCAACTAGACTTTCTGTATTTTGCAGGTTGAAAAAAAAGTACAAACACTATTATATCTGGCATATTAGGTGGTATATCAATATAGTTTATAAAAAACAGATCACCTTCCCCCATTGAAAAATATATATACATTAAAAATGCCAGTTGGTTTTCTTGAACTTAACCTACTTTTTAAAAGCATTGCAATTAAAACTTTCATATGACAGAGATTAATTCGTGTAGATCATTGATAAAGTGGATTTCATAGAAAAAGCATGAAATAGTAGGCTTTATTTTTCTTTGTTCCTCATGTTAGTTTGCATATTCCGATGGACCCTTCCCAGAGCCTTACGGCTGGGTAAACTGGTTCTGTGAACCTGCAGCGGAAGGTGTGCAAATGAGCCATACAATCAGTAACATTGTAGAATGAAAGGATTCCTGCTTCATAATCCAGAAAAATGCCAATGCGATCAGGATCATCTTCTATCTGGATGGGGGTTCTCTCCCCTTTGTGAAACGCCCAGTATTCAAAATCAAACTTCTTAAGGCACCAAGATGCCCTATTCCAGCCCAGTCGACAGGTTTCAGAGTCTCCTTTCCTGCCAATGGAAGGGTAGGCTGCACCAATCCACCATCCTACTCCAGCATGAAGCAGGTCAATTTCCCAGTAATGGCTCCCAGAGAGGAATGCATCTCTGCTTAGCACTTGCCATAGTTTGTCGAATCTCTGGGGACCACAGGGGTAAAAGATCCTCCTCCAATTACAGCTTACTACAAGACGGTCATCAGACAATTTCAGCCTTGGGTGAAGGCTGTCGTATTCCCAAGTTGGTGATCTTGCATCTGCAGTCAAAACCATAACCATACTACATTTATTGCAACTCTTGAAAGAAATCCAAGTTATAAAAAGCCTGACATTTTTAACTGAAAGCACTGCACTATTTATATGCACTGGTGCTTTAAAGTTGCATAAACTTTAAAGCAGGTCAGTATGTAAGTCAATAAATGCATGGTTCATGAGAAGATGAATATGGCTAGGTAGGGAACAAACGCAGAGCTTCTGCTTTATGCAGAATAGTTGGAGACTTCTGGTGGGATTACAGCCTAAGAGTTTTAGAGAGCACAGGAGCAGACTCTTGGGTTGTGAGATCCCATTCCACTGAAATGCCATTTGAAGAAGCACTATAAGTCTGTTTCTCATAGAGGCATTACAGCTCTGAGCAGCAGCATCCTGTACATTGCAAAGGAACAACTTACCAGCTCCCAGAGGATTCATAGCAGTTCACCTACCCTGACATTTAGAAAAGAAAAATCACAGTCTGAACATACAGCCTAGAAATCACTGTCTTGGTCACCAGCATCTTGGAATATTTTTACCATAAAGTAGCTGTTGCAGAACTGGAAATCACAAAGCCAGGAAAAAAAACTCTGTAGTCAAATTTAAACAAGTTTGAAATGACACAATCACACAGGGCAGGTCAAAAAGGATTTTTAAGCTGAGATTTTTCTCCAAAGACACTGTCCTACAACCTCAATATAGACTATCACAAAAGTTTTCATAATACACTCTCAGTGATTTACTCAGTGTATTAGCATGTGTTTTCTGAATTCATGTTCTAGAAATAACCAAGATACTCCGTTTGAAAACATGATCTGGCATTCTTAAATAATCTGCTTCACTCTTACTGTCAAGCCTGATAAAACCAGCGCCAGAGTTGGGTAAGTAAAAGAACACACATTGTCATGAATTACAGTACTGTCTGGAGTACTGGCAGTAAGATGTAAACTTAACTTATATGCTAAAACTATTCCAAATAATGAGCACCTCTTTTTTTGTTGTTGTTGTAAATGAAGAAAACAAAGTATAACAATACATCCAGATGAGAAGTGAACAGTACGTTTGCAATGAAAACTGAGTCATATTTCACTCATTTCATAGTTGTTTATTTTTTTTTACCTGAATGTGATTTTAATCTTAATCTAGATAAACTTTGAAGCCTAGGTGTTTTAAATGCTAGATGGCAAATACATACATTTGCAAAGTTAACTGCAACAGAGACTTACCCTCTATACTTGTCTGTAATGTTTCAGAAAAGAAAGTAGTACACATGCATTATGACTGTAAGATACAGCTGGACCCTACATCTCCTCCTTGCCTTGCTGTGGCCCCTAACATCAGCTATGTTTAAAATACAGGAACCAGTGATGCACCACTATCAGATGTTTTATACACAGTTTTATACTATCACCATCTTCATCTGGGTAGGATCACTGCACACACCTGGGTATCAGAAATGGAGCCGTTGCTTTGTTTGAGGCAAAGACATGTGGAGAGAGTTGCTGATGTGTGAAATGCATGTCATGGTGCTAGAGAGCCCACTGTTGATATTCTGCCCCCTGCAACCTGTACCTATATATTGCAAAAAAATGGAGAAGCAAATAGCACTGTACATGCAGTGTGTTAACTGAAGCATGACCATTTTCTAAACAAAAAGAAGGCCTGTATGATTTTAATGCTGGTATTATGTCTGTAAACAATGTTAAAACTTCAAAAGTGTACCACTACAGGGTACACCTCACACACGCAACACCTTATTGCTGTGATGTCCACTACACTTTAGTTAGAAAAGCTAGTATTGGCATTCATGTGGTCTGAATAGGTGCTAAGACACATCTGTGTGCATAGCTGCTGACAAAAAGACAGGAAACAGGAATTATTCATGTAGGTAAACAACAGCACACTACAGGATCCTATCTTGTGAAGGACGGACTGTCCTGAGTCTTTGTTCCAAGTCACTTCCAGCAGGTAAACAATGGGGATGCTAAGTTTGTTCAGAACACAGGTGACATCAAGACCAAAAGACATTTGAAGTAGGGAGGATTTAAAAGGCCTGGCTTCAGTGTCTGCTTTTTCCAGTATGCACTTGAAAAGCTGTGCAAATAAGTAGTGATGTCTGTAAAATTTACCTGAAAAACTAGATTTTTGAAAAATACGTAACCACTAAATCTCAAGCAAACAGAAATACCTCCACTGATGTAAAAAAAAAAAAACAGACAAAAACCCAAGGACAGAACTGCATCCAGGGGCTAATGTTTGGAAGCATAAATGTGAATTTGACTAGAAAAATAGTGTAAACCACCTAGAGTTGTTTGGATTACTGGAGGACTACAATTCTTCCACTTTTCCTAAGTGATGAAAATTTTAGGTGACTTTTAAGTCCAAATATTTATGATCAAGGTTTGTCAATTTCAGCTACTCATAGCACCTCTAAATGAGGTGGTTTGTAATACTTAGTTTTAACAGAGTTGAGAAATCGGCTTTTCAGCCTTTAAAGTGTTTGTGAAGCAAATACACTGTTTTCTCCATGAATCCATCAAGAGGCAGCCAGAAGCAGATACAGAGTGGCACTCATGAGCTCAGCAGCCTAGCTCACTGCCAGCCAAATGCTCTCTTACTAGCAAGTGCTCAGTGCCATGGACTGGCTGTCCCAGCACCTTAACAGGTTCCACTTAAAAAACGACTGATTCAGTCTGGATCCTGCAGCACATAAATGACGCAAGTGGGAAAGACCCATGACATCAAAGCCAAGAAGACAGGCTTTGTTTGTTGCATTCCTGATTTCTTAACAGGCGCTGCATTTACAAGTGCAACACCTGTTATCTCCAGTTGAGACAACCTGTTTGGAATGAAAAAGTTGCAGTGTTTGGACTTAGAGGCTCACTCAGGAGAGCACAGAAACAAGACAAGGTAACAACACTGAAAAATATGCCTCTCAAAACACACCAGCCTATAAGTGCAGGGACAGCATTTAACCCACTCTACCAGCACAGTTCTGCCCCTTGCCCTCTGTACTGAGTAACAGCCAGAAGTCAAGTGTCCATTCAGCCACAGTAGTGGCCTCCGCTGGGCTGGATCCAGGCCAGAAAACAGACCTTCCCTTACAACAGGCCTTTGCCACCAGGTACCATCGTAACAGAGAATGTTAACAGCTTTGAGATTAAAAACAGCTACAGCCCTGATCTGATGCAGGCCACGTGAAATATCCATGAGCTTCCCATCAGAGAGATGAAACAATTCACTGTACATCTCTCCTAACAACACAAGAGGAAAGGATCATTTGTAGATTGACCCTTTAACACCTCAAGACAGACAACAATGATTGGGAGAACAGAAAAGTCTTCAAAAACTATATTAACCACCAGCTGATTTACACACTGGCAGTTCTGAATGAAAACAAAGGATCGAGATTTTACAGACAGAAAGTAAAATTTCTTTCCCCACCTGAGGTATGGAAGAGAGTAACGACTTGCTGAGCACTTCATCCTTGCAAACACTGTAAATACCAGAACCCTTTAAAGATACCATTTTAAGATAGTGACAGCACACATTCATTGACTGTTTCAGTGATTGAGCCATAAGTGTTTGGAGTGCTTCTAACTTTTGTCAACCATACTTACGTTTTAAGAAAAGCAACCGATCAACACGAGACATGGTTTTCAACACTGTTCCAGGCTCCTTCTTTACAGTGGCATTAAGGCTGCTGAAAACGTCTGGGCAGAGATGAAAAGGGACAGTTTAGGGAGTCTGCCAGTGGAAGAACATGGCTGTACTGTCCAGAAGATGTTAAAAATAAAGCACTACGGACAATTTTGGTGGACAGTGTATTTGGGTTTTGCCTCTTTGGTGTGAATTCCACCCATGTCCTGGGGAAGATAATATTGTCACACTCCATTTCCCAACCTCATGGGACAAACTGTTTTACTTTTGCTTGGGAAAGGGCTACTTACTTTTGTACGTTTTCAACCTTTTGCTCTTTGATAGCATGGAGATGCTGGATCCCCATGTTGCCAAGGAACTACACAATCGAGCACAACCACAAGCAAGCACCTCTCATTCCTCAAACAACACCCCTCTATCAGACGAGAACAGTTAGGCAGCTGCAGACAACTACAGATGCTAGCTACAGAGCACCTGCATGGTACTATCCAGCAATTCGCCACACATCCTGCAGTGGTCTTTTGGATCTGGTCTATTTTCCCCAGCACCTTGCTACACTGTTCTTGGTGGCAACTCTCAGAAAAATGATTATTAAAAGGTAGTTGGGTGAAATGCGATGGCCGGCATAGCCTTGCTCACCTGTAACTCAATAAGCAGCAGAGTTTCCCCAGTGCTATTTGGCTTTGTGGCTCTGTGTCCCATTAGGAAACTCCTTGCTTTAATCATGCCAAAGGTCACTTAAGGATGAAATACCAGCTCAAAGACAAAAGGAGCTCTAAGCAGAACATTTTAAGCCCCCTTTACAGTACCAAAAACCAGAGAATTCTTCAGACTGCCTGAGACAGAAAGATCATCAGTTACATCAACAGCTTTTTCTAAAGCTGTTAAATTTTACAGGTACCCCAAGTTCCATGCCTGCCAGACGTCCTGCCAGAGCACTTACACCCAACAGTGACTGAAAGGAGAGAACAGCTACGTTGTGTAGGTGTGATGATCTAGAAATATAAGCAAGATAAGCTCTGCAGGTAGAACTAAGCTGTATTGAAATAACTGATAAAGCTGGAAAAAAGCATCAGACAAACTTTATGGCACAAAAGGACATCTTCAGAGTTGAAAGAGAAACCTCTTTTGTTCCTAAATCACCACTGCTATAGCAACATTACACCAATGCTGTCAGAGAACAGCACCCATGCCTGAAAAGCTGCTATTTTCTCCAGCTGATTTGGAGAAAGTCCTGCTCTTAGTTTCAGACCACCCTTTATTTAAAAGGAGAGCAGGAGAAAGCAAAATTCACAGCACTCTTCCAGGTACCTTCTTTAAGCCGGGCTTCCAGTGGTTTCTGTAGAACGGATTGAAGAACTGTCACAAAGTGCTTATAATGATTAAGTATGTGCTCAAACGAAAGACGTATCGGATGCCACTCTTCTAACAGGTGCCTGGGCTCCTGCATTTCCTTCTCGATTTCTGCGTACTTCTGAGGACAGAAAGCCAAATTCTCAAATTAGTAGAGCCAGTGACCTGAATGGACTCTTTCCTCCCAGCTCCCACACACCAGAAAGCAAGGACAGCTCCATCATTAGGTAAACATACGGGCCGTAACGGGCAAGCCTTGCTGTTTTCAGCCTGCCTATTAGCTCTTCGGCCTGCCCATTAGCTTCTCCTGCCAGTGGAGCCAGGGGCTACCCCAGAGACAGAAAACCCAGCAGTCATGTTTAAAACAGGCCCCTTCAGGACACTCCAAGATAGAAATGAGTTTAACCTGGTTAGGACTTTTTGTGGGAAATCCCAACAATGGGAAAATTGAACCACTAAGTTTTCAAAGCCATCTAAAGAATAAAATCCAACCTTCCCCACAAAAAGTCCCTCCAAAACCATGAAGAGCAGCTTCCCATATGAACCTATGTTGCTAGCACACACAGCAGAATGTCATGACCATATCAGTCACAACAATGCAAACACTCAAGTCTGCTAAGTTGCAAGGATGTAAACAAGCACCACAAGCCTTCTCATGAAGAATGGCATCCTTTGGTTTGTGTCAGGGCATAAGCACACAGCAACACACCCCTCCAAGTAAGGTGAAGAAGATTATTAGGAAAAAGAGGCTGACGTTTATCTGTAGGTAAAAAGAAAAACACCCCCCTCCAGTAAAATGATGGCTGTTGCTCGGGTGATTAGGATTTCTTGCAATTAAAGAAATGAGACAATTCAGGCTTCCTTATCAAGTTCCCAAGAGGGCTGCCTTTCCTCAGACCTTCATATTACACTGCACAAAGAAAGATCTAGTACAGTGTTTGTCTTCAAGATGAAGAGATATACATAATTCTGTTCCATATACGCTTAAAATTAACATGAATTTCACACAGACCTGAAATCAATGCCATAGCAGGAACATCTAACAGCTCAAAAATCAGGAACTAAACTGGTTCATCAAAATACCAACAAAAAGAAGATGAAAAAGCAGTGAGAAAAACGCTGGTTACATACAGAAGGATCTACAGCGGAGATCACCAGGCACTATGAGGATAAGAGGTAGAAAGAGACCATACAATACCACCTCCAGCAACTGAATAGGATCACTGTGCTGTTGTATTTGTCTGATTCGATGGGAGAAGGTCTCCAGGGCTGCAAGTTTTTCTCGACAGGACTCCAACTGCTGATCATGTGCTTCTAGGGCTTGCTGAGTCTTTTCATCAATGAAGTTTTTTGCCAGTCTCTCCTCTTCCCGAAGTAGTAACTGGAGCTCAGTCACTTTGTCTGATAGCTGCCTTTTGCTCAGAATGGCATGTGCCTATAGATTAAGCAGAAGAGGGTCCTCCTCCATACTCAACAGACCATATACAATTCAGGCATTTCTCTCTGAGGGTTTCAATGTTACATTTCAGTTGAATTTCACTGATTTCCTGCATCTCTTGAGAAATGGGCGTTTACCCCTCAAGGGAGTGCAGCCAGGATTTACCTGCTGATAATACCAGATACCTGATACCTGCAGGACTTTGCCTCTTTTAAAGCAAGCTAGGGACAGGGAGCTGCCAGGAAAAGGCGGCCTCCAAAAGGAAATGTCATCAAACCGCAATGTCCCAAACCTCTACAGAGCTCCCTCCAGCTCTTACTGACATTTCTGTAACAGCGATGCTTAGAGATGCTCCTTAGAGCAAAAATCACTTCATGTTCTATAAATGAGGTGGAGCTTAGCATACATTCCCATTCTTAAGATAGAATCAACAGAGCTGTTCTTGTGTTTACTTAATTCTGAAGTCAGACTATTCAATAATGCAGTTCAGTGCAATGGAACATACACCAGTGAAGCCAGAATAACAGATGCTGCTGGAGCTATTTACTATTCCTCTGCACAAAAATTTCAACATTGTTCTTCCAGAGATGTTCTGCTGATCAGGGAACGAGGGCCAGGCCCTTGAAGACTCTTTCCCTCTTCTCTGTCTTTGATAGCAACATGTTGTGATGGATACAGGGAATACACTCTTTTCCTGAGAATCACGAGCTGCCTGTGTCTTTGAATAGCTACAGAGAATGCAAAATGTCTCTACTTGGAAAATGACCATCCAGTGGAGAAGCAAACCACGCTTTACCTTCAGATCATTAGCAGCCTGCTCTACATTCCTTCTGTTACCAGCTTCCCGCTCTTTTCTCTCTTCTAGATCCTTCAAACACAATGCCATGAGTTCCTATAAAGCAATGAAACAAAACAGAACATTGTTTCATAACAATCTCTGTAAAAACTAGAAATCAGTATCCAGCTTACTCTCCATATAGGGGAGTACGTTACTGAAACACTCAGTTTATGGGTCTTACTAAGGCCAGTAGTGATGAGACATAAGGACTTCAACATTTCAGCTGACTCTGGTGGTTATACTGGTAAGATTCAGAGAGCTGTAAAAACTAGTACCACCTTCATAAGAACAGGGAAACCTATGGTGAAAAAAAATTTTTATCTTTAAGTCTACGGCACTGTTCATTTCGAGACTATGTGCTCATGCATTTAGCAGCTGAAGGGTAGCTAACCAAGTACTTTTATTCAGAGGACCAGTGGGAGGCTCTGCCTAGAGTCAAAATCCAGTGAACGTTCAGGATGCTTCCTAGTGTACAAAACAGCAATCAGAAATACCCCACTATCACTAAGTGATGCTGTAGTCTGAAAGCCTGCAACAACAAATATTATCAGCTTGGCTGGTAACCACACTTTCTGTCATACTTTTGGTGTGCCCTGAGATGCACTGAGCAGCACAGCGCAGTTAATGTTCTACTGTGTCTAGCCCCACAGTTTCTTACCCCAGCCCTCTGAAATCCAGCTGTCCGCTGTCAAGCAGGTTAAACAGTCTTGCTGCCTTTGGTGATGCATTTTTATCATGAGATCATGAAAGATCCAGGCAATGCAGCCCCACGCCCTTAGTGCACTAGTGTTACAACACAGCCTCTCAGTAAATACCAGGCAGGCTACCTCCAGAGGTGTTGCTGTTCTCAGTGTCCTCTTCTGCAGCTGAGAACCAGTCAAGAGCATCTGCATGCCCATCTACCAGCTCACTGCAACATCCCCAGCTCAGCATGGCATTTAAACTCTGCAGGGTTGACAAACTGAGCATCAAGTGTTGCTTTACAGGCAACAGTTTGCACTTCTGACATGTGCCTTCTCTGAAGACAGGTGCAATTTTTCATTTGATTATGACATAGCCAGAAGAAAATGGGCTCCCAGCAAAAGCCAGAGACTCTGCATCTGGAAGTCCCTTGGCACAGGAACATCGATGCAAGCAGACAAAAGTTCCTGGATAGAGCAAGACACTCATGTCATGCCATCCATTCCAGCCGCAATTTTCCAGTCTTATCCCTGAAGGACCAGAAGGGTTCTGTATCACTTGAAGATTCAAGAGTTCTACAGGTATCAGCCCTCCTCAATTTATTCTGCACCCTAGATCTCATTCCCTTCCTCAAAGCCTGACCAAGACTACAGAGCAAAACCCATTCTTCCTTCTCTGCTTACTAGCACATCCCCTCAGGCACTCAATCTCTCACAACAATTCAATCCCCCATCCAAACACTTATGTTAGCCCAAAGCATTTCTGGTTAAGCACTACTTTCTTCACAGAGGTAAAGAGCTGCTTCCTAGCAGCCCAACTCACTCAAGTGAAAACACGGTAAAAGCAAGGATTTCTGAGATCAGACTCCTAGCGCCAGCCAGGCTCACAGGACACATCAGGTACACAACATGCTGATCCTATGTCCTGCATTCAGGACACAGGGAGTGTCCTTTCAGATTTTTTATATAACCTTAGATCGAAGGACGAAACAGCTGATGGACCTTGCACAATGGTTCTCATCTCTTCTTAGCATCCACAGTTAGGATTTGATAAAAGCACCGAGGAAGATTATCACATGCTGCCTGGTTGATGTCACATCACACGAGCTGCACAGAATAACCGCTCCCAACAAACAAAATCACTAGTCAAAATATAATCTCTTAGGCTAGAACTACTTTTGATAGCTCCTGCCTGAAAACTCTGCAGCCCTAAGCCAGTAGACATCAGCAGAGACTTCCTAGGGACAGAGTGCCACATGGGGACCCAAGCTTCTGTCCCGCTCACCTCCTATTTTGGCGCAGCGACAAGTAACTAGTTATCAACAGCACCTGCTCCCCTGTGTCCAATGGACCCACAGGGAACCAGCACAACTTGTTGCTTTGTGCACTTTGCCCTGGCTCAAATCAGGTTGCCGCAGTACAATACAGGCATCCACACGTTGCCCTGGTGTCATGAAGGAAATGCAACCACTGTAGTGAATTCCCAGCTGCAAGAGGGATACTTTGGATGAAAGCACACAAGCCGATAGGAACAGTGCTCTGAGTCGCTCTGACATCTTCAGTGGTCTTCCCCCTGTGCTGCTGTTGACTTGCAGCCTACTGTACTGCCGTCTGTCCTTGTACTGCTCTCTAACATGAAGTGGAATAAAATGCCAGAGAAATTTAGCACGACCTGTGCATCTGGTCACAATCTGTGGGAACTAGGAAACTTCCTGGTAACACTGCTCCAAAATACCAGAGCAGGAGTGGGAAGGAGCTCTCTGAAATCGTGTGTGGGGAAAAAAAAAAAAAAAAAGCTCCTGAACATCAGACATCTCTGTTACTACTTTTTAAGCCTCCCAGGCTTAGCACCACAGCATGCAGGCCTCAGCAAGTCTCCCAACAGGCTCTTTGGAGGAAAACAAAGCAGAAGCAGGAAGTATGGGCCAAGCTTGGAAAGCCTCCTGAGGCTGCCTGATGGATAGCTAAACTGGGATGAACAAAAAATGCTTAGGGAAGAACCCTTGTGCTGCCTGTGGCTGGGATGGACTTAATTCTCCTCATAGCAGCTCATACGGTGCTGTGTTTTAGATGTGACTGTACTGTGAATGCACAAGAGGTTAGGAGGGGACACAAGCAGGCGGGTGACCGGAACTAATCAAGAGAGATATTCCATGCCGCATAACATCATGCCCAGCAATAAAATGCAGAGGAAAGGATTTAAGGTGGGTAAGCCATCTTTTGCTGAGGAAGGGGTTTAAGGTGGGTGAGCCATCTTTTGCTGAGGAACTGGCTGGACATTGGTCTACCCGTAGGAGGCGGTGAGTGACTGCCTTTGCATCGTTTGTTTTGTTTTGTTCTCTTTTCTCTCTTCTTCTACTTCTCCTTTGCTTATTAAACTATTTTTATCTCAACCCAAGAGTTTTCTTGGTTTTAGTCTTTATTTCCTCTTCTCCTGTCCCACTGCACGAGGGAGGGGGAGTGAGCTGGCAGTCGTGTGGCGCTTAGCTGCCTACCAAGGTTAAGCCACAACAACCCCTGCTCTCCATTCCCAAGGAATTGTCACAGAATTCCGTCACACACGTTCTGTGCATGGGGACTCACTGTGGTCTAACAAGCTACGGTGACGGGGGAAAGGGATAAACGGAAATGTCATTTTCGCTTCCTCTGTGGCATCCATGTTTCTGTCAAAGGTACTCAGCCCAGCAATGAAAACAATTCCTCCAGGGCAATCAAGCTCCTCTGGTTCCCCCTACACAAGGTCTGAAGAGAACATGGGGCTGTGTGTGGCCTGATAGTCAATGTCACCTCCCCATTGTCCCGTGATTTATACTCCTGTCATGTGTGCGCTTGGGGCGTGCCGGAATAACCCTCTTCCTCTCATGCACGAACCATGTCCCTGTGCAGTGACAGCACGCTGACAGACCTCTGTCCATATGGGCTTTACAAAGCACTTGTCAAAGTACAGAAACTTTGTTCCGCTAGCCAGTACAGCCAACAAAACTGATACGGCAACAAAACCCGAGCTCCACAAGCTGTTCATAAGGCAAGCAAAGCAAGGCTGAAGATACCTGGCCTGCTGCTGCCCCCTGCACTAATACTCACCGCTGCCGCCGTCTCACACTAGCAAAAGAACACCCAGTTGCACAAGTCCCAGAACTGCGGAAAAAAACCGCCAGGACACACAACCAAATGAGGACGAGCGTTGCTCCAGCTCCGTGCTCCGCCGCGCCCCCTCGGCTCCCGGTTATACCCCAGTCCCACCCCCGCCGCGCCGCTGGAGCCGCTCTCGCGGAGACAGTCACCACGGCGGCAACGCCGCTCAAGGATCAGCCCAGGGCCCCGCGGAGGGCAGGTGCCGGGCGGGCGCGCCACGGTGCCATCGCCCGGTGCCCGCTGGCGGCGCTCACCTGCTTGTGGCGAACAGCGTGGGGCAGGAGGCGGGCGCGGTGCGCCCGGTGCGGGCCCAGCGCCGGGCAGAGGGCGCAGACGCAGCGCCCGCAGTCCTCGCAGTACAGCTCCAGCGGCCGCCCCGCGTGGACGCCGCACTCCCGCGCCCCCGAGGCCGGGGCCCACGGCTCCTCCTGCGCCATGGCGGCCGCCGGGCCGGCTGCGAGGCGAGGCGGGCGGGCGGGAGCGGGCGGGATGCTGCGCTTCGCCTGGCCAGGCGCGGCTGCGCGCAGGGCGCAGGATCCGCAGGCGCGCAGGTGAGCCCAGCTCCGCGGCCGGCCGCGCCGCCGGGCCGCCCGCCCCTCCGAGAGGGCGGGCAGCGGGGCGGCGCCGGCCCGTGCCACCGCCCGCCGCAGCTGGGCCTCACGGCGGCAGCGGCGGGTGGAGCCGTCGCCCAGCGGTCGATGCCCGGCGGCGAAGGTTGGCAGGAGCTGCACCTGGCTCCCGGTGCGCGGGGGGCCGTGAAGAGGCGGTGCCGTGGGAGCTGCGCGGACGGGCAGCTGCTTTTGTCTGGGACCCCAGCTGGAAATATGACTGTTTTCTGGAATTTCAGCTGCGTTGGTAACGGCTCGCAGTTTTATAGCTGAGCAAAAACACGTAATCTGATCCAAAAGTGGCACAATTCGTCTGATTCAGGGTGTGGTTTTTTTTGTGGAGCAAAACACTTAATATGATCCAAAAGTGGAACAATTCGTCTTCAGGGTGTGGTTTTTTTCACTATTTTTCAATTAGATTTTTGTCCCGTGTAATGTCTCGTTTATAGAAAT
This sequence comes from Tauraco erythrolophus, assembly GCF_009769465.1. Taxonomy (NCBI): domain Eukaryota; kingdom Metazoa; phylum Chordata; class Aves; order Musophagiformes; family Musophagidae; genus Tauraco; species Tauraco erythrolophus. Next base: position 65,660,229 of record NC_141496.1, read on the forward strand.
TGAAATAAAACGCCAACACTCTTAAAAAAAGTTCGCATACTTGCTTACTGTTTTTGGCCAAAACTCTTAGGTACATTCAGCCAAATTCATAAGGGGGTTTTTATCTCCTTGTTTCTTTCTGTGAATAAAAGCAATCCAGCATAGCGACCGAAACAGAAAGGGAAAAAAAAAAAAAAAAAAGGAAATGTGAACAAATAGGAAGAGATTTAAAAACAAGCATTTTGGTGGGACGTTTGAGAGTCAGTATATGTATTAATACATAAGGATGTGGAGCTCTGAGGAGCAAGGGCAGTCCCCCTGAAAGCAGGCAGAATCTCATGCATACCAAAGAGCTGCTGAGATAATCAGAAAGACTATCTCCAAAAGTGCGTTGTACCGACCCCGTGCTAGAGTCATGGAATTACAAGGATCATTAGGGATATCTGAAGATAATTCGCTCTCACCCTCCCACACAGAAACGCACCAGTTCCTGCTTTAAAATGAGCAAAGATCACGATTTCACAGCCTCCTTGGGACCCTGTTTGACCATCCTTATACTGAAAACTTTTCCTAGTGTCAAATCAACACTTTCCTTCTTACAACTTGTGTCATGTTTTATCACTGTGCCCTTCCAAGGAGAGTTGCAGCCTTATCTTCTCTAGCTACTCCCATAAGGGGGTTGTAAACAGTGCTGAGTTCTCTGCAGGAGGCTGAACAAAGCCAGTTCCTTCCATGTCTCTTTGCACCTGCTGCGCTTCAGCTCCGTTACTGTTTTGGTGGATTCTACAGGAGGTTTACTTAATGGAGTCAATGTGTGTCTTGTCTAAGGAAGTGTATGGCTGGTCTTCATCACCACAAGGCCACACTGTTGGAAGATGCTCAGCCCAGGACCCTGGTTCCTTTTCTGGCAAAGTATTCCCCTAGCCTGTTGATGCACAGCCTTAGTTGTTGCAGAGTTCCTTCATGGGCTGGATAAGCCCAGAGGCCCGTCTTGATCTTTGTGAGGTTCATGCTGGTGCATTTCTGCAGCATGACGCAGTGCCTCAGAAGAGTGACCCTGCCTGCCACTTCATCATTCCTCATCCCTTGCTCCACCTCCTCCTGGTTTGAAACCACAGCAAACCTTGCAGAGGGCATATTCCATCCTGTTGCCGTGGTTGTTGATAAGAACATTAAAGAGCATTGGATTCAGCTTTGATCTCTGAGGAATGGCACTGGTATCCCGCTACCACCTGGACTTTGTGCATCTAATGACAGCACTTAATGCCTAGCAGTTCAGGCAGTTTTCCTTGCACTTTCTAGTCTGCCTATCCAAACAACAGTTCATCAGTTTTGTCTGTAAGGACATTATTGAGGCTCATGACTTGCAGTGTTAGAATTTGTAGGTTATTAGTACCTAGGGCATTATTTCCCGTTTCACATGTGACTTTGCAAACGAACTTACTGAGCTAGACTTTCTGGGCTTTGTGGTGTTTTTAATTCTTTGCTTTAGAGCAGAGAGCTGCAATAAAACAGAAATGTTTGCGCAAACAGTAGTGGATGGTCAAGTGCTGATATCATGCACCAACACCAGATGTACTTTCAACCCGGTACTGTACTGTCTAACACTGTGGAAAAATGCTGCTTCACTGTGGTTGTGAGAGGTCCGAAGAGCAGGAGAGACCCTGCCTTTTGCGTGCAGCTCCCACATTCATCTTTCTGGAAGGAACCCATTAAGCTTTCAAAACAAGGTTTAAATGCCTCAGAGCATGCCTCAGGCTGTTCTTGGCCAAGAAAAATTATCCTCCAGCACAGGCAGTGCAGAGAAGTCAGCAAGTAACCAGGAAATTGTAACGTTTTCCTGCTTTAGCACCATCTCATTGTGAAAGGCAGTTGGGGAAAAAGGGTGGAGCAGGCTGGTGGTGTCAGGATGGGGCTGAGTCTTCACCTGTTGGTTTTGAGGTTAAATGTCACTTTCCTTCTCTTGGCTTTGGGTCTCATAAGCCTTCTGCAAGCTAGGCGTGCATTTCTGAAACTTTGGTGTGTGGAATTGGCAGCATGCAACACAGAGAGACCTGGCTTTGGTTTAGCCATAGCATTCTCTATTTCTTTGTATAGAAAATTCCTAAAACAAACTCTGACTCCATCTTCATGCTTTGAGTGTAGGGCTGAAGGGGAGGAGCAAAGTCTGTTTTTGTGTACAATTTACAGGTTCCGTTGAGAATCTGGACTTTTTTTGCAGTCATCTACAAAAAACCCGAATCACTGATTTGGCAAAGACATTGAGAACTGTAATTTGAAATGGCAGTTACACATCTGTAGGCATTAAACATCTTTGAATCTCTGCTACACAAGGAGTGAATGTTAAGTAAGGCTGAAGCCAAGAATCCTGTATCACATTAGGGTGCTTTCAATAGAAGCCACCCTTCCTTCTGGCTTGAGACGAGAAAGAACACATTGCAGAAATGAGTTTATTTTGTTTTGGTTTTCCTCTGGCTTAACTATTTGCAGAGTGATTGTGCAGGGTAGCCTTATTTCATTCTAGGTCAAGCGAACCTTCTGGAATCTTTTGCATGTGTCTCTATATTTTAGTAATCTAATTTTACAACAGATTAGAAAGTGTCTTAGTAATGCTACATCAGTTCGATTTTCATGTTGAAGTTTTATTTCACTGAAAAACAAAACTCTGAAGTTCCTAGTTTTACTGACACTGAATGCCCTTTATGTTTTAACATTTTCATTAAGAAAGTAAATGAAAGTAGGAATTCTTTTGCGGCTTAATTGGTCACTATTTCATTTTAAAATGTGGAAAATTATTCTAGGCTATCAGAAATCTATTGATGTATACATTTCTCGCTAATTTTTAGCAAAACATGCTCTCAAATATATACTTTTCAAAATACACTTTCTGCAGCATTGTGGAAAGATAGCACACATTAAAGAAGTGTCAGAATTATTTCAAACTGACATTATGAAAACTTTGTCTTTCCTTGTAGTGTTACTGAGTTGGCTGTGTATTGGCAAGCCCTTTCAACACACATGTTTTTAAACACCAAAAAGTAAAGCATCCCTGACAAGTAGGGATGAAGAAAAAGCAAAGGCATTCAATGCATTTTACGATTCAGTCTTTAATACTGACAATAGACCTCGGGCTGCCCGGTCCTCTGAGTTGGAAGACGACAACTGTGGAAACAGTCACCTTCTGTTTGTAGACTCCGAAATTGTAAGGGGCCAGTTGTAGCAGTTGAATGTTCCTAAGTCCATGGGGCCAGATGAGATTCATCCCAGAGTACTGAAGGAGACAGCAGATGTTACAGCAGGACCCCTCTCAATCATCTACCAAAGGTCTTGGGAGTCTGGCTAGGTCCCTGCTGACTGGGAGCTAGTCAGTGTTACTGCTGTTTACAAGAAGGGCATGAGGGAGAGACCCCTGTTCTTATCTCAACTCTCAGGCCTTTTGTTGCGTTTTTCTCCTCCCCTCCCCACTGGATGTGGGGCAGGAAGGGGTGGGAGGAGTGAGCAAGCAGCGGTGTGGTACTTTAGGTGCTGGGTGGGCTAAACCACGGCAGGGTGCTGGTGGACAGCAGGCTGAATGTAGGTCAGCAGTGTGCCCTGACAGCCAAGGGGGCAAACCACATCCTGGGGTGCATCAAAAACAGCATAACCAGCCAGTCAAAAAAAGTGATTATCCTGCTGTATTTAGCGTTGGTGCAGTCTCACCTGGAGTATTGTGTGCAGTTCTCGGCCCCACAATTGAAAAAGGATGTTAAGGCACTTAAATGCATCCAGAGGAAGCCAACGAAGCTGATGAAAGGTCTGGAAGGCGTGTCCTGTGAGGAGCAGCTAAGGACACGTTTTTTTTTCTGGTTTGGAGGCTACATTTTTACAGGGAGGGAACAAGCTGGACTTTGAAGCAAATGTGATACAACATATTAAGTACTACACAGTGTTCAAGATGAAAACACATTCTCCTATGTCTGCTAGCTTATGACACAGCCACGCCATGGCCCACACAGCCTTGCAATGGCTCAGAGGATACTCTTTTCACAGGGAGGACATGGATTCTATAGTGCATGGTGTTTTAAGTCCCAGACAGGATCTAGGCTGCATAGCCAGCATGAGATGCTCAGATTACGCAGGACTGATTTCATCTAGTTTGACTGGGAGAAGACAGCTACGAAGCGAGAGAAAGTTTCAATGTAAGCACATAGTCTGGATACGCAGCTGGGAGAGGGATTGCCACTTAGAGGCAGGAAATGTAGAATTTCTGTTTGGTGGTGTTATCTATGCGTTTCACAGGCCCGCTCTCGCTGTCTCGTACTGATTTCATTTTGTTCTTCCCTTCCTTTTCTCTTATTGGGCTTCAGCCACAGATTCTTTCCGCAACATGTTCTGTTTGCTACAGACAACCCTGTGACTAGCAATAAGGGGAAGATCATTATTTTTTTCTGGATTATCTTTTCCCATCTACCTCTATTTATGACAACACTTCGATGTCACTTTTTATTTTTCTTGTCCATCAGGTTGTCGACGCATCTGTTGCATCAACAACAGTGTCCTAGGACAGCCCAGCAAAGGTAGCACTGAAATCTACATGTATTCACTGGGAGTTGAAATTTTCTGAAGAACAAGTGCTCTCTGTATCCTCTGTCCTTTGCTTATCCATGATATACTCCTGTTTATCAGGTTCTTTGTATACTTGCTCAACACTGCCAACTGCAGAGCAGGTGCTTCGAGTAACAGATGGTCGTCTTTCAGGGGTCAAAGTATAGCAGCTGGAGTCGCTACTCAAAAGGCATATTACACATCTCCCCAGAGAATTTCCAGGGAAATGGAAATTGCCCCACTAAGCTGTGGTATATAATAACGCACAGGGCAGCTTTTGAGAAGTCCAGAAACAGTAGCAGGTAGGTAGGTACCATTTATCTACCACTTGAGGTGTAAGATGTTGTAAAGTACCATGTAATAATGGCAGCCACAGCTGCGTATTCTTAGGTTAGCCACACAGAGCAACAGTTCCCTGTCTCACCAAGTAAGCTTAGGATGTAAACTCCTGCCTTGCTTCTACTCAAACACAAACCACTACAGCTACATCTTCATCTGCCACAATTTAGATGTCCTGTCAGTGAAATAATGCCATTCATGCACAACTCACGTGGAAACTTCCCTTACAAATGAAATATCCTTCTACACACCACATTCCTTCTCATAGAGTCTGGTTTCCACGGATGTTGCTACCTATGGGGCAGAAAGGATGATGCCAAGCAAGACACTCTTCCTGCTTGACCAGTGTGCCTCACACAGTCCATCTGCACTGCTCTATCTGTGGAGAAAAGCGCTCCCAGCCTCATTCACCTGATGGCAATGCCAGGACTAGTAACATCTGTGGGGTGGAAGGCTATTACCTAATGTCATGGCTGTGCCACAGAGCTTTAGCTGGACTGTAAAAGATTCAACACTTTCTGCAACATTATTAGCATCCATGAACATTACATAGGTCTCTAAGAAACAGCTCAGAGATGGCAATCTCACCAGGTTTTCTCCAGTCTATCAGCAGTACTATCTGGCAGCTAGGCCCCCTCCTGCCCCCTCTCTCTGCTGCAGGACCTGCATGGCGCGGGTTTCTTTGTCCTTTTAAATATGTTAATCATGGGGGCGATGATTGGCTCAGCCCTGGCCAGAGGCAGATCTGACTTGGAGCTGGGGAAGCTTCTCGCAGCTAGTAACAGGGGCTAGCTCTGTAGCTCTTCCCCTGCTACCAAAACCCACCACATAAACCCAACACAGCTCCTTCATCAGCATGAGCAAATCTTGTCTGTGCTCCAAATTTCTGATACCCTGAGAAAGATTTACGAAAGCAGATCATCAGTTCTTTTCTTAATGGATTAGGACAGATTAGACCTTTCACTTCAGGCATGGAGTTCTTGCGAAATAGCATTTGTACCTGCTACCTCAGGATGAATTCAGCAGTTTACCTTTCCACAGTGACCTTTGGTTAGCCTGAAGGCTTGTGCTTCTGGCTCTTCCTCCTGCTTCAGTCTCTTGGGGTAAATTCAAATCATGTAGTAATTCTCTATTTGTTTTGCTCTACTTCTATTAATAAATTGATGAAACTTGACTTTTTGAGGACTTTACACAAAAATGAGGGCATGCAGAAATGGATGGCCTAGAAACACATTACCGTAATGAGTATTTGTGTTGTGTTCTCTGTGAATTTCTCAGCATATGGTACTGATATTGGTCAGTAAATGTCAAACCCTACAAAAGTTATGATGTCCTGTTCTTTTGTGTACAGTTAATGACTTTGTGGAGTGCAAAAGCTCACTAAATATTTTGCTAACATCATTCATTTGTTGAACAAGACACTCCATTCATAACACAGACAGATGGTCTGGTGATTGAATTACTTCAGTATGTGAGTGAGCAGTCATCCAAGACCAAAGTTGACATCTTTGTTTCTTGCTGCTGTATCATTTGTAGTTCTCAACTGGATTTACTCCTTTTGTTGCTAATGGATCATTCTCCATGTTGAAGTCTTAGAAAAGAAAAGCTTTCATGCTCTGCAACTTCCTTTCCTTGCTATGTCTCCTTAAATCTGCCGATACTGCCTCAAGCTGCCATGGTGTACAGAGGAAGATGAAGGGCAGTTTGCAGCAAATATTTTTTTTTTTAAATTTGGCCTTGCTCTTTGGAAGGAAAATGACATAGCAAAATTTCATAAGGCCATGCAAATTGGAATTGTGTTGCAAAAGAGTATTAATAACTCTTTGTGCACAGAAGGGGATATGGCCTAAGACCAACAGCAGGTCAGTAAATTGCACAGCAAGAGTAAGTTGTAAGATAACTAATACTTCAAATGCTGCAAAGCCACATGTTGTAGCAGCACCAGTATGCGTAATTACTTCTTCCAATATGATTATCATAGGAATTTTATAAGAAATACTTTCTAATTACTACACAAAACTACCACAGCTAACCGTTAAGGGTCTTTTTTTTTTTTTTTTTTTTTAAGATGGTAAGCCATACAAACAGTATGCTATGTATCTCATTTCATTACTACTTTGTTGCATTAATAATTATTTCCATTTCTTGTTTTGAGCATAGTTTCTTCTTGTTTCACTTGTTGGCCTCAGCTCTGGAACTGAGAAGTTTATCTTCAGTTACTGAACAAGACTACATGATGGCCTAGGCTCCTAGTACTCAAATAAGCTCTGAATTGCTTCTTAACTTCTCTTTGCACAATCTCCCTATAAACCCCTTGACAAAAAAATCAAACATCCTCCAAAACCCTAGCAAACATGGTTTGGTGAATATGTTTCTCCTGGCCACACAAACTCAGTCCTGTCTAAAGATTTAATCAGTTCCTGTACCTGAAAAGAGATCAGTTTTGTTCCTTAATGCTGCATATTCTGGTTCTTATTCCGACATGCCTTTCTAAGCATGTCAGACCACCTCAGTTTGTTTTTATTTTTACCCCACTTCCTATCTGTAACACCACATGAGTCAAAACCACTTGGATATCTGTTTTCTTGACTGGATGCTTTTCATGCAGCAGTGACAGTTGACTAACCTGCAGCAAGCTCACTCCCACTAGAAATGTTGGGTTGCACAAAGGCAGATCTCCATGTGTCTCTCAGAGCTCAAGTCCAGGGGGTGCAGCTATTCTGTGGAAGTCACTGTTTTCAATGCTGTGGTATTAAATAGACTATTTCTGATAAAAAAATCAAAGAGACATTAGTACATGGTACTGTCTATTTCAGAACAATGAGAGTCTCATCCATCCACCTCACAACTTTCTCACTTGTTCTCATCTGCTGACTTACTTGGGGATGTTGTTCTCTTGCAGTAGAATCTTCCTGTAGGCTATCTTACCACCACCTGAAGTGTAGGACACTCATGTATTGCTTCCTCCAGTCTTCCCAGAACCTTTCATGCATATGAAAAGTCCTCCAGCTAGAATATGTTTTTCACCTTTCTGAAAATCTCTGGGTGCCTGCCTCTCTGTATGCCTCAGGCACCTCACTTCTCAGTATACATTCCTCTGGAGATGCAAAGTGGCTCTACTATTCTTGCACTGTGACTATGCTACAGCGTTTCTTCTGACACTTAAGCCATGGCCTGCCAGCACCAACTGAGCTCATGACAACACCCAGGACCCCAATTTGAATAGGTTCAGGCATCCTTCAGCACAGCCCTCCATGACAAACATCCTGGGAGATACCCCCCCACAAACCTCCTTCTATCTCACTGTTTCCCTCCATAGATTTGACACAGGTACTTTAAGCCAAAGAAGGAAGGAGGATACACTCAAAAGCTATGCTTCCTCAGCAGCAGCAGCAAATGTAAAAGCAACACCAATACAGAAATCATTCTATTTTCACTGTGGAGCTGTTCAACAGCAATGTATTACATATTAAAAAAATTATCAAATCATACAGACGTTAACTACTTTGACAGCTCAGATAATACTGCTGACCCAATACTGCTTCCCCAAGGCCACACCAGCAGACATTACTATGACTCCAGGATGGATTGACATCAGTGAATGTTGTTATTTGAGGTTTATTGCTGCCTTTCTGCTACAGCATCACCACTTATGAAAGATCACTTGTAGCATAAATGCGGGGTAATTATGCAAAACAGGAAATCAGTGGTTTGAGAGATCTAGTGGGTAGTTCCTCCTGTGAGCTGAAGCACAGTTATAGTTGCCTACATTATTGTATGTATAAAATAAAAAGGTACAAATGCAGCTGAATATACCAGTGGGGAAATTACTGGAATATGTGTGTGCAAGCTATTAACATGTCATGTATGAAGTCTGAGAAGAAATAAGGAAATAAAGATGAGGGATAAATGGCTTCAAGAAATAATGAAGATGTACTGAAAAAATCCTCCACTTGTTCCTGCTGTCTCTTTGCCAGTGGCAGCCTTACTGGGCATGGAGAATGGCATAACCACAAATCTTTCCTATAATCCTTGCTGCAGTAAAGAAGGTTCACCATGTCTATCAACATGGTACCTTCTTCCACCACAGAAGCTGAAATACCTGGCTAAATTGCTATGGCAAAATGAGCTAGCATAAGGCTATCTTTAGCTGGTAGTAAACCTGAAATAAAGTATGCTAACTAGAAGCTTGGAGGAAAGGTTTATATGCTAGTAAGTCAACACAACATGCAATAAGGTACCAGTGCAACCAGATAACACTGCTTATCTGATACTCAATATACCATCAGCCTCTGCTTTCCCAATCGGACATCTGCACAGCTATTAATTTAGACTCTTCTACTGGTGCCAGGATGGCACTTTACCTCTCTAAGTTGTCCGTCAGCCATTCATTTAAAATGAAAATCTGCTAAATTTGGTTCTAGGTGTAAGAAGTCTGGTGGTACACAAGTTCTTTTAGAAAGAGAAACTGCACTGTGAGGCATAGTGAGGTGTAACGTGCAATCCACTACAAAAGCCAGCACATAAGACTGTGTTAGGCAGAACATATATTTTACAACTGATGACGCACATTCTATCTGCATGTTTGAAAAAGCATAGCTTTGTGGATATAGTAAATGACAAAGGAAGATCCTTATTCTGTTAAATAAAGCAATCTAAACCTACCAAGGTTAGCAAAGGCTAGAATTGGACAAAAGCTCTAGCAGTGCCACTGCCTCTGAAAAGCCAAGACCATCTTTAGCATAAATAAGACTCCATCTGTTCTGAAGTGTACCATCATTCCAACATCAGTTGATAAGCACTGTGGGCATGAAAAACATGAAGCTGATGCAAGGAGATACCACAGTTGAAGGTCACATGGTTTTGTGCACCATGGTGTAAGCTGTGTGTGCAGGCACACAAGATGGAGAAGCTAGAGCTGTGACCAGTAATTGAAAGTACAAGGAGAAAATGACCACAAAAAAACATACAGGATGCAGAATCTGGAGGCAGCAATACAATTTACTAAAAACCAGTACCAGAAATTTTCAGCTAATTACTGAGAATGCCAGGAGACTCCGAAGCAGTGGTAAAGCAGGATCAGCAAAGACAGCTGCTTTACAGGCTGAGGGAGGGTGAGATGCTGTGACACAAAGGGAGTGGGAGGACAGAGCAGATGAGGAAAGGAAGATCTGAAGGCAACTCTGCTCATCAGACTAGGACTGGTTACGGCCAAACTACAGATGCTCCTGGAACCTACTTTTGCAAAATACTTGGGTGCAGCAAACATGACTTTGCAAGCACCCGAGCTCGTAGATACCTTTCTCTCTTCTAGTGCAGATGTTGCCTTGACAATGATGATCTCTTCCAACTGTAACACATACGATTTCTCTATGAAGCTGAAGTAACTCTCTTTGCTGGCTTTGCAAATTGGTTTTTGAGAGTCTCAGCCAGTCCATAGATTTCAGGTTACCAGGAATGGGAACACCTTCACATAGCCTTGGTAGTGTGCCATGGGATAAAGCCCTGGAAGGACTGGGAGACCAAGATTGCTGGTTGACTTTCAAGGATCATCTTGTCCAAGTTCAAAGGCATTGCATCCTTAAAAGGAAGAAATCAGGCAAAAACACCAGGAGACCTATGTGGATAAACAAAGAACTCCTGGCTAAAATCAAATGAAAAAGGGGAATACACAAGGCATGGAAGCAGGGACCGGTAACCTGGGATGAGTACAAGGAAGTCGCTCGTGCACTCAGAGACCAGGTTAGAAAAGCTAAGGCCCTGACAGAGTCAAATCTGGCCAGCGATATTAGAAATAACAGAAAAGGATTTTATAACAGAAAACGAGAGAGAATGTGGGGGCCTCTCCGGAAGGATACAGGTGACCTGGTTACTGAGGACATGGAGAAGACTGAAATTTTCAACAACTTTTTTGCCTCAGTCTTCACTGGCAACCACTTGAACCACACCACCCAAATCACAGAGGATGTTGGCTGGGTCTGGGAGAGTGAAGAACCACCCAGCGTAGGAGTAGATCAGGTCCGGGAACACCTAGAGAACCTGAAGGTGCACAAGTCCATGGGACCTGATGAGATACATGCACGAGTCCTGAAGGAATCGGCGGCTGAAGTTGCAAGGCCACTAGCCATCATATTTGAGAGGTCCTGGCAGTCTGGTGAGGTTCCTACAGATTGGAAAAGGGCGAACACAAGCCCCATCTTTAAAAAAGGGACCAAGGACAACCCGGGAAATTACAGACCAGTCAGCTTTACCTCTGTGCCAGGTAAAATCATGGAACAGATTGTCCTGGTAGCTGTACTAAGGCACATAAAAAATAACCAAGTGGTTGGTGACAGCCAACATGGCTTCACTAGGGGCGAGTCGTGCCTGACTAATTTAGTGGCCTTCTACGACAAAGCTACAGTGCTGGTTGACGTGGGTAAAGCAACGGATGTCATTTTCCTGGACTTGTGCAAGGCGTTTGACACTGTCCCACATGACATCCTTGTCTCTAAAATGGAGAGACACGGATTTGACAGATGGACCACTCGGTGGATAAAGAACTGGCTGGATGGTCGCACTCAAAGAGTTGTGGTCAACGGTGCAACGTCTACATGGAGACCAGTGTCAAGCGGTGTCCCTCAGGGGTCTGTTCTGGGTCCAGTGCTGTTCACCATCCTTGTCAGCGACATGGATGATGGCATTGAGTTCACCCTCAGTAAGTTTGCCGATGACACCAAGTTGTGTGGTGCCGTGGACTCACTTGAGGGAAGAGATGCCATCCAGAGGGACCTTGATAGGCTTGAGAAATGGGCCAGTGCTAACTGCATGAGCTTCAACAAGTCAAAATGCAAGGTCCTTCACCTGGGTTGGGCCACTCCTAGGCACAAATACAAACTGGGCACAGAGTGGGTTGAGAGTAGCCCTGAAGAGGATTTGGGGGTGTTTATAGATGAGAAGCTCAGCATGAGCCGGCAGTGCGCTCATGCGGCCCAGAAGGCCAACCGCATTCTGGGATGTATCAAGAGAAGCGTGGTCAGCAGGTCAAGAGAGGCGATTCTCCCCCTCTACTCTGCTCTTGTGAGACCCCACCTCGAATACTGCGTCCAGTTCTGGTGTCCCCACCATAAGAGAGACATAGATTTGTTGGAGCGTGTTGAGAGGAGGGCCACAAAGATGATCCAGGGGCTGGAGCACCTTTGCTACGAGGACAGGTTGCGGGAGCTGGGATTGTTCAGCCTTGAAAAGAGAAGACTTTGGGGGGACCTAATAGCTGCCTTCCAATACCTGAAGGGAACCTACAGGAAAGCTGGGGAGGGACTTTTTACAAGAGTGTCCACTGATAGGATAAGGGGAAATGGGTTTAAGTTGAAGGAGAACAGATTTAGATTAGATCTTCAGAAGAAATTCTTCAGTACGAGGGTGGTAAGACTTTGGAATAAATTGCCCAGAGAAGTTGTGAATGCCCCCTCCCTGGAGGTGTTCAAGGCCAGGTTGGACGGAGCCTTGAGTAGCCTGGTCTAGTTGAGAGGTGACCCTGCCCATGACAGGGAGGTTGGATTAGATGATCTCTGAGGTCCCTTCCAGCCTATGCCATTCTATGATTCTATGATATTCACTGATTCTCTTGATATCTCTGATATCCAAGAACCATACTCCCATGACATGACATATTCTAAGTGTAAATCATGCCCTACAGAGGAGATGCACAAAAAGGCATGTCTGGGCTTTTTATTCAAGCAGATTACTAATATAATTCATAGACCCATTGAATGGTTTGGGTTGGAAACGGCCCTTTAAAGATAATCTAGTCCGACTCCACTGCAATGGGCAGGGTCACTGGATCAGATTGTTCAAAGATTCCAACCTGACCGTGAACACTTCCAGTGATGGGACACCCACAACTTCTCTGGGCGACTCATTCCAGTGTCTCACCACACTCATCGTAAAAAATTTCTTCCTTAGATCTAATCTGAAAAGCTTTCAGTTTAAAAGCATTGTCCCTTGTCCTGTCACTACAGACCTTGGTAAAAAGTCTCTGTCTTATAATCCCCCTTTATGTATTGAAAGGCCACAACAAGGTGTCCCAGAGCCTTCTCTACTCCAGGCTTAACAACCTCAACACTCTCAGCCTTTCTTCATAGGAGAGGTCTTCCAGCCCTCTGATCATTTTCATGGCCCTCCTCTCAATTGATTCATCCCCTAGTCTGTACTGATATTGGAGACTAGCCTCACCTGGATGAAAGACTTTGCACTTGGTGTTGTTAAACTTCAGGACGTTCACATAGGCCCAATTCTCAAGCCTGTTAAGGTCTCTCTGGATGGCGTCACTTCCCACAAGCCTATCAATCAGCTGCACCACTCAACTTGATGTCATCCATAAACTTGCTGAGGGTGCACTCAATCCCACTGTCTTTGTCAGGTATGAAGATATCAAATAAACAGCACTGGTCCCAATACGGACCCTTGAGGGACACTACTCGTTACTGGTTTTCACTTCGACATTGAGCCACTGACTGTAACTCTTTGGACATGGCCATCCAGCCAATTCCTTATCCATCAAATAGTACATCCATCAAATCCTTACATCTCCAATTTAGCAGCAAGAATGTTGTGTGGGATCGTGCCAAAGACTTTACAGAAGTCCAGGTAGATAACACCTGTAGCTCTTCCCTTGTCCACTGATGCAATCACTCTGTCATAGAAGGCCACTAGATCAGTAAGGCATGACTTGCCATTGGTGAAGCCATGTTGGCTGATTCTCATCACCTCCCTATTATCTGTATGTTTTAACTTCCAGAAGGATCTGTTCCATCACCTTACTAGGCACTGAGGTATGGCCAACGAAGGAACTGCATACAGGAAGAACAGAGCATAGGTTGGACGGAGCCTTGAGTAGCCTGACCTAGTTGAGAGGCATCCCTGCCCATGACAGAGAGGTTGGATTAGATGATCTCTAAGGTCCCTTCCAGCCTATGCCATTCTATGATTCTACAATATACTCTACCCTGTGGGACCAGAAGGGCAATCTTTCCTCCACTCATTTCTACACCTTCCTTCTACAATCCCATTGCCAGTTGCCTCCCTGCCCTGTGATGACTCCTCTGCATAACTAGATGCTGGCAGATACCAGAAAACTGCTCTTAACTACAGCAGGGGTGCTTAACTTTATTTGCTTAGGCAAGTTCATAGCATTCTTGAACCCTCCCCAGCCTTTAAGTTAAAAAGGCAAAAAGCCAGCAAGTAGGCTGATGCTAGAAGCAAGAAGCCTCCAGCAAAATCAATACTTGAGATCTACCAATGCTACTAAGCAATCACTGCCCCTGTTGCGATATAGAAAGTTCTTGATAAAACCTTGCAGGGCACCCCAGTGTCCAGCTTTGATATCAACTAAGACAGGCTTCTAGATGGCCCCTATTTTTGCTGACCTTGCTACAAGAGGATTAGACAAACAGCTTTTACAACCTAAGTTAAAAATCCTGCTTTTACAATGGTGTAGAGCAACAAGGCTGTAAAAGAATACATAGGTAACACAGAATATGTAGTATTTTTCAAACAGACACATACTTGCTCAGCCTACTACCCTAAGAGTTCAATAGCTGCATGGATGAGATAGTACATAGCAGCTTCTGATCAGTGCTTTCCTGCTTATTTTATCTGCAAAGACGGTAAGACTGGACTCGTGGTAGTTACTGAGGCCCAAGCTGGCCAGCTTGCAAGAATTGGAGAGATTGTTTCCAACAAAGTACTGTATGAAGATATGCTAGGCAAACAACATAGATTCATACGCTATGTTTGCAAGGAATGGAGAACTAGATGTATTCCAAGGAAGCAAGAAGAGAGATGTAGGGGAAGAAGAGAACTTCACTGCTGGCCAAAATTAAGGACAACTGCTGGGTTACAAGGTACATGCTACTCATGGATTTACAGAATGGCTGGAGTTTGACTTGGTATTTGTTTCAAGATTAAGGGATTTAGATTTTGAAAGTGGTTGTGTCAGGGACAACAAAAGGGCAGTATGCCAAACAGGAAATAAAGACAAAAAATCTACAGATTTAGCAGTGAGAAGACTGCCTGGCAAGGCAAACAGACTCGGCCCTTCGTGTACCAGTTGACAAGTATGTTTTCTGAGCCTTACTTCCCCATGCAGAAGCTTCCAATCAAACATAATCCTTTCTTTTGCATGGAAAGGTACAGCAGGAAGCTGCCTAGGGATCAGCTGTCTTTCTGCCAAAGGTCTCCCTGTTGCACAAATATTGTGATATACTACAAAACACGTCCCTGCTACAGCATGAACTGTGCAGCCTGTACACATAGTGCATGATAAGTTTAGATGAACTCTGTTGCAAAAAAGACCAGTTTTCTGTCGCTAGGAGCACCACCTAATACAGCACAGCTCACAGGAATTACAGATTTGGCTGCTGCCTGGGTATAATCTGGTGCTCAGAATCTCACACAAGTTGGTGCTACACCTCAGAAGTTGCAGTACATAAACACTTGCTGGTGCTGGCAAGGAATAGCAGTCAGAGGGAAACGGACAAAACTCTGGTGCAGAGGCAAGCAGCTAAGCTTATATCAGCTTTGCTTAAGTTCATCTTGTCACTACAAGGGTTCTGCAGGGCTCAATTTTAGGGCCAGTGCTCTTTAATGTTTTTATTAATCATCTGGATGCAGGAGTTGAATGTACATTAAAGTTCGCTAGGAGGAGCTGCAGATTCCCCCAAGAGCAGAAAGGCAATATAGAGAGATCTGGATAGACTAGAAAGCCAATGAGATTGGCTATGAAATCAACCTTATGAAATTTAACAAGAGCAAGTGCCAGATTCTCCACCTGGGATGGGGTAATCCTGATTACACATACAAACTGGGAGTCAAGAGACTGGAGAGAAGCCCTGCGGAAAGAGATCTAGGGGTTTGGGTTGATGGCAAGTTGAATATGAGTCAATGGTGTGCCCTGGCAGCCAAAAGGGGCAACCTTGTCCTGGGGTGCATCAAGCACAGCATAGCTAGCCAGTCAAGGGAGGTGATTGTCCTCCTCTACACTGCACTGCTGCAGCTCCACCTGCACTACTATGTGCAATTTCAGGTGCCTCAATATAAGAAAGATATCAAACTGTTAGAGTATGTCCAGAGGAGGGCAACCAAGATGGTGAAAGGTCTCAAGGGGAAGACTTGAGAGGAGCAGTTGAGGTGACTTGGTTTGTTCAGCTTGGAGAAGACAAGGCTGAAGGGTAACCTCATTGCACTCTACAACTTCATCAAGGGAGGGCAGTAGAGGTAGGGGTGCTGGTCTACTCTCTCTGGTGACCAGTGATAGGACACAAGGAAATGGAATGACAGTGTGTCAGAGGAAGTTCAGATTGGACATCAGGAAAAGGTTCTTCACTGAGAGGGTGGTGGGCCACTGGAACAGCCTCTCCAGGGAAGTAGTCACGGCACCAACTCTGTCAAGAGTTCAAGGAGCGTCTGGCTGATGCTCTTAGTCTTGCAGTTTAGTTTCAGGTAGTCCTGTGAGGATCAGGGAGTTCGACTTGTTGCTTATGGGTCCCTTCCAACTTGAGATATTCTATGATCTTTACCAGGAAGCCCTGCTCTACTCTCAGGGCCTTGATGGTACAGGCTCAAAGTTAGTCACCAGGACTTCCAAGTTCCCCTATCATCACTGAAGCTGGGCAGCTCAGTACCTCAGCTTTGCAAGTACTACTGGCAGCACTATCCATTTTCAACAGTGTAATTAATAACTAACATCTGCTGCATGAAAGAGAGCAAACTAGTTGTTATCCAGGATTATAAATCTGAAAGACAGGTATATGGATTCTTGCATAAGGATTCTCTAAGTACCAATGGACCTTCAAATATATTTGAGTACCAAGAACACCTGCTATTGAAGCTATTAAATGACTTGTGTAAATGAAAATTTTTAAAATAATTACATCTGTCAACTTAGCTTACATCATCGCATTCAAACCAAAACTAAACAACTCTTTTTGTTGTTTTGTTCTGTTTTTGTTTCACTGCCAGCTTCTTCCGTGACCCTGGCTAATCAATCCCTTCACAATTCAGTTTCATCCTTAATTCAGGATGCATTTTTTGCCACTGTTAGGGCACTGCAAAGCATAACACACCTTCGGATGACATACTGCAAACAGTATGTCTAAGGAGCACCTCCATCCCTGCAATGCAACTTTTCCTTTAACTAAGTAACATATTTAGAAAGCTGATCTTTTATGCAAGGCTTTGAGTTCTATAAATTACAGTTATTTTACACTTTCAAAAATATGACACAATATTTCACACCATTTTCTTAAGATCTGTCATGTAATATAATTAAGGTGGCAATACCTGCCCCTATGCAAGCATGTATTGTCAATATCTAGAGTTGCATGATCATGCAGAGAAATACACAGAGTCATAAAAGGGAACAATGCATCTCATTCTAAGAGAAAGAGGAGGACAAAATTCTGTAAGTGTACATCACACATTTATTACTGAACAACTCTCTCAACTCCAAAATTGGGCACAGGGATTAAAAATAAAAATTCATTGCACTACCTAGTAAAGCATTACTAGTAACTCTTGTAAAAAATGTACAAATTTTGTTAAAAATTTATCAAGCCTTCAAACGATCTGGTTACAGATACTTGTAATACATTTTAAACTACATGTTAAATGATACAAGAGAGTATGATTTAAAGAAAACACTTGACAAAGTGTAATTCCAACAAAACCCATAAACTTTCATAATCATTAGGAAATCTGAAACACAAGTAACAAAATGAGGTAACAAAGTACCAAAGAAAAAAACACAGCTTTTACAAAGGCCCAACGATAACTCAGTCAATAATGTGTTCTCTATAATTAAAATTAAAAGATTGGTAAATCTCATCCCAAGTACAACACAATGTGTTAACAGCTGTGAAATCACACTCAAGAGCCTGTACAAAATGGCATACAACCAAGGCTTTAATTTTTTGTAAAGCCAGCCAAAAAATGAGACATTGGAATTACCTGTAGACCTTGATATCCACTAAAATGTCAAATCAAATTGACAGTTTATGCAGAACACACAGCAGTGCCAATGAGTTTCTTTTTGGAGAAGACAGGCAGGTGATGGTAGAAATGTAACGAACATAAAAATAGTCTTGCTGAATTTAGGTGCTGCAAGGCACCATGGCAGGCTGTGGAATTACACACAAATGTGCATAGCACATGGCAGTCAACATCTGGACAGTAATCCCCGACCCATGACAGCCACAACAGAGAGGACTTGGTTGTAGCTTGTCTGAGCTGATCCAGAACATACAAACGTGCGCTGTTTATACATACTAACCACAGGAAGCAAGTCCACGTACTCTGCAAGAGTCTCATGCAAACAAAAGAACCATTCCAGAAGAGATGAGCTGTAAGAGTGCAATGATTAATTTCAGGATTTTACCAACTTAGACCCTCTGTCTCCTAGATCACCCACTGCCTCATAAGAGTTTTACTTGGGAAAAAGAGACATGACACATGATTTCAGAAGAATGTCTTGTTCATTTGTATCTAGCTCAGAAAAAGTGCTCTCCTTCCATGCTTCAAACTGAGCTGAGCACAGTAATGTTAGACTAAATCTGTACACAGAATTTTTTCTTTTGCAGCTATATAAAAGAGCCTAAGTTTTGTAAGACATACGTGGCACATGCTCTTTAAACAGCATAATTTTGTTAAAAAAATAATTTTTATTACACGTCATTCAACCTGCTAGGTGTTATTGTGAAAAGCCTGTTCTTTAAATCCCCTGGAAGAAAGAAGAAATTCTAGTATTTCAAAGTTGATGTAACAGAATTTTTATTTATTTAGTGTTCTTAAGTATGGATGGGTATGGAAAGAAATCACTGTTTTTGAGAACTATCTACATAACTAAACACAGGGAAGAGCATCTGAAATAGGGAAAAATTGTGCTTTTATTTTATCTGTACCAAGAGCTGTGACTGGTCTGTAGAAATTCCAAACAGGGAAATCAGCATGGAGAACTTCTAACACTGTTTGAAATTATGACTGATACTAGCATAGCAGCATATAAAAGCATCAGAAATGATAAAGAATAAACTTAGCAAAGCTCAGACTAGCAAGTTGCAGCAATATTGCTAATTATGCCACTTGTGCTGCTGCAACCAAAGTAATGACACGGAATTTAGGATAAGAATTTTGTTGCAAAAAGTGCATCCTTTGAATAACTATATGGCATATGTAGACCTAAATATTTTGCTAGAACATATTGAAGATGTTAACAGTCTGAATGGTATAAATGAAGCTAATTTTTTTCAATAGCCTAAATAAAACATTATTCAGAGCACTTGAACAGAGGTTATCACATCCTATTTCACAGCACTGTACTGGAAGGTGTTCCAATTTTCCCCTATAGTGGAGTGCTCTGGAAACTTAACTGCAAAAACCGAGGAAGTTTCCTCTTCATATTACACTTATCATGAAATAAGGAAGGGCACGCAGCAGCATCAGGGCAACTAAATTCTGCAGTGTGTGACCAAAACCCACCTCCTCTTGTGATAAAATGAAAAAAATCCGTTCTATTTCTGTGAGAAAATACTAAAAGTTTTATTTTACTCATGAAGTTGCAGGAACAAAATCGTAACCTTTCACAGGTTATTTCAGTTGTATACAAACTCCCTTGTAATGACAAAGAATGTATGTGATTAAAGCCAATGTTTATAAGCTAAAAGATTATGTCCTTAGCAAGTACAACAGCCGAAAGTGAAGAGCTGTTGCACAAGACCTTCCGTGTCCTTTCTGCTTCCTTTCATGGAAGAGTCACAGAATCCCAGAATGGTTTGGTTGGAAGCGACCTTAAAGATCAACTAGTTCCAACCTCCCTGCCACAGGCAGGGAGACCTGCCACTAGATGAGGTTGCTCAAAGCCTCATCCAACCCGGCCTTGAACACCTCCAGGGATGGGGCATCCACAACTCCTCTGGGCAACATGTTCCAGTGTTTCACCACTCTCATTGCAAAAAATTTCTTCCTTATGTCTAATCGAAGCACGTAACTGGCAAACCCAGCTAGAAAAATTTAAAAAGAGAACAGAAGAGCATTGATACTCATATTATGAAATGAAAATGTTAATAATATTGCTAAACGATTTGTGCGATATTGCAACTTTATATTGATAAAATAACTTATAAATCGGCCATTTAAAAATCCAGACTTTGCAACATATGCTAAAAACCCCATGGTCACCCATGTATGAACAATCAATGCACTCTTTAGTGGTACACATTTAAAGCCTCCAAGGAAGGGGAAGCATAACAGCTGTTCGAATGGTAGCTAGAAAGACCTTTATACCTGTAAGTAGATTGGGGAGGAAATTACTAAATGTCTGTAATTGCTGCACCCATCGCATTCAGTGTGCAACTGCAAACACAAGGAAAGGAACCAGTGTACAGTACTAGTACTGTTTAAATAACACACAAGATTATACATTGCAGCATAATTATTACTACACGCATACGTTCTCGGTACATGCTGGCATACAGGTTCTCAAACACACATGCACACTCAGTCACAAGCACACTTCACGCATCCTCTCACAAGCAAACGCACGTTTACACCATTCATTCCCACTTACAGTATCTGAAGGCTCTATATAAGGTAGATTGCTATATTGTTTGGAGCTACCATTTTTTTTTTCCTTTTCTTTTATATAAAAGCACATGCTAAAAGATCACATCCACAGTAATCTCGCAGCAACACTCGGAATGATCACACAAAAACCAGGGAATGTTAGTGCACACACAAAATTAAGCTAAGGAAAAAAAAATCTTTGGAGTTCCAATCACACACTGTTAGTATAACAATCCCGTAACTGTGAAGACTAGCGATAAGCTTTGTAATTGATTACGTCACACAGTGCAAAGTAAGGTCCATTGACCCTTTTGTGTAAAAGGTAGGCTGGAAGCCACATGGGTAAGTTCAATAGATAGTTCATATATACATGTGACCAGGAACACTCAAAACAGATTTCTGCTCTTAGATTGGTCATTCTGAATCACGATGCACCTCCGAAGCATCAGCTCTACAAATTGGGCAGGTACGATTTGCCTGTAAAACCAGAAACAAAAGAAGATTTACTGTACTGACAAATACATTGTTAAGGTAATGTGCTTATGACACTGAACATCTGCCACCATAAATGAGGTTGCTACCTCATTTTTGTCGATTACTACTGTTATTACTATATTATATCATAGTTACTATTGCTTTACAGTTTTTTGCAAAGCATGGATTAAAGAATCAATTCAAGAGTACTCAAAATAAGAAAAGACAAAGTATGTTAAATGGTGTGATAATTTTGTGACCTCAGAATGATGTTTTTTTTTAAAAAAGTGCCTTTTATCTTTAAAAATGAAGAGCAAACTAGGCTTTATCCAAGCGATGGTGGTTTTGTTAATGTAGATTCATAGTTACAGTATATCGCAATCAGATGGATGCAACTAAGAAGCTGCACTGTGAGCTGCAGAGAAACCCACCAAAACCAGACTAGCAACCTTGGGCTGTAAATAAATGTCCTATATGAGGGTGTCATGTTGTCACAAGCTCTACTGATCAGGGATCACATCTCTTCATACTCTATATTCAGCTATTCTCACAGAAACCCATCCTATAGACCTGGTCAAAGACGAAAGCAGACTAGGGAAAAAGGGAAGGGGTTTTAGTAAAGAGAAAGGGAAAAAAAAAACAACCCCCAAACAAAACCAAGAGGCAGATGATCTGATGAAACAGATACTCAAGTAACACACACAAGCAGGTCTAAATTTAGCCTTGTAGTAGAAAATATGTCCTGATACTCTTTTATAGCTTTCTTAAAAAGATAAGACTGGTGAGAAGTAACATTCCTAAGTTTCTGGGAAAGTATTTCTGCCTTCACATTCCCCTTTTCAAATAAAGGCTGATTTCATTTTAGCAAATGGTAAGAAAAAGCCCAAAACAACTATGCAACATCTATGATGAAACATTTCCTTCTCAAAGGGCAGAGCGAAGAAAACTCTTCCCTGCCTTAAATTCTGTATTTCATAGTTCCCAAAACTGCAGCACCAATCATGGTCAACTCCAAGTTTTTCTACGGTAGCCAAATTTTTCAATGAAAATACAAGTGAGAGCATCAAGAAATGTGGCTCTACGGGCGAAAGTTCAGAAATCACTGCCACAAATTTCAAATCCAAACAATAAATGCCAATTAAAGTAATATGTTATTACTGAAAAACATTATTTAGTAAGGCAAGTTAAAATTAGGGTATATTTTTTTTGTCGATTACTACTGTTATTACTATATTATATCATAGTTATTATTGCTTTATAGTTTTTGCAAAGCATGGATCAGAGAATCAATTCAAAATTTATTTCTTGCTCTTTCACTAGCAGTTTTGGAATTACTTGAGGACAATGCCATTACTTGGTCACTACTTGAATTATTCTAGATATAATTCAGCTAGTACAATTTTAAAAATAAAAAGTCATGTTTTTCAAAATCCAATGGATTAATGAATCAAGAGGTATTCACTTATATAAATAATTAAATATCTACCATTTGAAGCATGAAACAGAGCATTCAGTGGTAGTAACTTCCTGATAGGAATCGTAGAAATAAATCCACTGTGCCAGAATAAAATGAATCTCATGGACACTGCAACACTGCTTTCCAAGTCACTTTCCAAGATCCTACATGAACACCTGTTTTCAAACTAGTTGCATTCTTGTGCCTTTCATGAAATTCATTCCCCTTTCCTGGCATTTAACATGACTCTCTGGTGCAAAAAATGGAGTAAGGCTGACATAGTATTGTAATATTGACTTTCTAACTAGCCAATCTTTCAGGAAAACTTACTTTTTGTACTACAAGGAGAATGCGCTGCACAATGAACTAACAAATTTTTTTTTTTTTTTTAGTATTTTACACAAGTTTATAGCTAAAGCGAAGTGCATTTAGAATAATGAATCTATAGCGCTACTAGAATCCTCTAAAAATCATTGCGCTATAGTTACAGTTTGTCTTTTCTCGTATATAATACAGCATTTCCTATGAGAACGTTAAATAAAAAGGCAAGTCTTCTCTGTTATCTGGTTCTAAACTCAGGGTGAAGACAGGTCATGTTTTCAAGCTGTCCTCTGGAATGATGACTAACTCTTACTTTACAAATGAACAGATTTCTCATATATTCATATTTGATTTAAGGATTTGTGATATTAAGAAATAACCAAATACTGTGAAATACGAGAGCTGACAATAGTATGAAAAGCAAAAGGGCAAACTCCCTCTTGTTAACTGTCTCCTCCATTGTATTACATTTTCTTTCACAAGTCTTTAACCTTGCTTAGCCACGGAAGTATAAATTAAAAGTGGGCAACCTAAAGCACTGTGAAAGAACATTCCCTCTCACTTGCTCACATGACCTATTAAAAGTGGCATTGTACATAGCATTACACTAGCAGGGCAGATCAAACCTTTCATGCATAGAAAAGCCACAACATTTTCTTAGATAGTTTTTTTTTTTTTTCTCCATTATCACCAACAGGCAGTGGAATAAGGATAATTTAAAAAAAAATAATCAGATGTGGTCACTAACCTCTTATTTAAATCTTTCACTAACAACATGGTGAAACTTAAAAAGAATCAACTTGACTCCGTATTTCTAGAACTAGTTCTAGAAATATTTGTAGATAGCAAATACTTTCTTCAAAGAGGTACGATTAAATCAGTAAAACACAGGGAGAAACTGGTAGCTTTTTTCTTTTTTTACCTTGTAGAAAAGAGTTACAAGTACCGAAAGCTACGATTTTTACCTTCCGTTGTAGAATTTATCAACATGATGTAGGCTAGATGATGTGTATTAAGTGGATGTGGACATAACTATACCACCAACATATACAACAAGTTGTCAAACACATAAAGGAATGGACAGAAGCAAAACTATAGCCCAAAATATCTTCCAGGTACCCTCATTTCCAGATGTTTCCTGCTTAGCTGTAAACAAGTTTAGACAAAGACTGGAACTAAAAGAGGCTGGTGTTACAGGTAATTCATTATAGTTTGCAAAGCAAAATAATCTTTATTTCCATACACTGCCTTTGTACCAGTGTAACTAAAACCAAATGGTGTAAATATATTGCCTTAGCAATCCTACAGTATGATGCTTTAAGCTTGTCTAGCTTATTTTGCATCCAGCTCTGGAATACACGATGTCAATACAAGCAGTTTTAGGTGGGTATAATTGCACCCCCTTTACAGACTGCAGATTTTTCACCTCATTCCCCCACGCAGCTGACACTCTTATGCTCACAGAGTTTTTCTATGATAAGAGCTTTAAAAAATACTACATGTGAAGGTCTGTTAAAAATACATAGTTTCTAAGCTGGTACAGGAGCATCAGGAAAAAAATCTGTTTCACCACTACTACAGTACATCTATGATTATGAAAATAAAGACTAAATTAAATCTGCTTTTTTCACTCTGCTGTTCGGAATTCCATTGCCAGTTTACTACCAGTTGAAAGCACTAAATCTAATTGTAGAACTGCCACACTGAGTCCCACAAAAGCTTAATTCAACATACTTGTCTGACTCTTGAGACCAACATCAGGTAAGAAAGAGCATAAGGACAGGACAAGCATACTTCCCGGACATGCTCTTCTAACTTCCAGCAATCTGCAGATCAGGGGCTTTATAAATCAGAGGGATATTTTTTTGCATTAATAGCCTGGAAAGAGCCATCTTCTTAAAAATCTAGATAATCAATTTAACCTATACAGATCTATACCATCCACTATCTCACAGGCTGTGTCAAATGATATTAGTTCTTTTTTCATAAAATGGAATCAATACTCTCCCTGGATACTTTGTCCACACAGCAAATGACTTACAAAGTTTCACACAATGAAAGACTTGACAAATCTAGAGTGAACACTCCTCAAGAGGAGTAGACGGACGCTGGAGAATAACACTTGAACAGATACAATCTACTTTTAATTTGCAGTTACTGAATAAAACAGCATAGATCTAGCATAGATATATTGACAATATTATGAGAGGGGGATGGTGGTGTGGCTTCTTCATCTGACAATAAAACAACTAGGTGTTTCATTCCTCTTACTGATTCTCAAGTATGTATATGGATTCAGATACTGAAGGACACCAGATGTACTGAAAGTTATGAGCACTGTTGTGGAAACATTTACATTGGTGTCAGATTTTGTAGAAGCCAGTTTTTAAAACCCTTCTCATTATTCTTGATATCTTGTTAGCCAAAAGAATGCTGTGAATATTAACTTGATATTTTCATTCTTTGCACTGAGTATTTTAGCATATGTCTAAGACATGTATTTGCTTGCTTTTATGAAGCCATAAAGTCAAGAGTTTTTAGTAACCATCAGTCATCTGTAGAGACTGTATCCTGTATTAACATAGGATCATTGCAGTTTCAAATGTTCTACAAAGCAGACTACACGCAGATTAAACTAAAGCTGAATAGAACTAAAATATCGAAAAAAGGTGAGGCAAGATGGGGATCAACACCTTGTTGGCAGCAGATCTGGCTAATGCAGCTTGTAGAGATGTCTGTGTATCATCATCTGCTTATTTGTATTTCCTGTTCTTCACACCTTCTGTACTGCTGCTATTTTTCTCTGTCCTCTTACTGAGCTGTCCTGATTCCAGATCCTTTATTTTCTGCTGAAATTCTCTTGGAAGGGTATGTCATAAACTTTGCAAAACGACAATTTCTATTATTATTATGTTTCTCTATATAGATATATAACATACACATTGTACACATACAACACATTTTATTTGCTCCAGAACCCAACCTTAATAGCAAAGTGGGGGAGGAAGGTATTAGTGCTCATTCTTGCTATGCAGGATATGTAAATCAGTTAAAGCCACCATCATCACAGAAAATCTAATTCATGCTTTCTATACTACTACGTTACTTTTTTGTTTTCAAACCTTCTTTAATTTCACAAATTACTTGAATTCACAGTCACTGTTTTATGCAAACGGAAAACACAGTAGGATCTGTCAATGAAAATAATTCTCTTCATTTTTCCTTGTTCAAAAGACTATAAAGAAACTTCCTTCAACAGCTGTTAGAAAAATATCATTGGCATTTCTAGCCTAAGTATTTAAAACATGAAACAAGAGGAAATTAAGTGGAACTGCAAAATACCTCCACCTTCTGCCCCTGAACTACATAATGAATTTCCTGCAAGATAGGATTGTTTTATCTTTTTTGTTACCTTCAGCCATTTATCAACACACTTGGCATGGAACTCGTGGTTACAGGGTAAGACTCTAAGTAGCTGCCTTGACTCAAAATCACACATGCACACCACACACCTAAAAAAGAAAACAAAGTTCAAATGTATCTGCTGTGCAAGAACAACAAATACATATTTCATACAAAACTTTACAGGTACAACTGCAACACAGTAGCTCTTTTACCCTCTGGGGACCTACAGTTATCTATATCTATCATTGAAAACGTGTAGTGTCACAATGTAAACTGAGAATTGCTGCTGCAGTTTTTTTCCCCTGTGTTTTCAAATCACAAAGGAAGTGCTCCTGCTCACAGGAGTTCACAGACCCAACCAATAGAACAGATGCTTAATCAAAACTCAAAACAGTGGAGATAATGATCTAAACAAAGTTCACTCCCTACTGATACTAGTAAATCACACTGAGGGTCACTGAAACCGGAGTATCAGAGAAAAATCCTTACACTGAAGTTCAAACATCAGACAGCATTTGGAACTAAGGCACTTCAACTATCTTCCTATCTATACTGCCTCTTCCATGTGGTTGTACAGATCTTTCAAACACAGTAAGTTAATGGATTTAAAAAATAAGAAAATGCACTCTTAAACCACTGACCAAGCCCTATCAGGGGCACTTGAAATGTCAACATTTGAAGCTATTTTAACAAAGGCTAAATTCCAAGTTGACAATGTCACTTTAATGTCTAGTACTCTAGAACATCTTTCTTTCATTTTCATTTTTTTAATGCTGAAGAACTAAACTGAAACAGCTGAATGATGTGAGACTAGGTAGAGGTTTTAAAGTGAGGATAAATAGTATTTGATCTGGAAAGCAATCCAAGAGAAAAAGAAAAGAAAATTAAACTGTTTACTGACATGATTGCTTTTAAAGCCCTTCTGGCCTAGCTGAGGCTGCAAGTTAAAGGAATGAAAATACACCCACCTAAATTATGGACCTTTGAAAGAGACCAATGTACTTACAATGTCTGTTCTGACTGGTGGTTGTTTGGATTGAACCTGTAGGATGGAAGCTGTTCAATGTCCGCCTTTGTCAGTCCTCGTGGTTTGGCTTCTCCCAGACGCTCTGCTAAATTCAGCAGTGCCTGCAAAACATGGAAACCAGACATTTAAAAATTCACTGATAAAACAGGCTCTGGTTCCACCAGAGATGGGGCTGTGCTACACTTCACTACCCCAGCTGGCAGCACAAAACACCCTTCTATCAAGAAATGTTTAGAACCTTAGTTCTCCCCTACAACACAAGCCCCATGGAAATGCTTTCAGAATTCAACCATTCTTCTAATGGTGTAAGATGTTCTCTTTGGGATTTCAAAACTTCCAGGATCCAACATCCAATTATAGTTCTGTGGTTGCATGCACAGCTTGGTAAGTATTTTGCTTCTGAAAAATCCCCTCACTCTGCTATGAAATTAATAGTGCTGGTAAACTGAAAAAATCATCAACAAATTTCCTTCCTAAGAATATGCAAGTCTGGTCTTGTGAGAGAAACCACGAATTAAATGGGACGGGCTCTGATTCCCACTCCACATCTTGGGGTGGCTGAAATGACATATGGAGATTTTATCCTGAATCTGGAAAACAAATACATACCACCAAACTTTAAGCATTTTTTTTTTTGCTAAATTTTATATTAATTTTCTATAAGCCAAGCATTGCAACTAAAAGCCTCTCATGTGTGTAATTTGCACTCCTTCACAAGGGATCTAGGAAAAATATCACTATGAACGTGATGGAGAACCACAGCACAGAAAAGGTAAAAGACTTGGTGAAAGCTGCAAATGGTACGGACCATAAAGAGACTTCTAATACTGCCAAACCTAGGGCTCAAATTCTGAGAAATAAGATGATGCTTCTTCTGAACTAGCACAGAAGCGCTCGTTGTTAAACAGAGAATGTGAAGTACACAGAGCTCTTAAGGGTGGCACAGGGAAAGAGATGCAAAAGTAAGGGTTGACGACAATTGTCTGAAGAGAAATCCAACGGAATCCAATAGTCTCAGAATCAGCAAAGACACAACAGCTCAGACTGCCTCATAATATCTAGGATATTAAAGAGGGTTCTCCATCTATAGATGTGAATTACTATACCTTCTTGAGGGCCAAGAAGAAAAGGCAGTAAGGCAGTTTTATACATTATATTCAGATTAATTAATCCTACGACATTAACACTATTCTACTAAGTTATGCACATAAAAACAGTAACTTAACCTGTTCTTTTTGAAGTGTTTCACTTCTGTTTTAATTTAAAATAAATTAAAATTCAAAAGGAGGAAAAGAGTAGCATGTAGAACATAAAAGCTGAACAATTCAATGATTGCTAGCCTGGAAGGGTGGATTCCCTTCCAGGGATTGAGGAAGAGCAATACACAAAAAATAAAGCTAGGTACTTCTAATATCCAGAATTGCAAAAAAAATCTGAAAGGATGGTTTCTGAGTTCTGTCTTCACAGTCATTACATTTATTTGAAAGACAAAAGCAGGATTAAGAGCAAAATATAATCAAATTTTATGTACTGCTTGATCTAACATTTGTTTTTTAAAGGCAGCTGTATTTCGTACACCAACCTCATAGTTTTCTACCTCTCCATCTTCCACATCCAACTCAAAGCTGAAAGCTGGTCCAACTGCAGGTGGCACTGGAAGCATTGATCTACCACGAGAGCAAACAATGATAAGGTTCAGCATCTTGCTGAAGGAAAGCACAGAAACCTCTAGCAGAGGTAAAGTTACCGTATTGATCCCTCTCAAATCAACAAGTTCCCAGAACTGGTAAAAATATTAAGTTTGATGTCAAGAACAGATATTTGAAGTGAAAGAGTCAAATGTAAAAGCTAATTCCGCCACTTTTTGACACTCAAGAGTGCTGCTTTTTTAATTACATGCATGTCTCAACTAATCCTTCCAACCAGGCTAAGCATTATCGTAAAAACTAATATCTTGATTATCACAGATTATGGATTGCTAAAACTGACGATGGATTGACGTTTTGGTTTTAAGTGTTTTATTTTTTTAAGCGAATAAAATATCAACAAAGATAAGGAATCCTAAGTTCACTTAGCTCTCCAATACAAAAACCCTGAAACTTTTGTAAGCCTAAAACACACAATGAAGATAAACAGGATATGCTACTGGACCAACTTCCACACTGAAGGCAAGCACAAACTCACTTTCTCACATACTGTGTTGTTGGTAAAAGCAGAATCTCTTCAGATAGAGGCAAGAGAGAGATGTTTTTCTGGTTCTATATTCAACAAGTGTTTTTACGCCCCAAGATAGTCCTATGGGTCAAAACTTAACACAAAGGCATAGAAATCATAAATTCACAGCACTAAAATACACTAAAATCCCACTAAAGTCATCTGAAATTGCTGTGCCACATCGTGTCCTCAATGGACAGGCAAGAAGCTATGATATCACTCTCAGACTGTAAGATGCAAAGTTGAACAACTTCACTGGATCAGATTTCTGGTGCCATTTTCATGCCACGTCTGAAAGTGCACAGAGAGAAATCACAGATCTAGTGCCAATGTTTGATTATTTCCTTGTCAATGTCACCTTTGCAACCAGAAAATCTTTGTTTTCCAAACATCTCATACTTATTTCTGAAATAGAACATAGAAGAGTAATAAATCTCATGTGATACACCCAAACTCCCTACAGACGGTCTACCATAACACCCTACAAATAACTCCTTAATGTTAATAGTCCCACACATAGTCCAGAAACAGCTAATCAGAGGCTGAACAGAAATCCAACAGCTGTTACAGATTAGCAGTTCGCCCAATAAAGAGTAACACATCACAGAAAGCTCCCACCCTTGTGTTTCGTAATTAAGAACCAAACCAAATGAATTTATGGCATAAGTGAAGATTCCTCGGACTTTATCCTACAGTGTAACCAGACCTCTGTGAGACTATCCAAGAACCAAGTTTTAAAATTTGTTGAAGATTTTATGAAGAGTTCAGAAACAAGAGGCTACTGTGCCTCAAAAACCCTACAAAACTACATTGGATAAAACTGTTCACTTATATATTTTTCCCTGCTCAAGGGTGTATGTTATTCAAAATAGGCTCAAAAATTTACACAGAAATGGAAGTTTTCCTCCTCTTTGGGACAGCTGATCTATGCCTGTTCTCTGGTAGAGTACAACCATAAAACGTGCCCAGACTCTTGTTGAAAGTCATGTGACTTCTTAATAGCCTACAGGGAAGCAAATGTACTTGGAACTTACAGCACGTAAGGTAAAAGGCTGGGATGGTAAGGGTGTGGTGGTATTGGCTGCTGTGATCGGTATCTGCTGCGCCCTGTGAGTCTTCGAGGCATAAAAGGTGGGTAAGGCTGCAAGAAATAAGAAAATAAGCTTCAACTGGAACTTGTGGAACTGGAACTTGCGTCCAGTTCTGGGCTCCCCAGCACAGAGAGACATGGACATACTGGAGCGAGTCCAACGAAGGGCCACTAAGATGGAACTGGAGCATCTCACATATGAGGAAAGGCTGAGAGAGCTGGGAGTGTTCAGCCTGGAGAAGAGAGGGCCCAGGGAAATCTTATCAATGTATACAAATACCTGAAGGGAGGGTGCAAAGAAGACGGAGCCAGGCTCTTTTCAGTGGTGCCCAGTGACAGGACAAGAGGCAGTGGGCACAAACTGAAACACAGGAGGCTCCGTCTGAACATCAGGAAACACTTCTTTACTGTGAGGGTGACTGAGCACTGGCACAGGTTGCCCAGAGAGGCTGTGGAGTCTCCATCCTTGGAGATATTCAAAAGGTGACTGGACACGGTCCTGGGCAACCGGTTTTGGGTGGCCCTGCTGGAGCAGGGGGGTTGGACCAGATGACCTCCCTTCCAACCTCATCCAGTCTGTGAGTCTGTGATTCAACATTTTTTTTTTCTTAATCATAAAATAAAATGAAATCTCAATATTGAAATCCACTTTCAATAAAGTATTACTAAAAAAATCCAGCCTCTGCTCAAATTCAAAAGAACCTCAGCCTCAATTTGACATGGTTGCCATCAGTAACACACAATCATACCATTCCATGTGAAAAAAGTAGTAACACACAACAGAAATCCTTACAATCTCTTGTATGCTTAGCCTACATGTAGGCTGGTTTGGGAAACAGGACTTGAACTGCTGACTCTCTTGTAAATATACAAGCCCAGGCTTTAGGGCTGGTATTATTACGCAGGCTTGTGCACAACTGGTTGAGTAAAGAAGCCTTTAAAAAGAAAAAAAAAAAGTCTTTAAAAAAAGATTTTAAGAAAACTTCTTTTAAAAAACACCCTAAAACTTTCAAGCAGTGGTGTATATTTACATCTACGTTAAAGAAAGGTTGAAGCCTTTCAAGTGTATGTGGAGAGTTTAATCAATGTAATTTCTGCAGCTGGACAACACCTAAAAAGACAGTCAAGCCTAAAGCTTCAAAGTATTCTTTCCATGGACAACGTCATATTTTTTTTCATTTGCATGCGAAGCTCTTTACTCATATATTTAAGTTTTCATTATAATTGTTCAAAATTCTTTGCATTACTCTCTAAATTGGGGACATACATGGTAAAAAATTTCCACTTAAATGTAAACTGTATTTTTCCAAAACATTCAAATCATTAATTTTTTTCCAGTAATTTTTAAAACTGAAATTCATATATCACTACTGAATCAATATTTGAAGGCCTTCAGATTTTTTTTTGTTTTTTTAAACAAGGAACATTCAAAGTCTTCACTAACATGTTTTTCTTCTTCCGTGTTTGAAATTTAAGAAAATGCAAAAGTCCAACACCATCAATGACTAACCTAAAACCCCCTAACTTGACAATGGAAATATTACTAAAAGGTAGCCATGGTAATACATAAAATTTATGTGTGAATATAAACACAATGCAAAAGAGCCAGGGTCTTTTTCTTGAAAGTAAGATCTCGAATTAGACAAAGCAAATACCAATTTACTGCTTTGTGAATTCTGCAGTCCAAAACTATAATTAGAAACCGCTGAGTCCACTGAATGAGTCAGAAACGCAGCCATTCCATCATAATTTTAATATTAAAAAAAAAATAAAGATTTAGGATTACTTTATAAAAGACCATATGATTATTTGTAATACACCTCTATTCTACTCCTCAGCGACACACAACCCAGAATTGAAGCATCAGAGGACAAATACTATATAATCTGCAAAAAAATGGTATTTTGTTCCTTATCTACTTTAAAGACTGAACTTGGAAATCAAGAAAGCCTCACTCCAACCAAACTGTTTGTGATTAGACCGTAATTCATCTAACAAGCATACTGAATAAAACACAAGCATTTTATGAAAGTTTTTAAGTGTCTCTGTCTCCAGAGTGTCTCATAGTGACCGAAAACTTCACTGAAAATCTGTACACCTTTAGTTTAACAATGGCCTGAGTATTTTTTTTAAATAGTAGAGACTTATTTGAACCTTTATAAAAACTGCAGCAAGCATTTAACTAGGTTATGTGATTTCAAGGACAGTAATTAAAGAGAAGTTATCTGTATATTCTATAGTCACAGAGTATAATATTTCCTTCTCATTTAGAATTTTAAATAACAATATGCCTCTAAAACCTTCTGTCAACTTAACACGCTGGTCAAACATTAAAAAAATTTAGAGCCTATACTTCTAGTTATTTCTTCAAACGTTACACAGGCAGGAGACGTAGGTTTTTTTTTTTTAAAAAAAAAAAACACAAAACAACAACAACAGAAACATCTCAGCACTAACGTAATTGCAGACTGAAGTGCACCACAAAGATCCTCAACATGGCAGTGATACTAGATGCACCACAAAAGCACAAAACTCAGCACACAACTGATCTCGCACTGTTTCGGGGTTTTTTCGTGCTGCTGCAGGTGAACTGCCTGTACGTCCCCAGAAAGCTGGCTAAAGCAAGCTTGGCTGTCTTTTTAACGTGGTGCAGTCTAAATTATGGAAGCACTCTACACAACTGCTTGCCTGCAAACTGCAAACACTCTGGAGAAGAACTATTTTTAAAGCATTCTAGCTTTCCTGACTTGTGGAAACTCAACATATGATGAAGAATTAGCTAAAAGTGACAGCAGCTTTTCTAAACTGTACTCATTAGTTTCTGCAGTAGAAATCCTGGACTGTGGCGCAACATGGAACATATTCCAAGTAACTGCTACGACACTCTGCAAATAATGTTATCAGAAATCATTTGTTGGTATCAACTTAACTTGATTAAAACAAACTTAAAGGAAATACCACGGTATGCAGCTATAGCCAGTAACGGAATACAACTGCAAGAAGTGCCACTTTTGAACAAAATGTAGTATAGAATAAACATCAAGAATGTTAATGTGGCAAGAACGAGAATGTAGCACAAAAACCAATACTTACTACACCAAATGACATCTCTTGGTGTAAAGGATCGTGGGTTAAGAATTGGAGAGGAGCTGAAGGAGGCAACGTTGGTGGATGGGCTGAAGGAGGATATGTAAAACCTCCTACAGGAAGATGTTCTCCAAGCAGCTCTACTTCATTTTCTATCCTTTGAAGTGGCTAAAAAAAAAAAAGAGATAGCATTTGTTGCAAAAATAGAGATGTAATTTTTCCCCAATAAAGGACTGCACTCCCAGCTGTATCTTCTGAGGTCAATTTTATAGGGTAAAAAAAAAAAATTAAAAAATTACAGGTATAATTGTACTTAGTTTCACATAGTAACTCTGTGAATATTTCCTGTGTCATTACCACTACCAAAAGCAAAGCCAACACTACACATTTGATATAAATTCACCTTTTCCAGCTAGCCATGCTTATAGACTAGGAATTTATACGCTCTAGTAAATATAGGAGTGGCTGTAATTTCCTGTGTCTTGCATTTTTCAGGACAAATATTTGCTCTCCTGCTTGACAGGCTGTTCTTACAGTACAACTATGTGAGAGAAAAAAATAAACAACCACAGACAAGAACTGAAATTGTGGAGAGAACTGGAAAGCGGAGAGGAAACGTGGCAACTCCAGTGGATTAAACTACTAATGATGTTCAGTAATCAAGCAGATGCTTTCCTAAGAGGGTCATGAAAGCAGTCGTACTAAGAATACACAGTGTGGAGGTTTCAGAAGCATGAGATTCCAGTTCAGTATTGTAATCTAGTCACTTGTAGTACATCAGTCAGGCACAAAAGTGCTCAATAAATAACCAAGAATTGTCACTGTTTCATTAATACACTTTTCCAATCCTGACACTGAATTCCACCATTTCAAGAAATTCAGCTAAGAAAGCCACTTTGTAGAACCAAAGGAATATTCTGTTTCCTTGTTATGCAAAGCAAGCTCTAAACACAGGTATTCTTAAATCACTAAGATACAAGCTTTTTGCCAGAGCTGAAAGTTGACAGGCAAGCCTAGTCAACAACCTATGTAAGCAATACAAGCTAAAATCCAAGTCCATATGTTTTCTGAAGGCAAGTCTTACAAAGATTACCACTGAAAACTGTGTTTTCCCAGCTTTTCTCCTGTCACAACAAAGTGATTACAACCCTATCCACACCTGAGACATGGCATGGATAAGTCTCAGCAGTGTCTGTAAGTAACAATTCAGCTGTTTTTTATTTCTGTGTTAGCGAAATACTGGGATCTTCTAGTCAGATGGGCAAACAAATGGACACAAGTATACAGATAACCCCACAGTAGGAGCTGTAGGCTAGAACTGAAAATCAAATATCCCCCACATCCAAAACAGGATGACATTTTCGCAGGTTTGCATCGTCCCTGTCACTAAGCCAAGTTTGCAAGTAAACAGAAGGCATCAACAACTTTTGTAAGTGGAGAGGGATGAGGGGAAGAGAAAGGGAAACTGTAGGCTCCTCATGATGCGTGGATGAACTAAGGTCATATGTTCTAGAAAAAGCACTGGTCATTTAAAAATTAACTGAGAAGTAATACAAAAGAAGCACGTAATGAAAGGAACATTTCGTGCTTTCTTCTCTCTCTGCTAAGCTTTTCTCTGAGACAACTACACAACCTCCTATGGATTCTCTGCTGCTTTCTGAAAGAAAAACCTGAAGAAACACTTGGTGAAGCAAATGTGCATCTTTTTGACAGAAGTAAAGGCCTATGGAGAAATGGCACAGACAACAGCCGATGAA
Organism: Tauraco erythrolophus; assembly: GCF_009769465.1. Classification (NCBI taxonomy): domain Eukaryota; kingdom Metazoa; phylum Chordata; class Aves; order Musophagiformes; family Musophagidae; genus Tauraco; species Tauraco erythrolophus. The sequence continues at coordinate 65,695,559 of NC_141496.1, forward strand.
ATCTAAAGAGAAACATGGTGAGCTTCAAAATTATTTTTTCATCTTCACACTACTTGGTTACAGACTTGCTAAGGAAGCGTAAGTGCAAAACCCTATTACTTGAAACAAAATCTTTCTGTTTCCTCAATCAGGTATCAGCACTATTTGCCCATCCAGCCCTACCAATTCTACAGAGAGGGGGGCAAGAAGCATTACTTACCGACCGTGACTGCTGTGCTTGGAAAGGAACGAATTGTCCAGGAGGAGGTAAGTGAGGAGGGTGGTGTGTAGAGATATGAGGAGGATGCAAAAGGAATGGGTCACTAGAAATGAGGGGTGGAAATGCTGCATACGATACAGGTAGGTGCTGGACTGAGCACGCTTGGAGCATCTAAAATAAAATGAAAACAACATATTTTATTTTTAGCACAAACATTCCCTATAGAACATTCTATATTTATTGCCGAAAGATAACTTTAAAACAAAGCAGTTCTCTTGCCTCCTTGGAAAAGCCTCTGAAACACACATAAATAGTAAACTATTTAAATAAACAAGGAACAGTGATTAGTACAAAACAGGCTCTAGAAGTACCATAGCATGACATCTGCTAGGTGCAAAGTAGCTCTCACTTCTCATGAGGTCAGTGGGATTTGGGATTAGACAGACTCCCAAGTGATGAGCAGATACGTTTATCTTTCCCAATTTTATTTTTCCCAGATAATAACTTCAAAACAACATGCCCAAGTAATGGCCTTGCAACCATTTTAAGGTGTAGATGGACCTGAAGGTCTCCCAGAGCTGTCAGACAGTGCCTTAAAACCTCTGTTGCCTCATATACTAAGAATAATTGATAAGCTCTGTTCAGTTCTGCACTTTGAGGGGAGTCTCATGCTCCGAAGACAGTTCCCTAAGTGACAGCTACTGTGGGAAATGGCCCTTTTTCTCTCCTCTTTGAAGTTCCTCATACAAAAGCAACTTCAGGCACTAATGTTTGAACATTACAGTGATGAAGGCACTGCAGGGGAGCAGGAATTTGTCTTGTGGAAGTGTTCACTTTATTTGTAACTCTAGATATGGAGAAGCAAGAAAACCTGCATTCTCTTTTTGTTGCTCTTTGATCCATCATCAGAATGTCAGGCATTTCTGTTACATTTTTGACAATTAAAAAAGCAGTTAATATGATACTTGTTATGAAACTTTACAAAGAAAGAGGACTCAGTTCTGATCTCTCACTTTTTTTCTTTTAGTTGTCTCACACAAGATATATTGTGCATACTGACTATAATGGCATAAAATGGTAAAGAAATCTAGTTTAAAATCAGATTACACTAGTGGAGGTGGAACTATCATCTCAATTTACTGTGATCATGACCAAACATAAATCTTTGTATGCACTGAAACAGCAGCAGATTGATTTGATCTGACTACTGTTTTTTCTTATATGCTAACTATTCTTCACTCTCAGCTACCACATTGTTTTTCTAAAACGCAAGTGTTTCCATTGTTAAAATAAATATTTTATTGTATTTTACTAAATTGAAAACCATTCTCTGAAATTTTGGAAGATAAATTTGCAGATAGAACATCATACAGTGTTCTTCAGAACAGGAGGTACTTTGGGGATCATAGTAAAACAGGTTTCATGCCAAGATTCTGTATGGTAAAGATTACCGCAGCTTCAATCTATGTTTGGAACAACCTGTGCTGTGCCCATGGCCCTTTTTAAGTTACGGCAAATGAGACTGCATTATCTTTCAAGTGGAAAGAAACAAAAACTACCTGTTTATTCATTCAGGCTTTTGGAAAACTTCTGTTGTTTAAACGTATGCTTCCAAAAAGTGTTAAAACTGCCGAAAGTATTTCATAAATGGCATTTGTTAATTTACAGTTACGCATGCATTGAGAGACACAAATGTCGTGAAAGTAACAAAAGGATACTGGGAAGTTCGCAGACGAAGCTAGCAAGCAATCTGACAAACTGGAGGGCAGGGCTACCTTTCTGATACACTTTTACCGGCTGGAGAAACCGGCAGGAATCATGTGAAGTTCAAAGGCAAATGTGAAGTCTGGCACTGGGAGAGAATAACTCCATGGAGCAGGACACTTTGAGACTAACCAGCTGGTGAGCAGATTTGCAGAAAAAAAGTTGAGTTCTGGTGCACATGTCAAATAGGAGTACACAAGAGCCACAGTGTAATTCTACAGTCAAAAAGGCCTACTGCACACTAGACTGCATTACTAAGAATGTAACTAGCGGGTCCAGTGAAGTGATTCCAACCCTCTGTCTGCAACTTGTGAAACTAAATCTCAAGTCCGTTTTGGCCTTTCCAGTGCCAAAGAAAGACACTGACATACTGAAATGAGTCCACTGAAAGGCAACATGATGACCAGGAACTGGAGCACACTGCAAAAAAGAAGAGGCTGCAGAACTGGATTTGTTCTGCCTTAAAAAGAGAAAACTAAGCAAAGACCTTGCCACTGTCTTCAGCTACTTCATGAGAGCGGATAGGCAGAACCTGACTCTTCCTTGAAGGGCAAAGTGAAAGGACAAGGACCAAGAGGACCAGGTTGCAGCAAAGAAAATTCAATCAGACACACCGAAGAAATCCTCCACCACAAGGATAACCAAACACTGGAGTGGAGGCTTACAGGGGTTGTGAAATCCCCATCCTTTGAAACCGGTACCACTCTTAGCAGGTAAGCACTAGATAATGTCCAGAGCTCCCTCTTAACTTACATTGTACTTCAATTCTATGACATAATAGAGGAAAGCATAAAGTCTGTCTGCTGACGTTATATAAACACAACCTTAATTCTTTATACCCACTTGTACTGCCTCCATTCTTTCAACACACTTGATTAACTGTTGTACATTGAGTTCAAACAACCTGATTAGAGCTTTACTCCTGTGTATGTTCGAAGGACAGCTACACAGTTGAATTATAAAACATTTTATGAATTGCACAGATAATGTATCGTTCAAAGCAGAGGGTAAGATTATTAGTATTCATTGTTTGTATTTCCCTAAGCCTCAGTAAAGTTTTAGCTTTTTCCCTGTTGCTATTTCTTGGGACATGTTGTTTTCTTGCCTTGCTGAATTTACTATGCAAGCATTGTTCCGATCTCTGGGTATCCAGTCTGAGATTGCTTTGCTCCACTAACACCACTAAATAGAAGAAAAAAGTTGTCTCTGATTCTGCCTCAAGGATACAAACTGACTCATTTAACAGATTTTCACTAATCTGAAAAGTAAGGGGAAATATTGCCCACAAATATTCTGTATTGGCCAGCAGTAGGTTGCTGACCTTGTCTCTCATGGGGATACACAGCATCTGGACAAGATGAATGTAAATCACCCTCATCCTTCACTGAGCAGCTTAAAGAAATAGGTGGCCATGTCAAGGATTTGTTTCAGTGTCATAGGCTTCTTCATGCCCTTAGGCCACAGAATATGCAACAGAAAAAGTTTAAGCACAGCTGGCAGAGACTAATGTTTATATCAATATTATAAATGGTTACTGAACACATAGGTTCTATGTATGTTATCCAACAATGAAGGGGTTAAAATTTAGTGTAATAATTTTGTGAAGGGTTTAGTAGGTGGTTTCCACATACCTAAGCAATGTAACAAGATGAGCATCCAGCATCCTTGAGGCTGCCAGAAGTGATTAGAAGGGAGATTCTTTACCAAGAACTGTCTGCCCTTGAAGGGAACATCCCAAAAAATGGATAAACTTTGTTCTCGTGTTTTCCTGAATTGTGAACACGCGCAGCAGTGACTTGGGGAAAAGGTAATTCCGGCTGGGGGAGATGGGGACCACTGACTCACAGACCACTGACCCTAAACATACCCCAGACCCAAAAGAAAGAGCGGAGGAAAAGAACTGAGCATGGGGAGTAATTTACATGTAAAGCAAGAGAAAATTAAGAGAATAACAAGGAACGTGTAAACACGTTATGAATATGCATGATTGCAGTGTATAACTAAGTTTCTGTCCATGGGCCAGGTGTCCATGCCAGGAGGAGATACCCTCCGTGCACCCGGTGTTGCAATAAAGTAATTCCGCTTTCTAACACTGCAAACTGTGCTAGAGAGTTTCTGTCCAGATTTTCAGTGACATGTATGATATTACAGATTCATACTAGAAAAAGCAGGGGGAAAAAAAACAGTTGTGACTCTTCAAGGAGGTTCTGTAACCTTCATCTGTACAGCAGAATCTTCTTAGGGTACTCTTCTTCAGCTCTGGTGCCTGTTAGCACTTAATGAGGAAATTTTTGCAGAAGGGTAGCATCAGAATGCTATGACCTGGAAAGCGGTATCTCTGAACTGACACAAAAATTTCTGAGAAAACAGTTCAAATTCGAATTTGAAGCTAGCAAATTAGCCAGTCAAGCCATTTTATTTTACTCCCAGAAAGACACAGAGAGACATCACTACTAAAGAATATTTTGATACCTTTTAAGAGAGCATTTTGAGACAGAAAAGCCCTTCTCAGCTTTTAGTGATCTTTCAGGATCTTATTGCTTCTCAAAAAAACCCTGACTTTGGAATATCAGACCTTTTTGTATACAAGAAATGCCAGAACAAGGTCTCTATTAAGAAAGATTTTTTTCTACGTGAGCTGCCTAATAAAAGTCTTAGAAACCTTCCTCTTACTCTCTGAAAGTATGCAGAATAGCTGCTGCTAAGAAGTCAGTTCATAAACTGGCATTTAGTTCGAGTCAAAAATCATCAGGACTCTATACTATGAACAGTCATACTCTATAAAGACAGCAGGTAAGTACCATATGCTTACCAGCTCGCTCTAAGGTCTACACTGTTACGCCACTGCATCTTAGCACAGTGCAAAAAAAAAAAAAAAGGCTATTTCCAACAATTAAAGCCACACAGACACTGAAGCTCCAAGATATCATTCCTATATCAAAGTCTGAAGCCGGTGTAATTACAGAGGCCCACTTACTGGGGGAGGCACACTGCAAACTGGAAGGTGCTGCCCACTGAAAACCACTGAGCATCCTGGGACCTGCTGTGTGCTGCAGGCTGGGATGTGCTGGCCTGTGCAAAGTGGTATCCCATGTGGAGCCACCGTTGTCACTGTGTAGGAGACAGGAACTGTGCCCTGATGGATCTGCAGCAAGTAGAAAAAAAAAAAGTAACTTACCATAAGCTCTTAACAGTGTTGTACAGCACAGCGAGATAATAAGCTTTTACTCATGTATGAGAAAAAAATACACTCACAATGAAGGTGTAAAAAGAGGCACACGCTTGTAATTCCTGTTCGTTAAAATGTTCTTCTCAATGGAATATTACTTATTGATCAGCAGTTTCTGGGCAAGGCCAAGAGGGATCTCTCAGCTTAAAACGCTAAAACTTCCAAGGCACCTTAAGAGTCACTTAGAAGCATTTCAGACTCTATTAAAGTCTGCCCCCGCTGACATACTAAGGTTAATCTCTTAAAAAATAAGAAGGCAGTAGCTCCCACATAAAAGCTAACCTACAAGTAGCTAAAGAATCTTCTCAGCTCTGAAGGGACCGATTCAATAATCATTCAGAGACTTGTATCTTTAAAGAACATGAAAATTGCATGGATTTTCTTTCTTCCAAAGAGACCAATCTCTTGATTCACTCTCAGATCAACACTCAAGCTAAATCTCCTAACCTAAATGTAACAGTACAGTTAACCAGAAAGCTGAAAAGGAAAAGTAAACATGACTATGAGGCAGTGGACCCTTAGTATCCACATTTGTATCAGGAAACAGACCCATGTACCTCAGTTTTCTAGCTAGTGACATTCCCCAGTATTTAATCATCAAACTAAGATCCAAAGGTATTCTGGACCTACAAACCACTTGTGGCTTTTCTGGTTTTGGTTTGTTGTTGTTTGTGTGTTTTTTTTTTTTTTAAAAAACCTAAACAAGAAATATCTGATGCTGTAATAAAATCGAAAAGGCTTAAGTGTCAAGGAGCATGGATAAATCAAAAGTAATTATTTCAAGGAAGCTCCCTTTTCCTTTGTGATCTACTAATATAGAACCTGCTTGCTTAAAATGGAACAGGAAAGAACATCTCATTAGGAAGATGAGAATGAGTAAAGGCAGCAACCTACTGAACTGTTAGCACTCAGACACAGAGGCCAAAACAGAACACAGATCACTGAACAGAACTTAAAATCTTGACCTGTATATCTTCTGCGACTTGGGCAGTGTGGCTACGGCACTTGTCAGTGAAAACAGAGGCAAAAAATCATTGAGCACCTCAGCCTTCTCTATATCCAGGGTAACCAGGTCTCCTGCTTCCTTCTAGAGAGGACCCACATTTTCCCTAGTCGTCCTTTTATCACTGACATACCTACAGAAGCTTGCCTTGTTGCCCTTGATGTCCCTGGCCAGATGTAATTGGCAGAATGACAGAAACAGTCTCAGGGGAGACAGAATTTGATCCAGTTCTGGCTCAGATACAAAAGTCTGGCACACAGGGCAACACTGGGTGTGATTCTGAAACGTTCACTGCTCGCAGTAATAACAAAAAAGGACCTCTTAAAACGGTGATGTACCTGAAAAATATAACGTTACCATGAAAGACCTCAGCGAGTCTGGAAACATTGAAACCTGATCACAGATGGTGCTTGGAAGGTAGAGGCAGTAGGACGGAACAACTGTTTATGTAGGCTTGTCAATATGTAATCTTGCAACACAAAACAAGAGCACAATTTGAATTTTTTAGGATGCTGCAGCAGTAAAATTGGTCATCAAAATACAAGGCTATGAGAGGGCTAGAATGGTGTCAGCTTCCGCCCTTGTACTTGGTCCCAAATACCAGTATCTCCCTATTGAGAACTGCTCTGCATACATAATGCAACGCACCAGTGGTATGCAGCTGCGCTGAATGCAAACTAGTTTTTAAGCAGTGATGTTAGAGTTGCATTCTATGCATGTGCATTCTGAGAAGCGGACACTTAGATAACCAGTTCTATTTCCCAGTTCATGACTACATAGCAACTAATGCACTTGTACTGCAGCCTGCTGATTCACCAAACAACAACAAAGGTTACCTCAATAGGACAACTTCTTTTACAGGTCCTCAATTACAGAATTCTATACCAATTGCTGTCACACAGAGGAATTATTTACTTTCTGGACCAACCACATATCTCACTTTTTCATGTCATTCAAGGAAGAGTTGATTCGGCTTAGATGGCTAATTTGGTCATCTGACAATATTATCATAAGTTCTGCTGTCATGTAGGCAAACAATTATAGGCATTGTGAATTCTACTTCTAAATAATTTATTTAAGCTGTTTAAAGACTCTTAAGCTAAGGAGAGGTATTTCACATGAAACAGAATACATTCTTATAGTATCACATCTTTATCACATTAAATTAACTTTAGAAGTAAAATAACTGTATTTCAAAGGTTTGAGCCAGAGGCCTACAGAACCATGCCAATACATGGATGGACAAATTGTTAGATATCATTCTTTATTAAAAGTCTGGACTCTCTTTTTGTTTTTTTTTTCACTGCCTACTGCAGTGCTCCATACACCAATAATGTTCAACAGGAAAAATGCTCTGTAAGTGGGCAAACAGAATCTAGTGTTATTTGACTTTCATTGCCAACTAATTTGGAGAGGAGAAAGATCTTTAAGGTTTGGGCTGGGCAGGAACCACAAACCACCTGATCTTTGACACTCTTTTTTTTGTACTCTAAAACTCTTACCTGATCATGAATGTCAACCATCACTGCATTCTGCTGTGGTGGGTGAGCAGCTGGGTGCAACATACGAGGAGACACATTCGGTGGGTGAAAGGCTCGGGGCTCTTCTATTGCTTGCTGCTGTCCATAGGAGAGATGGTGATAGTTTTCATCCTGGCTAATGGAATTATGTCTAGACAAACGATCTCTCCTTGTTCTCTGACGTCGAACAGGAGGACTGGAAACGCATTAAAAAAAATTAGAGATTACATAAATGACACAAATTTTTCTTAATAACTAAAACCACAAGAGAACCAAGTAGCCACAATTTTTTTACACTGGCAAATTTTACTAAAACAGGTTTATTAGATTGGAATAAAAATTCTGACAAAATTGCCAAAAACCTTAGAGATGGCACTTTTTTCAGTATAAAGAGCATGGCTTAATGCTGTAAAGGAAACGAGAAGAATTCTTATGTAAATATTAACCCCTTAAAAAACCGGCACTTGGACTGCCACGGCAAGTGCTCTGTAGTCAAGACAGCAAACTTCAAGAGATTTCTGAGCATTTATTCTAGATAAAAATCCTCAATTACATGACCACAGACTTCCCCACGGTTCTTGCTCCAACCAGGTCACAGAATGGTTGCTCACTTAGTGACAGAAGACAAAGCAGTAGACTCCTCTGAAGAAACAAATGAATTTTTCAGTTCTCACATGTTCACTACATAACTGAGTGACTCAGAATTCTCTCCAGAAGATCCCAGGAAATTTTGATTGTGGTGATTTTTCTTTTTCAGAGTGGAGAACCGTTGTGTAGATTTATACCAGAGCATCCACTTCTTTTGAGCCACTGATCTACGGGTGTAGGATTTGATTATGTATTCTTACATAATTGTGTCTATGTTCTGAGCAGATCTGCTACTATCTTGAGTTGAGCCTTCTGTAAATCAGAGACCAGTGGCTCAGGTTAAAAGTCAGAAAATGATGCACACAAAAGTAACAAACCCAATGTTAGAAGTTTTGATCAAATCACTTCTCATTTATTTGGAAGGGGAAAGAACTGAAAGCACAAAACCATCCCCTGTACTTTCAACACACGCCTTTTAATCTCCACACCACATAAATTACAGGTCCCACAGGCAACGCTAAAGTAAAGCTACATGGGACAAAATGATTTCCTACTTATGGAACAGGCTGAAGAAATCGAACTGCAGAGAAGAGACAAGAAGGGTCTGTAACCACTGGAATAACTCCTCTCCAACAGTGTGTGGAAGAGAACTTAAGATCTTCACTCTCACTATTCCCATCGCTATTCCCAGGTTTATTTGATAAAAACCAAATATATCTGAAACTTGGTGGCAAATCCCAGACATTCCTCAAGTTGAGTCCAACTTTTGTGCTGCAAGAAAACAAATGTACTCTGGGGAAGGGGGAGCGTACTACCAGCTATTCAGATGCTACTGTGAGTATACGATACAATGCCTCAAGCCACTATTTTTCTGCCCTACTTCACAGGCACCTTACACTATTATTGCCTTTCTTAGAACTGAAACAAATGCTAATCCATGACAGGTCAGACAGAAGGCATAGCACCCCACTGTAACACAGCATTCCTAAAATGAAACAAAACAAAACAAAGCAAAGCATAGTCACCTTTATCTTTACAAGTTACCATGTCAGAACACACAAACTGTGTTTTCTTCTAAGCACTGAGAATCTAAATTTACAGTCTTACTAATGTATTTGTCTTAATTCCAGTCTCCTTTCCCAGAGTTTGTTGCACCCTCCATCTTTGTATTACTAGTATGATACACTTGTTACATTCTCATTAGATAAAACTGGTATATACAATTTCTAACCACTGAGCGATTAATGCAAAAGATGTTCTATTTTTTGGAGTACTAAGGTTGCTTTAAAGGTGATATTTCCTGCTGTGAAACAGAAATGGTCTAAATACTTTAACATAAAATGTCTATGTGAGGATTTTTGCTTGGAAAAGCTGCAGAAATAGAGGAAAGCTACAAAAGACAGCTCCAATGCTTTGAAAGAAGTAGTACAGAAATGCTCTAACTTAAACCAGCACTTAGACAAGGCAGCTTCTCACAAAACTACTCCTGCCCCTGTCTTTTTTAAAAGGTCCAGATTTACTTTTTTATGAACCCAGAATTATGAGAAAGCACAGCCAGCAAAAGCTGGCAAAACTTTTGTAGTTTTTTTAAATAAATGAAGTATCATTCTCTGGAAAAAGGAAAACTATATTTTTACCTATGTAGAGTTAGAAAGAAACTATACTTTTCATTTAGCAAAATTCAGAGCATCCAGATACATGGCTCTATATACTTCCTGAATTACTGGAAATTACTTCAGAGGAATTGTCAGGACATGGGTCTAAACTATCATTGAACATCAGTCACAAATGTGTGCTTGAAGTCTTTAAAAAATATCCACAAAAAACCTCTAGTTCTACATGCACACTATAAACATGGTAAATGCCCAGTTAAAACAAAGAGACCGGATGGAAGAGGTGAAAAGAATGCAGGAATTCCTACTCTCAGGTAGGCACATCCATTAAAAAGTATCCATAAATGCAGATTTAGTATTTGCTGATCTTAGTATTTTCTAACAAGGATCATTTATTTGCAGCATCACATTCTTAAATCCCATTAATTCAGAATTACATTCAAGACAAGGAAGAGAGGAAGCACAGATGAAAGGTGAGACACAGCAATGGCACAGATCTCATTTCACAATGACTGGTAAAGACAAATTGGAACAGCCTTCTGTGTTTCATATAGGCATGCATTATGCTTTTACATTCACAATTTATCTGTACTAAAACTCGCTGGACAAAAATAACATCTTTCTGCAAATTCGTACCAGAAGGCTACCTTCCTAAATGCAAATTTTATTTGCTTACAAGGAATCTGAAAAACCCACAATGAATTAGGGCACTGTTGTGCTAGGCACAGTACAAAATCCCTGATACAAAGAGATAAGGTCTAAATAGTAACCCAGAAAATGGAAAAAAATCCAGATAATAGAAAACCAGCACAGCCTGTGATGACCAACAGGAGTGAACTGGTAGGACAAGTTAATGCTGATGACGTTGGGTCAGAGTGATGTCCACACTACACACACTTCAGAGGTTTCGTTTGCACTTGCCCTAGCTGTTCCCTTGAGCTGAATGACCATTTGCAACTGGAGTGCACCTTTCATCTTATCTTCATCTGAAAACCTCATTAACTCTGAGACCACTCTGCAATGGGAAGAGAGAAAACAAAGCAGGGAAAACAGGAAATTGGCTTCAAAAGCACATGCATAACCTCATCTAAAGCATTAATAACAGTTGCACTCACAATGATCTTAAGGAATCAAGCTCTGATCCATGAGAGTGGTTATTAGTTCTGATACGGCTCCAGAGCATTCTAAGACTCAAAAAGACTCCTGCAAAATAAGAGACATGTATGTGTTGTTCTCCCTAATGATTCTGTTCTAGGAAAGGAGATTGAGTGCAGTAGCATTCTGGAATTAACCTAGAGCCAGCTCAAATGCAACAGTCCACCCATGCTAAAAATTGCCCTGACTCGAGTGCAGGGAAAGAAAGTACTGACACATTCAAGTATTTCTGCTTAGATCAAAAGCAGAAGCAGGAGTTATTACCCAAAAGCAAGTGAGCTGGCCCTAGAAAGAGTAATGCTTTTTGTCCACAATGCTGTAGCCAACTTAACAACTCCTGTCAGACCGAAGATGGCTCTACACGGAGGTGTCTCTCCATTTGCAGTACAGTTTACTTGCAAGCCTTGGTAACACCTGACTGCATTTGAATGTCAGACACTCGTCCCATGCACGTTTATCTCCTACACATCCCATTCTTCTCCTTCATCCCACAGTATATCCGAACTGTCTAGATTCAGCTGCCTGGCATTTAGCTTGTTAAAGCACTCTACTTAACCTGCTGGAGATGTTAATGAATATTGCGAAGAAATCTGCGTAGGTTGGCGGGACACCAAGCAAAAATGGCCAAATGTAGCATATTCTAGGCATCTCAGTTCAATGATTTTAAGATAAAACACACTTTGTGGACCAAATGCCCCTGTAGAGCATCCCTGTTACCAAACTGTACAAAAGGCCTAATCTTCTGTCTTCACAATAACTACTGCAAGCTCACAATTCAACCTCTTAAGTTCCACAAGCTGTTTTGAGAGCTGTGTATTTTGAATGCCACTCACTGAAATCTTTCAGATTCATGGACTTGAAGCAAAGATACAACTAGCCTCAAAACTACCACTGCCTGACCATGGCTGACAAATTTGACTTCTAGAATCAGAAGAATATGAGTTCTCTATTTCTTAAATCTAGTATTTTACATTCATGGAAAAGCACAGATGCTTCAATTTTAGTACAAACCAAGCCACAATATTTCTCAGAGGCAAACAGAGGGACAGCGTGTTTTAACCTGCGTTAGACGACTCAGCGTTTTTGAGGCAGAATGGAAGGCAATGAAAGCTTGTGTTTTGAATAATTAGTTTAACTAGAATAGTAAAGTAGTCTGCGGTTTTACGCTTTCCTAAACTATCATCCATCCAGGCACCAGCTCAATTTCGCCACCCAAATCTCTACTCTTCAATGACCATTGGAACTTCTTCCAAAATCTCTGCTTTGAGAGGTTAATGAGCCACAAATTAAAACTAACATGAAAAATCTAACTCCTATCACATGTGACTCGCCCACCTCAGCAACCATTTAACACTGTGTTAACCTCCTCGCTCTCCCCAGTCTCATCTTTATTTAGATTGTTTTTATGTACGAAAATAGTTGTGACTGCAGTCAAAATTATGGTACTATATCAATAACTCCTAATATCTTTTAAAGTATCTCAATGAGAAAGATTTTTCCTCACATTTTTCTAAATGCTTATTGCTCCAGTGCAGACTGGAAGAGAATCAGGCTCATAATTAAAAATGTTAACGAGCACTCCTTTCCTCAAGTTGTCTATTCACACAAATTATGGGACAATGCACCAACCTGAATTACTTCCAGTAACTTTTCAAATACAAGTGTAATAACTTACAGCTTAAAGGAAACGTAAACATGTTTACCAGGTGTGATCTAGTCAGTGCTGCCTGAAATACACCTCCCTTGAGCTGAAATCAGGAAGAATAAGAAACTATTTCCCAACCTATACAGCTTGCTTACCTCCTCCTGTTTCGTGCAGGTGTGTTGCATCGTTCCCCTGAGAAGTGGTGTTGGTTGGGTCGAGCCAAAGGAGGCTGCCTATTTGATGTCATCTCCCATGGTCGCATTGGTGGTGATGGGGCTGGTGACGCTGCTGTATAGTCAAAGACTGAATGGGAAAGGCGCTGTCGCTTGGGACTAGGACTGTCTTCGCTCTATGTCAGTGCAAAGAAAACAAAACAAAAACAAAACCCACCTCCAGATGAGTGAATTACAAACCGTATCTCACTACTGCTTTGAAGCTAGCATTAGGAGGGACTTCATTGAAGACTGCACTAAAACACCACGAAATTAAAATCTTGCAAGTAGTTGCTTATTTATTATCTTTGTAACACAGATTTGTGATGCCTTTCTAATCTCTAAAAGAATTACTAAGTTATATTTCAGCAGAATTAGAAGATAAAAATTCTAACATTCATGCAAAACCAAAACTAGATCAAAAACCAAAATAACATGAAGAATATACAGCACAACCTATTTTACATCCCTCGTGCCTTAGCATTTGTAAGGTACAGAGGCATGGAAAGATGTAGAAGCACAGTCTTCACAGCAACAGAATCTGGACTTGTCAGTACGGAGACATCATACAGAGCTTGCACTCTGCACTGCATCCCTTTCCTATCAGGTCTGTACTAACATAGCTAATCAAACATTTGCTCTGTACTGCAGCCTATTTTAATTCTGCTAGCTCAGCACAGAGGTGCTTCATCCTTCCACTTATTAGTATAATAATGGTCACTGAGAAGTACTTATGCAACCCGAAAAAAACCTAAACACCAATCTCCAGTTAAGTCAGTGTACTTAATTAAAATTCTGCAGTGACTATATAATGCCTAGAGTTTTCAGTGCTAGTGATATGAAGGCCATTCACCTCCAAGTAACGCTCTCCCAGCTGGTTCTGAACACAAGTAACTACCTTTCCTCTTCATTGTATGTCCATGCTATTGAATCATTAAATAGAGCTGTCATTCTTCTCAAAAGTTCCCACAGATGTCGCTGAATCCAGCTGCAAATGCAATAAACAACTCTCCCCTTCACCTCACTATTCTGCCAAAACTGTAACATATCATGCTGTTAACATGCGTTAACAACTGAGAATATAGAAAAATACAATTTCTACTCCAGAGCTCACCGACGGAACACACAAAAAAAAGCAACACATGAACTACCACACTGGATTCATCCTTGAGTCCAAATATCACACAGACTTCTCTGACACAACACTCCTTGGTACAAGCTAAATCGTAGCGTTTTGCTGCTCTCCAGCTTGTCCACTCATGTCCCACTACTTCCAGTTCAGTCCATCACAGCATTATTTCAATTAACCGAAATGACGACAAATTTGCATTTAGTTGCAGATGGCTGATGCAGAGAAAACTGAACTTCTCTGCAATGGCTTTGTATTCTTAAACTGCCCCTCTCAGAGCCCGGTAATCCACAGGTTGTTAGAGGTCTTATTTCAGATTTACTTGTTGGTTAGACTATGGACCTCTTCTGGTTCTTAGCTTTACGGGGGCTTTGCACTTAACACTACCAGTTGCTTCTTGAAAGGTTACCATTGACATACAGTTTGTCCTTCAGTGTTCTTTCCAGTGCAATCATGCGAAAAAATGGTATTCTTCCTCTCTTTTGACTTGTGGTCATTTTTACTAAATTTCACTCCTTTTCAGGCCCATGCTTTCAAGTATTTCAACACAAATTGCAGTTTTCCCCTACTATATCTCATCTCGAGCAGTTACTAGTAACAATTAAGGAACAGAAAAAGGTCAAAACCAAAACATCTCAATAAAAGCACAAACATAAAGTACATAGAGGTGTCCATTTTTAATTCTAATCTTTTAGATGACAATGCATATATTTGCTTGTTGCTCAACCTCTTTTGAACTCCTTAGGCAACTGCACTTCAATTTTATAGAGAAAAATAAGTCAAAAGCCAGGAATGAACCTGTAGGCTCATGAAAACAGATGCCCAGGCAAAGCGTGACTATTCCAGAAGACCGTTTGCCCTCAGGAGCTCAACACCAAAAAAACGGAAGAGATAACTGAGAAGTGCTTTGAGAGTAAAGCTTCTGCAAAAATAAGTACTTGTCAGATTTCAGAAAGTATTTGTTAGATTTCAGAGAATCTCGACAAAGGACAAATCATAAAGAAACTATGCTACATTTGTTCTGCCATTCAGAGTTGCTTATTTAATCTGTTTTACTGTTGTGATAGAACAAGTCAGGGAGAAGGATCATTTGTGGCCCAACCTGGAGCTTTCAGGATGGGAGAGGTTTTTACATCATGACAACTGAAGCCTATTCAAATAAAAATACAGGTAATAAAAATGAAGGTAAATAAGGTATGCTGAGGTCTTGGGAGCGCAAAAGGAAAAGTCGAATGAAGGAATCAATCAAGGGCTTAGTGAAGCTGGCAGAAAACAAAACACTGAAATAATAAAATAACTAGTACTGTCTGCTACATTTTATACATGCCTTTGGCTGGGGACCCGCCCTAATTTAAATCTGACACCTTGTGCAAGCATTAACACTAATATACTCTGCCCTACAGAGTCTACTTTGGAAAAACAATTCTTCAATTATTTTTCCTTTTGAATGTGGAGTCCACCACTTCAAAGACAGCGGAGATAGTGCTAACTAGTTAACCTTCACCATCACTTCCAATTACTAACTTGCACAGCTATTTCAAACTTCGTAATAAGTGCTAATTGCCCTCTGCACTAAGCAACTGTATTTTCACTCAAAATTGTTTCCCATCAGAAAGAAAATCAAGATAAAATGATTTTTGGAACTAAATGCAAGTATAGATTTAAAATGTAATCATGTCTTTTTCTGTACTGAAAAAGAAGTAACCTGAAGCTAAGCCAAACTTACTTGCAAATGGATGTCATAAGAAAAAGCCAACACAAACCTAAACTCAAAGGAGATTTAGTGTTTTATCTTAGTTTTTATTAAAAAAACAATTCTCACATGGTGATTGTAGCAAGGTAATACTAGGATGTGGGAAAGTACAGAGAGCTAATAACAGCCATCTATCCTGTACAATTCAAGATTTGTTTTCATCTTATTTTCAACAAGCATGTGCAATAACTACATATTGCCATTATAATTTTGCAATCTACATTATTATTGGTGATTAAGTTCATAGAATGGTTAGGGTTGGAAGGGACCTCAAAGATGATCTAGTTCCAACCCCCCTGCCATAGGCAAAGACACTCTCCACTACACCAGGTTGCCCAAAGCCTCATCCAGACTGGCCTTGAACATTTCCAGGGATGGGGCAGCCACAGCTCCTCTGGGCAACCTGTTCCAGTGCCTCATCACCCTCAATGTAAACAATTTCTTCCTTATATCCAATCTAAATCTACCGTCCTTCAGTTTAAAGCCATTGCCCCTTGTCTTATGATCATATATCCTTGTAAAAAGTCCCTCTCCAGCTTTCCTGCAGGCCCCCTTCAGGTACTGGAAGGCTGCAATAAGGCCATCCCAGAGCCTTCTCTTCTCTAGGCTGAACAGCCCCAACTCTCTCAGCCTGTCTTCATAGGAAAGGTGCTCCAGCCCTTGGATCATCTTCATGGCCCTCCTCTGGACTCGCTCCAGCAGCTCCATGTCCTTCTTGTATTGGGGACTCCAGAGCTGAATGCAGTATTCCAGGTGGGGTCTCATGAGAGCAGAGTAGAGGGGCAGAATCACCTCCCTCGACCTGCTGGCCACACTACTTTGGATGCAGCCCAGGATACAGTTCAATATCACATTCCATTATTTGTGGAATGTGATACTTTCAGAAATGATGGTAGCTTCCCAAATCACTCTAGTTGCACCTTGGTAATATTCAAAACGTTCTCTGGGAATACTGCTGCTTTTTACAGCCATTATGCTCTGTATTTTTCTTCTGCCCAACACACAACACGAATAGAATGTCTGGCCGTTATCAGGAACGTTTTATCTAGCTTTTAACTAAGAAGGTAAAAGCACTACCTTATTTTAAATATTAATTCAACAACAAGAGCATGATGAATATAAATATAGATTACTTCATATTTAAAGGCACCAATAACAGGACAAAGGCATCAGATTGCTACTAGTAAAAGAACAAACTTGTGTCAGGACACCAAAATCTACAATCTCATCCCTATAAGTTAGCATTTCACAGACATTCAACATAAGGGTTTGCCCCATTCTCATCTGTGTACCTTACCCTATAAATTCTCACAGTGTAACAGTAACAAAAGTGATTAAAAAGTATGCCCATTTGCAAACTTCCTTTAAAGGAAATATACTAATAAAAAAAGTTATAAAACTGTTTGTTATACTTCTGTATATTTTTCTTGTAGTAATTATTATGTTTTATCTAAATGCTGTTCTACTTCATTTGGGAAAGACTAGGTATTTTCACCACGACAACACTCTTTGAGGTGTTTCTTCTCCATTCTCCTTTTCCCGTCAAATTATTGCACACACACATAGACGATCAGACATCACAGAAGGGAATTATTATCAAAACAATTGCTGCCAGTATCTGAAAACCACTCTCCTCTCCAATCCCCTGCATATTCTTACTTAATAGTCCTAGGAAGTACAATAAGAAACTTCTCCATACCTGCAATCTCAAATTTAGGGTATCGTGCATCCCATGAAGACCTTTATTTTAAAAGTAATCTAATACCTGAGAAGTATTTTCAAGCATTGCCTTTTCTTTAGAAGGTTTTATACAGTAAGTACAATCTGATAGATACACCCTATATAACCCTGCCAGGCTGACTGGAAATCTGCAGCTGCATGCTTCCTCTTCATGAATGCATACTGAAAAGGCAATTATTTTTCCCACGATCAGAACCCGTAAACATGAAAGTTTATAAGCATTTTCAAATTTAACTAGAGGCATCTAATGGGCTAGTAAACTGAGCATTTTGCGTATCCTACCTGCAAAGGATGTATACACTCCAACGACAGTCATCTGATTTGCATTCCAACATTTCTAATACTCTGATCACACCTACATGAATAGCAAATACTTGTGCTGAACAGACCAGTTGTGTCGAAATGCAGTGGCTTATCCACAGGCCAGAACTAAGCTCATTTAAGGTATGTTCTATAGCTCAAGTCTAGTACTCTGGAAGAGCTGTGCCCTATGACCCTCGGACTGAGACAAAGTCGCTTACGTGACTGGGTGGAGTCATTGAGGCCAGACAGTCTCTTAAGCATTACTATTGTCTTCCATCTCACCCTCAGAAAGCAGCAGAGGCAGAAGTTTAACGTAGGTGTGGCATTACAAGGTAGACTTTACAAGCCAGTTCAGTGCAGAGCTGTATTTAACTAACCTGTTGCTCCTGGAAGTGAACTGTGCAGTGTAGTTGAGATTCTTTGTCACCAGGTGTCTCTGCACCACAGCACGTCCTGGATAATGTGCTTTTTTCCAATGTCTAACCATTCACTTGATCTGTCATTACTCTCAGTAAAAAAGAAATATGAAAGATGTCACCTCTTCATCAGCCTGTCCCTTGCAAAACTTTATGAACCCATCAACTAGCTCCAATGGAAGTCAGCCAGCGTCTGAAAAAAAAATTCTATTCTGCCATCTTTTATGACAAAAAGTTAATATCTGGTAAAGGAAGACTAGAGAAGTGTTGCTCTCACTGGGGAAGCAGTACACAAAACTCAGTTGTAATGAACACATGCTTACTGATCAATGACAAAAACGTACCCACGATTATAAACTAATCCAAGATGGGTATTAGAGACAGACCTTTGGCCTTCAGCGCAGTCTGTATATCAAACAAGTGGGAGCACAAATCAAGCTGCAAAGAACACTGGAGTCTTGTTTCCAAACATGTTTTATTTCTGCTGCAAGAATGACAGCAGTGTATTTCCACAGAATTACTGTACATGAATGCTCACGGAATAAGAGCACTTTCTATATATGTCCAGAAATTCCAAGCATCTTTTAAAGCTCTCAAAACACAAAACACTGATTTTTTATCGTTTTAAAAAACAATGATGAAATCAACAGATAAAGTAAACGCAACAAATATCCCACATCTGCATTTCAGTAAACATGTAATACGCTATTCTTCTCAAAATCTTACCTAAAATATCACTCAGCAGCAGTTCACACAGAACACTTTTGTGACTGTTAGCTGAGTAATATGCTGTAACCAACAATTGTTACATACTCAGACATTTTGACAGTCACAACCACTGTAGTAACCAATTACATCAAACTTTCAGCTTTCATTACCTCAGACCTTAAAGCATGTCACAGGCTACACAGGTGTATGTAGAGTGATGCAATTGACTGTTTTTATCAATTACCTATATTAGCCCAGAGAACAGCAAGTGTACCATGATGCCCACAGGTGCTTCTACATTAAAAAGTTGTGAATAATACAGGTGGAAATCTTCTGAGGAATCATAGAATCGTAGAATGGCACAGGCTGGAAGAGACCTCAGAGACCATCTAATCCAACCTCCCTGTCATGGGCAGGGAAGCCTCTCAACTAGACCAGGCTATTCAAGGCTCCATACAGCCTGGCCTTGAACACCTCCAGGGAGGGGGCATCCACAACTTCTCTGGGCAAGTGATTCCAAAGTCTTACCACTCTCGTACTGAAGAATTTCTTCCGAAGATCTAATCTAAATCTGTTCTCCTTCAACTTAAACCCATTTCCCCTTGTCCTATCAGTGGACACTCTTGGAAAAAGTCCTTCCCCAGCCTTCCTGTAGGTTGCCTTCAGGTATTGGAAGGCAGCTATTAGGTCCCCACAAAGTCTTCTCTTTTCAAGGCTGAACAATCCCAGCTCCCACAACCTGTCCTCGTAGCAGAGGTGCTCCAGCCCCTCCCTGGATCATCTTTGTGGCCCTCCTCTCAACACGCTCCAACAAATCTATGTCTCTCTTATGGTGGGGACACCAGAACTGGACGCAGTATTCGAGATGGGGTCTCACAAGAGCAGAGTAAAGGGGAAGAATCACCTCTCTTGACCTGCTGACCACGCTTCTCTTGATACATCCCAGGATGCGGTTGGCCTTCTGGGCCGCATGAGCGCACTGCCGGCTCATGCTGAGCTTCTCATCTATAAATACCCCCAAATCCTTCTCTTCAGGGCTACTCTCAACCCACTCTGTGCCCAGTTTGTATTTGTGCCTAGGATTGGCCCGACCCAGGTGAAGGACCTTGCATTTTGACTTGTTGAAGCTCATGCAGTTTGCACTGGCCCATTTCTAAAGGCTATCGAGGTCCCTCTGGATGGCATCTCTTTCCTCAAGTGAGTCCACGGCACCACACAACTTGGTGTCATCAGCAAACTCATTGAGGGTGCACTCAATGCCGTTAAGGAAGGTGATGGATATGGATATGGATATCCCAAGTACCATCATGGCCACTTTGCCCACTCAGTACTTCTGCCCCAATCGCAGGCCCCCTTACCTGCCCCACAGGTCCCTGTCTCACTGGCTCGCCCAGCTTGTTGCTCACTGTAGACATACAGCACTCACACACTTGTCCCACAGGCACGCCACACTCACACCACCATGAACCCTCAGCCTGCCTTGACACCCCAGCCTGCTCCCAAGGCCCCTGTACTCCCCAAATGGTCCAGCTTGAAGATGGTCAGCAAATATAAACACACGCCCTGCCCTGCCCGGCAGGTCTGGGGAAGAGACACACTCACTCCCCTCCAGCTGCCAGCACGAGTCACACAGGCTGTGATCTGCGGTCCCACTCCTGCCATCGAGACTGAGATTCTCACCCACCCTGGTCCTTCTAAGAGCTGGCTTTGGGGAAACACACTGTTCTTGCTCCAGGGGCTGGCAGTCAAGACACTAACTCACCCCAATAGCTGGTACTTAGACCCCACTTGCTCCAGTAACTGACAGAGGCCAAAGATGTCCACATCCCTGGTCTGATTCCAGTAGCTGGCACCCAGTCCACTCATACCAGTCCCCCAGTAGCTGGCACTATGAATACAAAGTCCACAGGAAACCAACAAGATAATCCGGAGAGCTACAGCCCCTCTAAATTCCAACTCTGAGACCCTCAATTGATCCCATCGCTGGCATCACAGACCTGGTGGTGCCCACATCTCCAATAAGACTCCAGTTGCTGGCCTCGTCTCTACTCAAGCTAGTCTCACTTAGCCCCTGCAGAACTCACAAACATGGGATAGAGAGTGAGATTACAGAGAGAGATAGTTAAGAAAAGATCTAATAAAATAGGACAGACTGCAGTAATCAGGCACATGGTTCGTCCAGACAAGCATAAAGGCTGGCCACAGTTGATAGGACCCTTTCCTGTCTGGCCCCATTTTGTCTTTCCTCAACTCCCTTCCCCTGCACATCCACTGATCCCCTCCAACATCCTGAACTCTTAGGTTTGCCTCCTTATCAGTCACAAAGTCCTTGTTTGCATGCAGTTTCCTGATAGCCCATCAGATAGTGTGACAGACCAGGTTTGTTTCTTGTCTTTGTTTCCATTAAGTTTGTCTGGTAGGTTTGTGTCTCTGTATTTTGGTTATGGCTTCTCCCTTTTCCTTATAGTCCCATTTGACAAGGTCTTTGATCAGATAATCTCACTGAAATAAACATTCCCACAATCCACATACCCTCAACAATTTGTGACTGATCAGGTTTTGTTGTTGTTACTGCCTCCCTTACTTTTTGTTGGGTCAGGTTTGTGTCTCAGAATGTCCCTATTTATTCCTCCTTTTCTTATTATCCCCTTTGGCACTGAAAAGGTCCTTGACCAGACACATGTACAAGAGCTGATGCTCTCTTCTTCATACCCTTACAGAAACCACACAACTCTTCCACCAATGATACACAGAAAAATTGGAGGGATACTATTAGATACTACAGTCCAGGAACAGTGAGATGAAGACTATCTCTAAAGACAGTAAAAACTAAGGAGAATATGGAAAGAACCAACAGTCTCTCACCCCTTGCCCTAAACAAGAACATTTAACAAAAATTAAAAGGGTGGGTGTAGGGTGCGACAGTAAATCAGGACAGTTTCCCTCCCCTATTTGGGTATGTAAAGTTCCAAGCACACATTATCTTGTTACTGTAACCTGGGATAGTTCACATTCCCCTATCTGCATCTATTTTTGCACGGTCACCAACGATGGCAGCCAGCTGTAGATCTCAGAATTCAGACAACAGCACCTGCATTAAATAAGCAAGTTTGCTAATAAGCAAAACAGGAAATTGCATATGTATGATATGTTAATCAGCACAAGTGTTATTATCCATCCCTGTGGTGCTTTCCCTTGAGCTTCGCTCCCCAGGAGGGCTCCACTGCCACTGCGTTTGGTCCCCATGTGATTAGCACTGCTGTCCTGAGGCTCTTGACCATGGTAACATCATGCCTTCGTAAAAGCCAAAGCTTTCATGAGATGAGTGTTGTGCCTCGCCCCTGAGGGGTCTGCACTTACATTTTTCTCGTTACAACGGGAAAAAAGAAACCAGAAAAAAGTGTTACCATGTTAACTTGTAAACGGACAGATTAAAAGCTCTTAGGGTTTATAGATAAAGCTTGACATTTCCTTTAAATATACTCTTAAAATTCTAGCTCTAAATAAATCTAGAAAGGAGCTACTAAAACGAACCAAATACATGCAATAAATTATGAGCCCTGTGGCACAACTGGCAAAAAAGTTATCTATTTTATGAAAAGATGGACTATGTCCAAGCCTAACTGCTATTTTTTCCCAAGACAAAATAAACAATGATTATCCACTTGGACACAAGGCTGCATGACAAAAGACTTGACTATGTATAAAGATTTGCCAGCAGAATCATACTGTGATGACACACAGCTTTTACTGGCAAAAGCTCTTTAGCTGACAGAATGAACATCAGCAACAAGAATCTTTCACAAGTATAGTTGGGTTTGCCCAAAGAATTTTGCTGGTGTAGTTGCACTGGTTAATGTAGTGATATTTTTCATTCTGCCAACTACATGCCAGATCAGCCACAGCACAAAACTCTGCTTGCTCAACTTCTACAGTGTTAAGCAGGATTCAGAACCTCTGCTTCAACACACCACCACTTTACCTGTTCTCATGAATAAGAGAACGTCTGGAACAGACATCCTCACTTATCAGGTAACAGCTGGAAAGTTTTACGGCTGTTGATAACGACCACAGTCTTGTATAACAAAGTGGTAAAGTGGAGGTAAAGCGGGTATATGGTGAGAAAATAAAAATTCTAATATTGCTGTTCATACACAGCATCCTCTAGGCACCAAATAGAAACCCTAGAAGGGTTTGTATTCAAGACAATTGCTTTAAACAATGCAGCAGATATTTTCTAAGTCTCATCCAGATTTTACTAAAAAACATCACTACCATTAATATTCAGAGCCATTTCTTTCTAGCCAAGCTTTAACTTCAAAGTTGTGACCAAGAGACAGCTTGGAAAGATGTTTGACCAGGCACATACAAGACAACTTCCTGACGAACCCACACTAAGGTAATCTGAATTTGGTCTAGGGAAAAATCAGCTAAGAAATACAGTCCTTCTCAAATCCGAAATCTAGCTCAAGCAAATCAGACGGCAGAAAGGAAGGCTAAAATGAGACCATTTTTGGAGAAGGTCCAAAAGTCCTAAGAGATATCATCGGGAGTACTGTGTCCAGCTCTGAGCTCCCCAGCACAGAGAGAAACAGACATACTGGAGACAGTCCAACAAACGGCCACAATCATGATTAAGGGACTGGAGCATCTCTCCCATGAGGAAAGGCTGAGAGAGCTGGGACTGTTCTGCCTGGGGAAGAAAAGGCTGGGGGGGTGGGGGAGGATCTCATCAATGCGTACGAATACGTGAAGGGAGACTGCAAAGAGGACAGAGAGAGGCTCTTTTCAGTGGTGCCCAGTGACAGGACAAGCGGCAAGGGACACAAACTGAAACACAGGAGGCTCCGTTTGAACATGAGGAAACATTTCTTTACCCTGTGACAGTGACTGAGCACTGACACAGGTTGCCCAGAGAGGTTGTAGAGTCTCCCTCCTTGAAGATACTCTAAAGCCATCTGGACATTGTCCTGGGCACCTGGATCTAGGTGGACCTGCTTGAGCAGGAGGGCTGGACCAGAGGACCTCCAGAAGTCCCTTTCAAATTCAGCCATTCTGCGATTCTGCAAGAGCATGAAGGAAAGTAGGAACTGATTTTCACTCTATGCTAAACACTAGGCTTTTAGAAGTATTCTCCTGTGAAAGAAGCAAAGCATAACTCAAATACTACTTTGTGGTAGTGCTCAGAGAGCTACCCTTGAGACACAAAGTATCTCTGTGAGCATATATGCTTCCCCATTGAACATCAGATACATCTGAGTATTTAAAATGGGATACCATTTCCCTCTGTGCTTCAGAAGAGGCTGTCAAGAAAATCAGTATGTAACTAGTACTTGGAATGAAAATTCCACAAATAGAGACCAAGAAACATTAAGCATGACACTAACTGTTCCTATGGTTATAGCAAAATGCATAGCAAAAAAAGCAGCTCAGAGGAAAACCCCTGTTGGTGCCCTCTCTGTGAGATTAGGGAGAAAATAGTCTGTATTTCAATTCCCAGAGACAGAGGAGTCCTTAGCAAGGCCCATCATTCTGAAAGGAAGTCTATAATGTTGCCTCCAAATTGCTTTTGAAATATCATCATGTGGTAAGAAAAAAATCTAGAAACTCCATCTTATAATCAAAAATCAATCTATAGTAACAACATTAGGTTGCCAGCATAAAATTTGCTATAGCAGGTTTACACATATCAGGTTTCTCAGTTCCTGTGAATTAAAGAGTTCTTTTGATAATGAAACAATGAAAATTTAAACAGTAATTAGTAAAAAGAACATAATTTGTAAAATAGGAGCAATATTACCAAACACGGTCTAAAGAGGATGCAAGTCCATCTAATTTTTTTGCACGTCAAAGCTATGATGGTGTATACCAATTAGGCTGTTTCTGTATCTAAGAACTATACCAAGAATGCTCATCAGTAACCTTTCTGGGCCATCCATAATTTACTCACAGTTAATAGGATCAATTCATTATTTACCGATGGTGAATACAATGGCCCATGCTGTTCTTCAGCAACCAGAACTGACAATGAATCATCCATGTGAAGTGTTTCCGCAAGAGCTCTGAGGCATGCAACAGTAAATTGCATACCAATAGCACACAACACATTCCACCAAATGCATCTCTTCACTTTACTTATGATCAAAACACATTAATAATCTGAATATTATTATTTTTTTTAATTTGACACTAGGCTGACAGTCATTTCCAAGGTTTTCTCTGTATCAGTTCCTCTGAAATGCAATTCTCATTTAACCAGGTGTTTAGGATACACAAGAAACAACATTAAGAGACGGCTAGGCCTAAACTGCTTAAGTTTCGCACAATAAATACTTTAAACCGTCTTAAGAGTTTGATTCTTAGGTGTCAAATTCTCATACCAAATGCTGGAATATTTCTTTGCAGCATGTGAATTTAAAAAGCACAAGAACAATAAAAAGATGTCAAAATCTTAGCATCCTATTTGGCACGCTGCAGCACTCTCAATAGCAAGAAGAAAACAAGCAAATTGCGTTTAGTAGGACTATGCATTTCTTATTTTCAAGTTCCACTGCTCATACGAAAAAGACAGTGAAAACCATACATCACACATGATGCATCTCCTTTTCTACTAATGAAACAGGTTTAAGAATCAAGGAACATCACAGCCATCTCAAAGTTATTCAAATTGAATTTATTAGTATTTGCTATTGCTTGCAGTACTTGCTGCAGGCAAACAAGAATCCTTTCAGATATGAAAAGATTTTCCAATCATTTTTCAGAGAAATGAATCAAAGCCATTTCAATGCTGCTACACTCACCAAAAAAGATAGTATTTACTTATTTTTTATATCACATCAAGGTTTTTTTTCTGAATAGGGATTGGTACCTCTCACAATCCAAAACACCAGCCAAGCTTCAATAAGGGGAAAAAAACTCAGCTAAACCTCCCTCTCTGTTAAAGAACAGTTGTTGGAAAAATATTAACTTTACTTTAAAATCCAAACTTATGGTCTCAAGCTTGAACTCAACTTTGCCATTGGTGTGGGTGATAATATAAAAGGAAAATAATTTGTGTTGTTTGGTAGTACGCAAAACCTGTTACATACACTTAGTAAATATTTGTAAGCTTGCTTTCTTAAAACTGGCACCAAATACTACTAGCATCTAATAAGATTTTTTTAATATTTTCAGTTTATAATTTCTTATCAGTTCATCTCCAAACTGCCTACCAAGATCTGAGTTAAACAGTCCATGTTTTGACATCAACATCACCTAACACAACATAGAAAGTGTCATTTCAGGAGATGGTGTCAGGAGCAACATGTTCGCATACACAGAGTTCTGAACTCCTATTTTGGTATGTAAATAAAACAAGGTATTTTTTAAATTAAAATCACAATTTCGTAGCTACAGAAAGAGGAATAATTTCCTTATACATAAGACAGAAACACATTAAACTACTTTGCAAGGGTACCATTAAAATATGTTCATTACCATTAAGAATTTACTTTAAAGGTCACAAAATATACTGAAATTGATATACTTAAGATGATGCTAGGGCAAGAGGAAAGTGATGAAATCAAGACAAGGTGTTCAGATATATCCACATTTCAAAAAGATCAAGTTTTCAACTTTAGAAATAATTCCACTCTTTTAGCTGATGGGACAGGGAGTCCGAAGAGAAGTCTGGCTCAAAGTTGTTTTCATACCAAAGTCTTCTCCACATATAGTTTGAATGTACAGTATGTATTCACTATTGACTCTTTCATTTAGGCACGTGAAACTAACACACAGGTACATTAACAGAGACGGGGTAATTAAGACAATTACAAACCTAGTAACACTCTCTACACTTAAAAGAATTTTTCCCCACATTAAGCTACATATATATATGTACACAAGCAAGCACACACTTAAATGAAACACAATATACACAAATGCACAAGCTCGCATTTCAGTACTGAAAACTGAAACTTCTTATTCAGTAATTTAGTGTTAAGCTGTCCATATTTGTCGACGAAGTGTTAAAGAATATTCAAACACTGAACTGAAGCATGCTACTTACTTAAGCGCCTGAACTAGTATTTACAGAGGCATGAACCAATTTTTGACAGAAGAATAAATTTTAACCAGCAATTAACACAGATGATTTAAATCAATGCTCCCCAAACTTCAGCCCCAAAGAGATAACATTTTCACTGATATAAATGTTACTTATACTATTGTAACGGATGTCCTTACTGCAACAGGCACTACGGCAAGTCAGCACTAGAAATTTTTTCCTAGGAAAAGGACTACTGGCACAATACCTCAACACCTATTGTGGCAGACAGCGTATTCACATTTGGCTGCTTTCACTGACTTTGCTTGTCATCACAACACTGCGCTACGTTAGCAAAAGATTAATGTTTCTGCTCAGCACACCATACTACTAAAAATTCCTGTGTATAATGCAGTATTACGTGTTCTCAGAAACTGAGCAAAGTCAAGACCTAATTCCTTCAGGAATATACCACAGTTCACTCTCTACTTTCTTCTAGTCTCTCCATATTGCTAGAAATTTGAAGCCTCAACAAATACACTTAATTCGGTTTAGAAACTACACAACGAATTCACAAAACAACCTACCTACCTAATCGGAATAGCCAAATAATCATGTAAACATAGAATGTCCTTCAATATATTGCAATACACACACACACTGGTATTAGTGCAAAAAAAGTTGTCATAAAACTTAAACGGTTGTATTTAAACACAGGGGTTTAAATTCAGGAGAATTCTCCCTGAAAATTCCAAGAGGGGTGAGATATTTGATTCCAAGAATAAGGCACTCTAAGTTCTACCTTCTTCAAATTCCTTCTTCTCTGGGGACATCCCACAGAATGAGGGAGACAACACATCCCAAGGGCACACAGTACAACTGCAACAGTTGCAGTAAGTAACTGTCATAGCAGTCACCACCACCAAAGCATCAGGGCTCCTCTTACTGTATTTCAGTTCTTTGCTGCTCCCATTTCCAACAATCTGTTCTCTCTTTCTTCCAGGCCATTTCCCACATAAAAGGAAACGTTCACAGCTGAAACAAATACAAAGGCTTTTTGCTCTGCCATTCATACAGTTTAGGACAAACAAACTCTTTTTATCACCCACAAACAGCTGAACACAACAGCATGCCCATTGAGCATAATGTTGTGGTTGGCGTCTTCTTTCTTGTTAAAATGGATTTATTTACACTGCAGAACACTACGTGTTTACACTGGAGAACCATCCTTAACAGTAGTACAAATCAAGGATTCCGTTTAAGTGGTTGTTTACCTGGACTTTAATAAAGCCTTTGACACCATTTCCCACATCATTCTCCTAGAGAAACTTGCTGCTCATGGCTTGGATGGGCATATGCTCTGATGGGTAAAAAACTGTGTGGATGGCCAGACCCAAAGAGTTGTGGGGAATGGAGTTAAATCCAGACAGCAGCTGGTCACAAGTTGTGCTCTCAGGGCTCAGTACTTGGGCCAGTTCTGTTTAGTATCTCTACCAACAATCTGAGGGTGCACTCAACTCCCTCATCCAGTAAGTTTGCAGATGACACCAAGCTGGGTGGGAGTGCTGATCTGCTTGAGGGTAGGAAGGCTCCACAGAGGGATCTGGACAGGCTGGATCGATGGACTGACGCCATCTGTATGAGGTTCAACAAGGCTGAGTGCTGGGTCCTGCACTTGGGTCACAACAATCCCATGCAACGCTACAGGTTTGGGGAAGAGTGGCTGGAAAGCTGCCCAGCAGAAAAGGACCTGGGGCTGTTGGTCAACAGCCAGCTGAATATGAGCCAGCAGTGTGGCCAAGGTGGCCAATAGCATCCTGGCTTGTATCAGAAATAGTGTGGCCAGCAGGACTGGAGAAGCGATCATTCCCCCTGTATTCAGCACTGGTGAGGCTGCACCTCAAATGGTGTGTTCAGTTTTGGGCCTCTCACTACAACAAAGACATTGGGGTGCTGCAGCGTGTCCAAAGAAGGGCAATGGAGCTGGTGAAGGGTCTGGGGCAAAAGTCTTGTGAGTAGTGGCTGAGGGAACTGGGGTTGTTTAGCCTGGAGAAAAGGAGGCTCAGGGCAGACCTTATTACTCTCTACAACTACCCGAAAGGGGGTTGTAGTGAGGTGTGTGCCAGCCTCTTTTCCCATGTAACAACGGATAGGACAAGAGGAAGTGGCCTCAAGTTGTGCCAGGGGAGATTTATATTGGATATTTGGAAAAATTTCTTCACTGAAAGGGTTGTCAAGTATTGGAACAGGCTGCCCAGGGAAGTGGTTAAGTCATCAATCCTGGAGGTGTTTAAAAGATGTTGTAGATGTGGTGCTTCGGAACACGGTAGACTCGGCAGTGTTAGGTTTACGGTTGGACTCAATGATATTAAGAGTTTTTCCCAACCTAAATGATTCTGTGATTCTTTTTAAAACTCATCATATTTAGACTATGCATTACATATTACAGACTACTTGTTTAAAACCTACACAGGTCATTTCATTTTCACTAACAGCTTGTATAAGTTAACAGAGATGCTTTAAAAAGCTCTGGGAGGGGGGGAAAAAGTGTTCCTCTGCCTTAGTTGGGATTTGAACACACTTTTTGCCCTCAGTAACTTGTAGAACTTCATTTTTGCATCCCTCAGATTCACCACCAGCCCTGTGAACATACTAACTGCTGCAACAGCGGCTGGTTGCTCTGCCCCAATAAAATACATGTATTGGGAAGCTGTCATCTAACAGAAGTCATTTAGACATGTATACAATCCTTACAATGAGATGCAACGGGCAGAGAACTCAGTCCTTGTAATTTAATTGACAAATTGCGGGAAACATCAAAACCAAGAAAGAACTGACATCGTCTGCTAAGTTAACCTAAAAGAAGAATACGAGAAAACATTGCACGTCCTCAGCTTCAAGAAACAGTTTACACGTAGGTACATCTTCACTTTAGAAAAATAGGATTATTCTTACTCAGAGTAAATGTTGTTAGAAAAAAAACAAACGAAAACAAACCACATGATATGTATCAGATGATATGTGAAGGAAAAAGCCTCACTCCCCCAAACGCACTCAAATAAGCATGGTTTGCTGACTTACTTCTCAAAACTCATCCTACATTCTTATTAAGGAGGAAAAAAAAAAAAAAGACAATTTAAAGCAAGCAAGAAATTCAGTGAGGCGTTCATTTTTTTTATACAATCTCAAGCTCTGCCTTATGCCAAACAAAGTCACCATCACAGTGACTGTTATGTCACATTTCAACTACAGATATATGTAAACATCCACACATTGAAAGCAGAGCCAGAGAATAAAAACACTATACTAAGTCTCTGTATTTGAGAAAGAGTGCTCTGACTGTTCCCTGATACAACAATGAAGTTGAGAATAAAGAGGAAGAAAGCTTCACATAAGATCTTTAACCTATGCTCAGTAGGCATTCACACACAAAATGACCGAATGTATATTGGTCTTGCCAGGCTCTATTGTGTTCACATCTGAACATTTTTGTCAAATCCATACTCACCCACTTGGAACTCTGCTATTTGTCTTCACAAGTTCCATCTAAAACATAATTTCAAATGAGTATCTGTTCCTACTCTTTTGTGTCTGCAATCTCTTCATTTTCCCTCTTGTTTTATAATCAGTTCCAATGTTTTCCGAACAGACTTACACAGAGGACAGCAGAACAAAAATGCCCTCTCAGTACTCACCATCAAAATAATTTTAAATGTCTTTGCAAGAGACTGATTTCTAAGTATCGGATTTTGAAAATACAGCTCATCAAAAACATTCTGTACATAACAGCTTTTTTAAAGAACAATCCCAACAGAGACAATCTAAAGAAATAATATGAATAAAGAAGAAATGTTCTTAATTTTTGTTTGTCTAGAGAAGACCATCTCTTAAAGCTTTCCTGAAGACCACCAGACAGAGCACCTGCTCAGCAGCACGGTAAGCTGTACCATGTATGCTCTCATCCCTGCTCACACAATGATTTACCCCCACAATGTGAAAGAAAAATTTGGACAGTTCTGTCAGAAATGAACTGAGTTGGCAAAGACAGATCACAAGGCTTAAGCTAAGAGGCTCTGGAGAAAGGACAGGGTTGAGCTCATGCAATTGCTGAGTATGCCTAGGACAGACGTGTTCACAGGTTTCGGAGACAGGAAGAAAAGTGCAAGACTGACAAGAAGAAAGGCTACTTAAACAGAAAACAAGCAAAATACAGCATAGGTAGCAGTGTTCACATGAAGCATCGCACTTTTTTAGTTACCTGAAGTCGCCGTGGGAAATACAAAAAGCAATGTTGTCATAAGTGAACCAGGAGGTAAAAAGTTCTAGGACAGCAAATCTGAGAACCAGGAACTGTGAACATGAAGGAGAGAAAGTCTCTATTTTTCTGAGAAGGGAAGAGCAAAGGCACCTGTCCCTTTACAGCTGGAATGCCTACAGAAGACACTAGGTTAGGCAGATTTATGCTGCTTAACTATTTTCTTACTAGGTAAGGAACAGTTCCACTGCAATCCAGACGAACTGGTTGGACAGCAACCAGCAAAATGCTTAAGGTGCAAAAAGGCTTCCTTCCTTTCTTTTTCCTTCTCACTGATCTCAAGAAGCTGCTGCTGTTAGCATTTTACTGCTGTAAAAAGACAAAAAAAATCCTAGCTTTCGATGTTCTGACAAAGAGAAATCAGTAGAGGGCACCAAAAATCAAAGGAAACTTCCTTGATCTTTCAAGAGCTTAGTAAATGAGGAACCTACCCACTCCCACGTGAAGCTAAAGAGAAAAAAAAAATTATCCTGTTAAATCAGAGACCTAGACAAACTTCACCCACAACAGAATTTAAATATGCCATATTAGATTATTTAAATTGATACAGATGCTTAACATATAGAAGGAAAACACAAGCTGTATTTCTGCATGAACTGGTTAAGTCAAACCTGTATCTTTCCAGATGTTTCAAGAATCAGTCCTCCATAGTCAAAACAACTCTCAGACTAAAAAGAGGAAAAAGAAATCTCACATCCTACCTGTACCCATATTCCTATCTTTCAAATCCCTCTGCATACAAGGTAGGGTAGGGTTGGTGCAGCTACATATAAAGATTAAATGAGAAAACCTTTAGAAGTCTAAGTCTTACTCAGTAAAAGTTCCCATTAGATTCACTAGCAATTCAGCCCATGTAACTTTCATGGACAAACACATATAACAGCTTTAAAAGGCAACAATACTACAATCTAAGTTTCAACTCAATAGTAGCACTGAAGAAGTAACTTGTCTTCCTAACTGTATAATTTTTAATACTCTAATATAGAGCTTGCATAAAAACAATTTAATTCTTAAAGAATTCCTTAGTAAAGAGTTGAAAAAGTAACTTGACTTCACGGACAACATCACTTTAAATCACATAAACCATCTCCTGTTATGTCAATAAACCATATTGAAAAAAAAATATTTAGATAAGCCAATGCAGAAACATCGTAAATCATTAACAGCAGATGCCACTCATGTCAGCTTCTGTGCCAAAACCGTATCTTTCAGAAAAAGAAAAGGCAATTATATACCGTGACTCCCACACCACTTCAGGTGCAAAGCAAGTACTGATGAACTTGCAACTTCGATTTGGTATTTATTATACCTGTATTAAAAAACCAAACAAACACCCTGAATCACATATGAATCAAATAAAGTTTAACCTGCTCTGTAAGTCAGGGAGATCCCTAATTTATAAGCCCCTTTTATCTATATGTCACTTCTTGAAATTACCACTTTTAACACATACTATCTCCCGGCAACAATTCCCTGGAAACCTTCTTCACATTGTTATTCTATGTATACATAGTTTTTCTTCCTAGACATTTGGTGGTTAAGGAAAATCAACAACATTATCAACTTCCACTAGTTATTAAATCTGACATGGCACCTATTTGCTATCCCGTCTCATACTTAATTCTCTAATAACTCCACCCTCCTTTCTCTTACTGCATGCATAAGTATCCAAATGGAGATTTTTTCCTCTTTCTCAGAAGAGTTGAGTCTCTAACACCACCGCTGCAACACCCCCCTCGATGGGAAAAAAGGCTTTCTTGAAGTGCTGTGAAGCAGTTAAAGAGTCTGTTGAGTCAGCAAATAGCTGGGACGTGGATAAATACCATAAATTTGACAACTGAAAACAAAGTAGCTGCCTCAGTGAATGGCATTTAAGAACAAGCACATCAGCAGCAACACCTAATCAAGTGGTAAGCAACACTTGAATAAGACAGACTATTAGTAATCATGTTCACCTTAACATTCCAGTTGCCTCACTTAACAGAACATATACATTTGCTCCCATGACTATCTTCAAAAATCCGTTTCGAAATGCAAATGCATTTGCACATTCCTAAACATTCTCATGACTTACACCTCGATGAACTTATGCATAATAACTAAATTACTTGCTATAAACAATTACAACTTAAAATGGACGTCTCCAGAAAACATCTCAATGCATAATCAGTTTTAAAATACACTTCTTGAGGAAACAAGAAACATCTTTCTAAGCAGAAAAAAATCCCCTTCACATTATACAGCAATAGGAATTAATTCATATATACTGCAAAACACTAACAACGCCCTAGAACGCAGGCTTTCTAACATCAACGCTTCCTTGAATAGTTACCGTTTCTCAACTAACTTGAGAAGATTAAAGACATCCAGAAAGTTCATTTTACTATAAGAACGGGAGGACAATCAGCTGTTTGGTGCTTCAGAAATACTTGCTACCACCTTGCAGGCAGCACATTGCACCCACTTGTCTTCTCGAGGACAA
Organism: Tauraco erythrolophus; assembly: GCF_009769465.1. Classification (NCBI taxonomy): domain Eukaryota; kingdom Metazoa; phylum Chordata; class Aves; order Musophagiformes; family Musophagidae; genus Tauraco; species Tauraco erythrolophus. Next base: position 65,729,356 of record NC_141496.1, read on the forward strand.
CACACAGCAGTTCGGTTCTGGAAGGCAGCTGCTTCTCAGGTTCCAGTTCTACCTTTTGCCAAAGCGGATAACGCAATTTTAACAGGATCCAATGCTTATGCCTCCCGAATTAATCTCACCCAGCTCTCGCCCACCTTGCCGCCCGCCCCACGTGGAAGTACGTCTTCCGCTCGGGATTCCCAGCGGCGACCTCACGCTCTACGCTTACGAACGGCGGCCCAGCAGAGTCGGCTCCGGCGTGAAGCCGCCCCGGGGCGCCTGCTGCCCTACCGCCGGGGGTCGCCCCCTCCTCACCTCGGCCGCCGGGCTGAACGCCGACGAGCCGGGGGCACCGGGCGGCGCCACCGAGGGAGGCCCCGCCCCGGGCGGGCTCACCGCCCTCCTCCAGCCCTACCTGCCGTCCCCACGCCGGCACCCGGGGCCGCGCCCCCGCCTCCTCCGTGCGCCCCGCAGCGACCGTCAGGGCTCCCACGACGCCTCCTGCCGTGCCGGCTGACGGCCCCGCCGCCGCCGCCGCCCGGGCCGGGCCTACACCCCCTGCCCACGCGATCTCTTCCGAGGGCGTCGGCGCGGCGTCCTCCGCCCATCACAGGGCGAGTCCCCCGCACGCCCCTCGCCTATCCTGCGTTCGCGCCGCTGCCGCTTGCTCCCGCGGCTTGCGGCCGCCGCCGCCCGCCATGGTCCTCCCCTCCGGGCCGCCGCGGCCCGGCGCGCACCCCGCAGTCCCCGGGGCTGTGACGTGCCTCCGCCGCCGCCCGACCCCGCGGAGGGCGGGGCGGAGAAGGCCCCGCCCCCGGGCAGCGGCCGGCACCTCCTTTGTCTGCCTCCGGCGGCGGCGGGCGGGCCGGCCCTCCTACGCCTCCGCCACGGCCGGAAGAGGCGGAGAGGCGGCCGACCAACCCGCTGGCGCCGGCGGGGCTGCCCCAGCACCTGGAGCGCCTGCGCTCGGGGAAAGAGCCGCCCGCCCTTCCGCCGTGCCAGCCGAGCGCGGAGCCCCGCACGCAGGCGCCCGAAGGCGCGGCCGCTGCCCCTGCCCCCGCCCCCGGTCAGTGTCGGTTTGCCGCTCCGGACCCGGGGCCGTGGCGAGGCGGAGAGCGCGGCGCAGCTCGGCGGTGCTTTGGCGGCCCGCGGCCCGCGGCCCGCCAGGCGGAGCGCCCCTCCGGCACCGGACGCTGTTCCGTCCCCGCAGCTTGAAACGAAACACAGCGAACGGCGGCGGGCAGCCGCCGTGCGAGCCGAAACCCCGGACACGAAACACCCCTGACAGAAGGAGGGGGCGAGAAGGAAGCCCCAGGGTCTGCTGTGCGTCGGGAGTACGCGCCACCGGCGGGGTGCCCCCTGGAGCGGGGGACACCGGGGACTCCGTGCTCAAAATCGAAAGGGCAAGAAAGCCATCGCGCCTCTCAGCAACGGCCGCCGGTGAGCTCCTGAGCTCATACTTCATGGGCTCTGGATTCTCACCTGCTTCCCTATGCAGGAAGGGCTAAGACTAACGAAAAAAAAAGTCAACAGTACCCGCCGGAGCCACGTCACCTGCTGATGAGTCATTAGGGGAACATGATCAGCCTTTTGCTACCAGTGCCACAGGGAGAAGACTATCTATTGATGCCGAACTGCTCAGCAAATGGAATAAATGAGGTATCGGAGAACTGATCTGCTCAAGCTATTCCCCTTAAATTATCATCGCCCTAACTATTTTCACCTTTCAAACCTGCCTCCGTTCGCTGTACTTCAGCTTAATCGAAGTTTCCCCAAATCTGATGCAGGCAAACAAAATAAACCATCTGCTGTAGATATGTGGAATTAATGCTCTAAAGGAGCATTAGTTAATTAAAGCAATAAAGGAGACAATTCACCAGGCATGAAAGTGGGCTAAAATCAGTAAAGTATATCCTTGCAGCTGCGAGATGTGAAACAAAAACGTAAAAGGCATGCAGCTACTCAGTAATAATAAGCAGAATTAACTGAAACTAAAGGGGATGGGGGAGCAAACAACACACACCAAGAGGAATGAATTAGTGCTGTCCTAATTGCACAGGATTTTTTTTTTCCAGTTTTGAAATTGAAGGGGACAAAAAATTCTTTCTAACATTCCTAATTTTCTATGTATTGTCCCTCAAACATTCTCCACAAGAGGTGCTTACAGTCTTATTTCATAGATCACATATTAATAAATGGGATGGACCTTAAAATACCTGAATTTCTGAGTTATTCTGAATTCAGCTTTGGATGAGTCTGTTAGGCTTATCCTGCCTGACTCTGCACTATCAAAAGAGGAAAACAAAGTTAAGTGGATTATTTTTTTTTATCTTATAAAATAAAGCTTTTTTAAAGATTAAATAAAATACTTCCTTTCTTGTGAAAAACATCTTTTTAAAGAGTTGACAGTCCTCTAGATTACAGATGGAGGGCTGGGTGCCTATCAAGACAGACAAACGAGAGTAAGTTCAGGAACAAGAAATTACTAAAGAAATGGAAGATGTACTAACTTAACCGGGGAATTTAAAGATTAGTAATAGTGAATCAAATGATATAGTTACGTATTTGGGTCATAAGTACCAAGCAAAGAGAAATTCCTTACATACTATAAGAAGGCAAATCTAATAGGAGTAATACTAAGAAAGTAAAATAAATGAAAATAAGTTAAAAAGGAGTAAAGCCAGGTAAATATTTGGAAAAAATTCCACTGGATTGCTCCCATGGTACTTCATTTTTTTCATTACTACTGGGCAGCCAATTTGGTTTTTAACTGCATGAGACCTAGGGAATAGATAACTTGATGAGATCTCTGAAAAGGGAGTCCCAGGAGTAGTTAAGAGTTGCATCTTTGGAGTTTCTTTTCAAATTCACCAAGCATCCTTTAATGGAACTACGCCACTGGTGAAACAACCACTCAATGGACAAAAAATATTTTTAAGACTAAATAAACTGAATATTATTGAAAGGGTCTGCACTTACAAGATATACTTGTATCTATCTCTCTATTTAATACTAGTAGGACACCACTGCTTGGGCATTAAAGCAAAGTAATATTCCAAGGAATAATAATAGTTCCTTGTTACAAATACCTTTCCTTAAATGCTGTGCTGCATAAAGAAATGTATTCAATTCTGTTATTTAATATTTTCAGAGTGACAATTCCAGCTTTAAGTATTTCATTCATTTACAGAACATAGGTATTAAACACGTACAGCATGTTATACTTCAAAGAAATTACGAACTTGAAAAAAGGTCCCTTGACATATGTACTTAGGCTTAAAAGTCCCACTTACAAAGCAACAATTATTTTAACATGTATCTCAATTATAATAACTTTTCAGCACCAAGTAAAATGAGAAATGTACTCTGTGTCTATGCTATACTAGATCTGTTTATAAGAGAAGAGGCAAAGCATTGGTTTTGGTGCTATGAAATCAAACATGTTCTTACTACTACCAATAATGCTCTCAACAGTGACGCATCCTTCTTAATGCAGTGAGGCCACAAATGAAAAATCTTAGACTTTGGCTTCCTGCTGATGTCACTGAACATGAATTCAAGATTCTCATGTGCCAAGTCAACAAAATGAAGTAACTGGGCTGGAGGCCTGGGAATTGTTTCATTAAGATTGCAACATTCCTTTAGCATGTGCGGTGTAGAACTTTTCCCAAGCTGTTGTCCAGGAAATTAAGAGTGGGCTTGTGGAGAACCTACTGTTAACATATATGCTGATTCCCAGTCAAATACTATCCTTTACATTTCTCCAGTAACGCAGAAACTGTTTACATGTGGTCAGGCGCAGAGCAGCAACTTATTTCACTGAAACGTGTATTGACAAATCAAAGATATGTCAAACTACTCTGAAGGCATGCTTTTCATAAAGTTCCTAGAATAAATTAAAAAAAAATCCACTAATAAGAAATTTTAGATAAATAAATCAATTAAATCCTGAGTTTTATCTTTAAACAATATTCCGACCAAAATGAACAGGTGCTGTCTCTTAGTAATGACAGAATAAATCAGAACTCTGATTTTTCTAAGTAATTCACAATCATTTCCTAAGGAATTCACACTGGAAACTAATAACCAGTTCAAAAACTGACATAAAAATACAGGCGTATGTGAAATACAAGCAAGGAGTGTTAGAGAATTGCAATTGTACCCTAGTACTGTAACCAGCTGCTTTTAGGAAGCACTACTTATGATTTTAAAAAAAGTATATCCATATACACAAGCCTTTCAGAAAATTAAAAACCAGAACAACAGACATCCAGTTGGCCTCTACCCCCTTGTGTATAAAAATGATTGTATATATATAAATATATATATATACAAACAAGTGATGCACCACGTAATTGCTTACCACCCACTGACCAACACCTGACTTGTCCTGGCTAGCTATCCTGAAAACAGAGAAGTCCTGAAACTGCAGTCCCAGAAGAGTGATAGCCCTGAAGAGAGATCTGAAGAGTGAGAGAGAGACTTCCCTCATCTGTATACTGGGCGTGACGTTGCATGACACAGAATATTCCATAAGCCAATTTGGACCTCAATCCGAAGTCTAAACTCAAATTGTAAACTAGGACTTGTGGGTCCTTTGTTCCTGCTGTGCTCCCTCCCAACTTGTTGTGCACCTGCACACTGGCAAAACACGGGAAGCTGAAAAGTCCTTGATGTCTCAGCAACAACTGTAAACATCAGTGTGTTATCAACATTCTTCTCATAACAAACCCATACTAAATGCAAAACACAGTGCTATTCTAGCTACCAAAACTAATTCTGTCCAGCCAAAACCAGGACAGTATGTTAAACCAGGCCTCAAATGTTGGATGGTACCTAAAAATAAAATTACATTAAAAAAAAAAAAGAAACTGGAGGAAAAAAAGAGTGAGAAGGAAAAAGGAAAGCAAACCAGTAGAGCAGTAGAAGACACTTGCACTGAACACAAATCTAGCTCTGGGATAAGCTGGAACAACTATAAAATTAACTTACCACAAAATTTCAAAACACAAGTATTTGTGCACTTATCAAAGGTACTGCCATGCAAGTCGCGTTCCACTTCCAAAGAAAGATAATTTAAAGTTTGACTAACACATGCCTTTTTCCAGTCATGTCAGGCCAAAAAGTCAATTTACTGTGAAGTGTCGTACTTGCAAACAATGTAATAGATGTTGCACATTGAACTAATGTTAATCAGTTTGCATTATTTAAGGACAGTAAAGCTTAAGGTAAAACCATCAACAGTAGCAGGAGCATGACAGCAAGTCTCACAGGCAGTTCAGTGTCAAAAGTTTTCACTTCTGTGTGCCACACTTAATGCTACTGATCCAAGTATCACTGAACATTTAACATCCAGCATTCTACTGACTTAAAGCAAGCTAATCTGAGAATGTGTCAAAAAGGCTTAGGAAGGCTCTTGCACACTACTAGGCAGACTGGTATTTTAAAGCTGCAGCACTGAACAGAAGCTTCCTATCTGTCAAACTTCAAATTCCCAACTCCAAAACAAGAAAATACAGCTACTGCAAAAAGGCTTTGAACACTTTGCTAGGCTCTAACCTCTGAAGTCAGAATCAACAAGACATCCTACCTTACCAAAGAATTAGTAAAAACATTGCTGGTCTCTATTAACTGAGTGTGTCAATAAGGCAAATCACAAATGTTTAGAATAGCAAAGGAACACAAGCAAAAAGAAAAATACAGTACCAAAGACAAATTTCTGCTTAACTGACTAAAAGATTGTCTTGAGTAAAATATACGTAATATGCTAGAGACAGTTCAAGGAGTAACTCTGAAAATTGACTGCTACACCTGCAAAACAAACTATCTTTGTATAGTAAAAGCAACACATAAAAAACCCCCAACGTATATGCATGTTATGAAGGAAACATTTATGTAAGCCTCACCTTGTCACTGTCATCATTACAAATGTGATCTTGATGGATTGAGTGGCATTGAAAGGATGTACCAATGCTACCTATAAAAGAAGGTGGGAGAAAAAAAAAAAGAAGAGAGAAAAATCATTAAAATTATAACCCAGTTCCTGTGAACGCTAAAATTAAAGACAAATTTAGCAAACGTTCTTTCTTCCCCACACAGAAGAGAGATTTAGTTGCCAAATAGCTACGTCTTAGAAGTCATGCATTTAATTCTGATAAAGGAATAAGCATCAGAGATACTTGGCACAGAGTGTCAACAATGTCTTCATATATACTTTTTTCTAAACATTTAATCAGAATAAAATCACAACTAGTTCATCAATCCAAAACAAGCATTGTAGTGAAGTACATACGCGCACACATACAAATAAGAGGAATAAAGCTACACGCTTCATGTTTAGGCAGCATACTCCCGTCCCATATCTTTTACTACAGAAAATTTTCAGCACCCTGGGTAGCCACAAACCAGCAGTCTCTTACAGTGATATATCATAGAATCATAGAATGGTTAGAGTTGGAAGGGACAAAGATCATCTAGTTCCAACCCCCCTGCCATGGGCAGGGAAACCCTCCACTACACCAGATTGCCCAAAGCCTCATCCAGCCTGGCCTTGAACACCTCCAGGGTTGGGGCATCCACAACTTCTCTGGGCAACCTGTTCAGTACCTCACCACCTTCAATGTAAAGAATTTCTTATACCTAACCTAAATCTGCCCTCTTTCAGTTTAAATCCATTGCCCCTTGTCCTATCACTACACACCCTTGTAAAAAGTCCCTCCTCAGCTTTCCGGTAGGCCCCCTTTAGGTACTGGAAGGCTGCAATAAGATCACCCCGGAGCCTTCTCTTCTCCAGGCTGAACAGCCCTAACTCTCTCAGCCTGTCTTCATAGCAGAGGTGCTCCAGCCCTCTGATCATCTTTGTGGCCCTCCTCTGGACTCGTTCCAGTAGCTCCATGTCCTTCTTGTGTTGGAGAGTCCAGAGCTGAATGCAGTATTCCAGGTGGGGTCTCACGAGAGCTGAGTAGAGGGGCAGAATCACTTCCCTTGACCTGCTGGCCACGCTCCTTTTGATATATTAAAAATATGAGTAAGTGGGAAAATCCAAGGTCAAAGCAGAAAAGTTTTAATGATGCTCATTTTGTTTCCAGTGGAATTTCTGCCTGCTCAAGGTCCTTCCACATTTTTTTTTTATGCCTAGAAAAAAAGGAACAGCATGCCTCTGCAAAGGCTTACCCCAGTCCTGAGACTTCTGTCCAAGGAGGGACACAATCTAAAGTTTGATGGTATCCATACAGATTCTCAAACAGACTTACAGAACTTTTACTCACACTGTAAGGTTTTATTTTATGTGCTGTTTCCTTGCTCAGAAAGTACAGGAGAAGGGTAACTGCTGTTGTTGACTTTATGCTTCCCTAAGGTGACTTCCTCCTGCAAATACTGAGCAAAACAATTTTTAAAAAAGGAGGAAAACCAAAAAAGTCTCATTTGTAAAGCTACACCATTTCAAGTTCTTCCTAGAGCTTAATTTTGAAATGTTAGTAGTCCTATCTTGTAACATTTAGAACAAATTCCACACAAAATGTTTGTCATAAAGCTTTGCAGTTCATGAGTTGTTTTGGACCTGGACAGAACTGATCAAAAGAATCTAATTGTTTGAGAAGGCAGCCACCCACAAGCAGAAGTTATGGCCAATTAGTGCCTAAATCCTTCTGTATTTTTGGGGGCAGCAGGAGAAAGGAAAGTTTGTCACTGGTTATTGTTGTCACTACCTCAGTTAAGAAACAAGGTATTTAGCATTAAAATTGCTTTTCCGCCTGTGAGTTCTAAAACAGAAAGTAAAGAATTGAGAGAGACGGAAAATCAGTTTCCTTCTCCTTCACTGCTTTGCATATGTTTGCGCGCACACAGGTACTCTTTAACCCAACTGGATGTTCTTGAAGAGGATGCTGCTGAACTCCAAGGAATATACTGTCATATTTCGACTGCAATTGCTACTGCTATCATTATGCCCCATGAATTCTATCGAAGTTGGTTATGGTAGATTTCTCTTCTCAGCTGTAGTACAAAGTATGGAAAACGCAGTACTATACTGCGCAGGCACCACCCCAGCAGTCAGCAAGAACAAGCTGAGCCATATGCAGCTCTTAGCATCTGGATATTGTTCATTCATGAGCTTGAGCCAACTCACATAATTTTAGGCTTGATTCACACCACTTGCAGACTATCTGGCTTTACCACAGCTACTGGGAAACGATTCATGTCACAGGTGCATGGAGATACTGCTCTGGGGTTTCCAACTTCCACAGAACAGTTAATAGTGTTCAGTTTTTCTGTCCGCAAGTTTGAAGTTGCACATGCTACCTGAACGCAATTCAATCAAACCAACTTCTAAATAAGTTTCCTCATTCACTTAAACATTCTTTTTCTGAAGCAAAAAGTCTCCATCAAATCAGATTTAATCCACAAGAAAATTCCAACATACCCTGCCCTTATTAAAAGGAAGAGCATTCGACTCCCTTTTTCTTGAAAGGTATTATTATCATTCCCAAAATGCGATACATTTATGATTTCCCTCTTTTCCATACCTGAGTTGCTTTTAAACCAAACAATTGTTAAATCAGTTTTTAATTCATAAGACTGCACACTGGTATCTTACAAAAGTTGTCCAGTAGCATATTTTGTCATGTACACTACATAGATCTCTTAAAAGGGATTTTGGGGCTCAAAAGATCCCATAGGCTAGGCAATGTATAGCTCTATATTTGGCTCACATACCGAGGAGGTAGTTTACTTGCTTTCGTTTTTATACCAACATAATAAGTCTCTAAGACTTGATGTGGGGGAGTGCTAGTGAAAGTGATAGGCATCTCAATGCCTATAGAGTTGTAATCCAATAGTCATAAACATGATTCATTAGACTTTAGACCTATAATTAGCAGCTTTATAGAAGACCATAATAATATGCATTGTAATATAATGGCAAATTGATTTGATGGCTACCATTGACTATTTTACTGCTCTACAAATCTCCTAATAATGTGTTTAGTAATTACTAAACTTCTTCATTGTTTTGCATCAATTACGTCTCAAGTCTCCAGTCACAGGGGCGAACTCAAATCGTGTCAGTAAGGCAGACATGGCGCAGCAGATGTCAAGGCCATGTATCTCCATGTGTCCCTTCCTTTGAATGTGCTTGTAGTTGTGCAGTGTTTTGGGGTACTAGTTCACAGTAACCTAGAACCGTGAGCTAATTAATATTATTTCAGATTTCCCTTAAACATCTGTCTTCTGCAGTAATGCTGTAAACATCTCAGAACATTCTGTTTTTAAATTTACAGAAAATGTGAAGAAAAGCATAAAAGAAATTCAATGCAATAATTTTTTTTGAGAAAGGCACACGAGAGAAAAAAAGATTATACCTACAAACACTCGCACATTTATTTAAGTTCCCCTTTTAAGGGAAACTCTTGGCTTTTAGTGGCCTGCCTCATTCTGCAGAAATTTTGAGCTGGCTGTAGAGTCAATTCAAGCAAAAGTATTGAAAAAAAGAGCTTCTAGATACTTTTGTAGACATTTCTATTACATGAATAATGGACAGTGGAAATCCATAACAAACAATGCAATATATGTCTATATGTAAAACATGTATAGATATGTATATATATACACACAATATTTGTATATAACTGTGTATGGACAGACATATATGTAAGTGTATATGTATATATGCACATACATGCAGAATAGAGGTTATTATTCTGTTCTTTATAACGATGTTCTGTTATTTCTAGAAAATATTCTATTATTTATAAATAGCCACTATTTAGAATTGTCTGTTCTTGCCATCAGAATATTCAAAATATTACGGGATTAAAATATACTAGGATATAAAAGAGTAGTACCCTTTATCATTCAGACATTAGAAGACTATTTCTGGAAGACGTTTGGTATAAAGTTTTGGTACATACAAGGAAGATGGGCACACAGCAGCAGAAAGGTCTTACTTTATCCTTTTGTGCAAGAAAAAAATACTAGCAAATTTATCTCAAATTTGTGAAAACTGAACCAGCTTACAGTAACTTCCCTATATTTACTTTTCTCATCATTAAGCCAAACATTCTGTACTTTTTTCACAGTGGGCATCACAATACTAAACTATTTTGAGCCTCCCCCTTAATGCCACTCAGAAATAATCGAGCTAATAATGCCATTTTACAAGTGAAGAGAAATAGGAAAACTAACACTGAAAAACCTGCAGATCTTTACAGCAGAACTAAATTATGCAGTGTATATGCACAGCCAACAGTGGAAAATGACAATGAACTTCCATTTTGCCACATGTTCTGAGAGGAGGTTTTGTTGCAGAAGAAAGGGGAGCTGCAGAAGGTTTGGCATCACTGTATTAAAAACTGCTCCACAGCAGACAGAAAGCTCCAGCAGCATATTCCTTCAGGGCCCCTAACATCATTACGCAGTGACAGTGAAGACAGGGTCTCACAGCTCACCTGTCACTATTATTGATTTTTACCCCTCTCCCTTTAGCAGGACTGGCTTTGAGAGCCGGTTATTCAATATTCTCAAGGGGAAACCTGACATTTAGCACTGACAATTCTGCTTACTGAAAAAAGTTGAAAATTCAGTATGAGGAAAACTAAATCCCTTCTTGTTTGGTCTGCAAAGGAGTCTTTGCTGTTACAGATGCACGTTTGCTAGCAAATGGACTAGCCATAACATACTGAGTTAGAGAAATTGAATAAAACTAAGGTGTGGGTTTTTTTCCTTATTGTGTTTGTGGTTTTTTTTCTAATCAGTAGCTTCAAAAGATTTTAAAACATGTTTATAACAAAGTAAAATCTTTTGTTTCAGGAATTCACTTGCACCTACTATATACTAGTGCTGTAGATTTATCTACACGTACTCCCAACTATATTCTGCATGCGTGTGTATCCATATACACTTACATGCATGTACATACACACAGGTGTATAAAAAGTATGTGTACATACACACACACGTATATACATTTTACATATGCATATACACATATATTGTACTTTTTATTATAGATTTCTACAATCCATCATTCAGTTACAACATCACAAACAGTTACTAGGAAGGTAATTATGGACTTATTAAGGATCAGACAATCAACGGATAAAGTCTGGTTTTAGATAAGGATCCACAGTTACATAAGAATCCTGAGAAACATAGTCAATGTGATTCCTGAGCAAAACTGTCTCCAAAGCTTTGTTACTTATTACTTAGTAGTAAGTCTACAGAGATAAACTTGTTCTTTAACAGAACGGAGTCTCTGGGCAAAATACAGCCCATGTTAAAATATGAAAGTTAAGAACAGGGAACAGCAAAAGGACAAGGTAGCAACACGTTACCACTAGACTGAAATTATTTAACTAGGTAAGCATAAATACTTAGCAACACAAATAGGCAGGCTTTGCAAAAGAAGGCTCAGGAACACTGGAAAATAGGTAGGCTTGCAGATTAAAATAGTACATATATAGTTTATATAGAATATCAGCTCATACTCCCAAGCTTTAATAACAGAAATACAAGCTTCAATTGCCTTGTTTCCTCTGTCTCTACAAATCTCTGAAGAACTTGCAAGTTGACGGAGATTCTATAAGCAAAATATCCACAAGATGGAAACTGATCTTTATTCAGAGTTGTTAGGTTTAAAAACCAAAAAACCCCCACATTATTTACTATTGTTCAAGAAACAAATATCAGAGTAACACTTGGGAGGAAGAAGAGAGTGTACTGTAACAGTCAGAGCTTCTCCACATATTGCAGAGGCTAAGAAGACAACACACATCTCAATTCACTCCCCCACCATGTCCTTCTAAGACTGCAAGTAACCACACTCAACATCTACGGTACCATCAAACCTACACATTATCTGTTATGCCTTTTGTTTAAATTTTAGCTGGAGATCACAATGCAGCAAAACTCTGGCTTCTGAGAATTCACCTGCACTTCTGTGCTACTCTGCATTTCTAAGAAGCCAGAGTTACCTTAAAGCCACCAAGAAAGTGTAAGAGATAATGCATGGAGAAGAGAAAGAAGCAATGAACTGAATCCTGGAGTAGAAAAATCAACAGCAGTCAGCCTGAGGGACTTTTCTGTTTGTAACACAACCAACAAGACACATAAAAACATGAAACTGATTCAGTTCTTATCATAGTTCTTAGGCAAACATGAAAATGATTTAGCTCTTTTTTTTTTTTTGGGGGGGGGGGGGTTGGGGGGGGGAGGGCAAGGAATCACTTAACCTCAAACTGGTAATTTTGGACAAAACACTACTTCCACTCTACAAATTTATCTGCATATAGTCCAAGACACAGTCAAGATTGTCATCAAATGATTTAAGGAATGCTGGTTAGGTTCCTTGGTGAAACTTCTATCCATGCAGATGTAAAGATTGACTAAGATATGTTAAAGACATGAATTAACAAGTTGCTAGTGAGTTAGCCGGCCCCTTCAGACAGAACTGACAATTTTCTGGGGAAAAAAAAAGGCAAGCTGATTTTTGGACAATTATTCTTTTTTAAAAAAAAAACAACAAACAAAAACAAAGAGCTTCATAAAATTAGCTTCTTTCTGACTTATCACTTCAGAAAAAGAGTTATTTTGCCGTAAGATTCATTGACTCTGGCTGTACTGGCTTAAACTGCAGCAGAGCACACCCATACTGCGTATTTCTATAGGAAAGGAGGGCAAAGAAGAAATTGCTATGCAGTTAAAGTTTCGATGTGGGAAGGGAAAGAAGGACCAGTTTTTAACTGTTCAAAACATGCAAAGTTTGCTTCTCATTTGATTTAGATTTAGGCGAAACACAAATGTTTTCCCTAGGAACACTCCATATGCAGGAGTTCAGGAGTGCACTCTGAGTGCAGGGAGTGAGAGCAAATCGAAGCTCCTGTGATCCAAGAGGAATGGGTCAAGGATCTGCTCCTTCGGCTGGATGCCCACAAGTCTATGGGGCCTGATGATATCCACCCGAGAGTCCTGAGAGAGCTGGCGGATGTCATTGCCAAACCCCTGTCCATTATCTTTAGGCAGTCTTGGCTCACTGGGGAAGTTCCGCTGGACTGGAGGCTGGCGGATGTTACCCCCATTTACAAAAAAGGGCGGAAGGAGGATCCGGGGAACTACAGGCCTGTCAGTCTGACCTCGGTGACGGGCAAAGTCATGGAACAGGTTATCTTGAGTGCTATTAATGAGCACATACAGGTTATCCGGGTGATCAGGCCCCGTCAACATGGGTTTATGAAAGGCAGGTCTTGCCAATCAAACCTGATCACCTTCTATGACAGGGTGACCCGCCTGGTTGACGAGGGAAGGGCTGTGGATGTAGTTTTCCTTGACCTCAGTAAAGCCTTTGATACAGTTTCTCATAGTGTTCTGGTTGAGAAACTGATAACTGCTGGCCTGGATAGGCACACCCTCCTTTGGGTTAAAAACTGGCTGGATGGCCGGGCCCAAAGAGTGGTGGTAAATGGGGCTAAATCCGGCTGGAGGCCGGTCACCAGTGGGGTTCCCCAGGGCTCAGTGCTGAGTCCAGTTCTGTTTAACATCTTTATCAATGACCTGGATGAGGGGATTGAATGTACCCTCAGTAAATGTGCGGACGACACCAAGCTGGGAGCCTGTGTCGATCTGCTCGAGGGTAGGGAGGCCCTTCAGAGGGATTTGAACAGACTGGATCGTTGGGCTGAGGCCAATGGCATGAGCTTTAATAAGGCCAAGTGCAGAGTCCTTCACTTGGGGTATAAAAACCCCAAGCATCGCTATAGACTCGGGGAAGAGTGGCTGGAGAGCTGCCTGGCAGAGAAGGACCTGGGGGTCTTGGTTGACTACTGGCTTGATATGAGCCAGCAGTGTGCCCAGGTGGCCAAAAAGGCCAATGGGATACTGGCGTGTATCAAGAATAGTGTGACCAGCAGGAGCAGGGAAGTGATCCTGCCCCTGTACTCGGCACTGGTGAGGCCACACCTGGAATACTGTGTCCAGTTTTGGGCCCCTCGCTTTAACAGGGATATTGAGCTCCTGGAGCGAGTCCAGAGAAGGGCGACTAAACTGGTCAAGGGGCTGGAAAATAAAACTTATGAGGAGCGGCTGAGGGAGTTGGGGCTGTTTAGCCTGGAGAAGAGGAGACTGAGGGGAGACCTGATTACGGCCTATAAATACTTGAGAAAAGATGGTGGGGAGGTGGGGGAAGGGCTCTTTACATTAGTGATGGGTGATAGAACAAGAGGAAATGGGTATAAGCTTAGTCAGGGGAGATTCAGGTTGGATGTTAGGAAGCATTTCTTCTCGGAAAGGGTTGTCAGCCACTGGAATAGGCTGCCCAGGGAGGTGGTTGAGTCCCCATCCCTGGATGTGTTTAAGAATAGGGTGGATGATCTACTTGAGGATATGGTTTAATGGGGGATTAGGGATGGTTGGACTCGATGATCTCTTAAGGTCTTTTCCAACCTAGAAATCTATGAATCTATGAATATGCTTGAAATTTGGAATCGATTCACACTCAAAGGCAAGCTAAAAACCCCAAAGAGAACACAGTGTTAAGGATAAGGCTTGATCGCTTTCTACCCGTTGCCCCAGAGGCAGAAATAAAGTAAAATATGACCTCTTGGATTAGTCTAAGATAAAAAAGCTAGACAACAAATAATGAAAATAGTTCAGTTCTGCCAAATTACAACAAATACATATAAATTTGGTTTGGACATCTATGCATTTGGACAATGAAAGAAATTTCCAGAGGTGCTACAGAGCCTACGTCTAACCTCAACATCACCTAAAACTTTTTCTCTACCACATTAAAGTCATAAATGTGGACCTCACATTACAGGCTATATGACAGGCTTTACAGATAGGCTTCTCAAGTGATCACATACACAATCACAATTACAAGTTTGTTTTGTTCTAAGTATAATGGATACCAGCAGCAGCAACACAGCTGCAATAGTACAGCTTTCAGTTAGTAAATACAACGTAGGACTCCTGGGCTTGTTGCCACAGCTTCAATTCTAACAATATCTGCATTACCAAGAAAAAAGCTAGCTTGGGTTTCATCTTCATGTTTTAATCACACTCAACTGTTCTATCAACAGAGCCACAGACAACCAAATGCAGTTAGCAGGGGATTTTTTTTTTTTTTTTTTTTTTTTTTAAAAAGTCCTTCATGGTCTTCACACCGTATTTGTTCCATTTCTGGTCAAATACTTACCAATACCCTACAGTACAATAGCAATATATAAGACAAGATCCCGTAACTGTCAAAAGCAAAGATTTTACAGACATCATGGCTGCTTTGCACAGATTTGCTGGCTGATCTCACCTACAGCCTCACCAAAAGCAGCCTTGGAAAATGGTTTCTTTCAAAGACAGCCCTGACAATGCAGTCCCTTGAATGGGGCCAGCAGAGGTAACAGATCCAGGGGCATTGACACAGCAGATTACCAGCTAAAGGCTCTGTACCACAACAACACAATGTATAATATTGAGTTATGCTGCCAGGAAATCCTGTAGGATTTGCCCCTTTTTTTTTTTTTTAATTTATTTATTAAAACAGGCAGTTTTTAATAATTGAGTTACCATGTTTTTAAAGCATTTTCTTTCTGAGAAAAATCTAAAGAAAGGTTAATCACCTTTCACCCACCTGCAAGGAAGATCAACTGAGTCAGAATCTCAAAGACGACCTCTGCAGTTTTCTAGTCTGCATTACCAGTTTTTGACTGTGGCTTAACACAGAAACTATGCTAGAGGACTGAAAGGAACTATAAGCCAATTTACAGTGCCTCAACTGCAGAGAGTAGATAGAAACTGTCGTTTCATATCCCTTAATTTACAGTGAATTTCAGACCAATTCAAGACCAACTGCACCTTAGGGCTAGCAGATCCTAGGACTATTATAAGCAAGGCTTTAAGTCTGACTGAAGCATTATCTCTGCTACAAAGCTGACTAAGAGTGGGGAAAAATGCCAGTAAGACTGTGTAAGCAACTGAATGTGGCACGAGGGCTACTGCTCACAGCGCTTTCCAAACACATTTCCTTGCTGCATTGTTCAGGAGATGCAGTTAAAAGGTTTAATGCCCATCATCTTCTCAAGCAGCATCCCAGCCTGAACTCTCTCCCGAATTCAAAGTGGACTCCCTGCTGTGCAAGTAACAGGGCACTTAGTAACAGTCAGCTTGTTAACTCAGACTCACAGCTTCTAATACCTAGGTGATGAAACGGTAGCCTCAATTTATGTTGAAACATCTGCAAGAGACAATAGGCATCCCTGAAACATCGGATCAGCCACGCCTTCAGCACTACCAGTATCAGGACAGGTCGTACAGAGTAATGCCCTTCAAGTGACACACACATAACACGCGCTTGCACGTGTAGGTACATGTATCTACATGTACTACACAGTCTCAAAGACTTAAGGAGAAACTTGAGTTTCTCTTTTACCTCTCCTAATGCAGTGTTGTGGTTCTATAATAAAAGGACTGAGCGTTGAGACAAGAACAGAGGGAGCACCCACCCACCATGGTCCTGGGCAAAACAGGCTCAGTTTTCTTGAAACAAAACAATTTATTAACAGTTGCTTAAAAAGGACAAAGGGAAACAAAACTGGTTACTTGAGAGGATAGAGAGAACACAAGGCCAGATTTTAAAAACATCACCTCCCCACCCCCCTTTCCTTTTGTTCCCAGCTCTACCTTCCCCCCAGCGGTGCAGGGGGACGGGGAATGGGGGAGTGCTGGTCAGTTCATCCATATTGTTACTGCTGCTCCTCTTAAAAGAGAAGGAGTCCTTACACCATTGTCCCTTGCTCCAGTGGATCCCCTACTCACAAGGAAAACTCCACAAACTTCTCCAGTGTGAGTCCTACCTGCAGGATGCAATCCTTCCCCATCGGATCACTCCAATGAGGACTTTACCACAGTCTCGAATTCTTAGGGAGTTGTGGCCCCTGGCTTCGGTGTGGGTCGTCCCACGGACTCTAGATGCCTCACGACCTCGTCGTGCATCCCACACTCCATTATTAGCAGTTACTTGTTGTGTGCCCCATGCTCTACGACCTCTCTTAAGGCTCAGGCATCTCTTCCCCAACGTGGGTTTCTCCATGGGCTGCGAGTGTGTCTTTGCTTCGCCGAGCCCATCTTGGTTGCAGGGGGGCTGCCTGCCGTCTCGCCACCGGTTGCAAGGGAAACAGCTCCAGCACACCTCGTCCCGCTCCATCTTCACTGACCTGCTGTTGGTTTGGCCGTTTCTCTCAGATCTCAGTCCTCTCCAGGTGAACTCAGCCCAGCAGGCACCCCGGGAGCAGGGCGGTCCCTGAGTTCCCCAAGCGGCTCCGCCGCCGCCACCTTCAGCACGTGGCACTGGACCGGCGCGGGCAGCCGCCCGGCCAGGGAGCAAGGGCAGTGCCCTCCTCCTTTCTCCTGCTCCTGGGCAAAGCACTTTTTCCTGATTCTTTGTCCCAACTTAAACAGGGCAATTCGCAGAGGCTCCGATGATTGACTCAACTCCGAGGGAGATGGGAGTCCAATCTGGTGGCACAGGGAGCAAATCCCCTCTCCTAACACTAGAACTCTCTCCCCCACATTGAACTATCACATGCAGTTAAATTCTTTTTCTCTCCCTTTTGCAAATCAAAGTGAGACACCCTGCTTAACATTGTGTCTTTAACTCAGGGAAAAACATCAGTTCTTTTGTAGTAAGCAAGAAATAAAGAGTGGTGCGCTCTCAGCTACCACAGGATTGTTTTCCTTTTAAACTGTGATAGTTTGATGTGTGGGGGGGTGTTCTGGTGGCAGGGGAGGGGATTTGCTCCCTGTGCCACCAGATCTGAGTCCCATCCCCCCCGGGGGAGGTTGAGCCAAATTGGCCCTCTGCGAATTGCCCTATTTAAGTTGGGACAAAGGGGCGGGAAAGGGGCTTTTTGCTCAGGAGCGAGGAGAGAGCAGGAGGGCGCTGCCCTCGCTCCCGGCTCCCGGCCGAGCGGCCGCTCGGGCCCGGGCCGGCGCCATGTGCTCAAGATGGCGCCGGGGGAGCCGCATGGGGGACTTGGTAAGCGCCCCACTACCGGGGTGCCCACCGGGCCGAGCTCCCCTAGAGAGGATTAATATCTAAGAGAAGACAACCACAACGACCGGGTCAGCCAAGATGGAGCAGGAGGAGGTGTACTGGAGCTGAGGCTTCCCTTGCAAATCGGTGTGAGATGGCAGGCGGCCCCCCTGCAGCCAGGGTGTACTCGGCGGAGCAGCGACCCACTCGTGGCCCGTGGAGAAACCCACGTCAGGAAGGAGATGCCTGAGCCCAGGAGAGGTCGTGGAGCAGGGGATGCGCGACCAGGTACTGTTGATAATGGGGCATGGAATGCACGACGAGGTCGTGGAGGCATCTGGAGACCGTGGGACGACCCACGCCGACGCGAGTGGCAGCAGCTCCCTAAGAGGCCGAGACTGGTAAAGCCCGAACTGGTGCGATCCATGGGGAAGGATTGCAATCCTGCGGGCAGGACTTACTTTGGAAAAGTTTGGGGACTTTTTCTTTGTGAGTAGGGGATCCACCGAAGCAAGGGAAAAATGGTGTAAAGACTCCTCCTCCTTT
Source organism: Tauraco erythrolophus (assembly GCF_009769465.1). NCBI lineage: Eukaryota > Metazoa > Chordata > Aves > Musophagiformes > Musophagidae > Tauraco > Tauraco erythrolophus. The sequence continues at coordinate 65,747,900 of NC_141496.1, forward strand.
AAGAAAGGAGCGGCAGTGAACAACATGGATGAACTGACCTGTACTCCCCCATTCCCTGTCTCCCTGCGCCGCTGGGGGGAAGGCAGAGCCAGGAACGAAAGGAAAATAGGGGGTGGGGAGGTGTTGTTTTAAGATCGGGCCTTGTTTTCTCTTTCTCCTCTCAAGTAACCGGTTTCGTTCCCTTTTGTCTTTTGTTTAGTAACTGTTAATAAATTGTTTTGTTTTATTAAGAAAGCCTGAGTCATGTTTTGCCCGAGACCATGTTTGGTGGGTGCTCCCTTTTCGGTTCTTGTCTCGACCCTCAGTCTAAAAACCACGACATAAACCCACACGTTAAACTGAACAGCAAAAAATTATCTTCAGAATCTCATGGTTTCTGCCTAATTTGTGGTTTGTAATAAAGAGGGTATCAAAAAGAGTATCAACATCAGGCTTGAATGGCTTGCTTCATGCCTACCAATATTAAACAGTTCAAACTCGCAGAATGCTAGTCCAAGGGAAAAAGAGTTTTCAGTCCTGTCATTTCAGAGCTACTAAAGTATCTCATTGCTTAAATGAATGACACTGATTAGTACACTCATTGCCTTCCCTCCCCAGAACCAGTCTGATTAGCAAAATATTTGTATATGCCACCAGTACTATTAAACTTGCTTTATCTAGAGTGATGCTGTTGAGCCTCAGTAACCTGCACAAATCAGAAAAGTTCTGGGGTAAGCGTTAGATTTGCAGACTAGAGTTTGCAAATGCATAGAAACAAAGTCTGAATTGGAGCGAGTTTAGACTCTTAATCAACAGCTCCCTTTAAAAAGCCTGTGAGTTGAGTGGAGTATGTATATTCTGGTAAGTTACAGCCATGGATGGCCAATTTACTTCAAAAGATGAAGGAAGAGAAGAAATTAAACTATCTGTGATCTAGAAGCCTCAAGATCCAAAAGAAGTAATGCAAATCAGTCCTGCAGATGTCTGTCATCTGCTAGTCAACAATATACCTCTCTTTGCTACACGCTATGTAGATTTTAGATGTTCCTTCTAATTCAAGAGCCTTTCCAACTGCACTGAAGAAGTTATTTAATGGGTAAATAGAATATTTTGCTATTACAGTGAAAAAGTTAGAAGTGAGTTCAAGAAATATTACAGCTACTTAGGCTGGTCAAGTAAGACATGGCTGCAAATTAACTACTAGAGAACTTATCAGTGGGTTTTTTTTTCCCCTATGCATGGAAGTCTGACCATGAAGAAGAAATATGTTGGGGGTGGTTTGCAGCTACGCTAACTGCATATAACGTGTATTAGGATTGTCATTTTTCCTTTTTTTCCTCCACTCTTTCTTCTTTTTATAAACTTCAACAAATTGAAATTCCACAGCTTTCCCAGAAGTTTGCATTCACTTTAACTTCTGTTGTAGAAAGGATTTATTACACATTGGGAAGAGCTGGTATTTTTCATTTGAGTTGTATGGCACACTATCGGTAACTTTTGACCAACTCCTGAGGATAGAGTACACCTATATAAGAGGCTGTGATAAAATGCTGAATGACATCCTAGCCAGGAAGCAGCCTAAAGTCACTAGAAAAGAAAAAAAAAAAAAAAAAGTCTCCTGAACTTCTCTCCTTCCCTTCCTCCTGCTTCCTCTACTTGCTAGGAAATCCATGCTCTTGTTCAACTGTAGACATCATAGTTCTAACGGTGGTTTCAGGCTTCTGATCTTCCTCTTCCACCTCCTGGCCCCACTCAGCTTCACTGATAAACCTGTCAGCCTTTACCCCACCACAACACCCAGCTGACAGATATCCTCAATTCCACATTCCCAGTGAAAATTTATTCTTGTAAGCATTAGAAAGCCTGGTAAGAGTCTGCAAGAAAAGCTCCCTCAGCTTTGCCTTTTCCTGCAGCTACCAGAGAAACACACTGCATGCTTAATAATCAGCAAGAATTGGGATGAAAATAACACAACTGTAAGCTCACAATGAGATCTGGGCCCGTGTTTATTTCATAAAAGTTAAATGTACCTTCCAGTCACACTTCTGACTGAATGACACCTCTCAGAAATTTTAGGAGAGGAATTTTAAAACCTTCGAGTCTGATATATTTTAAGAATGCCAAAGCTTAAAAAAGGAAAAAAGAAAGTTACTGTAATATAGCAAAAGGCCTGAATACTGAGGCAGGTCTCTCAGCTTCCTGAAGAGAGCTTATCTATAAATCAGTACTGAAGAAAGACCTTTTTGCCTGAGTTTTCTATGGTGTCTCTAAAAGTCTGCACAAATACTTTTACTTCAAACAAAGAACATCTGATTTAAACGTAATAACTTAAATTTACAAATACAAATTGGACTGCTTACTCCAGGAACTGTCCACAAAACAGCCCTCACAGTAGTGGTCTGAATATAACCCCATCTATGTACTCCTTTCCGCTGCTTGCAAACGAGCTGATAATAATGGCCACCTCCTCCATAAAGGAAACCACTGTGGCCTAGCTGTTGGCTTCCTCCTTCTGTGTTAACTTTAGCAGCTCCATCTTTTCTAGTGAAGCATGGGAACAACTACACTTCAGATGGACTGGTAATCCTCAGGCTCAGTCACACCGTTTCATATCCTTTGTAGCAGTCTTGCACAGGGAGAGGCCACTGCTTTGGTAGCCATGCAACTTCACTCTGCAAGGTCCAAATTCTGAAAAAATTTGCATATTTTTAAGTTAAGCACCTATCCATGTGGAAGTCTGAGTCACTTCCACACCAAAGTGTCCAACGCATCCAACCCATCAGCAACATGCTTCTCGATGTACCCTAGATTTGCAGCTAAAGTCAGATATCCAGTTGTACATCAGAAGTTTTTCCTCAACTACCAATGTAGTATTACTGATAAGCAAAGGCGTTCAATAAGCTTATAAAGTTTTATTGCCAAATTATTAAAATAATTGCCATATAAGATGTATATGCATAAATTGTACTAACCAGCATGCCCAGGGCAAATCATCAAATTCAGTCATGTTTCAAATAAAATGAACACCACACTCCACATTTCATAGATTCATAGATCCATAGATTTCTAGGTTGGAAAAGACCTTAGAGATCATCCAGTCCAACCGTCCCTAATCCCCCATTAAACCATATCCTCAAGTAGATCATGCACCCTATTCTTAAACACATCCAGGGATGGGGACTCAACCACCTCCCTGGGCAGCCTATTCCAGTGGCTGACAACCCTTTCCGAGAAGAAATACTTCCTAACATCCAACATGAATCTCCCCTGACTACGCTTATACCCATTTCCTCTTGTTCTATCACCCAACACTAATGTAAAGAGCCCTTCCCCTAGCTCCCCACCATCTTTTCTCAAGTATTTGTAGGCTGTAATCAGGTCTCCCCTCAGCCTCCTCTTCTCCAGGCTAAACAGCCCCAACTCCCTCAACTGCTCCTCATAAGTTTTATTTTCCAGCCCCTTGACCAGTTTAGTCGCCCTTCTCTGGACTCGCTCCAGGAGCTCAATATCTCTCTTAAAGCGAGGGGCCCAAAACTGGACACAATATTCCAGGTGCGGCCTCACCAGTGCCGAGTACAGTGGCAGGATCACTTCCCTATTCCTGCTGGTCACACTATTCTTGATACACGCCAGCATCCCATTGGCCTTTTTGGCCACCTGGGCACACTGCTGGCTCATATCAAGCCGGTAGTCAACCAACACCCCCAGGTCCTTCTCTGCCAGGCAGCTCTCCAGCCAATCTTCCCCAAGCCTGTAGCGATGCTTGGGGTTTTTGTACCCCAAGTGAAGGACTCTGCACTTGGCCTTATTAAAGCTCATGCCATTGGCCTCAGCCCAACGATCCAGTCTGTTCAAATCCCTCTGAAGGGCCTCCCTACCCTCGAGCAGATCGACACAGCCTCCCAGCTTGGTGTCGTCCGCAAATTTACTGAGGGTACATTCAATCCCCTCATCCAGGTCATTGATAAAGATGTTAAACAGAACTGGACCCAGCACTGAGCCCTGGGGAACCCCACTGGTGACCGGCCTCCAGCCGGATTTAGCCCCATTTACCACCACTCTTTGGGCCCGGCCATCCAGCCAGTTTTTAACCCAAAGGAGGGTGTGCCTATCCAGGCCAGCAGTTATCAGTTTCTCAACCAGAACACTATGAGAAACTGTATCAAAGGCTTTACTGAGGTCAAGGAAAACTACATCCACAGCCCTTCCCTCGTCAACCAGGCGGGTCACCCTGTCATAGAAGGTGATCAGGTTTGATTGGCAAGACCTGCCTTTCATAAACCCATGTTGACGGGGCCTGATCACCCGGATAACCTGTATGTGCTCATTAATAGCACTCAAGATAACCTGTTCCATGACTTTGCCCGTCACCGAGGTCAGACTGACAGGACTGTAGTTCCTCGGATCCTCCTTCCGCCCTTTTTTGTAAATGGGGGTAACATCCGCCAGCCTCCAGTCCAGCGGAACTTCCCCAGTGAGCCAAGACTGCCCAAAGATAATGGACAGGGGTTTGGCAATGACATCCGCCAGCTCTCTCAGGACTCTCGGGTGGATATCATCAGGCCCCATAGACTTGTGGGCATCCAGCCGAAGGAGCAGATCCTTGACCCGTTCCTCTTGGATCACAGGAGCTTCAATTTGCTCTCCCTCCCCGCTCTCAGACACCGAAGGCCAGCTCACCTGGGAACTACTGACCTTATTATTAAAGACTGAGGCAAAGAAGGCATTAAGGACCTCAGCCTTGTCCTCATCCCTAGTGACTAACGTACCCCCTGAGTCCAGTAGGGGCTGGAGGTGATCTTTAGCCCTCCTTTTGTTATTAATATATTTATAGAAAGACTTTTTGTTGTCCCTTACGGAGCAGGCTAGTCTAAGTTCTAGTTGGCCTTTTGCCCCTCTGATTATCTCCCTACATGCCCTAACTTCCTCCCTGTATTGATTCCTGGATGCCTGCCCATTCTTCCAAGACTTATAGACATCCCTTTTTCTTTTGAGATGTTCCCAAATCTCCTTTGTCATCCAAGCTGGTTTTCTACCCCGGCGGCTCGATTTCCAGCACACAGGGACAGCTCACTCCTGTGCCTCCAGAATTTCCTTTTTGAGTAGTAACCATCCCTCCTGCGCCCCCTTACCCTTGAGAGCTGTCTCCCATTGGACTTTATTAACCAGACTTCTAAACGGCCCAAAGTCAGCTCTCCCACAGTCCAGCTTGGCCGTTTTAGTGTTCCCCCTCCTAACTTCCCCTAGAATTGAGAATTCTATTTTCTCGTGGTCACTATGCCCCAGGCGTCCTCCAACCTTCACATCTCCCACAAGACCTTCTCTGTTCACAAACAGCAGGTCTAGGGGAGCACCTTCTCTAGTCGGTTCACTGACCAGTTGTGATAGGAAGTTGTCCTCCACACTCTGCAGAAACCGCCTAGACTGTTTCCTGACTGCCATGTTATACTTCCAACAAACATCAGGTAGGTTAAAGTCACCCATAAGGACAAGGGCTAGTGAGCGCAAGACTTCCCCCAGTTCTTTAAAGAATAGTTCATCAGTCTCACTGTCCTGATAGGGTGGCCTGTAGCAGATACCCACTACAATATCCGCCTTCATAGGCTCCCCTTTGATTTTCACCCACAGACATTCAACCAAGTCATCCCCAACATTTAACTCTAAACAGTAATTATAATAATTTAACAGTAAACTAATAATTTAAAGAATTATTGAAATCAAAGAAATTACAGAATTCATATTTACTTTTAAAACTTGTCTGTATGCAATGCAAAATCCCTACAGAAATGAAATAATTGTACATGAGGAACAGACTTTTGGAACATTCTTCAACATTCAACTTTGTTACTTAAAAAAAACCCAAAACACATCAAGTCCTTACTGTTAGCTTTTTTCATCTCAAACATTACTCAAATTCCATTTTGGATTTCATGCCAATGCAAAACTACTACTTTGAAGTTTGTATTTTCATATCTTTACAGTGAACACATAATTTCCATAAGGTTATTGACAGCTGTGTGCTTTGCTCTGGGGATCAGTTTTTCCTGCTTATTCAAGGAGCAGTTTAGCAAGAAGTCATCCAGGGAAAAATTTTACAGGAGCAATAAACCTTCAGGAAATTAAGTTAATGTGGAAATACTATTACACTCATAAACACAGTACCACTATTTTACAGGTACTCTTAGTACTCAAAATGTCAAGAGCTGAAGTGTAACTGATGAGACTGTACAGCAAAGAGTCAACAAAACCTGTTAGAAAGATGTTAACTGTGGTTCATAACAGCAACACACAATCTGAGAAAAACCAACTATGTATAGCAGTAAGATAAAAGCACTATTTCTGTCAAATAAACTATTTAATCGTAGGGCCAAAAGTAGGAAGTCACTTTCTATTCTAAGGACAAGATCTACGACCTAAGACTAAGAAATGATCTTCCTAAAGTGATACCACACAGGAAGCTCTAATCTATTATTATAAGGCTATTCTAAAAAAATGCTGCCACAATTATGCAACTATTAAAAGGTGTATACTTGCTTTTATACTTATATATAAATATAAATATTATACTTCTATTATACTTATATATAAAAGTATAATGCCCCAGCAGGGGCATTGTAGATTTCAATCAAGGCCTATATTAAACTAGAAATTTAAAAGCCATTTCTTCAATTTGTACGCAATATGACATTGTTTATAACATCATTCCCACTTCCTTTGCTACTCCAGAGTAAAATTTCCATCTTATTTAATATACACTGTTTGTAAACGGAAGCTGTTCAAACACAGATTTCATTACAGGACAGAGTTAGACCATTCCCTCCCTGTTATCTTTGTATCCTCCTGTCTCCGATGAACTGAGTTCATAAAAATCACATTGTTTCTGGCCATCTCATGCAAGTGTCAAACATGGAAGATTGCCAGTAAATCGTCACTAGGAGACCACTTAAGAATTTTGCAACAGCAAGCCCTGCATTAGATGACTACTCAAGCAGTCATCTGGGAAATTCGCTGTGGTTTACATTCAACAGGCACAAGCTTATTTCAAAGAATCATAAAATGATCTGGTTTGAAGGGACCTTTAAAGATCATGTAGTTCACCCTCCCTACCATAGGCAGGGACACCTTTCATTAGATCAAGTTGCTCAAAGAATCATCCAGCCTGACCTTGAACACTTCCAATGATGAGACATCTGCAACTTTCCCACAACATCCACAACAGGTCAACCTGTTCCAGTGTTTCTCCATCCTCATCAGAAAAACTTTCTTCCTTATATTCTCCAAATATTCCTACATGTACCTTCTTCCAGTTTAAAACCATTGCCCCTTGTCCTGTCAGTACAGGCTTTGATACAAACTCTGTCTTATAAGCCCCCTTTAAGTACTGAAAAGCTGCAATAAGGTCTTCCCAGAGCCATCTATTCTCCAACATTCTGATTCTTTCTTCAGCATTTTTGTGGCCATCCTCTGGACCCACTCCAACAGGTCCACGTCTGTCTTACAGTGGGGATCCCAGAGCTGGAAGCAGTCCTACAGGTGGGTCTCATGAAAGTGGAGCAGAGGAGGAGAGTCACCTCCCTTCACCTGCTGGCCATGCTTCTTTTTAGGCGGTTCAAGATATGGTTGGTTTTCTAGGTTGTAAATACATACTGCTGGCTCATCTGATTTTTCATCCACCAGTATCCCCCACGTCCTTTTCTGCAGGGCTGCCTTCAACCTATTCATCCTCCAGTCTGTATTGATACTGGAGATTGCCCCACCCATGTGCAGGACCTTGCACTTGGCCCTTTAACCTCATGAGGTTCACATGGGCCCACCTCTCAAGCCTGTAAAGGTCCTTGTGGATGGCATCCCTTCCCTCTAGCCTTTAAACTGCCCCACTCAGCTTGGTGTCATTCGCAAACTTGCTCAGGTTCCACTCAATCCTACTATGTCATTGATAAGGATATTAAATAGTATCGATACCAGTACGGATCCTTGAGGATGCCACTTGTTACTCGTTTCCACGTGAGTGTTGAGCCACATGGCCACTGAGCCAGTTCCTCACCCATGTAACAGGCCATCCATCAGACCTGTATCTCTCCAACTTAGAGGCAAGAATGTTGTATGTGTCTATGCTAAAGGCTTTACAGAACTTCAGGTAGATGACAACTGTAGCTCTTCCCTTGTCCACTGATGCTGTCATTCCATCATAAAAGGCCGCCAGATTTGTCAGACATGATCTGTCCTTGGTGAAACCATGTTGGCTATCTCTAATCTATCTTCCATATGATTTGAAATAGCTTCCAGGAGGATCTGTTCCATGATCTTACTGGGCATGTAGGCAAGGCTGACTGGTCAGTAATTCCCAGGGTCCTCCTTTTTACCCTTTTTAAAAAGGGTATTTGCAAAAGCAAGCCAAGAAATAAAAGCACCTGTGGTATTACTGATAAAAGATACATGAATTTGAACCATCTCAACTGCTCCCTGGACATACAGAAATACCACCTAACACATCTGCCAACCTTCGTGTGGGGAAGGGAACAATTTTCAAAAAACCTGCTTATTCCTACAACCAGTTAGGATTTCTTAAGGGGTGATCTACCTACACATTCTGCAAATATTTTCCATGCTGCTGCAGACAAGGTCTACAGATTCAGAAGAGGTTACTCCCACTGGACTTAGGAAATTAGGTACTTGAACCAAATGAACAACACAAGAATCAGTTCCTCCTGTCTGAGCAGTCATTCTCCTTAGATCTTTTCTCATAACAAAATCATTCTGAGGTTATTTTCTGAAGAATTGACATCAACTTATATTGCAGCTTGAAACATACTACCTCTGCTGCTAGAGCACAAAAACATACTTCCCCTTAGCTGCTGTATTACAGGGCTCTTACGACACTCACCTACACAGAAATTGATACTGGAGAGACAAAGGTTGATACTTTAAGACACACCGATTGAAGACAAGCAAAGTTTTATTTTTCATTCTCCTCTTCTGCACAGTAAGATTCACAGCTCCTACACTGGAATTCTCTCTGATCTGTATCAAAAAGAATTCATAATTTATTAACAAACTAAAAGGAACCTCATTTTCTGCATTAAAACTCTGCGAGAGACTGACACTATCACCAACACACTCTGAACAGCATCTCCAGTTTACGGTGTACGGTCTTTGTGCAGCTTTGCTTGGAGATTAGTTACAGTGTCTCTTTCCTGTTCCCTGGTGGCAATTTCATCAGGTGTGCTCCTGCACAAGTACAGTCTAGTAGAGGGTGCTCTCATCTTGCATATGCACACCTGATGCCGTTCCAGAGTGAAGCATAACATTCATTTATATAGATACATAGTGGGTTGAGACCCACCAAAGAAAATACTATCCAGGACCCAAGACATAGCAGTGCCTTTTCAGACAAAGCCTCTTCTCCAGGAAGTTCAGTATCTACTAGAAAGAAGGAAACTTTCCTGCTGTTCTTGTCATCTTACAAAAGGAAGCTAACAGCAGTATCATAAGCCCAAAAGGTATCCATACATAGTTACTTAAAAGCATATGCAAATAGGTATAGCAGAAAAGAAAAGTATTTCAACAACTCAAAAGTATTTGCTGAAAGTATATCAATCCTAGAACAAAAAATAAAACTGGCAAGCCATGAAGCATTTTAAAAAATATTAATTTTTTTAACCTTGTCATGGAATTCAGTTTTTATCATCAGCTGTGTGGGAGCTGAAACGAGATACAGACAAATACCCAGCACAACTACATTAAAAGCCAAGTATGAATAGATAAGAGCACACAGATACCCTTAACAGTGCTCTATTTCCATCCTTACACATCTTTATATTACTAGTTTTGAAGATTCGACTGTTTTGAGTTTCTGAGCTTCCTGAGCGTTATTTTTCAGAATCTACCTGAAATTTCAAGCCACTGGTTTTTCTCTATTTGCAACTAGACTATTAAACTGATTTTCTTGAAATTTATTTTCTCCTGAGAATCTCATTAAGACTCTGAAAAATCAAAGACTGCTTATGCAAACTGTCTAGCAGCTTCTTTTTGGATACAATGAATAAAGTGCTTTCTTTGGCTTAAATTTATTGTCACCGTTACAATATAAACTTGTTATCATTGCAATAAAAAACAAGCACAGAAGCACAAATTTAAACCTTAAACTCTAAACTTTATCTTGTTGCCTCCCTCCTGTTTTCTTTGGTCACTACCCACCAAACCAGCAATAATTGGCACAGCCCAAATACAGCACAAACGAGCTCCCACACAGCCTAGCCCGGAGAAGAGAAAGGTTCAGTGGTAAAAACATTGCTAGTGCTGCCTGACTCATGCAGCTTTTAACGTAGACAGGAAACAGGAATACAGACCATGCATTTATGATCGGCTTTTTCCATTTTCCTACTTTTGTCAACAAACAATGTCAGTGAAATCCTGGAACCAAAATTTTAAATATAGCTATTTTTTTTTTAAATTATTATTATTTTCACTGTGTGTTTGATCTAGCCATAAAGCAAAAGGTAACCGTTAGGCACTGCCTACTTAGGAACTGACCTTGCAAACCATCTGTTTGAAACAGGATCAACTCTAAAAGTATGCTTAAAGGTGTATGATCAAGCCATCTCTAGGAAATTTTTTCAAGGGAAAGCCCAAGCTCTCTCTAAAGACAGTTTATCTGCTAAAATGGGAAAACCTGAACACAGTTAAAATTGGTCTCAGAGAGAAGCCAGAGAAACTAGAGTTAAGCAGTACTTACAAGTTTTAGGATCAGTCAAGCCTCTGGAGGAAGTTCTTGGCTAATCAAACGAAGGCAGAATTGTTTAGGGTGCTCTTTCAAAAGCTGAAGTCTTTTTTTCCTCTTTCAGTTGGAAATGTTGTCTTATGTGCTCTCAGAGTTGTCTTCGGAGCTGTATTATTTAGCACCTTATCTGCCGTATATGCTGTTTGTTGGTATTTATACCCGGTTTACTATCTGCAGGTGTTGAATTGCGATGAAAGGCATTACTTCGCTGATAAAAAGTACTGCTGCACTGTGCTGTGTGGTGCTGGTGAAAGCGTGAATGCTGGGACCAGTCCTGTGCCTGTACTCAGCGGTGCAGAGGTGGGTGGCGATGTGGACTTCATTTATGAACTTTAAGCGCCACCTGGCCGGTATCGTTGCCAATTACACCGCTTGTTTTTTCCCTTGGAGAGCCTGGTACATGAGGGGGACGTCTTTCCCTCTCCCCTCCCTCTCCAGACCATTTACAAAAGCTTTTGAGAATTCTGAGAACGTTGACTACCGTTGAAATGGTCAAACTAGTACAATCCCGTTGTAATGTCTCCTGATTGTATGTCTATTTATGAATATAATTAGGGTTAACTGACCATTTAGAAATACTACCAATTCGTCACCGTTATCACTTCAGTTGCTATCTCAATCCCTGCTACAAGCACTGTGGCTACTCAAACCTCGGCTTCTGCTACTGGTGCTGGGCTTACGTGCCTGTAAGTTATCTCCTTTCCTCACAAAATTGAGCAAATACAGTACAAAAGCTATGTCCAACTGGAAATTTTACAGTTACTAACTAGTAAGAGTCAAGTTTTCTGCAGGTGAATGCTTCAAATTTAAACTGAAAAACGTAATTCAAATAGGTATCCTACTTGGCAATTTGAATTAATTAAAATCAATCTAACCTAGTTTGTACGTGAATACGTTTTTGTGTGGTAGCCTAAGGGTTTTGTTCGAGGCTTTTTTCCCCCAGTTTAAAGGTGGAAAGAAAGTGTGCACAAATTGGTGTTTCTTGTCTGATGTACACAAGGAATCTTCTAATTTCATTCCCCTATTTTTTGTGCTTCAATTACTTATCAGTGCTAACGTCTTTATCAGTTTATATATTTTGATATGCTGTTCTCTGTTCTATGAGATACATTAGTCATTTAGCAACGATATCAGAAATCTTCGTTTCAACGAACAGTGTAAGATTCCTCAGTTACACCACGGTAAAGAGCCATTCATTATGAGTAAGTTCTCTGTTTGCTTTGTGCCAGACACGTTCTCGCAGCCACGCACGGTGGTTGTATTTCACCTGCAGTTCAGAGCACGGCACAGGACCCGGCTGAGGGCCCCCACAGCCGAGCTGCCCCCCACGGCGCGACACCGGGGGGGATACTGCGGGGGCAGTCCGTACCTCGGCATTTTAAGTGCCCAGCCCGCTGTTCCTGCTCTTCGGAATGGGACGTGTTTGTCTCCCCGCAGCCCAGCTGTGCCCCCTACCTCAGTTCGACTAAGCTCAACTGAGTTCACAACCTGACTCTTTCCAGTCTTTCCGAATTCAAAAGCAGCAAGATGTTAAGGCACTCTGGCATACACATATGTATGCTAAGTAAAAACAACAAATTAAGAGACATTATATTTCCTCTTATGACAGCGTTTTCATATAAGGTATGAAGCTGCAAAAACTAACTGCATTGTTTCCCTGAAATGTAAAGCAAATTGCTAATTTGTTACTGGGGTCGGGTGGTTGCTAGAAGCACTTCCAGACAACACAAGACCTTTGCGTGGAGCAATGATGAGACCACAATATAACTGCTTTTAAGTGGCTACGGGTTGATTATTAAAAACAGTCCTGTTAAAATATTTAAATTATTAAATGGGTCAAATGCTTAATCTGTAGATACCTGGTATTTGAGAAGTTTTCCAGTTAACAGCCTTCTCAAGCTCATGCCTAGGCACCGGTGCATATACACAAGCCCAGGCACTAGACACTTGCTGCGCCCTTCTTTGCGGCCTCATGCCTCCTCCTGCAGCCATCAACATAAGCAACCTAGTACGCATACAATAACAAGAGATACTTGTGATCAAGAATTCACACAGAAAGTCCTGGACCTTGCTGCTACCTTCCTCCACCCACCTCTAACAGACCTGCTTGGTGACTCCTCATGCTACAGCACAAATACCCCTCTCCTAGTATCCATGGTCTTCCCAGACATCGTTTACTCCACGCTCAGCAGTTGCCAACCGACCAAGTGGGACATCACATGAAAAGCTGGCTTAACATTACCAAGCTCAACTGTAAACAAGACTGTCTCATCTGGAGCAACTCTGACCAAAGTTGCCACAGTCCAACTCTCTGGTATGGGCAAAAGAGCATATTTTCCCCCTCTCTTTACCAACCTACTATACCGAGAGGTATCATGAGAAGAATAACTTTCTGTCCTAAAGACTACATCCACTTTGACTGTAAGTCTATAACCTAGAGGAATTGACTAACACAGCCTCAAATCCTTCATTCACAAAACATGCGCAACACACAATTTGCCTATGAACATGTCCCAGTGCTGTTCCACTTGGCAATACAAGGAAACTGAAATGCACAGGAAAGCTATGGGCCAAAAACCAAACCAAAAAGTTATGGTTTATACTGGATGGGTTTATCAGATATTAAGCAGAAGGCAAAGTGCCTTCAGCTACCAAACAAGTGAACTAAAATCCTAAATGGGCTACCGTGAGATCACTCTTTTTTTCTTTCTTTAAACATGTATGTTTGATAGTTTGTAAAACTTAGGGAGCTTCCTGAACGCAGTGCGTAGCGTGACACAGATTATAACTTTATTACTTTACCATCAGCTTTAAATGGACAAGGCAACATGTATAAATATGAACATTTTTTTTTAATTATAAAAAATACTTGTTTCAAAAGCAAACCTAGGTTAAAGATAATTTTCATATATGAGACTGAGGCAGTTTTTACTGGCTGAATATGTTATTGCCAATATCAATTGCCTCAGTGCTGGGGACTTGGTTTCCTAATCATACCAGTAAACCCATGTTAGCTAAACTCTGTCATACAACACCCCTACGACTCCCTACAAAACAAAGTCTTGTTGATAGTCCTACTCCAGCTATTTCTCCACAACCTTGACTCTAAACCCCACTTGGAGAACATAAGGCTCAACTGCACATTTGCAAAACTGTAGAAGCTACTATGCAAAACCAGGATTGAGACGCAGAGCTACCTATAGCTGCATAGTAAGCATCTGCAGAATAGGCTTCTCTCAAAAACATGCTCCTGCAAAGTAATTCACAAATAGAGACTTCCTTTTAATCACATGTTTCAATCACTGGGATCATTGCATGGTGTCTGCAGCAAGAGCTGAACAAAATTAAAAATAATCAGAAATGTGCACACGCTCACATGGCAGCAGACCCAGACCAGGAAGGCTAAGCCAAGGTATTAGTCTCCCTGAAACCAGCTGAGAGCATGCACAGGCAAACTGTAGTTGCTGAAGTTACAGCTCTGTTTTTTCCAGCTATGACTAACAGCTTGTATGTGTGCAGTCTGTTGCTGTGTTCGTGTGTTTATAGCGAAGCATTAAAATCGATTCAAATGGGTATAAAATAAATCCTCAAGATAGCCTCTTGACATAAGTTTTACTGTTAGTTAACAGTAAACATTCAAGTAAAACACTATACATATAACATTTTAACACTGCATACATATAATGTATTATGTATACACTGTATGCATTTTAACACTGTATACATATAATTTTAACACTGTATACATATCATGGAAACAAATGAGATCACGTTATTGAATTAATAACTCAGCAATTATCATACAAACAAAACATAGCTGTAGCAACCACAAACATCAGTCAAATCCACAAAACCTCCACTACTTGGGCTCTTACAAATAAAAATGAAATAATCTTTTTAATTTAAAAAAGAAACAAAGAAACCAAACAGTAGTATTTCCCTGGGCTCTGGCCAGGAATGCCAAGTTCTTTGCCTGCAGTAGGTTTTCACCACAATGTAGTAAATTCTGCCATGGATGAGCTATTAGTGGTGGCAGCAATTTTTACCTACGGTACTAGTAATTGGAACAGCTTTTAACATGTCTCCTGAAACTATTAATTCTATTTTAAGATTTGAGTTTAGTAATCAAATGCTTTTCCTCTTTTCCTTTTCTTGAACAGTCTTATAAAAAGCCAAACACCAAAACCAACAAATCCAAAAATACCCAAACCAACACAGCAAGAGTTTGGCAAGAGAGGTATTAGTGGATGCAAAGGGCAGATGGTAGCTGGTTTGAACAGATGCAGGGCATTATGCTTTTTACTTACTGCTTTCCTCAGCGACATCAGTGAAGGCAATACATCAATTTTTCCAGCTAAATTACTTTCTAACTCACGTCTTCTCCAACTGGAGGAGATTTTGTTGTACAGTTAAGTGAAAAATTGGGGAAAAGCAGAAGAAAGTAAAGGACTCAGAGTGAGAGGAACAAGAGGCACTTCAGGAGAAACTTTATAGGCCGAAGGATGTTGCTCACCAGCCTGGGCTGCGGCTCCAAGGACGCTGTTGCATCTTCCACAGCCAGGAGGAAATGGCCCGCCTTTTGTAGGCAGGGTCTGTACCTTGGGTTAATTAGTTAATTATATTCAATTCAGTCCAGCAGGGTAATAATGATTGGATGCCATAAAAGGGCACCTGTCTGAACTGTACATGCACAAACACATGCAGTCTGGGAACAGACAAGGGGAACAAGAGGTCTGCATCCAATCACAACACCACGTGATTGGAACAACAGAGAAATCGCAGGAATGACCGAGTTATGATGGACAGCTAGATGCTTTTCAGGAAATGCAGACAGGGAAGATGAAGGTGAAGAGGTGCCTTTATGCAAAAGAGCGGTTTGGATATATGGAGCTGTGCTGGGTTTATGGGAGGGGCTGCAGAAATGGCCCCTGTAAGTAGCTGTGAAAAAGCTTAATGTGCTAGCTTTACGTGATGGGGTTTTGGCAGCACGGGAGGGGCTGTGGAAATGGCCCCTGTAAGTAGCTGTGAAAAGCTTCCCCAGCTCCAAAACCAGTCGGACCAGCCTCTGTCCGGGTGAGACCCCTCCGGCAGGGCTGAGCCAGTCAGCGTCTCTGCAAATGCCCTATTTAAGATGGGGACAAAGGAGCCTGAAGAGAGGCTGGACTCACACTGAAGAGAGTGGGGAGGCAGGTGGGCGGCTGTCCACGCTGAGATACCGCCATCTGACTGAAGATGGCTGCAGTGACACAGCCTGGACAGCTCAGAAGCCTCCCGCTGCTGGGGCACACACTGGGGGGAGTTCGTCTTGCCAGGAGTGCTGCAGTTCATTGAGAGGACTCAGATCTGAGAGAAACTGCCACGCAGACACCAAGGACAGTGAAGACAGAGTGGGAGGAGGTGTGCCAGAGCTGGGATTCCCCCGCAGCCCGTGGTGAGATGGCAGAGGCCCCCCTGCAGCCCATGGAGATTAACGGTGGAGCAGAGACCCACTCACAGCTCTTGGAAAACCCCATGCTGGAGCAGAGATGCCTGTGGCTGAAGGAAGTCATAGAGGATGGTCTCCATGAGCTGCTGGAGGCTGACGACAAGGCGGAGAGGCATCTGAAGGCTGTGGAGAACTCCATGCCAGAGTGGGTGGCAGCTCCCTAAGAAGCTGTGACTCTGTGGTAAAAGCCCACGCTGGAGCAATCTAATGGGTAAGGATTGCATCCTGCAGGATGGACTCACGTTGGAGAAGTCTGTGGACTGTCCCGTGAGGAGCAGATCCACTGAAGCATGGGAAAAGGAGTGTAAGGAGTCCTCCTCCTTTAAGAAAGAATCAGCAGAAATAACGTGTGACGAACTGACCTGTAACTCCCCCATTACCCGTCCCCCTGCGCCGCTGGGGGACGACGTAGAGCTGGGAAGAAGGGAGGGGTGGGGGGAAGGTGTTTTTCAGATCTGGCTTGTTATCCTCTCTGAATGAGCCATTAATGAATTAAATTGATTTGTCCCCAAGCTGAGACCGTTTTGCCTGGGGCCACGGTCAGTGGGTGCTCCCTCCCTGTTCTTGTCTCAACCCTCAGTCCTTTTGTTACGTTTTTCTCCTCTCCATCTCACTGAGGGAGAGGCGTAAGCGAGCAGCTGAGTGGTGGCTTAGCTGCTGGCTGGGCTAAACCACGACAGAAGCTCTTTCAGGGAACAACATCTGGGTGAGAGCTTGTGGGTCCACATCAGAAAAGCAGCCAGCAAGTGTGACATCATAGCAGAAATGGCTTTTTTACAGACCTCCCAAGTAGATGAAGCACCCTAAAGAACTTGAGGATTGTTCTTGATCACAGCCCTGGTTCTTATGAAGGATTTTAATCTCCTTGACATCTGCTGGAAAGTGATAACAGCAAGTGAGACACACAGCAAGATTTCTAGAAAGAGTATCTCCTTGACATAGGTACTAGATAGGCTAACCCGGGATGGTGCACAGCTAAGCACATCTGTTATTCACTAACAGGGAAGTACTGATTAAGGATATAAAAATCACTGGCAGCCTCAGTGGTAGTGACCCATGACATAGAGGAGTTCAAGATCCTGAGGGCAGAGAGGAAGGAGAGTAGTAGAGTACCGACCACAGACTTCAGCAAGGCAGACTTGCAGTGTGTAGGTATGATCCCATTGAAAGCTACAATGAAAGGTGAAGGATCGCAAGAAAGCTGTCAGGTCTTTAAGGACATTCTCCGAGTACAAGAACAGTCCATCCCAATACTCAGGAAATCAAGCAGAGTATCAGACCAGTTCAGCCAACGAAGAAACTCACAGTGGAACTCCGCTGCAAAAGGCAGCATAGAAAAGGTGAAAGCAAGGTTAGGCTACAAAGAAGGAATTTAGAAATGTTGCCTGGGCCTGCAGGAATGGTATCAGGAAAGGCAAAGCTCAGCTGCAGTAAGACCTGTAAGCATCATAAGGATAACAAGAAAAGTTTTTACGGCTACATTAACAGTAGAAGACTGTACAAGGAAAACGTGGGACAGTTACTGAATGGAGTAGGTGATTTAGTGACAACAGAAAACAGATAAGGTAGAGGTACTCAGGGTCATCTTTGCCTTTGTTTTTCATCAGAAAGGTCTTCCAGTGTCTGTTCTTACAGGCAGGATTCAAGGAGGGAAAGAATGGCCATCAGTTGATGATTACTTAGTCAGGAATTACTTAAGAGAACTTGATCCATACAAGTCCACAGGATCAGACTTGCTGCATCCATGGATACAATAACAAGGCTGCTCTCTCTCGCATTTGAAGTATCATGGAGATCGAGGAGGTCCCTGATAACTAGAAAAAGCTAATGTTGCACCAATCTAGCAAAAAAAAAAAAAAAAAAGACAAAAAAGGCAATTTGGGGAACTATAGGATGGTCAGGCTCACTTTGATCCTCAGTGAAATCATGGAGCAAGTGAGTTCTCTTTGAGCATGTTTCTGAACATAGAAACGGAAATGAAACACGTGACTGTGAACAGTCAACATTTGCTCCTACAGTCCTCGCACTATTGCTAGTCACCGCGCAGGAAGTTAAGATGGGACCTCATGTGTATCTGTATCTGTGGTTGAAAGAAATGAAGGAACTAACAAATGGAGAGATGACAGAGGAGGATGAATGGGAGTAAAAAACATCCACCTATAATTAGAAACCTCCACTTAAGAGCTGGCTATGGAAGTAAAAATCCAGATCCTAAAGCTTACACTCACTTTAAACAGGTTTTTTAAGCAAACCTATAAAACTGCAATGAAACAAATGAGACAAATATTCAGAAAAGACTATTTTTAGAGATTCAAGTTTTATCACAAGCTTTAAAGCAAGAAGAACAGAAACATCTCCAGTGGAAGCTCAGACAAATCTCAAGCATTTAGAAAAGAAAATGCTCTTTTAATTGTTAAAAAATGCTAAGTGAAACAGCAACATCCTATCTGACAGCGCACTGTAATCTGCAAAAAAAATTCTATGTAGCTCTTGTCTGCTCTCTCACCGTGATTGCAAGCCAAATCCATTTGTCCCTGAAATCTGCCAACTACAAACATCCGAACTGCCACACACCTTTTAAGCAGAAAAAAAGTGCTGTCCTTTTTAAAAAGTGAAGAACTTGCAGATGTTCCTGAAAATTATTGTTAAAGCTCCCTCTAGTAGGTAGCTCTCAAGAAAGCTGGAATTGAGAGGCCCTCAGCACCAGCATCCTCCCTAGTCTCAAAAGCATGACATGACAGAACTCCTTGGGTTCTGACACAGACCATCCCTCAGGGAGAAGAGGCTTGCATTCTCCAAATGTCAGCTTTTCCCTCATTACAATATTACTGTACAGAAACATTCACTAAAAGCTTCTGAGCAATCTGCAGTTTCATATAGGTTCTCTCTCCCATTCCATCTCTACACTGCCCTGCTTTGTGTATCCCACTGGCTTAAAATCACTCACTGAAAACCAATGCTCAGATCACTGATGATCCCTTCTGAAGTTTCTCCCCTACGCCCACCCCTAGGTCTGTTACATCCAAGCACCTCCCTAGAAGCAAAGCAAAGTTTGCCGCAAGTATGAAGTATTCTTGTACTGTAGTCTCAGAAGACTGATGCCAGGGTTGCTATGTGCCTTTATTTGAGTTGTTTATGAAAGCTTAATTTAGCCCCTGAATGCTGCTGTATTCACAAGAGTTCACAGCTGCAGCCCGTGATGAACGCCATCTTGGCATGCACTGGAGGCTGCTCTATGGAGCTGTCAGAGCCAAGGTTATGAGAAGCACCTCAGAGCTAGGCTTCAACAGATTTATATTCTCAGCGTGTTAGACACTGAGACACTTGTGTTTCACATGAGACATCAAGAGAAGCCAAGTTAGGAGCCACAAAACATGAGGCAGCTTAGATCCATCACAAGTTTTCCTCTCATGGGAATACAAGGATACTACATACATCTAGTATATGCATTTCAAGCCAAAAGACGATTGAGAAGCCTAAAGAACTGACAATACAACCAACACCTGCTGGCAAACACATCCCGCCTGGGCAAAAGCTGAGAGTCTGGGAATCAGGTCTACATTAACATGTTTTCACCAGCATGGCTACGTAGATAGTTTGAAGGACAGATGATCCTTACTGAGGTGATTGTGCCAAAAACCAACAGATACAATGTATGCAGGAATACTAGCAAAACTGTTTTATCAGTACCTTTTTTTTTTTTTTGCATAGACAAGCTTTGTCATTACTGCAGCATTCGTCCAAGAAGCACTTTGCCAACCCAGCATACTGAGTAGTCACTTTTGCCATGCACTCTAAGGGAGTTAGACATGGTGCCAAGTAACTCAGTAAACACACAAACCAGCTAGACAAGGAGTGGGGTAAGCAACAGGCTAGGAAAAGCGGTGCAGACTACAGGGTATCAGATTGGACACTAAAGACTAGATCCCATTGATTACCACCCAAAGGCTGAGCAAGTATCCACATTATAGTTCACCTGCGAAACAGACATTGTGCAGAAGATTCCACCTTGTTAATGCTCCAAATAATCAGCAAGTGAGACTATTCCACTCACAGAAAGAAAGGCATCTGAACATGACTGCAATAAGAGGGTGCACAGCAAAACACTAGTTTCACACATTGTGCCCTAGGACAATCCAACAACTTCAGGAGCCCATTTGTAGGGGCATTCTCTGATCAGATTCTCAAGTTACATGTTCCAAGCTACAAAATGAAGCTCTTGTTATGTAGTACCAAAGAACACCACCAAGTCTGAACTAACTTGGCAGAGTGAATGCATTATTTACTATACTACACTATCCTTCCTTCTTTTTTGATTTTTATGGAGAGGAAAGACTTGCTGCCCTGAAAGCATGAAAGCTAGTCTGAGAAAAGCCCATATGTGATCTGGTGGAATTGGAGAGCAGAAAAACAAATCCAAGGTTTGCACTTTAAACATTTCACTACAAGCTGGAAGGGTGGCAGAGTGGGGAAAGGAACACACCCACTAACTCCTGCCAAACTGTAAAACTGTAGTAAAGTTTGAGAATCATCTGCACATGAGCCAGAATGTTTTAGATTGCCCAATCTTTGAGACCTCAAGAAAGGAAAAACAGACAATGAAGGACAACAGCCATTCCTTTTCAAAAATACCTATGAGCACATAGTTGCTTATTTCTCATTTGTTTTTTGTGGGTTTTTTTTTCCCCTCACTGTCCAAAAGCTGGATGTAAATGTGAAGGGCAAAAAAAGCCCCAAGACTAGAAAAAGTGAGGAAGATATGTAATAAAAATAAAGTTTGGTATTCTGTCTCTCTCACATGGTTTGCATGGGACAACAAAGCTCACAAAAATGCTTTTTCTAATAACCGTGACATGTAAAGAGATCTCCTGATGTACTAGAGACCTAGCAAAAAAACCATGTTACCCTCTGTAGGGCACGAGAAGACTTTGTTACCCAGGATAGTTCACTTCCCCCATCTGAGTATGCGGAGTCCTGAGCACATCTTACCTTGTTGTTACAGCAACCTGAGACAGTCTGCTTCTCCCCATGCCATTCAAGTATGTAGAGTTCCAAGCATGTTATATCTCCTCATGGTAACCCAGGATAGTTCACCCCTGCATCTGCACCTACTTTTGCATAGGTGCCAAAGATAGTGGCCAGCTGCAGATCTCAGAATTTGGACAACAGCACCTGCAGTATATCAACAAGTTTGCTAATAAGCAAAACAGGACATTGCATATGTATGATATGTTAATCAGCACAAGTGTTATTATCCACCCCTGTGGTGCTTTCCCTTGAGCTTCACTCCCGAGCAGGGCTCCACTGTGTTGAGTCCCCATTTGATTAGCACTGCTGTCCCAGGGCTCCCACTGTGGTAATGCTATGCTTTCATTAAAGCCAAAGCTTTCACTTGCTGAGTGTTGTGCCTTGCCCCTGAGGGATGTGCAACTGCTTTTCAGGCCTAACACCCTACTATGAGCAAAATTACACAAAGTTGGTATCTTAATCAGGCTGATTAATTTTCTTAGTTTTTATACCTTGCCCTCTTCAACCAAGTGCAAGTAATTCTTTCATCGTTATAAAAGGAAGAAAGGAGATCTGCAATGGGAGAGTTCTCCCTCATGGTATCATATGTAGCACCAAAGGAAAAACCTAGAGACATAGCAGATCCAGACACAGGTGTCTTAATCAAAGCAATAGAAACTGGATGTCAAACCACAAAACTAAACCTCTGGGTATTCCAGCTGCAGTAGGCTATGTACTAGGAACCATTCTTAACCATCCTGGCTTACTGAGAAGAGCTGAATGAAAACCAGCTAACATTCAAACCTTAAAATAACACCACAGTGTACAAATCATGTCTTCAGTGAGTAACTGTATGTCCACCAAATCACATTTAAAAACAAAAAAAAGGAGGAGGAATATACTAATTTAACCATTTGCTACATGCAGGACATGCTGTCCCTCAAGCAACACGATCTCTGATTCTAATGTCTGACACACAACCATTAAAACACAAACTGAGACCTGCGGGACATTTTACTGGGCTTCATAAAGAAGGGAAAGCTAACTACTAACCCAATTTTTAACTAATAAAAGCTAGCCTAAAAGAAAACTAAACTGCATTTCCAAAGGAGATTCATTATTTTGGAAGGCAGAAAACCACTTACAAAAAGTATTAACATGGTGACTGAAACCAGTAAGTCCAACATTTAACACCACCACTTAGGCAGTTCTTGGCTGTTCAGTTTTTAGATAAGGTAATGGGTTTAGTCAGAAATTTCACAATCTGAATGCGACCAGCAGACTTGTTTTTCAGGGTTTTCACTTTTCATAAGTTTTATTTAGCCAAAGACAATCTGAAGACATCTTCACTGTATAGTGTTCCAGTATTTTTCCCAGCAGGGGACAGTAAGACTGAAAGCTACACACACACACAAGATGCAGCCCAGCTTCCAAGTGGATGAGGACATAGCTACAAAACAAGGACAGAAACAGAATTGCATGTAGTCTACACACAAACGAAGAGTGGTCAGAGAGCTCATGTCAAGATGTAGAAACCCACTGAAAAAGCTATACCTGCAACGTGAAGCAGGTTTCTGTCTCCCATAAGTAGTCTAAAAAAGCATCTCATATGTGACAGGATGCCTGAAGGAACGTTTATTTTCATGTAACAGTAAGTTCGTTACCAGGTCTTATTCCTAAGATGTTCTCTAGAGGATGCA
The DNA here is from genome assembly GCF_009769465.1 of Tauraco erythrolophus. Lineage (NCBI taxonomy): Eukaryota > Metazoa > Chordata > Aves > Musophagiformes > Musophagidae > Tauraco > Tauraco erythrolophus. Next base: position 65,770,851 of record NC_141496.1, read on the forward strand.
GATTTGGAAATTCCTTCCCATATTAATACTTTGTGTTATCTGTTTAATGTAAGCGAATGCAGCATCTCTACTAGATCACACCCCAATCCCTTCTCCCTTCTGCAAGCACAGCAAAACAGTCATGTTTCCTTCTCTCATGTTTCCTTGGAGCTCACCTATATCAAATTGGTCCCTCTCTGTGGAAGGATACCTGAGAATCAACAGACATGTGAACAATCCAGCCTTTCCTGGGAGCACATGCCTGGATGCAGAAAGGGAATTTGACACCATGATGATGTTGCTTCCGGGATGCAACCAATCATACTAAGGGGTGGGCTATTGTTTGTATTGTAACCAATCATAGATTGCCAAGACTCGTTTAGAAAGCTATAAAGCAAGCTGAGTGTATGCAAATAAAGGTTCACTTGTTTGATCACATTGATCGTGTCAGGTGTCCTCACTCATCTCCCGCACCTCTCTTTTCTCATCCCAGCAGCCTTAATAAGCATATCCATAGCCTCCATTTAGAATTTTATGCTGCATCTTTATTTAATCTTCTTGGGGGAAAAATATCATCTTGCAATTGCTGTTGAAGGGGCTAAGAGTTCACATCCCTCCCAATACTCCATGCTGTGTGTACAGCAGCAGCCTGTATGTTAGTAGGCACCTTCAGCTATCCCACCGGTAACATCAGGAAAACAGTCCTGCAGTAACACATCCATACTTGACACACAACCCAGGCAGCAAGCACGCTGTAGTTCCTTTTAATTCCCATTCAAATCCAGAAAATGTCAGTAATTCAGATCTATATAGTAATGTCAGGTTTCCTTTTATTTGAGTTAAGCACAAAGCTACCCATTTCACTATCTCTATAGGTAAGGAACAGCAAAGACGTTCGACTCCCCATCTTTTCAACAGGATAAATGCATTTTGGCTATTAAGACTTACTGGTCATACCTTAAGACAAAATATTCATGTCAAAAATTTTAAGAAACGACACCCAATTTTCTACCTAATCAGAGAAGAAAGAGTGAAAAACACTACTAGGTTTTACTTGGGCACCTATACCAGCTGCTGAGCAGAGTCTGTGACTGTACATTTCAGTGGGAAAACATCATTCTCCTTTCACTATTGATACATAAAAGAAACACAGAGAGAAGCCATCAGAAAAGGTCTGCTGAAGTAGATATAAGTAGTGAAAAGTAAGACTCATACATCAACTGTCATCACATACTCAAGTAAACAAACTAGGACGAATACTCCAGAGTCTCCTGAGTGTCTTCTGAACTTGTTCATTTTAACTGTTACATGTAACAGTTCATATACAGTGCAAAGAAATACAACCTGTAAAGGTCGTAGAGGTAACATCTGCATTCTGCCTATATACCACAACAAAAGATACACACGCCTAAAAACAAATAAGAAGGAGTCAAAAATCAGATTTAACAGTAGTGCAATGCATAAAGAGTTGGGGGAAAAAGCTATCCTTTCTCAGGCTATTTTCATGAAGAAGTCACATAGGTATGTGGGGTTTTTTTGGTTGTTCATTTTTGGGTTTTCTGTTTGAGTTTTGGTTTGGGCTTTTTTTGTTTTTTTTTTTTTGTTAGTTTGCGGGGGTTTGTTGTTGGTGGTTTGGTTTGTTGTTTTTGTTTGTTTGTTTGTTTTTTCCCCATAACATTGACACTAGAGACAACTTTTGGACTACTAGATTGTTAAGTAGTTCTAGTGCTACCATACACCAAGATTGACATCTTATTTACTCATTCTACCTTACAGCCAAGGGCAATAATCACCTCAAAACTGCTGACTATAGTTTATGACTGTGAACAGAGATATGTCAGAATATTTTAATTTAGAATGTACAGGGTACTCCACAATTTTTTTATTTGCAAAATTGACAGCATTTAACTGTTGAGGTTCACATATTTCTCCCATTGGGAAGAAAAAAGAAGTCAGGAAAAATTGCCCTGATCAATATAGAACAGTTCAGTAACAGAAATACTGCCCCATCTTGCAAATTCCTCTGTTCACATCACTCCACAAGGATCAACAACGAACATTCTGCAGAAAATGTGTTTCGTTTATATACTAAGAGAGAAAGAATGACTAATTCCCCTTTCTGCCTTCACAGAACCCAGTGGTAGTCAAACACACACAACACCTTAGAATTACAGGCTGGGGAAAAACATAGGCTTAATCACTGAGAGACCTACACAAATGAAGAATCAAAATGGGTCCGAGCTAGTTTGTCAAAATTATGTTCTATTTGGCTCTCTAATACATAATTAAGCATTTTTCCACAAGAGTTGTGCTATCACAGAAAGGCCTTGTCTCTATAACAAAATTCATAGCAGTAGCTATCCTGAAATGAGTTTCAGGATTTGGAGATACTCAACATCCAACTGGACACTGCCCTGGGCAACAATCTCTAAATGACCATGCTTGAGCAGGGAGGCTGGACTAGACGATCTCAAAGGGTGCCTTCCACTCTCAACCATTTTATGATCTCTACACAATGAAAGAGATTACTCTAGGTTAACTAAAGAAGCCACCTACTCCAGAACAAGCTACGTGATTCCAAGCAAACATCATGGGGCATTTTAAAGCTTGTCATATCACTTTATAGACAACCTCACATGAAAAACCATTATTAAAAAAAAAAAAAAAGTTTTTAAAATAGCATTAAAAGCTATTATCAAAAATTGTTAAAACTATTCAATTTATGACCTGATTCAATTAATGATCGCTGCCTCTCATTCTCCTGCTGTACATCTGAGTAAAGATCCTGGCTCTGTCTTTTAGGTAACTCCTTTACAGATACAGGCAGACTGCTACTACATACCCCTGCTCCATAGTTGTCTTTTCTCCAGGCCAAATAAGCCCCAGACCCTCAGCCTCCTCCTCAAAGGGCAAGCAAGCACTCCAGCTTCTGCAGTGCTTCAAGGTCCTCTGCTGAGCTTGGTCCAGTTTTTCAGCATTTTTCCTCATATTCCTGGGGAATCAAAAGCAGATGCAGTATTCCAAATGCAATGAGTGCCAAGTAAAGAGGAATCACTTCACTTGACTTGCTTGCTATGTTCTTGTTAATGCAGCCCAGGATGCTGTTAGCCTTCATCACTTCCAGAGTGCACTCGTTTTTCTTGTATAGCTTATCGTTGCCTAGCACCTCCAAGAGCTTTTTAGTAGAGCTACTCTCCAGCCAGTCAGCCTCAGCCTGTATTGTCTCAGGGAAAGCTGCATCTGTCATTGTTAAATATTACAACATGCCTTTTGGTCCACTCTTCTAGCCTGTCTAGATTGCTCTGGATAGCAGCCTTTACCTCAAGCGTATAAAATGTAAACCCAGACTGGAGTCATTCATAGACTTTATGAGATGCCTGGACAAGGAGATGTAAAGACATTAAACAGATTCCAGGATAGACCCCTGCGATATTGTCTGGAGACCAGGAGTATTACTCACTAATCACTACTTTCTGATCTCAAACATCTAGCCAGTTTTTCACCCATCAAGACCTTACCATCCCAACTTGGATGTAAGGATGCCATGAGAGACCGTAGTGATAGCCTTGCTAAGAATCAAGGCAGATGACAGCCTCTGCTCTTCCATTGTCCATAGATCTAGTCATTTCATCACAGAAGACAGTTAGGTTGGTGAAGCTTGATTTATCCCTTTCCTCCTTCATGTACCCAGAAATGGCTTCCAAGCAGATTTATTCCACTTAGATCAATGTAGTCTACTTCTTTCAAAAATGAATCTTTCCACAGCCTATTAAAGATCCAGCTCACAGGGAGAAAAGATATTCATTCTCCAGCCAAGGTGAGAGGGATGTTCTAAATGTTTTTTGAGACTTGCATTATCACAAAAGTAAACTTGTCGTGCATAAATATTTTAAAAAAAAGAATTGCTAAGGAGACTCCCCAACATTGCACTGTAACTTCCAAGTCAGTGCCTCCCACAACTTCACAGAATCTGTATTTGTTGATATTGCAAGGTTTGTATGTTTTCTTGGTGTATCACGCAGAACTTTAACATGACCTTGCTGTGCTTTAGTTTTCAACTAGAGGAGTAAAGCCTGCTTTTGGCCAGCAAGACATCAGGAAAGAAGGAATTCATTCACAGCTTTAACTAACTCTGGACAACAGGGGTCAGTCATTCAATCTTCTCCTGCACTGTACACATCTAGAGTATACAACCAAAGTAACAAAAGTTGCTTTACTGGCACTCTGGGAGTATTTAAAACCTTCTAATAAAAAAGTATCAGAGCTTACCACCAGGTCTACAACCTGCCCAGTAGGTCCTTGGGGAAGTTCCTCACTTAACTGCTCTGTAATGAGTTAAGAACTCCCTGTACAAGCAAAGATTGTGACAATAAAAATACACTTGTCCTTTCCTAGTTTTTAGTTTGCATGGTCTTCAAAGAAAAATCAACAGTATTTCGAACTACACAACTCCTCCTGTCAAGCATATTTAAGTTTCAGACAATTTTTAAAAAGACTTCTGATATAGCTCAGCTTATTAAAATCTCCACAGATTTTTCTTTTAAATGCGTTTTTCTCCATAGAACAACCTTTTAACAAAAAGCAAGACTTCTAATTAATGAGAACAATATATAACCCTGTACCACTCCAGTACTCAAAATAACATATAAACCCATGGGATGGTTACCAGCCACAGGAGAGTTCACTCAGCTGAGATCTGAGCAACAATTAAAAGTATTTTCCCTGTTTTCTGCTAGATAGAACACAGTAAGCTTAAAAAAAAGAAAAAAAAAAAGAGATAATAAAAAGATTTCAACAAAAACTGCAAAGGCTTTTAAGAGTTGCAAAATACTGCAGCTGGCATAGAAAGCAAGCCCCCATATATTATTAAAGGGACACTGGAAGTCAGTTACTGAGGTCAGTCACTTGGGCAGATAGAAAACAGAAGAGCATTAAACACACAGGAACACAAAGCATGATTTGAAGGGTCAGAAGCAGAGTAGATTAGGAAAAATTCTCATTCAGCATTATTTAAATTGGAATTTGCTACACTATAGCATTTGTGAGTCATTGCACAGCAGCTGTAGTGTACAAGCCTGCCGTAGGCTGGGAATTCCACAGCTCGATAAACCTGTTAGTGGACCTACCATGCAAAGGAGGGCACTGGCCTACAGACACATTAACTGCTACATGCAAATCAAATAACTATGCATGTAATGTGCTGGTGGGCAGGAAAACCTCAGGGAGCAGCCTTTGATAGAGCTCAGGCAGGCCTCCAGCACTGGACTCCTGGTCAGCAGGAGCTCCAATTTAGCCAAAAGCTAATTAACATTGCTGAACTGTTGGTGCAGAATTTTGGAAGCATGTTATTAGAGTGAGAGCTCAAAGAATATACTGGTACAACAGAATTATGAACAATTTCAATTTGCTTGACTTCAAAATTGCAGCAGAGTCTAGTGCGGGATGTGAGCAGTTTGATATAAACCATCAAAGCTACCGCAAAACACAAACATTTGGTTTCTAAAAAGAACAAAATGCTTTAGATTACTTCTAACACAAACTCTACTCTCACTAACTTTTCCAACATTTGATTATATAAACCAAACAATATCAAGAACTTAGAGGAATATCACAAGGAAGCTAAAGTCCAACCATCACACACACACAAAAACCCCACTGTGTTTTCCTTCTCTCTTACGAACACCTCAATCAGACTCCGAGTAGCTGCAATGGCCAGTTAACAAATACAGAGCTTTCAGCAAATACTTCTGCTGGTAACAATGCACAAAACAGCCAGGCCTGAAGCAACCAGAGGATTTCCATGGCAAACAAAAGGTGTTCACCTTAACTCAGTAACATCATCTTCACTAATCAAGGTGAATTTGTTATGATCTCTACAACTGAAGACTTTGTAGCTGTTGCAAGGTCTGATATGGCTGATTTTTCTGAAGAACTCTGCTTTTGCGTAGGTACTCTTCTGCCGGAGTCCCAGGCTAGCTCTGCAAGAATGTCCAGAGTTTATTTCCTTATGAATGCTCTGTTGAACAGGCTGCAAACTGTCTCCAGATAGGAAACTGCTTCACATACCACCACCTCCACCCTGCAATCATTTCTGCTGCTAAAACCTAAAAATCTTATGTAAGATAAGAAAAAAATCTCACAGCAAAAGCTCTGTGGAGAAGCGATACTAATGAAAAAACTGTCCCAACAGATCTTTCTGTCTTGTGGATTTCTCTGGAATGGCATGGATTTCTTCTTCTAGCAGCAATTCTTTCACATTGAAGGGAGAAAGTTCTTGCAAGGTAAAGTGCTACCTCAGCACAGAATTAAAGAACAAATGAACAGGTTTTCCTCAATGATCAGCAATTTACGCTGCTGACACATCTGAATGTGTGCCTTGGTTAGACCACCTCATCTATTCACCACTCCAGAAGCCGAATATGCATTTTCACTTTATAGATTCATCAGAAAGACCTCATTTTTCAAAGAACTTGATTCTTTTTTTTTCTTTCCTGAAAGCTAGTTTTATGGGCGGAAAAGAGTAAAGAGCTTTAAAACCTCACAATGTCAACCTTACAAAACTTCAGATCCAGATGCCACCTAGTTCTTGACAACCCATAATGAGAAAGAAAGCTTATCACCTCGCCTTCAAAAAGACTTGCTATAACAAATCAACATGCTTCTGCAATAAAGCCAGCTGTTACACAAGCCCACTAAAAGCTCAGATGGTTTCTGTTATCCCCAAAGGAGTAGTTCTCACTCTCATTGTAGGAAATCTTGCATGACTCCCTTTCTCTCCTTGGAGCAAGAGTTTTTCCAGAGGGTTAAAAGTTAGGCTACACTTGCCTACTGACAAAGTTTCAGAGGGATTATGCTTTTCAGCAACAGAAAAAATTATTATCAGGATGACAAACCCAGCCATTCAAATGAAAGCACACCTTCTCACCTTTTGTGATAAAATTCATCTGATATGTTACAAGAGACAGTCAGAAAACAGTATTTCTGGTCTGTGAAAAGCTGTCAATTTTTATTTAAATTCTGAATCAGAACAGAAGTTGACATTCAGAAAAAAAAAAAAAGTTTAAATTTGTAATCAAATATATTACCAAGATAGAAATGCTGTAACAGAAATGTGAATTTGCTTCAGTTTTCCCTCCCTTCAAAGAGCTTAGGATGGGAAGACGCCTTCCACACTTGCCATTACAATCAGGCATATAGTTAGATGCAGCAGCAGATGTTCTTCTGCAAGAGGGCTTCCAGTAACAAAGCAGAAGTTGGGATGCTCTACCTAAACTGATCTTCACCTACAGCCTTCAACTGAAACTTAACAATATTTGATTTTTCACTTTCTGAAGTTAGTTTAAATCAATTCCTGGTCAAGTGTTTTTCTTTGAAACGCCTTAAAAATCACCTTTAAGTATTAGAAGAGAAAGCACTTCTGGAAGAAAGAAAAGATTTTTGGAGGTAGCAACTTCCCATTTCACACTTCAGAGCAAAATGCTCACAGTCCTTTTAATGTGGAAGAAATGATCCATTATGACTACTGATTACTATGGAAACAAGTCTTTGCTGCGAAAAAGACTAAAGAATCACAGAACTGTTGAGGTTGGAAGGGGAAGGGATTTCTGAAGGTCAGCTGGTCCAACCTCCCTGCTCAAGCTGGACCACCTAAAGCAGGCTGCCCAGGATGATGTCCAGGTGGCTTGTGAGTATCTCCAAGGTGGGAGACTCTACAGTCTCCCTGCTTAACCTGTGCCAAAAGCTCAGTCACTCTCACAGTTTCCCAATGTTCAGAAGGAACCTCCCGAGCTTCAGCTTGTGCTCACTGCCTCTCATCCTCATTCCTACAACCAGTTGTCTCAACTGATGGTAATACAATTACATTTTCCTCCAAATTTCAGCTGTTTTGGTCACTTCTCAAGATAGCATGTAACCTACAAATGAGGATGCAAGAATATAGTATACTGTCCACTTGCTTTAAAGTGAGAATATATTAAGGTAGTAGAAAATGAAAGTATTCCAAAACGACAGTGCTGTCTGCCTATTTGGAGAATAAGGAAGAAAATCCAGCAGTTCTTCCAACGTGCATTTGCAACGTTCCTGACATACAGTCACATCAAAATATTAAAAAGCATTTTTATCTCCAGTAGGAAGCATGTATACCAGAGGAAAAGTAATGTACAGTCAAAGGAACAGTTGCCCAACTACACACAGTTAGACAATCAAATTTACAAAACACGTTTCCAATTTCTGCTCAATTTAACCTTAGCAAAGTTCAATGCAAGAACTAGTAATAATATGCCTTAATTCTTTTTTCCTTCTAAAAAAAGCATCATTTGGGATAAACTTGCTGATCTTACTGGGTTGTAGTAAAAGTTCTGAATCCACAATTTTAAGCATGCAGAATCTATTACTTTTGGTGTGTATGTGACAGAAATAGGAGGGGCTACAAGCCTGAACAACCATTGTTCATTAGAACTCGGAAAAGTTCTAATAAAGGCCTTCCACAAAACTTCCCTTTCTTTCAGCTCACTGATCTCAGTTAAGTAAGAACACCACAGTTACCAAGTGAGGGATCCTATATAACTGACTGCAAAATAAACTCAAATGTAATGCCAAAGACGTAATCGATGTATATAAGGAATATCCAGATGTTCTTCCTGCAGAGTCCTAAAACCTGTGACACAATTTATTTGTATTAAGGAAATGCATTACAACACTGCTCACTATCTATGTTCTTATCTGAAAAAGGTATAATTAAATATAGTGATTCAATACAAGGACTAACAACTACTGGAAACAAGCAAATTAAGATTTCTGGATTAAAAATAGTGCTCTCCCAAAAAAATAATTATATATATTGGTGGGGTCCTTGATCAAAGATTCTGTTTCTCATGAGCTTGAAAGTCCTGTTAATGCAATTAGAAAACCCGAAGAAACCATGCTCTAAGAGGAGTAAAAAGATTAAGTGTCAACACTGCTCACAGAAGCAAGGCAATTGATATTCCTTGCACATTCTGTTTGCAAGCTCAGACTGACAAAATTTTGTAGTGAGGTCATGCATGAGTGACAGAGAACTTAATCTGGCCTTCATTATTAATTACTAGGCAAAATGAAGAAAGAATTCAAAGACATCTTGAGTTCAGGGTGAACTTTGCTTGCAGTCAAGAACATCTTTGTACCCTCCAAATGACCACATTTGATAACAAAATGAAGAAACACAGAGAACCTTTAAAGGTCCCTTCCAATCCAAACTATTCTATGATTCTATGATCCCAATTGTGCAATTTTTCCAGAATTAGTATGCTTTCTCAATCACTTCCTACATGACAAAATGTACAAATAATGGAGTTAATTATCAAGATATAGGGATAAGCACTTGTATATGTAACAGGATACTCGCCTGGTTTTCAGTGCAGCATACCCAAAGTCTGCTGCCCAAGGCTAGGCTAGCTGAGGGTTACATAGCTTACTACATTCACTAGGAGACTAACAGTTCACCTACAAAGAAGATGCCAGAGCAAGGCTTGAAAGGTTAGGAGTAAGTTGGTAGCAGCAACACGCTCACAACATGCTCCAGCTACACACAGCTATACCTCTCCCCTTCACCAGCCCTCAGGTAATGAGGTGTGAAGATTACAAGAGAGCTGAATTTGTCAAGGAGGCAGATGCAGAGCAGCAAGAGTCAAAGACATAAACCACGTTATGACTCAAACCTGGGAGAAAGCACAGAGACTTGCAGCAATAATGATCAGGACACGAAGAGATCATAAAAAGACCAGTAAGTTTCAGCTTAGAGAAGAGGTAACTAAGGGACATGCATCACTGTGTGATGAAAATAAGTAGAGAACAAACACTTACTACTTCTCTCAGGACAACTGTCAGCATTGTGAAGCTGTACATTTAAGTCCTAATTTTACTATGCAATTGTTCTCTCAGCTGTGGAACCTTCTGCCATAGGATGCCATAGACAGCTGTAGATCAAAAGTGATTGTAGATGATGAGATCACCACCCATTACTAGTTGCCAAAAGCTGGAAGAACAGACCAAGAAAGGATCCTTCCCTGCTTCTTTTGCTCCTAAGCTTGTCCTGAAGCATTCACTAGTTGCTATTCATTGAAAAGAAAGACTAAGGAAGAAGGATGTGTCCCAAGAACTCATGGTCTTTTGCTCCAACACAAACAGACGTAACAGACATAATCTCACCCTTTTATAGCCATAGCCAGCACATACCAAAAGGAAAGCAACAAATTCCCAAACTCTGCTTTAAATTCTACTCAAAGACAATTCCGAAGTCAAACTACTTATCTTCCTGTGATGGGTTGGCAGCTTCAGCACTTTTAAGAAAAGGCATGACACTTTTGCAGCCAGGCTGATCTACTTCTGCTTACAATACTCACTAGAGGTACCAGTGCATTTCTTATCTGACCATCCGTGAAAGCCAGGATTGTTATCAAGGAAGAAGGAATAAGAACTTCAACTGATGTCCTAAGCCAGCTGGACCATCCTCTGCAACCCACTAAATGTAGTGTTACTATTACAAATTGCTACTATAGCAGAGGAGATGGAGTGAGTTACAGGTGCTAGGGAGAAATGAGACCCCCTTCAGCCCATTCATCAAAATGCAGAACCTGCTGTTCTTGCTTCCTAATGAGTGAAACAATGACATAGATCAAACTAAGAGGAAGTAAGAATATAACCACTGCCTTTGATAAGTAAGGCCTGCAAGAAAGTCTTCTGTCAAACTTACCACATGCCATAAGGCAATTTCTTTTTTCACTGTCTTTTATGGCTACCAGAAGATACCATAAAACACCTTTCAAAAGGCATGGGGGAAACTAGTCCTGAGTTTAAAGATGCATTCTTGGCCTGGAGACAGCCTTCTAATGGAACTGCGAATTAAGTCTCCTTGTGCATAAATACCTAACTTTATCATAGACTGAGGACTGCAGCTTGCACTTTTCTCCAGCCATTGGCTCACCTGGTACACTCAAAATACTAACAGTGTCGACCCCAGAACTGTTCTGTTACCATTGGAAATCCTGAATCATTCACAAGTTAATGTTCCTTTTTTATTTACCTCTTTTTGCCAGCATGAAGACTCAGAAATGAGGTCAGTTGCACGAGATTTTCTCTGTTCCTGTTAGCTTGTTGAAGCCGAAGTAACCAGCTGCTTAGCCATTAAATGAGCTTTAAGCAGAAGGCTGAAGTATATGGACTGCCCAGAATTATGGATTTTCTTTTCTGTGCACGGCAAAGCCATGCGTTCTGTCTGGATTCCAGTGAACAAAGCAGACCGAGAGGAGTATTACTTCCACAGTAGTTCTGCTTTGTAGCTGTGAGGAACTATTTGCAACTGGACAGCCTATGTTTCTAGACACTGCACGTTTAAGAGGCATTCTTAAGGCATGTGGGAAATTCTATAAATTCTTAATAAAATGCTTGTAAGAATATATATAACAAGGAAGGAAAGGCAGTACAGGATGTTTTTCTTAAGGTGTCCATACAATGTGCCTGTGAAGTCTGAAAGTTTTCAGAATAATCAGGACACGACTTTCAAACTCTGTAAGGAGCTCTCTCATGAGATCAGTCAAAAGTATCAGCATTGAGATCAGGGGAAAGATTGAAGAATAAAGAACGAAATATAAGCAGTCCACTGCTTTGTATGAAAGACCAGGAATTAAGCTTTTAGCTCCAAAGCATTTTTAGATTGCTATGAGAATGTTTCTGCCACCACAAAACTAATTGTTAAAAAATTGCTCTGATAAATCAAACAAAAACCCTCTCTGGACTAAAACCGTACATGCAATAAAACAGGCAAGGCACGGGAAAAATATCTACAACATTACAGTCAAATTTGAAAGAAAATTTAAAAGAAATAAAGAATAACTTTTGTGAACCATAAAAAAAAGATTTGTTTTAGTGCAGCAACTACAGAATATATGCAGAGGATTCAGTATATAACATTGTAGTCATGAGTTTTATGTGTCAGGAATCCAGATATTCTGCATCTTGGTATCTTAGGGCACTTCAAAATTTAGGCACCACCACAGAATCACAGAACATCTCATGTTGGAAAGGACCCATAAGAATAATTAAGTCTCCTTGATGGAGAAGAGGACTCCTCACAGGACTACCTAAAACTAAATCATATAACTAAGTGTCCTTGAACTCTGACAGGCTTGGTGTCGTAGTCACTTCCCTGGGAAGTCTGTTACAGTGACCCACCACCCTCTCAGTGACCTTTTCCTAATATCCAACCTGAACTTCCCCTGACGCAGCTTCATTCCATTTCCTTGTGTCCTATTGCTGGTCACCAGAGAGAGGAAGGAGATCAGCACCTCCGCCCCCACTGCCCCCCTTGAGGAAGTTGTAGACTGTGATGAAGTCAGTTCGTAACAGCCCCTCTCCGCCATTTCTTCCTCCCCACAGGCCTGCCTGCTCCAGTGTGGGCCCCTCCCTGAGTTGCAGTCCTTCAGGGACAACCCGTTCCCACTTGAGCTCTCCACACCTGCAGCTCCTATAGGAAATATCTCTGCTTTAACTGACAACTGGTTTATGACTTTGAGGGAAAAGTCACAAGAACAGCCCCCTAAAAGCATTTTGTTCCAGAAACACTGTCTACCCAGACAGTTACGGTTGATGTAGCTTTACTTCAATAGTGAACAAATTAAAATTTAAAAATAAATTAAATAACTAAAAGGTAAATAAATTCTTAAGCAATATTCACAGAGGACAGAAAAATCAGGCATATAAGAAAGGCCTAGTAGTATGCACAATTTAAGTAAAAAACAATATTAGTGTAAGGAAAAGCAAAATTATCAAAGCATTTGGCTACTTCATCACCAAGTACTTCCAGTTCATTTTGTATAAATGTATACCAGTAGTTTAACTACACCTCTGAAATTGACCAAGGATGCTTAACTGAGAAGGAAGAAACATGTCTTGAAATGAAAAACTTCAAATAGATCCTTTTACCATTCTTCTTTCAACTTGTCTTTGAACTTCTTTGTTTCTCTTCTTACAGTCTCTTTCTGAATTCTTCACCAAAAAGCTGTTCCTAAACTCCTTAGAGTTACTTCAGCAGTGGTAGTCACCACAAAGAACAAATTATTTGATCATGACAACATCTTCTGCAAAGCTATATCTCATTATATGGCAACTTCTGGCCCTGTTGTCCAGACTCAAGCAACACATTTCAATACACAACACTTTGAAATATCATTCGCTGGAGAACTTTGCAGCCTCCCTAAACTCACAGTTTGAGTTCTCATAGAGGGGAAAGAGAATGCAAAACATCCTGTTGTTTCATGAAGGCTCACAATGTGCTTCATACTTACACCTCTCGAGCTTATGATCCAAGACAAGCATATCTAGTTCCAAGAAAGCAAAGGGCAAAATCCACCAAAACCATCACACAGTTCGACTGCTACAGCACTGCCTTCCCTAGAGTTACATTTCTAGTGAAGTAGTCCAAGAGCTGTCATTGAAGTTTGACACTTTAAAGGCAGCAAAATCTGTAAAACTGTACACTGATCAACTACGCCAGAAGAACAGGGACAAGGCACTTTGTGTATTGAGGACTAGTTCCACTCTTGCAATACAGAGCGCCAGCTGCATTCCTGGTACATTTCAGCTGCATTCCAGAGGTGTTGCCAGGGTCAGAAAGACCTATCCCCTGTATAGTAACCACCTCACAAGAAAGAAAAGACAGGTTATGGTTGTACGTCACTCCCTTCTGAGGGGAACACAGGGTCCAATATGCCAGCCACACCCTCCTCCTAGGGAAGTCTGCTGCCTGCCTGGGGCCTGGGTTAAGGAAATTGCTAGGAAACTTCCTAGCCTGGTACGGCCCTCGGACTACTACCTATTACTGCTATTCCATGTGGGTAGTGATGAAGCCGCAAGGCACAGTCCAAGGGCAAACAAAAGAGACTCCAGGGCTTTATTAACAGGGCTTTAAACTAGACTTGAAGGGGGAGGGAGATAATACCAGGCTTGATCAAGACAAGCTGAAGGCACCTGAAGAGCAGCAGAAAGGAACTCCAGCCACTCCAGCCAGGAAGTCAGATTCATCACAAAATGCCTCTATGCAAATGCACATAGCATGGGGCATAAACAAGAGGAGGTAGAGACTTGCGCAGGCCTGCAGGGTTATGATCTTACTGGCACCATGGAGACGTGGTGGGATGAATACTTAGACTGGAGCGTTGCAATGGAACGATAGAGGCTCATTAGGAAGGACAGGCAGGGGAGACAAGGAGGAGGTGTCAACCTCTACGTCAATGACCAGAGGAGTCCATGCAGTCCGTGGAGCTCTGCCTGAGGATGGATGAGGAGCCAACTGAGAGCTTATCGGTGACGGTTAAAGGAGGGGCAAGGACAGATGACATTATAGTGGGGGTCTGCTACAGGCCACCTGACCAGAAAGACTGAGCAGAGATTCTCTATAGGCAGATAGCACCAGCCTCACGTTCATGAGCCCTAGTCCTCATGATGGACTCCAACCACCTCAACATTTGTTGGAGGGACAACACAGCAGGGCATAAGCAATTGTCCTAGTTTCAACTGAGAGAGAGTCAGTTTTCCTTTTAAGCAGCTAGAAGAGCTCTGTGTTTTGATTTTAGTCTGGGATGAGTCACTGGGTGGTGGGCAATTATAGTATGCAACACTTGTGTGTATATATTATTATAATTTTAATATATTTTATGTATATTCATATTATTATCATTATCACTTTTAATTTTATTGTTATTATTACACGTTTCTTATCTCAACCCACAAGTCTCCTTCTCTTTTCCCCTCTAATTTTCTTCCCTGTTCCCCAGGGATGGGGGAAGGTGAGCGAGCAGCTGTGTGGCATATAGTTGCTGGCTGGGCTAAACCCTGATAGTCCTTTTGGGTGCACAATGCGGGGCTCAAAGAGTTGAGATAATGACAGATTTAACGGAGTGTGTTAAAACAAATTTGCTATAAACATTGATTATGTTTCCTTGGATGTTGCTGGCTGGAATGTGGTCTTATGTGCTCTCAAAGTTGTTTTCAGAGTCGTATTATTTAGCACCTTACATGCTGACATGTTGTCTCTTGGTATTTACCAAATAAGAAACATCCTACTCCCCACTTGTACGTTCTGGAATTTCAGCTGTTAGAAGCAAATGTTCCCCTACTCAAGAGAGAGTATACACCACGGGGCAGACTGTGGATTTACCTGCATGATCATGGAGAAGACATGAGAAGGTGGGATGGAAAACCTACCGTGGTCCTAGAGGCATGGGTACATCAGTTGCAAGGAAAACCAAATAGAAATAGGGACTTTTTCAGTTCTTCCAGGAAAATTCTTGCTCCAGTCTCCAGTGAACAGTTTTCTAAATCGAGTGGGAGAGCTAATCCTACCCTTAATCCTTTCCTTGCTCCACTCTCCAGTGAGCAGTTCAGACTAACTAGGAGAGCTAATCCTTCTCTCAGTCCTTTCCTTGATCCTAATCCTGTTGATCCTCCTGCAGAAGGAGTGAGTTATGGATATGCTAACCAATATTAAAGGGGCCCTGCCTCCAGCCAGGTGGAGTAAAGGGACAATCGAGTTTACTGGACTGTGGATTTGATAGCCTGGCACATCAGGCACCCAGAAGTATAAGGCTTTAGCGAACATGGTGCCCAATGCACCCTGATACCTTTCAACTTTAGAGGGGCAGAATCCATCTGTATTTCTGGAGTGACATGAGAGTCCCAACAGCTGGCTGTGTTGGACACCGAAGTGAACCTAACAGGGAAAGAGTGGCAAAAGCACCCATTGCAGCTGGTCCACTGGCTCCACTGATCCTTGGCATAGACTGTGTTGAGAGGGTATTTCAAGGGCCCAAAAGGGTATCAGCGGGCCTTCGGCGTAGCCGCCTTAGTGGCAGAGGAAGTCAAGCAGCTGTTTACTTTGCCTGGTCTCTCAGAGGACCCTTCTGCTGTGGGATTGCTGAGGGTCGCAGAACAACAGGTGCCAATTGCTACTACAACAGTGCACCAACAGCAATATTGCACCAACCGAGACTCTGTGATTCCTATCCATAAGGTGATTTGTCGACTGGAGAGTCAAGGAGTGATCAGCAAGACCCGCTCACCTTTTAACAGCCCCATATGGCCAATGTGAAAGCCCAAGGGAGATGGGAGACTGGCAGTAGACTATCGTGGTCTGACTGAGGTCATAGAATCATAGAATCATAGAATGGTTAGGGCTGGAAGGGACCTTCAAAGGTCATCTAGTCCAACCCCCCTGCAAGGAACAGGGATATCTCCAACTAGATCAGGTTGCTCAGGGCCTCATCCAACCGGGCCTTGAACGTCTCCAGGGATGGAGCATCCACCACCTCTCTGGGCAACCTGTTCCAGTGTTCTACAACTCTCATGGTAAAAAATTTTTTCCTAATATCCAACCTGAATCTACCTCCCTCTATTTTAAAACCATTACCCCTTGTCCTATCACAACTGGCCCTCTTGAACAGCCTCTCCCCATCTTTCTTGTAGGCCCCCTTGAGGTACTGGAAGACCGCTATAAGGTCACCCCGGAGCCTCCTCTTCTCCAGGCTGAACAGCCCCAACTCTTTCAGCCTGTCCTCATAGGAAAGGTGCTCCAGCCCTCTTATCATCTTCGTGGCCCTCCTCTGGACCCTCTCCAACTGGTCCATGTCCTTCTTATGTTGGGGACTCCAGAACTGGACGCAATACTCCAAGTGAGGTCTCACGAGGGCAGAGTAGAGGGGGAGAATCACCTCCCTCGACCTGCTGGCCACGCTCCTCTTGATGCAGCCCAGGACGCGGTTGGCCTTCTGGGCCGCAAGAGCACATTGCCGGCTCATATTGAGCTTCTTGTCCACCAGTACTCCCAAGTCCTTCTCCTCAGGGCTGCTCACGATCCATTCTCCGCCCAGTCTGTATTTGTGCCTGGGATTGCCATGACCCAGATGTAGGACCTTGCACTTGGCCTGGTTAAACTTCATGAGGTTGGTACGGGCCCACCTCTCCAGCCTGTCGAGGTCCCTCTGGATGGCATCCCTCCCTTCCAGCGTGTCGACGGCACCACACAGCTTGGTGTCATCGGCGAACTTGCTGAGGGTGCACTCCATGCCACTGTCCACGTCACCGACAAAGATGTTGAAGAGGGCCGGGCCCAACACGGACCCCTGAGGGACGCCACTCGTGACCGGTCTCCACATGGACATCGAGCCGTTGACCACTACTCTCTGAGTACGGCCATTGAGCCAATTCCTTATCCACCGAGTGGTCCATCCATCAAACCCATGCCTCTCTAGTTTAGAGAGAAGAATGTCGTGCGGGACAGTGTCAAAAGCTTTGCACAAGTCCAGGTAGATGACATCCATTGGTCGACCCTTGTCCACCGATGCTGTCACCCCATCATAAAAGGCCACCAAGTTGGTCAGGCACGATCTGCCTTTGGTGAAGCCATGTTGGCTGTCACCCACCACCTCCTTGCTCTCCATGTGCCTTAGCATGGTTCCCAGGAGAATCTGCTCCATGACCTTGCCAGGCACAGAGGTGAGGCTGACCGGCCTGTAGTTGCCCGGGTCCTCCTTGTTCCCCTAAACCACGCCACCAGGTCACGCCACCACTGAGTGCTGTCATGCTGGGCATGCTAGAACTTCAATATGAATTGGAGTCAAAGGCAGCCAAGTGGTATGCCACAACTGATATCACTGTGTTTTCCTCAGTTCCTTTGGCAGAAGAGTGCAGGCCACAGTTTGCTTTCATGTGGAGAGGCGCCCAGTACACCTGGAATTGACTGCCCTAGGAGTGGAAACACAGTCCTATCATTTGCAATGGACTGATGCAGACTGCACTGGAACAGGGTGAAGCTCCAGAACACCTCCAGTACATTGACAACATCATTGTATGGGGCAACACAGCAGAAGAAGTTTTTGAGAAAGGGGAGAAAGTAACCCAAATCCTTCCAAGAGCCAGTTTTGCCATAAAAGACAGTAAGGTCAAGCGACCTGCATGGGAGATTCAGTTTTTAGCAATAAAATGGCAAGATGAATGGTCATCAGATCCCAATGGATGTGATTAACAAAATAACAGCTATGTCTCCATCAATAGAAAGGAAAGGCAAGCTTTTTTAGGCATTGTGGGTTTCTGGAGAACGCATATCCAGATTACAGCCAGATTGTAAGCCCTCTTTATCACGCGACCCAAAAGAGGAATGATTTTACATGGGACCCTGAGCAACAACAAGACTCTGAACAAATTAAACAAGAAATGGTTCATGCAGTAGCCCTGGGACGAGGCCAGACAGGTCAAGATGTTAAAAATGTGCCCTGCACCACAGCCAGGGAGAATGGTCCTACCTGGAGTCTCTGGCAGAATACACCAGGGGAGATTCGAGGTCGACCTCTCGGGTTTTGGAGTCAGGGATACAGAGGATCAGAAGCCTGCTATACTCCAACAGAAAAGGAGATATTGGCAGCATATGAAGGAGTTTGAGCTGCTTCTGAAGTGATTGGTACTGAAGCCAAGTTCCTTCTGACATTCCAACTGCTGGTGCTGGGCTGGATGTTCAATGGGAATGTCCCCTCTACACATCACACAACTGATGCCACATGGGGTAAGTGGATCGCACTGATCACACAAAGAGCTCAGACAGGAAACCCCAATTGCCCAGGAATTTTGAAAGGGATCACTAACTGGCCCAAAGGTAAAGACTTCGAAATGTCGCCAGAGGAGGAGGAGGTGACATGTGCTGAAAAGGCCCCACCGTATAATAAACTATCAGATAACGAGAAATAATATGCCCTCTTCACTGATAGGTCCTGTCGCCTTGTAGGAAAACATCAAAGGTGGAAGGCTGCTGTGTGGAGTCCAACATGACAAAGCGCAGAAGCTACTGAAGGAGAAGGTGAATCAAGTCAGTCTACAGAGGTGGAAGCCATCCAACTGGCTTTAGATATTGCTAAGCAAGAAAAGCGGCCAGTGCTCTATCTCTACACCGACTCATGGATGGTGGCAAACGCCCTGTGGGGATGGTTACAGCAACGGCAGCAGAGCCGCTGGCATCTCAGAGGCAAACCCATCTGGGCTGCCCCATTGTGCCAAGATATTGCAGCATGGGTAGAGAAGCTAGTTAAAAAAGCACATCATGTAGATGCTCACGTGAGCAAGAGCTGGGCCACTGAAGAATATCAAAATAATGAGCAAGTGAATCAGGCTGCGAAGATTGAAGTGGCTCAGGTGGATCCGGACTGGCAACATAAAGGTGAAAATGTTTAGCTTCTTGGGCCCACGATGCCTCAGGCCATCAAGGAAGAGATGCCACATACAAGTGGACTTAACTATGGACACTATTGCACTGGTTAGCTATGAATGTGAAACATGCACTTCCATCAAGCAAGCCAGGTTAAAACCTCTTTGGCATGGAGGACATTGGTTAAAATGTAAAAATGGGGAGGCTTGGCAGATTGCTTATATCGCGCTTCCACAAACCCACCATGGCAAGCGATATGCTATGTTTGCTGGGACAGGACAGGCGTTGGTCACCAACTGGTGGGCAATTATATTGTGCATCACTTACTCTTATATACATCTATATATATATACACACACACATATATACATATACGACCCACATTTTCTCTAGTCATCCTTTTATCACCGATACACCTACAGAAGTTCTTCTTGTTGCTCTTGATGTCCCTGGCCAGATTTAATTCTATCAGAGCTCATACGGCAAAAGATTCCAAAACGGTTAAGTCCCGAAACTGCAATCCCGTGCAAGCAAGAGGTTCAAAAAAAGAGAGAAAGAGAGAGAATTCCAAGAGATCAAGAGTCTAAGAGTCTTCAGTTCTTTCTGGGGTGCCATGCCATCACAAGACTTGTTTTTCAAGGTCCAGGATAGCGTTCACGTGGTGGTATGGGGCACGGCATAGGCCTCCAACCATCTGGTGGCTACTTTCAACATTACGAGAACTCCTCGGACAGTTTCTCCATAGCCAAGATGCAGGCCCATAGAGAAGCAGTCTATTCATATTTCCAGAGTTGGGTAACCACATCACCCACAGGTGCGCATCTTGTCTGAGATCCATTCCTGCCAGTGAGGAAGAATATGATGGTGATGCACTCCATAGAACCTTCTGCCACATAAGCTGTGTCCACTAGACTTCATCTGGAGCTTTGGTAACCACCTGTTTCTCAGAGGGTCATAATAAATCACTTCTCGCTCAGCTAGTTCCCTCTGGTACTGGATATCCCTCTCTGTGTTGACCCACTTGCCTGGATTACATACAATCTCTTCCTTGAAGGGATACCGGGAAGGGGAGTTGGAAGTAGATGATCTTTAAGGTCTCTTCCAACCCAAACCTTTCTATGGTTCTATGTTATGATGAGTGCACAGCATCCTTTAACAAGAACCCAATACAAAGCAGCAACTAAAGTAAGTGCTCTCAATACAAGCAGTCTCTCAGAAACCATTAGAAAGACTGAAGACCCTGCTTGATGCTTGTAATAGTTCTATGTCTAGATCTCCTTTCAAGAGCTTATGTTGAGAGAGAAAAGCACAATCCAGATTTTATAACTCAAGCACTATCAGCAGCCTGCATCAGTAAGCTATTTAATGTTAGTTCTCCTAGAGTCAAATCCCTAACCTACAATCTGGATTGCTAGACACAGATCCTGAGTTGTCTAACTGGCAATGTTTCCTACATTTTTTTTATAACAGATGCAGCATCTTATGATGGGAAACTCTCCCAGTTTTTACAGGAAATCATTTCTCTCCACTACTGGCAACCATGCTACAAAGTTTACGAGAATGAACTCCAAGGTGAAAATAGCTATGATGTTAAAATGTTTTTAATGTAGAGTTCAGCTGGAAAAAAAACAAGCATAGTCAGACGTTTAGTTCCGTAGGACAGGGCTAATACACTTCTGTGAAATGATAACATGCTTTTGGTTGAAAAGGGCAATTCAGGTTCTCTGCTTTTTACTTATCAAGAAGGAAAAGCTACCTAATATTCATCATATGCCTCGAACACAGTTTATGTTATATCTGCCTGTGCATATCAAATAAGAGGCAAATGCACGAAACATACTAATACTGTAAGCACAGGAGGAAAGCACTGGGGCTACATGAGCAAACGATACAGCAGGAGCCTGGTAAAAATTACATTCAGCAGCTGAGGCTGGCATCTACCAGCCTGCAAGCTTGTGCTCTGTAATATTACTGGGAGTTAGGTGGGAAGGATCGCTGCCCTTAAAATGAGAGGCCTCTAGCTTCAGTCTCCTGAATAGTGAGGATTACTCAAAACTGCAGGTACAGAGTGGAAACCAAGCTATTTTTTTTTATTCCTGAACAAACTGAATCACATAAATGAAAGAAAAGTTCAAAGAAATATCTGCACACCAAGGCTGTTGTAATTGTGAAATTTTTCATTCACTTTGCATTACTGTAGAGCTGCATGCAACAGAAAATAAAACCTCTTCTTCCTGAAATACCAAGTTATTATCTTTTTCTCCCCCTCTCAAGTTCCCAAGTATATGCTCCTTCATCATTCATGCTATCCCTATCATTACTCCCACATGGGGAATTTTTTAACAGCCAAAAATATAAAAAAATCACTGCCATCACTATTTATTTACTTTTACAAAGTACTTATTTACTGTGTGGGTTTGTCTGAAATTTCATCTGTACATCCTAATAGCCTCCTAACAACTACTAAACTCGATTACCAGTTAGAGCAAATAATCTTTCAGATTATGGAAAAAATAGAAGACCTCTATATTCAACATGGTAATACCTAGCAGCCCTCCTTGTTACTCAGTGCTCCTAGTAATCTACCCAACAGGTACAACAGATGAAGAGAGGCAGACACAAACATCACTGAGAAGATACTATGCAGATTAAAAAGAAGTAGTTGCAACCTCTTTCATTTCTTGACCCCACGTTAGGGCAGCACTGCCACTGAGGGAAACACAGCTTTCCCACATATTGTAAGATATGTATTTGTAAGAACACCCAGTGAACCTGGACAGTGGATTTACCTCAGTTAACACCTAATGTAAATGTTCAATTGCAGCAGTTCATTCACCCATTTTACCAGTGAGGTGATCAGAATTCAGGTGATAATGGGCAGCTTTTTCTGCTATTCCAGCTGCAGCTTAAATGTTCATGAAGATTAGTTTTAACTACCCTTAAAAACACAGTTAGTTTTTAGGACATTCCTTATACTGTTTCTAGACAAGTAATAAAGGGGTGGATGCCTGATTCAGAGCTTCATGACATGAACTAGACAAAGCACACACACAGAGCAAATACTTCATGAGCTCTGAAAAGACCAAAGCTGTCCTTATCTGCCTTTATGCAACCAATGCCAGTCAAACACTCAAAAACAGCCCCCAAACCCAAATCAGCTCTTGCAGCATATCCTAATTTCACCTTCCTCCCCTGTTTTGCCACAAAGGTCCCACAGCCTCACTTTCACTACAAAGACAGACATTGCCCAATACTGAAACACTGCTAGCACTGGAATGCAAGAAGATGCAAAAAGAATCCCATAAGTTTACAATGCATTCAACACACATAAGTCTACGATGCTGTAGAGCCATTTTCCTCCTCAGCTGTACCTCTTTTTATACCTTAAACATGGCACTGAGGCAGTTAGAAGTCAAGGAATGTGACCACTGCTAAACTGCAGATGTTTTTAAGAGGTGACTGGTTATTGAGGTGTGTAAGTTTGTTTGCCTGCCTGTGAGCATTCCCACATGCACAGGGTGTTTGTCTCTAGCAGCAAACAAACAACTGAAAATATGCAAGGCAAAAGAGAGTTAGAACCTAAGACACTGGATTTATCACCAGTTATATATGCTTTGAACTCTCAACCCTTCTCTGAGAGCATCAGTATGCTAATAACAGTGATAATAGAAAGTGGGAAAATAGAGAATAGTCAACAGAAATGTAAACGTATATTTAAAGGAGACTTTGAATGAACAACCTTGTGACTTGTGAGATACCCATCTTCAGTTTCAGCACACTACCCTTTTCTCAGGGCTGCTCCTACTTCAACAGTCTCTGAGTCACCTCCAAATGCCAAAGGAAGCATTCTAGTAGCCTTTCTACAGTAATGAAGATCAGCCACTGGACTTCTAGAAGCCTATAGGAATGATATCTCTTGCCTCTCCTTTTCCAAATACAACCTCACAGTACAAGAGCACATATGCCTTCTTTAACATAGGTATAAACAATGAAATCAACACAGACAGACCAATAAATCACAGATCAAATCTGTTTTTATGACACTTGATTTGTGAAGTTGAAGCATAAGTGTTCATGGTTGACGATAATTGTGCCTGCACTTCTGGAGACAGTAAGGCAAATCTGGTCCTGAAAACCTGCCTCCATCTGCTCTGTTTGTGACACAATGTTTTCTAGAAAGTATCATCTGCATTGCCTGGGAAAGTAAACTTAAATTAAGCTCTCACTACCTAAGTTTTTAAAATAGAAAATATGCCATATCTAGAGCAAAACTCCAGGAGTTCAGACATAACCGGAGATCAGACTGCCACATTTCTTTTCTTATACACATACTAACCAAGTTCTGCTTCCCCTTCTTTTTTGTGAGTCAAACTCCTAACAATAGCAGTTTGCTTCACGTGCAAAAGCCTTCCTTGTTAACACTATAAAAACAAAGCTCTAAGCTTAGTTTTGTAATTTCGCATACATCCTCCTCACAGAGAATCCAAGCAGTTGGAGCAATGTTTGACCCTTTCTTCTCTGCATTTTGTTTACCAGAGCTCAGAATCACTTTCACGTCCCAGAAACATGTCTCCAGAGGTGTTGTTTCAACCTCAGCCTGCTAACTGTATTTTCCATTGAGACCTCTGGAGACTCCTGGCGAACACAGATATCCACATGTCCCAGTTTCCCCTCTCCTGAGGTTACATGACAGCTCTCCCATTTTGATGCCAATGCTCCTAAGAGAATATAAACAGCTAAGAGAATATAAACAGCTCCAGTGGTCACAAGAATGCAGAACACAATAATCTGCAAGAGGTGCAGTTCAGCTCATCTAAGTATTTTCATTCCTTCAGCAATAGGCTTGAAAAGGACAAGCTTAATTGAGTTGGGAGGTAGCAAAAGCAAGGAAAAAGCCTGGAAAGCCATGAGAACAATCCAGGAAGCTCCAGCACGGCTTGTCAAACGAGCTGAGATGAGCACGAAAGTTTTGGATACACGGAGCAACAAAACCAAGACACCAAAGTTAGGCAAAGCAAGATAAAGGCATAAAACATGAATGTTTTGTAGGAAATTACCTCTTAATTTAATTACATGGACTGCCAAGACAAGGAGGCTGAAGCACTTTGAAAAGGTACCACATGGGTCCCCAACATGGCTGGAAATTTATTTTCTATACCAAACATAATCGTTAGGAACTTCTAACTCCAAGCATCTGTGAGCTCATAGTCTACATAAGAGAACAAGCGAGTGTATTGGTAAGCAGTGATTCTCCAGGTGCACTACATCCATAACCCAAGAACAATAGGGTCATCAGGTCAAAATGTTCTTATTGGTGACTCATTCTGTTTCTCAGAACAGGACTAACTCTCTCAGAACGAGCAATTCCAAGTTACTTTCATGTCTGAGAAGAACATCTTTGCCACGTCAGCTATACTGATTAAGTTAGTATAGCATAACTTTGTAGCACTGACACTAAACAATAGCTCCAAAGATGCTGGATAATAAATAATAAAGCATTAAACAACAGTCACCCCAACTGTACTAAAAAGTATTTAAGTATTTTCACCTATTGCTGTCTACAGAGATCCTAAGAGCTTTAGCAGTTATTCTGGGCCCTTGCTCTACAGAGATGCAATAAACCTTAACTAGCATTTCTTCCACAAATTGTATAAATTCGAGATCTTCAGAAGATCAAAACTAAAAATAGTTTAGTAGGCAATCATTTCAGTATCTGTTTTCTGGACAATGTGCCCTAATTCGAAAATCCCCAGAGACGTAAATGGCCTCCAAAACTAGCCATCTGGTGCCTTGAAGACAAGGCTCTTCTACAGCCTTGTACAATCATAGAATAATTTCCTATGTCTTGCCTCCTGATAAAGACTATTTGACTTTGCTACTCCTTTTTGTCACTATTAAACTTGAGTGAAAAACACAAAAGGGTAAAACAGCAGAAAAGGGAGAAACACAAAGGTAGGGAAGAACTAAGCTGCTTGAAACATTTGACTCTTTGGGACATCAGTCCCAAACAGAAAATGCAGTATCCAAAAAATAACTGATAGGAAACAAACACTTGACCTAACACAGAATCATAATGTTAAAGAATAATAAATGAAATAAATGGCATAAGTCTTTGCTTTAAAATGCTTTAAGGACACTTTTGACCCAACCTCACCAGAGACTCAGGAACTCCAGAAAATTCTGGTATGGTCTTTTGGCCTCACTACCCTCACTACCCACTTTGCCACACAGCATCCATCCAGCTGGTTAACAAGAGATACAGAAGACACTTCAGTTAACTCACATTAAATAAGTCCGTAACAATATGGGCAATTTGTTTACTTTGAGAATTCACTTTCATGACACAGATGTTTTAAGAATGATCCTCAAAAGAAATCAGTAGTTACATGAGCAGCAGGATTAACAAAAACTGGTTTTCCTGAATTTTCATTCTGTATTTTTATGTTCCCTCCCTGCAATAACTGAGATCCCCTCCAAATTGTTAGAATTCATACACTGCAGCTGTTAGGAAGCAAATCACTAGCTAACTGCACGGCGACTACCTGTGTCCCTGGGTTAGGAAGCCAAACAGAACTGCATCATCTCCCTTCATAGTGTTTTCTTCGGGGGGCAGACTAATTTCTCTGCAACTTTACCACTGGTTTCTTACAATTCCTTTTAAGAAATCAAAAAACTCCCTCAACTCAGAAGCTATTTACACAGAACACGCCTAAAAGAACAAGCATGACAGCTTTACATAGAATGCCAACTTCACATTTACAGTGGTCAACCTGAGGATACATCACATATACCACAGTTTTTTGCTCTGCCTACTTTCTGCTACGCTCATATTTTGTGAACTCTTCTTTTGTACCATTTTTCCTTAAAAATACTATAGATGATGTACACTGTAGTAGACTCATCACATCATAAATGTTGGTTAGGTAAGGGCTAACAGAAAAAGATGAAAATACGTCAGAGAATATTTTTTTTTCTTTATTTGTACATATTTTACTCACATACCCTAAAAGACTGAAAAAAAATCCTCCCATTGCTGAACAACACATCTCTTAATTCACTTACTGGCACCTTGTGAGAAAGCATGTCAAGTATGATAGCAAAGACAAGACTCAACATTCTTTAAACCTTTAAGACTGAAAAAAAAAAAAAAAAGTTGAAGTGCAGACTTTTGTCTGTCAAAAGAAAATAGACTGCTTGTAAATAAACCAGCAAGCAGATAAGTAAGGAAGGAGGGTTGAAGAAAGGTGGAAACATAGCTCTGCTTTCAGCACTCCTTTAAAACACAAACAGCTATCAATGCTTTACCCAAAGGCATTTATACACAAAACATCCATCGCAAAAGGTATTTCTGGGTGTATGGAGAGGAAGCATGTTAAGGTGATCATAATGAAAAAATGAAAGTTGAAAAAAAAATAAATCTCACAAGACAGAGGTGACATTTGTATGCCTAAACAAATTGAGTTCTGACCATCACTTCTGACCACCTGCAACTAAACCAGTTCCAAACTACTGTTACTTCTCTATTGTGAGTGATGAGTGGCATTCCTTAGAGGTCAGTACTGGGGCCGGTGCTGTTAAACATCTTTGCTGGCGACACGGACAGTGGGATCGAGTGCACCCTCAGCAAGTTTGCTGATGACACCAAGCTGTGTGGTGTGGTCGACACGCTGGAGGGAAGGGATGCCATCCAGAGGGATCTTGACAAGCTTGAGAGGTGGGCCCATGTGAACCTCATGGAGTTCAACAAGGCCAAGTATAAGGTCCTGCACATGGGTCGGGGCAATCCCAAGCACAAGTACAGGCTGGGTACAGAATGGATTGAGAACAGCCCTGAGGGGAAGAACTTGGGAGTGCTGGTGGATGAGAAGCTCAACATGAGCAGGCAATGTGCGCTGGCAGCCCAGAAAGCCAACCGTATCCTGGATTGCATCAAAAGAAGTGTGGCCAGCAGGTCAAGGGAAGTGATTCTCCCCCTCTACTCTGCTCCTGTGAGACCCCACCTGGAATACTGCGTTCAGCTCTGAGGTTCCCAACATAAGAAGAATATGGAGCTGTTGGAGCATGTCCAGAGGAAGGCCACAAAGATGGATCAGAGGGCTGCAGCACCTCTGCTATGAAGACAGGCTGAGGGATATGAGGTTGTTCTGGTTGGAGAAGAGAAGGCTCCGGGGAGATCTTCCAGCAGCCTTCCAGTACCTAAAGGAGCCTACAAGAAAGCTGGAGAGGGACTTGTTACAAGAGCATGTAGTGATAGGACAAGGGGCAATGGCTTTAAACTGAAAAAGGGTAGATCTAGTTTGGATCTAAAGAAGAAATTCTTCACTCTGAGGGTGGTGAAGCAGTGGAACAGGTTACCCAGAGAAGTTGTGGATGCCCCATTCCTGGAAGTGTTCAAGGCCAGGCTGGATGAGGCCATGAATAACCTGACCTACTGGCAGGTGTCCCCGCCCACGGCAGAGGGGTTGGAACTAGATGATCTCTAAGGTCCCTTCCAATCCAAACCATTCTACGCTTCTATGATTAGAGTGTCTGAAGTAGACATCCCCAAGCCAAGGGTAACATGCTCATTACAGCGACTGCTGGAGGTCACTTAATCCAATCTCCCTGCTCAGATCAGGTCAATTAGAGCAGGCTATCAAGTGCCTTGTCTGGCCAAGTTTTTAATATCTCCAAAGTTGTAAATTCCATAATGTCCGCAATTCTCTGCTCCAGTGCTCGATCACGTCCAGGGTGGAAAGAATTCCTCCTAGTGTCTGACCAGAAATTGATGTGTTCCAGCCTGAGTCCCCTTCTGAACCTCTTGCCCTACCAGCATGCAAGAGTCCGGCTCTATCTTTTCAGCATCCTTCCATGAGAGAAGAGTAGACAGCACTGAGATGTTCCCTGAGCCACCTCTTCACCAGGCTGTGCAACCCTAGTTCTCTCCACCGGTCCTCATGCTCCAGCCGCTGCATCATCTTGGTGTCCTGAAGTGAGCTCATCCCACTAAGTCAGTAGCTGCCTTTTCCGCAGAGGTGCTACCCCACCATTCAGCCCTCAGCCTGACCTTCTGCACGCAGTTATTCTGCCCAAGTGCAAGACCCTGCATTTGCTTTTGTTGAATGCCATGGGGTTGTCAACTCTCCAGCCTGTCAAGGTCCTTCTGAATAGCACACCTGCCCCTCAGCATACTGACTGGTCCCCACAGTATGGTGCGATCTGTGAGCTAGTTGGAGGATCACTATTCTACCAGAGATACACGTGGTTCAGCAACAGGGTTTCTTCAAGTTTGTAAGGTGACACCATCCTAGTCACTGTTGTCATATCGTTTTTACCATATTTATCACTTTCATAGCTCTTCCCTAATCCCTCATGTTCACTAGGCCCTTTTTTAAAAAAGGAGACAAAATACAACAGATCCTTCAAGATATTTTTCCTCAGTGTTCAAATTCTTTAATACTTTTTGTATCTCACTGCATAAAAGCAAGACCAATGAAAGACTTATGTCCCCGCCCCCTTCTCCCCTTCCCCCCCAAAAAAATAGAAAATAATATCCACTTCTCCAGACTAGGAGCTAACCAGCATATTATGAATTCACAGACTTTTCTCTTGAGAACTCCTGTGTCAGTTTCAGAATGTAACTGACTCAACTACAAAACCCAGGGTCATTCAGGATGATCAAATTTTCCCACTCTTAGACTAATTTAAAATTAGAAAGTGAAAAACAAATCCATCTAACATCTTATTAATCTAAAACTGTTGCAGATTGTCAGTTTAAACAAAGATTTATATACACACTTCTATGGCTTAGCATCATGAATGATCAACCAAAATACTACCCAGGCAGCAAGTGAAAGACCTTATGGGGACAAGAGAATGCCCATGCTTTAAAAAAAAAAAAAGTTTTAATGAAGAAAGGAGTATTTTTCTAGGTGTGTTCCTCTCGCTTTTTCAGTCCAATTCAACAGACATCTGTGAAGAACAACATCAAATATATCTTGACTCCCACTTCCTTGAAATATGTCACTGTAGCATGTACCACAGTCTGCTGCTTTACTTCTTTACAAGCACAGTCACAGATTTTTAAGTTTCAACACACCTCTCACATCAGTAGCTAAAAGCCTTCACTCCCAAGCCTCCAAAAATCTGAAACTTCTCAGAAGTCTAACTCATATCCAATCTCCAAAATCACCTGCAAAAGCAATTTTCAGATCATATCATAAACAGTTTACACAATCTTGCTCAAAAACACAGACAAACCACAAGGATCATAGACCCCAGGGTTTCTGAGTCAAAAGGCTCAATAACCTACTACTAAATCTGCACAAAAATTCTTTCCGAAACCTACTGCTTACTCCTGCTTGGCTTGCTGACATATCAACTTGGAAACAGGAAAAAAGTGGTGCCATTCAGAAGACCTATAGAGAAATCCTGTACACACTAAAAATAGGCAGATAAACACGTTTTCAAGGGGAATAAAAATCACTTTAAAATGTCGACCTGTAGGCAGGGAAAAAAAAAAAACACAAACACCACAATTCAGATCCTGCAAACATTTACACATGCTCTTAATGAAACCAGAAGTAAGTATCCATGTGCGTAAAAACCAAACCTTCAAAGAGCAAGAACACAAGCAGAAGGTAAATGTAAATCTTTACTGCTTTCACTCCGGAACCTGAACATGCACTAGGTGCAAAGCAGGAAGACATAAAGAGGGGATAACTTTCAGCTGTGTCCAAAAAACATGCAGCAAATGTTTTCAAACTGTATGTTGCAGTTTCTTGGCACAGGTTCAACTATACAGCACTGATGCTGTTCCCTGTACTCTCGAACAGATTCAACTGTTCCATATACACAGTTAACATTACTAGCCATACTTTGTGGTTTAATAGCCACTCCCCAAGCTCTCATACAAACAGAAGTCATAAGAATAAATACTGTTTACGGCTTTTAGCAATTTTTAAACTATTTAAGAGTAGTCTTCCTAACGGGCAATTTTCTAAGCATGCAGATTATGAATTATTTTAATAAGATTCGTAGAATTCATACTTTACTCTTCAATATACAGACTGGCAGAAAATATATAACATAACTAACAACCTTCCTCCTGCCTCCTTCCAAAAAAACTGTGGCCGAGAGCACAAATCAGTAGCATTACAGAAAAAAGCGCAATTCTCTTATTCATAAGGGATATTGAAAACAATCATAAACACCTTTTAACAGTGTAAGTAATGTTCTTTTTGATACTGGCTGCATACCCTTGTGCTACAGTTGTGTATGTTTTAAAAAAGAACTAAAATTCAATGAAAGATTAGTAAACTTTTCTGATTATTTTTTTTTTTTTAATTGAAGTGACAGAGTATGTCTCCTTTTAAGATGATCGCTTCCCATTTGGGATTGTCCCAGAAGCTGGTGACCAAATGCTTAGAGTTCTGAGCTCTGAAATAACTACAACGTTTCATTGAAGGCTGGTTATTATGACAGTCAATGTCCAAGAAAACCACACCAGCTGCTGGACCATGCAGCAAGCAACATGGATTATTTGTGCAGATTCAGAACCCCGGTCATTACAAGAGAAACTAGAGAAACATCTTGACACGCTTTACCACCTATCACAGATGCTAATTCTTCACACGTCATGGCTGCAAAGTTGGCTTGCGTGAGAGGAAGGATGCAGAGGCTTAACCTAAACATCACGTCAGTGATAAAGGTAACAGCAATCCAGGAGCTTAGAGCTGGGATGCCAGGCTCTTCACAGAGAAAGATCTAGGGAGGAGTGTTTTAAGAAGGAACATTTGGAACTCATTTGCGAAGCTCAGAAAACAAAAACGCTGTACATTGTGCTTGCTTAAAATACTTCTGAAAATACCTATGAGTTACTATTTCAAAAACCACTTCCTGCATCTTTCCCTAAATACAACAAAGTATGCATTCTTTGCTCTACATTACACATCAAGTAGCTTCCAGAAGGAAGCTTTATTTTAAGCCATCAGACCACAAGAACAACGATATTTTTTTCCCTCAGGAACAGAGAATCTTTTCCTCATTCAGAGAATTTTAACAACCAAGCATTTACTGTACTTCACTACACAAAGAAGAAAAAAATAGTTTAGAACAAGCATAGAAGGATGCAACCAAGTATTAAAAAAAAAAACAAAACCAAACCTGCACCAAAAAGAGGTCACAAACGAAACAAAACTCAGAAAAACAAAGGTGGGAGAAAGCAGCACCATCATATTACAATATTCATGAGAAGGGACCTCCCAGTGCAAACTTCACAAGATGGTCTCTGGCATTTCGGTACTCCACCTTCTTGTTATCCCACTCTCATCTTGTATCCCATTAACACTGACAGCTCTTAAGTTTAGATGACACATCTCCATCCAAACTTCCAATACAAAACAGATGCCATATGAGAGACCACTTAAAACACTTAAGGTCTAAAAGTTAAGAAAAAAAGGTGCAATGCTATTGGTTGAAAAAGATTCAAAGCTTCAGGAAAAAAAAAGGGTCAAAAAGATTCTGTGCACGTGTGGATTTTATTTTGCCAACATAATCTGTGGGGGAGAGAGAGCTGTATTATCAGCAAAGTAAGAAAAAACAAACATTATTAATTAAGTACAGCTTTTCAGAGGATTTACAACGTTCACAGTCATATTTATTAATATTCTTTAAAGCAGTTTCTCTTTTAACCTTTTTGTGACAACGCAAACCTACTTCTCCTTTGATTTTTCAGTACCTACACCCAGCTTAAAGCATGGGTGAAGCAGTGAGAGTATGAAGCTGGGAGAGCACAAAATCCACCCTGCTGCCTAACTTTTTTCTGTAGTGATTTCGTCTTGCCCAGAGAAGTTGTGTATGCCCCATCCCTGGAAGTGTTCAAGGCCAGGCTGGATGAGGCTTTGGGCAACCTGGTGTAGTGGAGGATTTCTCTGCCCATGGCAGGGGGGTTGGAACTAGATGATCTTTAAGGTTCCTTCCAACCCTAACCATTCTATGATTCTATCTTGGAAAGCAATAGCTCAAGGCTCAAACAGCACATGTAATATGCCTGAGATGCCAACTTCAGACGGATATAAAAATGCAAATGTTGTAGTACTGTCATTAAAAACAGAAATATCATGCAGACGTAAGAGGGAATTCTTAGGAAATGAGCCACACTAATACACACACGTACACATATGTATAAATGTAATTTTTTGTGACATTTCTTTTCTTTGAACTGAAACTGTACTGCACTGAATCATCAATTATGTGCTATTAGTTACTTTAACTGAGATGAGACCATCCGTTTCAAAACCAGACAAACTCTAACCAAAAACTGTACAAGAAGTCAGGCCTAAATTGCTTTTCAGCTGCAATTAAGCAAGAAATTTTTTACATTGAGGGTGGTGAGGCACTGGAACAGGTTGCCCAGAGAAGTTGTGGATGCCCCATCCCTGGAAGTGTTCAAGGCCAGGCTGGATGAGGCTTTGGGCAACCTGGTGTAGTGGAGGGTTTCCCTGCCCACGGCAGGGGGGTTGGAACTAGATGATCTTTAAGGTCCCTTCCAACCCTAACCATCCTATGATTCTATCTTCCCTAATGCCTGTGGAGTGACACCAGCAGAAAAATCAAAACACAGCCACATCTAACGCTTCCCCTCTTAATGAAAATTAATCTCTCCCACACTTTCTAGGCAATTAAAAACTTTTAGCCAAGGCAGCAGCTAACAAAGACAGGTGAGTTTATAAATCAAACCAATTGCCAGCTACATTGCAGCTCTGTATTACATTTTTCTGTGTAGCCTCTCAAACACACAGTCCTGACAGCTGAAGGATCACTTCCAGTAGGTCATTCAGTTCAAATCAACAGATACGGCCAATAATCAGTATCTTGATGGATTAGAACAAAAGAACAATTTCAATTATTTCATAAGCAGATATTGCAAAGCAGAGCATGCATTTCAAAATTAAATGCTTAATTAATTAAATGTCTTTTCCTATTATTAAACTGAAATTTTTACTATAGAGACAATTTGGAATTTTTCATTTCTGTGCTCCTGCATATTTTACATCTGAAATATACCATTATAAGCAAGGATAAAGTTGTTTGTACTGCAAGAATTACAACAAAAGATACATATATTAATTTCATTTTATTAATTTTCCTTAAATCACATTTATGTCAGTCTCACACTATCTTTAAATACTTATGTCGGAGGGGATATATGAACATTTGCTAGTATTCATTTGAGTTGGTTTGTGCTGGCACCTAAAAAGCATACCTCCAAAATAACTTTGTACAGTACATTTATGGCATAGAATTACTTCAGGCCTTAAAATTATCATTTCCAGTTCACAGAAGCACTGCATATTAATTCACCAAAGTCAAAGTGAAAGCCACAGAGAATGACTTAAAACGAATGTATATTATCTGAAAATAATTAAGTACATGTGCATTTATTTCCCAAATTAATCCTATAAATACACAACTCATTTCTGTTATATAACTAACTTCTTGAAATAAACACACAAAGTACGTCTGCTAACATTAATTCCATGATTACTAGAATCCATTCAGAGTACAACTACTTTATGTAAAAAACAAAGCCTTCTGTCTTCCTTCGTAATTCAAAACTAGCAAAAAAAAACCCCACACCAACATTATAATAAATAATTCTGAGATACTAAAAGTAATTACAATCTTGTGCCCAAGATACATTAGTTCTACCCAACAAACATGCACAGTAACAGGTTTACGATATTCTAACTCTAAGCAAGAAGTACCACCAAGTCACTTCTTTACTTATGAACATCACACTAAACAAATTCAAGTAAAGGTGCTGCAATACTAGTTTCTGGTTTAGGTATTTTTTTTTTTATTTGTTTGGTTTTAACTACCAAAATCAATCGCAACTCTTGAAAACCATCCACATACTGAACGTGCTTCACCTGTTCTTACTAAGAAGCTGCCTCTTGCTTTGTTTTGCATAGTTACAAAGCTGTGAAGGCATCACTGATGTAAGTCAGAAAACTCCCATCTATCTCTAGGCATGCCAGAATTAAGTATGACACTCACTGTAAAGCCATAGTAACTGGTTTCTAGCTAGAGAACAAAACCACACATGCCACACATAGATGGTGTAACTGTGCACAACTGCTAAAGACACAGCAGCTTACACGTGCCAATATGAACACACGATGAGTTCTAGTACTTACAACTGTTTAGCACATCCAGCATTAAGCAGACTGACTACAAATGCAAACAGCTTTCTACTGCACTTAGTCAATGCACTAGCACGATCTTCACAAGCAAGTCCACCCCTTCGCATTCAGTAGTCACGTGTGTGTTTGAAAACTGGAACTGGGCATTTCATCAGCAGTTTCAACTTGTCCAAACTGAAAAACTTAGATGTCTAGTTACCCGCCTAGATAACTTAGTCTGATGTGCATCTTAGACAATCATTTTAATTTTAAAGTTATTCTAACTAAAGACTTTGCAACATGAGGAGGGCAAGCAATATTAATTACATTTAGCAAAGTTTAGCAGACGACATCCAAAAAGCTGATACGCACAAAACAGATGTTTAAGACAAAAGTTGCTTTCACCAGCTATAGACATCACAACCAGTGTCTTAAGTACACTGCAACTTTCCAAATGCTGCAAAACCTGAGAAAGTCAACATAGACCTTATAAAAAAAAGTGAAGCTGAAAAGGTCTAAGAACTTCCACTACGGACACACTTTCCTCTTCCTAGATGGCAGCCTTGCCTCTAGGTGGGTTTCTCTTTTTCACTGAGAAGATGTATGTACCCCAGTGGAGGCAAAGTACTTTATGGAAGGTGAAGTGCATCTTAAGATCAGGATCAATTTCCTGAATGAAACAAAGAATCAGCTCTTCTGTACAGCATTTTCTAGTTCAATACTCTTTCACTAATTTGACAGCCATGAATAGAGACTTTCCCTTCTGTTAACATACACTGTGAGAAAAATACAAAGGAAACAACCAAATTAAAAAAAAAAAAAAAGGAAGAACCGGCCATCACTAAACGATTTTCTGCTGGGGGAAACGAAACAGTAAACATACTCTCAACCTTGCTTGTAAACTAGAGTAATTTCACTCATCTCCTATGTTTGAAGACCAGATCACAATACAGTTTTTATAATCAAAAGTTGATATATTAGGACTACCAATAGTAGACTACTGCTTTCAAGAGCATGACTAAAAGAATGCTCAGCAAAACAATCCAGGTTTAGATCTGTTGCGAGAGTTTGGTCCATCATTTAGTCGTCTGTTAGCAAATATTTGAATGAAACAGACTTCCATGAAGTCAGAAACAGTCTTTGCCTTGGGAGAAAAAAAAATCATTTATCATCCTCAATTTAGAAATCTCCTGGATTTGTCTGTAAATTATGACATATTACCTCAAAATCAGAAGATGAATCAGAGATCATACTACAGGAAAACATTTTATATATTTTTGAGATCAGGACTAACAACAAACATTTCTGGCTACTGTGACTTAAGTATATTGTAAGACTCGATCATTTAACTTGGGCATCTACAAGAGCTCTTCTGAGCAAACTGGTTCTGATTATTCCAGTTACCATGAAGCACAGAACTTTCAAGCACAGGATCTGTGCTAGTGAATACCAAAACTTCAGGACAAACCCCAAAAGCACCTTCTATTTCTGAAAAAGATAAAGCTCATCATTCCCTAATCCAACGGTATGGTCTTTGTACACTAGGCCTGTAATGAATTCATTATATGATAAGGGTTATAGTTCTTTTCTCCACCAAGATTTTCCAAATCATGGGAAACATGAAAGCTTTTATCACCCAATAGTAGCACACTAGGTCAATTTGTCTATCAGATTATCAAGGGCGTGGGAAGGTTAGGAGAGGTTTGGAGGTCAGGCTTTAAGGTAAGGTTATGATCTACACCAAGAATGTTCAAGCAATTTTAAACCAAAAAGTTGAAGTACAGTTTAATCAGGTAAAACCTCAATTTCCAGATCACCTATATTGGAAGAACATTGTTCTCCTATATATTTTATTTGGCAGGCCCAAATAGCTACACAGGAAAGACTGATCTTCCCCATGTGCTGTCTGGTCTCAGCACACAGGAAAAGCTATTTTTGAGCTATGTAATATGATTCAAAGGTAAAAATTCAAGTTCTTCCTCAGCTTTCTGCATGATAATCCTTTAACATGCCGTCAATCACAAATTTCAAGGGGAACTTATCCGTAAAACCTACTTCATTTCAGAACAAGATTTCTGCCAGTAGAAACATCCATACTGCAGACTCCAAGCCATCCAAGTTGAGTACCACTAAAACACGTTCTAAGAAAAGACTAATGAGATACCTAATTTCTTCACCCTCCAGGCCCAAAGAACGATACCATTACTAACTTTGTACACACATTAACAGTTTCATTCTTGCTGTCATCCACAAGCAACATCTTAAGAAAACATCTAAGGCCTCAGTCCTGAAACCACACAGACACTGGTTTAAATTTAAGCATGTGGGAAATTCCACTGCAGCTTGGAAGCAGCGCTGGTGTTTGACAATAAACACATTGACTCAGATGTTGGGACCTCGCTCTTGAAAACATCGTAGCTCCAAGACAAGTGAACCACACGTCCCAGGCCAGCTCCGGAAAGAGACCCTGCTGCCGGCTGTTTCTAACGAAACTCAAGACGCCGCCGAAGAGGCAGCTGCTGAGGGCCTCGAGGGCACTCAGCTCCGGTTCCCACCGAGGCAGTCTGACTTTCAAAGCGTGCTGGAGCTACGCGCAGGAACCTGAGGTGACCTGCCACCGCGAGCCGTGAGCTTCCACAGACACCGGCAGCCCGCTGCGAGGGGCAGCACCCGATCCAGGGACACGGACACACCCGCACGCAAAACCTCTCGGAGCCCCGCGGAGCCCGAAGGCGGACCGCAGGCCAGCGGCCGCTGCAGGGCGGGCCGGGCCCCGGCGCTGCCGCGGGCACACCGAAGCCTCGCACGAGACGCTGCCACCGAGGGCGACCGGGCACCGGTACCCAGCGCAGCGCAGCCCCCCCGGCTGTGCCGGCCGGCGACCGAGGGACGGGAGCGCCGCCCCCGCGCCCACCTTGGCTGGCTGGGCCACACGCGGACTACCGGTAGCCGCCGCCAACTTGCCTCGCTCTGCTGCGACCGGCGGGAATTCTTCCTCCGTCCCGTCCTGCTGCCCGCCCCCCATCCGCGAACAGACCCGCCGCGGCGGCCGCGACTCCGGGCACTGCGAAGGACAACTTCCAGGCCCTCCGCGCCGACTGCGCTGCCGGGCGGGGGCGGGGCGCCCGGAGCTACTGCCCTTCCCTCGGGGCCCTTTTCCCGCTCACCTGGCGGCGGGCCTCTGGCGCCCGCGGCGGCGCGGGGTGCGCCATGCCCAGGGGGGCTACCCCGGCCCTGGCTGCGCGCTCCCGGCTCCGGCAGGTTCGGCCCGTGGAGGGGCGGCGGCGGCGGGCAGAGGGCGGGGGCCGGCGGTAAGCGAGCTGCGCCGCTGCCGGTCATGGCGAGTCCGGGCAAGCCGGAGCGGGAGCGAGCGCGGGTCTGCGGGGGTGCCGGGAGGAGGCAGGCCACCGAGAGAGGGGCGGAGGCAGCGGCCTCGGCACCGGAGGAGGCGGGGGGCGGCTGAGGGGAGGAGGAGAAGGAAGGCAGCAAGGGGGCGGCGGAAGAAGCCACCCATCTGCCGCGCCGGGCCGCCTCGCCGGCCTGGCAGAGGGGCTGGGGTCGCTCGCCGCTGCTCTCCTCGCTGCGCGAACCGGCGCCGCGGTGCCGCCGGCGGGCGTAGGCGAGGAAGCAGGCGTCGGACTGCGCCCCGCGGGGCGCTGAGCGGGCAGCGACCGGCATCGCTCCCCGCACCGGCCGGTCCGCGCCGCCCAGCTGCCTGACAGCAGCCTCGCCACGGGGGCGACGGCGCGCTCAGAGCCAGCGGGGGCACATGGGCGGCGGGGGGAGCCTCCAGCTGGGGCCCAGCCCTCAGCCCCGCAGCGGAGGCCGGTGCCGAGCCGTGCCTGCCGCTACGGGGCGAAGCTGCCGCCGCCGCCCGGCTCGCTGCTGCTGCCGCCCGGCTCGCTGCTGCTGCTGCTGCGGAGGAGGAGGAGGAGGAGGAGAAGGACGCCTCCTCGCCTGCTTCCTCCCTTCTTCAGCCCCGTCCAGGAGGCCCCAGCGGCCCGGAGCACTAAGCGCGCCACCGGCGACTCGGCGTCTCCCCGCGACTGCTCGCCTCCCGCAGGGCCGAGCCTGCTCGCCACGGCGCTGCCGCAGGGCGCGGCGACCCGCGGGGAGCAGGCAGGCGCGGCACCCGGCCGCTCCCCGCCGCACCGGTAGTCCCGCCGCCCTTCGGCCTGGCGGGCGGGGGAGCGAGGGCCGCGCCGCCCCTCCGCCCGGGCCCCCGGGGCGCAGCGGGCCCCAGCCCACCCGGGCCAGACCCTGCGCGCGGAGCCCGGAATCATCCTCGCCCTGTCCCGCGTCCGGTCCCCGCGGGTCACTGGACACGAGCGCCACCGAGGGCTCCTCGCCCCGGTCGTTATCGCCGCCGCGGGGCGGCGGGCCGCACGGACGCCCGCCCTCCGCGCCGCGCCAGCCCCATCTGAGCCCGGCGAAGCGGCACGGTACTCCGGCGGGGCGGCCGCTCGCGGGGAGGGGGCAAAGGCCGCGATCGATTGGGCGGCCGAGCGACTGCAGGGGCTGCGCACGGAGCCAGGGGAGTGCGGGCGCGGCGCCGCGGGAGGCCCGGGAGAGGGCGGCCGGGGGCCGGGCGGGCCCGGGCTGCTGCGGGCGCGGGGGGCGGGTTTTTTTGCGGCGTCGCCGGGCGGTGGGGGTATCCAGGCGGAACCGACACCTACGGGCTGGTGTGTGGACGAGGGAGCTGGAAGGCGTCAGCGGGCCACGGTTGTTGTAGGCCGCTCGCAAACTGCGCCTTCTGCTTTATGCAAAAACATCAGAGATGTCCGTAAACTCCTTAATTTGTCACGAGAATGGCGGTTTATTGCTTTGTTGTTAGATAAGCATTATTCAAGCTAATCTTTTTGCATGAGAAGATACCAGGAACGCAACTAAGGGGTTCTCTGAAAGTGATAGAGATTACTGTGTGCGTGCAATGTGTGCGTCTCTGTTGAGGCAGACAGATGCATTTGCCAAGATGATCCAGTTGGTTTTGGTTCTCAGGAAAAGTAAAATTACGTGAAAATTGATACATGCATAGAATCATAGAATCGTAGAATGGTTAGGGTTGGAAGGGACCTCAAAGATCATCTAGTTCCAACCCCCCTGACATGGGCAGGGACACCCTCCACTACACCAGGTTGCCCAAAGCCTCATCCAACCTGGCCTTGAACACTTCCAGGGATGGGGCATCTACAACTTCTCTGGGCAACCTGTTCCACTGCCTCACCACTCTCAGAGCAAAAAATTCTTCCTTGTAGCTAATCTAAATCTCCCCTCTTTCGATTTAAATCCATTGCCCCTTGTCCTATCACTGCATGCCCTTGCAAAAAGTCCCTCTCCAGCTTTCCTGTAGGCCCCTTTAAGTACTGGAAGGCTGCTATAAGATCACTCTGGAGCCTTCTCTTCTCCAGGCTGAACAGCCCCAACTCTCTCAGCCTGTCTTCATAGCAGAGGTGCTCCAGCCCTTGGATCATCTTTGTGGCCCTCCTCTGGACTTGTTCCAGCAGCTCCATGTCCTTCTTGCGCTGGGGACTCCACAGCTGAACACAGTATTCCAGGTGGGGTCTCACGAGAGCAGAGCAGAGGGGCAGAATCACTTCCCTCAACCTGCTGGCCATGCTTCTTTGGCTGCAGCCCAGGACACAGTTGGCTTTCTGGGCTGCCAGCACACATTGCTGGCTCATGTTGACCTTCTCATCCACCAGCACTCCCCAAGTCCCTTTCCTCAGGGCTGCTCCCAATCCGTTCTCCACCCAGCCTGTACCTGTGCTTGGGATTGCCCCGACCCACGTGCAGGACCTTGCACTTGGCCTTGTTGAACTTCATGAGGTTCTCACAGGCCCACCTCTGCAGCCTGTCAAGGTCCCTCTGGAAGGCATCCCTTCCCTCCAGTGTGTCCACAACACCACACAACTTGGTGTCATCTGCAAACTTGCTGAGGGTGCACTCAATCCCACTGTCCATGTCACCAACAAAGATGTTAAATAGCACTGACCCCTGAGGAACGCCACTCGTCACTGGCCTCCACTTGGACATTGAACCGTTGACCACAACTCTGTGATTGTGACCATTCAGCCGATTCCTTATCCACCGAGTGGTCCATCCATCAAAACCATGTCTTTCCAGTTTAGAGACAAGGATGTCGCGTGGGACAGTATCAAATGCTTTGGGTAAGTCCAGGTAGATGATGTGAGTTGCTCTTCCCCTATCCATCAATGCTGTAACCTCATCATAGAAGGCCACCAAATTAGTCAGGCAGGATTTGCCCTTAGTGAAGCCATGTTGGCTGTCACCAATCACCTCCTTATTTTCCATGTGCCTTAGCATGGTCACCTGGAGGATCTGCTCCATGATCTTACCAGGCACAGAGGTGAGACTGACTGGCCTGTAGTTCCCTGGGTCTTCCTTTTTTTTTTCCTTTTTAAAAATGGGGGCTATGTTTCCGCTTTTCCTGTCGGTGAGAACATCACCAGACTTCCACAACTTTCCAAACATGAAAGAAAGAAAAATTACTACTTGGTGAAATTTAATGCCTAGAGGATGCATTTGCCATCTTTAATGGAACAACAACAATTCCGTGAGATCTAAATATGCAGATGGAGAATTAATTACATTTTGCACATCACAGCAGTGCCACCTTCTCCTAAGCAATGCTATGAGTGGGAAAGATTTCTGCAAATCATGCCTTTGCTAGCATTAACCTGCTATGCTACCCTTTTCCCTCAATCCTTCTTGTCATTTGATTGAGGTTTCATGTAGTGTGGGAAAAGATGACTGTGACTTCCCAGAGGGCTAGAACCTTTGGGACTTGTAGCCTGCTGCTGAGATGATTCCTGTGTCCCAGCAATTATATATGGCCCTTCAATGCATTTCTAGATTTGTTTGCTTAAACTCCACACTGCTAGCCCCTTCTATCTCCAGCCCCATATCAGGAATCAAACCTCAATAGCTCCTACCTGGTGATCCTTTGAAACACATGGGTCTGAAGTACTTTCCCATCACATCCTCTGCTTCACTTTTCTGAGCTGTCTGCACCTCTTTCAGATTGCTGCTGTAAGGGAAGAGCATGCAGCC
Organism: Tauraco erythrolophus; assembly: GCF_009769465.1. NCBI lineage: Eukaryota > Metazoa > Chordata > Aves > Musophagiformes > Musophagidae > Tauraco > Tauraco erythrolophus. The sequence goes on from NC_141496.1 coordinate 65,812,287, forward strand.
TGCATGAAGCTCCTGGCAATACACAGATGGCAGAAAAGGATGATCACAGCCACTATTGCTTAATGATGATTCATTTTTCACTCACTTCCTGGGGGGAAGTTGCTTTAAAACTACTCCCATACTGAAGGTATTACATAAGGCTGCATTGTGGCACAGAGTTCTGTTTTTTTTTTTTTTTAGGATCCCTCTAAAACTTTGCAGATTTGAATACTGGAGGATTTTATTCTACAGGAAAAGGTGTGAAAATAGCATCAGTCCTTCAACTAAGACCATTTTTCTAACTTTTTTGCACCTAGATTGTTTTCCAGAAATAAGCAAAAAAAAAAAAAGAGATTTCTGCAGTATGAGGCTACTTCAACCATTAATCTAACATGCACTCCAGACTGCAGGCTATCTGGAAGTTTAGGAAGGCTGTTTCTGTACAGTATGGGTCAGCAGTCTTGCAGACATGTAATCTGACAGTTCTGGTGCATTGCACTTCATTTACTTCTGGAGCTGAGGAGTTCCATTTTCCTGTTGGTTCTAAATTTAAATCAAGCCTTTTCAAGATAGTATCATTTCAAGAGCTAGATCCAGATTTTTTTCGCAGTGTCTTTGAACTCAAGTGGGATGAGAAGAGGTAGTACCTTTAGCCTAATACCTTATGAGGGTAATTACCACATTTGGAAAACAGACAAGCTTCTAGCAGTGTACAGAAAGCTGCCTTCAGGTCTGCTTAAGATGTTCAGGTACTTAAAGACAAGACTTTCTCTCTTTAAGGTTTAAAATAACTGATATCTTAACTAATATTTCTGAACAGATACATACTGATGGGTGTCCAGAATTAAACTCGTTGATAGGTTAAATCAAACAGATCCAGGAAAAAGTTATAAAAAGTAATTTTTTTTTCTCTTTTTTTTCAGTTGTTATTTTTATTTTGTTTTAAAGTTTACAAACTTGAACTACTGCCATGATCAGAAAGGTACTATGCTTAGTATCGTAGACTTCTTTTCACTTCAGGTGAATTTAGACCTCCCTGGTTTGAGGAAAAACAATCACTGGAAGAACATCTGACACTGATGCAAGCTCTTTTGCAGACTAGGAGTGCTTGTTTCTTCCAGCTTCATAACTAATTATGCCTAAAAAACAACATAAAATTTGAGTCTAGATTTCTATATCTCCAAGTGGTCTGCCAGAATCAGTCACATGGTATAATTCTCAGGGTTCTTACTGTGGTCCAATGCGGAAAACAGTGATACTAGGTATATTGTTTCATTAAAAATTGAACAAGATAAACCTCCAGTGTGCCCAAGGCATCTCTTAAAGCTGGTAACAGCTGGGTGGTGTTTAATGCTTTGTGTAAGCCACAGTTGGCAATGGGATGATTTTTACCTTGAATCTTTCATTATCTATTTGTCCCCCCAGTGTTGCTGAAGTGCCTGGGACATACAGAAAAATCTACTGCAAGTAAGACTGACAAGATGGTAGTTGGCTGAGAAAACTAATTCAGCAGGGAGTTGTGTCAGATTTTTTAGAAGTACAGCTCTCGCAACAGAAAGCTGATATGCAGATTTTAAAAGTGTTTTCTTGGCTCCACAGGCAAATAAACACGTTCACCTGCAAATTTCTTGTAGAGAAAATGCATATCCAGCTTCCTGCAGACATGAATCTGTCTTTTAAGTAGTTGAGAAAGGCATGTGAAATGAACAGAACCTAAAACTCTCATTATTGAGTGCAACACTACCTGTAGTGTACAAGATATTTCCACCAGCCGCACTAACTTCATCACTGCTGCATTTTCAATGTCTGCAGCTGTCTGCTCTTACTACAGGAGTAGCCTAACTTGCCATTTATGAGTTGGAGGACGGTCCTGCCAGATGCTAAGTTTCTCCTGTAGAAGTCACTGAACACAAGACTCCTTCCTCACTGACTTAGCATGTGGCTAAGAACTGGATCTACAGGGACTAGAGTGAATCTGTTGTTAAAGCTGCCACTGGGACATTGTAACCTCAGTGCAGAATGAGAAATGCAAAAGACAGAAGATGGAACACATCTCTCAGGAAGCAAACATTAGCATTTGTAATACATGAAAATACGTTCAGGTCATCTATTCCTGCTGTAAAATAACATTTTCCTAAGTGTGCTGGGTTTATGGGGTAGGGCTTTGGTATTGGGGGAGGGGGCTACAGGGCTACAGGGCAGCTCCTTATAGCACCTGTAAGGAGCTGTAAGAAGCTTCCCTGGCTCCAAAACAAGTCGGTCCTGTCTCTGGCCAGGTTGCACTCGCCTCTGGCCAGGTTGCACTCACCTCTGGCCAGCGCCGAGCCCATCAGTGAACGCCATATTTAAGAAGGGGAACCCATGCCATGTGGGACCTGCAGTGAAGCTGAGGGGGGGAGGGAGGGGGGGCTGGCCCACAGCCTCCTGCGTGGGCAGCTGCCCACCTTGGGGTGCTGCCATTTGGCTGGTAACTCCAGCTCCAAAGCGCTCCTGGGGCACCTGCTGAGCAGTTGGTTCTTGTTGGGACCATCAACATTTGTCAGGCCAGTCAGGCCCGGTGTGGCTGCAGCAGAGAGAGCAGTGAGATCTGAGAGAAACTACTATGCAGACACTAAAGTCAGCTAAGAAGGAAGGGGAGAAGGTGTGCCAGAGCTGAGATTCCCCTGCAGCCCCTAGTGAGATGGCAGGTGGACCCCCTGTGCAGCCCATGGAGATCAACAGTGGAGCAGAGATCCACTCGCAGCCCATGGAGGATCCCACACCGGAGCAGAGATGCCTACATCCAAAGGAGTTCATAGAGAAATGTGTCCTGTGGGAAAGGATCCCATGCTGCTGGAGATGGACAGTGGAGGAGAGATGCATCTGCAATCTGTGGGAAAGGACTCCATGCTGGAGCAGGTGTCCGCATGCTAAGAAGCCGTGACTCTGGGAAAAACCCACACTGGAGCAACCTGATGGGCAAGGGTTGCATCCTGTGGGAAGGACTCACGTTGGAGATGTTTGTGGGAAGAGGCTCACACTGGAGCAGGGGAGGAGTGTAGGGAGTCCATCCCTGAAAGAAGGAGCAGCAAAAACTCTGTGTGACGAAGTGACCTGCAACACCATTCCCTGTCCCCCTGCACCACTGTTGGGGAAGAAGGTAGAACCAGGAAGAAGGGAGGGGTAGGGGAAACGTGTATTTGAGATCTGGCTTTGTTTCTTGTTATCCTTCTCTGATTTGATTGGTTACGAATTAAATGGATTTGTCCCCAAACCGAGTCTGTTTTGCCTCGGGCCATGGTCGGTGGGTGATCCCTCCCTGTTCTTATCTGGACGCTCAAGCCTTTTGTTGCATTTTTCTCCTCTTGCACCCCACCGGATGGGCAGGGGTGGCGGGGGCCTGGGAATGGGGCAGGGGGCAGCGGGTAGGAGTGAGTGAATGTCCCAGTGGTAGCTTAGCTGCCAGCTGGGCTAAACCACGACACTTGTTAAAGAAAGTCTTTGTGCTAGGTTTCCCGCAGCAGAGTCTCAGACATCAGATTCCAAGTTAAAAAAATAAGTAATTAAATTGAGTGGTACAGCAATAGGGATAGCTTGAGCTGGGGGGTGCTTCCAGAGACAGACCCTGAACAAAGAAATCCCTAGGCATTTATACTCTTACAGTCTATGCACTGGTTTATCATGCACTGTTCGCGTGTCTTGCATGCGCCTCCTGGTCCAATGGTAAGTTTTGATCTGTGGTTTTCTTTGTTCCTCATTGGATTCTTTCTCTGTCTCCAGGTGGGCTGTTATCTGTTTCTTATCTAATGAGTTGCAGCTTCTGCTGACAGTGGTAGCCTCCTTGTCTTCCAGTTTGCACTAGTCTTAGAGCCTCCCTTCAGGTAATTGGGCAACAGTTCAAGGTAAGTTCAGCTTTCCTAGGTCGAAGTTCACAGCCTGCATGGCTTCAGCAAATTTATCTACTAATGCTAAACCTAACGATTTTTAACAGTGCTAAGTAAGACTGTTCAGACAAAAGAATACAGTTTAAAGAATTCATTAAACAAAATCTGCAACAGACTAAGGCTGCATACAGAAATCTTAAGAGTTTTAAGATAAGCCCTCTGATTTCCTTCTTCATACTCCATCCTGGCATCTATTTGGTTTGAAGTTGCACTTGTTGGTGGGCTCCCTGTTCTCAAATAATAATTTCTGTATTCTGCTGTAGCTTCCATTAGAGTTGCAAACATCTCACCCTAGGCAAACTCAGTGAGCAGAGAAGAAAAATCTTGAAGCTGAGCACACATCATAGCTGAAGAGTATGCACAATTACTTGCTTGTTTGTACACAAGTGGGAGCAAGGAATATATACGAAATGAGAAAGGCTTTGCCTGTGCTTGACAAGAACTGGCTGTATTGTTGAAGGTATGTTGACATACTTTTTACCTTCTATCTTCTCCTTACTCATGTGTCATCCTTAATGGAGTTTACCAATATCTGAACACAGAGAGAGCAGAAACGCTTGAGCATTCAGAGTGACTTTGATGAAATGGTGCAATAGGGAAATACCCTGAACGTAGATGTCAGAGATAAAGAAATGTCAAATGCAATGGGTTGTCTTGGTTTTGCATTTGCAGTGTGACAGCATAGAGAGAACTCAGTCAATGGCAAGACTCCATTGTGTTAGGTGCTGTACAAACATGTTCATAGCCCTGAAAAGCTTGCAATCTAAATATGCAGAAGAAAGACGAAGAAGGGAAGCAGAAGTATGAAAAAGTGCCGTGATTTGCCTGTAGAGACACAGCATCTTGGTGGCAGAACTTGTATCCCATGTCTCAAGTCTGATTCTGCCTGAACACACACCATCTGTCTCTGGTTAAACTTCACCTCAGGATGGAAAATGAGCTTGGGGTGCTGCCCTTCCTGATAGTGCCTAGGAAAAGCAGAAGCATTAAACTAATAACTGTCCTTCAATAACCATGAAGTGGTAAAGCAGGTCACCACTCTTAAAGGCAAAATGGCTGCGACTATTCTCTGCCTCTGCGACTATTCTCCTATGGTCTGCATTCAAAGTAAGAACCCTTCTGAGAAAATTTTACAGCTCTTCCCATTCATCGCTTCAGATAAAACAGTCTTAGAGGGGTGAACCACTCTTCCTGTCAGACGTCACCTTCCTGAAGGTACAGATAAGAAGAGGAAATGCAGTGACCAGTGTGACCTAAGCTAAGGGCTGGAGTGGATTCACTGCCTTGGCATAATAATGACACCCACACCCTGGTGCAGCACAGTGCACACCCTGCTGCTGCTCTGCGTTGATCTACAGGGGCCAAAGAGGAGTCAGTTGTCTACAGGGCAGCTTAAACCGGTGGAAAGAACATGCTGAAATCAAGCTTCAAAGCTCTTTGGATTAGTGGCCTCAATGCAGGATAGGAGTGGTTTCTGCCTCAACAGGCAAATGGTGGAGAGGCTGCCTCACACAGGCTGTCTTGGCCAGTAGGCTAATGCACAAGTACAATGGGAGCACAGGATTTGGCAAAAGTGCCAGAAGAGTTGGGAGGCTGGGAAGGCAACCAAACTGGAGCTGTCCATGCTTTCTTGAGAACCTTTCTCAAAGCAACACACAATCTTAATCCCACATGCTGTCACAGTGGCACTTGCCTCTTGCTCTTCTCCCTGCCATCTCAAAGCTGGCCAGTCTGCATGGACCATGCCCTGCCTTTCTAGCCACCAGACTTGTCTTGGAAGTGAAAGTTGGACCTACTTCCTCTCAAAGGATGAAGCACAGTGAGATACACTTGCCATGTATTTGACACATTCTCTTCCAATTCGTATATCCAAAATGGCTTGTTTTAGAGGATTAAAATATATTTCAGCTCATGACAATGTGTAAGGGATATCACCCTTTGTAACAGGTTTATGAATGTGTGTTAAAGTGCGCTGAGGAGTTCTTCGGAAATGTTACAACTTAGTTGTACTTGCAGACAAGTATTTTAAAGTTGACATGAATGCGATATACAGATGATTGATAGGTTTGTGTGGGTTTTTTTCCTCTTTCTTCATATTGACCTTAAACAGGTTGTTTGTTTGGTTGATTGGTTGTTTGTTTGTTTTTTAAATAAGAAAGGTGTAGTTACAGCCCATAAAATCAGCCAGACTGCCACTATGATATGCAGGCCACACATCTGCTGAATACTATGACAAATTTGTCAGGTCCAGACAAGACCATAGTGTCTCTGAAACTACAATCAACCTAAATTGCTAATAGGAAAAAGAAGGGAAAGCTCTCTTTTTGAACATTTCTTCAAGAAATCACAAGAAGAAAGCTCGTAGGCCTTTCCAAATCACAAACTGGTTATAAGATAAAATTATCTCATTTGCAGGCATGATTTTACTGCAGATAACAGGACAGTACATTGTTATAAGGCCTGCTCTCAAACTTCATTCATTTATTTCCATTTTGTATGGAGTAATTCTATCTGCTGCTCTTAAAAAAAATCACACTGCTTTGCTGCTTGAATTGAAAGATAGATGGGGCAAATATAGAATATGAAATATATAGGAAGAACACTGAGGGCTAAGGAGGGGTATGAAGAAGGAGAGTGTCTGTTCCTTTAAGAGTATCTTGTCAAAGAAGCCATAAATAAGAACATACAGAGACAGAAACCTGACTGAAGGAGTGATGAGAACAAACATGGTCAGTCACACTAATTGGTAAGGATATGTGGAGTGTGAGAATGTTGGGTTTTTTTTTTCAGTAAGATTATCCGATTAAGGTTCTTGCAAAATTGGCATAATAAGGAAAGGGAGGGAGAAAAACACAGTCCTAAAATCGGAGCAGTTAGCATTACTGAAGACAATAAGCAGAAACAAAGCTGGTCAGTCACACCAACTGATGGGCTATTGAGAAACTGCAGGCAAACTTGGAACTTCACAATGGGTAAGGATGCAAACCTGAGGATCCAGGATGTTGGAGAGGATCAGTGGGACTACGCCAGCTGAGGAGGCAATGTGCAGGGGGAGAGGGAAGAAAGGAACAAAGAGGTGGGGTAGACAGCCAAGGGTACAAAAGAGGCCAGTTGCCTGTAAACTGTGGCCAGTCAGTACACTTGTCTGGCTGAGCCCTGCACCTGATCACCACAGTCTGTCCTGTAGCTCTTAACTACCTCTCTGAGTAATCTCACTCTCTATCCGGTGTGTGTGAGTGCTGTAGGGACTCGGTGCCAGCTGCTGGAGGACCGGCATGAGAGGAGTGGGTACCAGCTGCTGGAGTCAGACCAGGAGTGTGAGTCGCCCTGGCCTGTGGGGTTGGCTACTGGAGTGAGGGGGGGTCTCAGTGCCAGTGACTGTAGCGAGGAGTGCCTTTAACCTCCAGTGACCAGGTGGGAACAATTTGTATCCTGAAAACCAGCTCCTGGGGGACCAACATGACTGAGGGGCTCAGTACTGGCAGCTGGAGCAGGACCATAGGTCACAGTGTGTGTGCCTTGGTGCTGGCTGGTGGAGGAGGTGAGTGTATCTTCTCCAAACCTGCTGTGCATGGGAGGAGTGTGTGTCTTTGCAGGCAATCTTCAAACTGGACCAGCTGGTAAGCAAGAAGACCTCAGGTCTGGGCTGAGACATCAGGTGGACAGACAGTCCATGCTGGTATTTGAAGGGATCAGTGAGTATGGGGTGCCTATGGGACAAGTGTGTGAATGCTGTTTTTGCAGTGAGCATCAAGCTGGACCAGCTGGTGATCTGAGGGCCCGTGGGGCAGATAAGAGATTGCACTGAGAGGCTGCTGAGCCTGGTGGACTCTGCAGATTATCATCTGCTCCTACTACTCCATGTAGAGTTTAATGATACTGCGACAAGGCAACTTAGAACGATCAAAAGAGTTGCGGGACTATATGTCCCTCACAACGATGTTAAAGGATCTGGAGCACAGGTGGTGTTCTCCTCGATCCTCCCAGTCAGAAGAAGGGGTTCAGGAAGGAGGAGACTAATTGAAAGGTGAATGCCTGGCTACATGGCTGGTGCCATACTCAAGATTTTGGCTGCTATGATCATGGATCTACCTTTGGGAAGCCAGGCAGTTGTCAGCTAATGGAAGTGTTTCTTCTCCTTATAGTTGCTACTCTGGCATAAGCCTGAGGGTCTGTGTAGACTTACAAGATTTTTGCCCTGTGGTGGCACAAGCTTCCCGCAAGAAACCCAGATAGAACAACTTCAGTCATTCCAAATTTCTTATACTCTAGTCTTCAGATGCATTAAAACTCACACTGAAGGGGATGTTGTGAAGCTTTTCAAAGTTATGATGGAGAATGTGACACTGTTTGGAGTAGATAATATAGCTTTATCCCACATAGCTGTATAGCTGTAAATCACGGCGCGTGTGTCCCACTGCTTCTGAACAAGCAGTAGCAGAAACATGGACGTGCTTTTTCAAATGACATTTAGAAAAGATGGTCAATATTTAAACCCCATCAGAAGCTGTATGATTGTCATAGTTACTGAGCAATGGTAGCAGAGCGCAGTCAGACTGACTGGAACATCACAGTGAAGTAGGCCTGTTATTGCAGTGCTGAAATAACAGAATAACAGAATAACAGAATGGTTTGGGTTGGAAGGGACATCAAAGATCATCTAGCTCCAACCCCCCTGCCATGGGCAGGGGCACCCTCCACTACACCAGGTTGCCCAAAGCCTCATCCAACCTGGCCTTGAACACTTCCAGGGATGGGGCATCCACAGCTTCTCTGGGCAACCTGTTCCACTGCCTCACCACCCTCTGAGGCAAAAATTTCTTCCTTATATCCAATCTAAATCTATCCTCTTTCAATTTAAAGTCATTGCCCCTTGTCTTATCACTACATGCCCTTGTAAAAACTCCCTCCCCAGCTTTCCTGTAGGCCCCTTTAAGTACTGGAAGGCTGCTATAAGATCACCCTGGACCCTTCTCTTCTCTAGGCTGAACAGCCCCAACTCTCTCAGCCTGTCTTCATAGCAGAGGTGTTCCAGCCCTCGCCTCATCTTCGTGGCCCTCTTCTGGACTCACTCCAGCAGCACCATGTCCTTCTTGTGTTGGGGACTCCAGAGCTGAACACAGTATTCCAGGTGGGGTCTCATGAGAGCAGAGTAGAGGGGCAGAATCACCTCCCTCGACCTGCTGGCCATGCTATACTGAGTCCAGCTACACAAAATCAACAGTTGAGGGACTCAGTTTTACCCAAAATCAGTGAACGCACCACATGTAGGAAACTTGGTTTTGGTCCTTGTTCCACCAAAGTCAAACTGGATTTTGCAGTTATCTGCTTTATGACCAAGGCTTCATCAGATGCCCTGGAGCATCTTAGAATCATAGAATCATAGAATGGTTAGAGTTGGAAGGGATCTCAAAGATCATCTAGTTCCAACCCCTCTGCCGTGGGCAGGGAAACCCTCCACTACACCAGGTTGCTCAAAGCCTCATCCAACCTGGCCTTGAACACTTCCAGGGATGGGGCATCTACAACTTCTCTGGGCAACCTGTTCCACTGCCTCACCACCCTCAGAGTGAAAAATTTCTTCCTTATATCTAATCTAAATCTACCCTCTTTCAGTTTAAATCAGTTTCAATGCAGATTTAAAAGCTAAAGTTAAAGCAATTAGACTCCTGGACTGTGACTGTTCAGTCAACTCGTGCTCAGATTTTGGCTAAAATGTGTAGAAGGGACAGTCATGGGTGGACTCGTGGGGAAAATGGGAAATAGGGACACCACACTCTTTGGCCTACAGTGTGCCTCATATGAACGCATCCCTGACAGTCAATCTGTTGCGAACAGTTCCTCCTTTGCCTAACAACAAGCTGGTTAATATTTGATAATACAAGTTACCTTCTGATGCTATTCCTCCTATTACTGAATTGATACAAGAGCTGGAGGAATGAGGAATTGTTATGAAGTCTCATTTCCCCTACAATTCTCCTGCGTAGCCAATAAAGAAACCTAATGGCAAGTGGCGACTAACAGTAGATTGCAGAGCCTTTAACAGTGCCACTGAATGGCTCACTGCAGCTGTTCCCAGTATAAGTATATCATTAATATTCTTAATGAACAATCCTCTGGGCTGTATCAACACAAGCAGGATGCTTTGAATACCTTGGTGTGGCACCCAGGAGATCAGGTGAGAATTCAACAATTATCACTCAGAAAACGCTGCGTCACTTTGCAGCACTGCCAAGGGAAAGGAATAAGGGAAACTATGGATACTGTGGGAGTGAAATTAATCATTACTGAGGCTTAGTTATGATCCAAGACCTAAGTCTTCTTTCTTCCTGTCTAGGAACTGTTAAATGAATAAACGAAAGCTGTCATTCAGCCTACATACTGCAGAAAGTATTCATCTAAAAACTATACTAAGTATTCCCTGGAACCTGGTTAATACTCTCTATAGTGTTATCACTGCAGACAATGTTCACAACATCTAAAAAGATAGGAAGCTTCATGTATCAGACAATGCTAATGCTTGTGTTGGGAAATCTGCCGTTCTATCATATAAACAATCAAGCAAACCCACAGAAGCTGATAATCTCTGCCATAACATGGACAGTGAGATCCATTATATCCAAAATCTCACAACAATGCTGGTGGAATTCTGGCCTCCAACTTGTTCCGCAACCTTAGGAGCAATATGGGACCCAGTATACCCTCAAATTGAAGAAGTGGAAACCTTAGTAACCAATATGAAAAAGCTATTACATACCAAAACAAGTGACTACTGCTATCAAACATGATACTGGCCAGATTGTCAGAATTGCAACAGAAATCGAACAAACTGCTGGACGCCATTTGTGTGACATTTTTATGGGATGCGCACCATCTGCAACTGGCATATCACATCTTATGTTACATCCTATGATCATTGTGTTCTGTTTTACTAGATTTTTTATCATTGTGCTTCGATACCTGTGCTTATTGCTTATCTCACCATATTGAAAACAAGTGCCATCGATTGGCACCTGATTACAAACTGTGAAGACTTCAGTGAAAGTACTCAAAACTTTTCCCTGCCCTCACCCCAGTGAGGCAAGAGAAGTAAACAGTACCTCCAGGCACTCATGTAATGGCGTGGAGTGTGACTGTTCACTCAGCTTTGCTCAGATTTTGACTAGCACACAGCTCCTGATAAGGCCTGATGTGTGCTGGGAGCAGCACCATTAGGTCAAAGTGAGAGCAACACATAGGCAGTACACGATGGCCAGAAAGGGCTCAATGTCATTAAACAGCTCCTATCACCTGCAGCTTGCTGTCTCCTGCAGCCATAATCCTTGCATATTGGTTCTCTGGCAGTTTGTTTGGAATCTGCTAACTCATGGAAGTGGCATAGACCAAATTTCCAAGCTGGAATGTATAAATGTGACAGTTTACCCTGAAGGATTTTGAAGCAGATCTGACAGGAGCTGCGCTGCTGAGGCTTTTGTGCTTCATGGTGTGATATAGGGGACAACTGCACTGTGATGGAGGAGGAGGGATGAGCACTCTCACCGTCGGCTACGTAACTATTTTGGTTATAAGTGTATGAGTTACAAATCACAAGTTATGAGTTGCGAGTTATGAATTAGACAACTCGTGATTTAGAAACGTCATTACTTAAGTGATGAATTAGTGAATTCATATGTTAGACTAGTCTATACAAAAGGGATTGAGCCCTTGTTTGTCATGTTTGCTTGTTTTCTTTCCTTATGAGCTCATAAAATAAATTTTGATTACATAGTACGTTATCCTGTAAATTTGAGAGATCCAAATGGACCGTGACACCGGACACCTTGTTCTTCAGGCATTAATGAGACATTTGCCTGAAACAGTAACTAACCTGGTACTGACCACAAATCTCAATAAACATAATAAAACTATGTTAGGGTCATTCCTGAGAAGGTGGAAGTCTGCAACCCAGTGCCCACCAACATCCTCCAACTTTGCTGTTTTGGGGCTTTTATGGGCATCAGGTATGTTCAGATATAGCCACTACTTAATCTGTAGTTCTCTCTCTTGTTCCACAGGGTACACTACTCCAGCCATCCTACCTGTCTTTCTCTTTTTCTCGTGCTGGCACTGATCTACTCAGAGGTGTAGTTCTTCTCCTGTTGTGGAAGAATTTATCACTAGGAAAATGTTCAGCATACTTCATTGTAAGTAGCCATCTGGAATAAGCAAGATACAAGTAACTACGATTTATGTCATGTTTATGTCAGGCATTCCACAGCCTGCCAGAAGTCCCCAGTGTCTGAAATGCCAGGTGAATATGTGTCTGTTGCCACCATGCTTACCTTTGAAAGGCTATGTGTCCTGTTTGGAAAATGCTTGGAGCAGTACCTGCCAAGCTCAAATGGACACAGCAACAGGCAACTGCATAAGGTGGCTCTGTGACTGGGATTGAGGGTTCCTGCAAGCACTGGACCTCTCACAAAGCCTCTAACGAAAGAGACTTCTAGCAAGCTCCAGGTAGATCTGCCTAAGTAAGTGGAAGAAGTGGACAGGACTGCTTTACCCTTTCAGCAAGACCAGCAGAGCCGTGCATGGGCAGAGCAGAGTAGCTCCCTGATGTTGTGAGCTGATAGTAAGACTTTCTCTCTCTCTCTCATGATGCTTGTGTCTAAAGGACAGAAACTGTGTCCCAGAACACAAAGTTCAATATCTATTCCCTAACTTTTAATAGCATTGTTCTTTATATTAATTGACATAGCAGCCAGCTAGAAAGATCCTGTTTTTATAGATCAAGAGAATGAGGAGGAGAAAAACACTCTACGCTGTTTAAAAAAATGTGATAGTTTTGTTATTTTTTGATAATAATCATTACAATAACTTTTATGTGAGTATAAAGCTGTTCCTTCAGCTAGGAAGAATATCTTCAGAACATGAAGCCCCATCTCCAGTTTGCCTTTGTTATCAGTATTAGATGAAAAATTAATCTAATTTTGTGGAGGTATCGTACTGTTACAGTGGTTAATAAATGTGATGAAAATAATTGCAATTTGTGAAGTTTCCTTCCATTGAAAGGCAATGACATTTAGCAGCACAGTACCACTCTGTAGGAGTACTGAGCTATGTTACTATAATGTATGTTTGATCTGAAACATCTGGCCTTTAATCTGTTAAGCAGTTTAACGAGGGGGAGAAGTATCTCTTAAATTAAACCTTATTATCTTTACTTTATTGATATGTTTCATAAGGAGTTATGAAGGTTTTTGTATGTGAGGATTCCAGGTCTTGAATGGTGTCTGATGAGGACTGATATCAGCTTGCACTGCTGATGGGGAACTTTTCTACATGATTATCATCAGTGCACAGATTATGCATGTCTGTGCCTGCTGTGGACAATTGTCTACCAAGAGCTGGACCTGAGTACCTTCTCACAGTGGAGCTACATTGACTCTAGTGGTGTGGAATCAGAGCCTAAGACCATGTGTTAATCTCATTCAGGTCACTGAATGGCTGGTGAGTGGTAGAGTGACCTGCAGCTGAAAGGCTTCCTACCTCGTAACAGCCTCATGAGCTGTCTGGGCTCCAGTTTGAATGGAATGCTACTATTTTATGCATCTAAGGCCCACGTATTTGCCCTGCATACAGTGTCCTCTCCATCCCAGCCATGCTATGAACAAGCGGAGAAGCTCCAAGCTAAAGAGATCATGTAATTCGTATCTCTGATCTCAGGGGATGCCAATGTCTGTACTACGAAACAGCTGGCTTTCCATACAAGCATTATTGCTAAATGGTAATTGTCAGACCCAGGGACCTTGTGCTGGTTTCAGCTAGGATAGAGTTAATTTTCTTCATAGTAGGTAGTATGGGGCTATGTTTTGGATTTGTGCTGAAAACAGTGTAGATAATACGGCGATGTTTTCACTATTGCTGAGCAGTCCTTATGCAGAGTCAAGGCCTTTTCTGCCTCTCACTTCACCCCACCAACGAGCAGGCTGCGGGTGCGCAAGAAGTTGGGAAGGGACACAGGCAGGACAGCTGACCCCAACCAGCCAAAGGGCTATCTCATACCATATGATGTCATGCTCAGCAGTAAAAAGCTGGGGGAAAGAAGGAGGAAGAGGGGGATGTTCAGAGTTTGTATTTCCAAGTAATGGTTACTTATGATGGAGCTCTGCTTTCCTGGAGGTGGCTGAACACTTGCCTGGTGACAGGAAGTAGTGAATAAATTCCTTACATTGCTTTGCTTCTGTGAACGCCTTTTGCTTCACCTATTAAACTGTCTTATTCTCACTTTTACTCTTCCAGTTCTCTCTGCCATCTTGCTGCAGAGGAGTGACGAGTGGCTATGTGGTGCTTCGTTGCTGACTGGGGTTAAACCAAGACAGACGTCTAGATGGAATATATGGCCAACTCATACATATACTTTTTTTTGTAGCACTGGCGAGACAGAATTATGGGAACACGCCTTCACTGACATTGACAGAGCAAACTGCTCTCTAGCCACTCTGCTGCCTGCCTGGGAGCTGGAATGTAGTGCTGGCAAAGGTGCTAGCACAGCAATAGCAAGTGTAGCTCAGTTTGAGCCCTGTGTGCCTCTATACACTGTCTTTACAGCCTTGCCAGGAACAAAAAAAGCTTGTACCACATGATGCTCTGAAACCAGTAGCACTTTGACACTTCTCCACTTTAGAATCTGAACTTCAGAAGAATATGAGACTTCAGGATTCTTGCTTTAACAATGTGAATCCAAGCAGTTGAGTAGGAAGTGCAACTGATTTTCTATATGTCTGCTATGTTAGTAAATTAGATTAAAGTTACGGAAGATCCAGACTCATTCCCTCATTTTTTTGCAGTTAGAAACTGGTAACTGAACAGGATAGTCCTGGGTCTCACTCAGCGAGGTAACAACCATAGCTTTTTCTTATCAAATCTCACACAGCTAAAGCAGATAACCTCAACAGACCAATGTTAAATGTATTCTTCTATCAAGGCCAGTTTCTACATCTCTAAAAAATGATACAAAAGCCATGAAGCATGGACCATTAATCAGCAGTTGAGTGAGTGATGCTGTTGAACTCCTGCAGTTCTGAGCCCTGTTTATGCACTCCTCGGCAAATCCCAAGTGCTCTATTAGCATCCTCTGTCTGGGCTGTACCATCCACAGCATTGTCAACAGTTGGGTTTCTGCACTGCACCAGACCAGCTGTGGCAGAAGTCCTTCACGGTTGTTCTTCAGTTTGAGTACCGAACAACCATGCTCTTGTAAGTTTCCCCAGGATACACAGGAACACATCAGTAGCTGTAGGCTTTATAATGTCTGTTAAATGATTGTGGGTTGTAGTACACAGAAAAGATCATCCTGTATGGCTTGCTTTCTGAATGAACAATCATGGAGAAAATGTAGGCTTGTGTCATGGTTCTGGCCACTCTGGCAACTAAACTCCTCACAGCTGCTCACTCACCCTCCCCCACCCCCTGGGGATGGGGAAGGGAATTAAAAGGGAAAAAGAAAAGAGACCCGTGGGTTGAGATAAGAACAATTTAATACTACTTCTACTAATATATGAATATATGATGCATGGCTCTTCTGGGCCAGTCACAATGAGGTGCTTTTGCCACTGCTTCCCAGTTAGGTTCACTTCAGTTTCCAGCACCGTCAGCTGTTGAGACCCCTGTCACTCCCAAAATGTAGATGGGTTCTGCCTCTCTAGCATTCGATGGCATCAAAGTGCATTGGGCACCAGTGTCCACTAAAGCCTTATACTTTTGGAGGTTTGATGTGCCAGGCCAACGAATCCACACGGTCCAGTAAACTCGATTGTCCCTTTCCTCCACCTGGCTGGAGGCAGGGCCCCTCTCATACCTGTTATCATGTCCATAATTTGCTCCTTGTGCAGGAGGATCAGCAGGATTAGAATCAGGATTGTTAGGAGGATCAGCCCTCCCATTTTTGTCTAGGGAACGGCTCACTGTAGACTGGAGCAACAGCTTTCCTGGAGGAATTGGAAAAATTTCTATTTCTGGAGGAATTGGAAAAATTCCTGTTTCTGTTGGTTCTTCCTTCCAACTGGCGTACCCTTGCCTCTAGGGCTGAGATAGTTTTTCCATCCCACCTTCTCATGTCTTCTCCATGATCACGCAGGTAAAACCACAGCTTACCCCGTGATCTGTACCGTCTCTCTCGAGGAGGGTAATGCCTGGTTCTAACAGCTGAAATTCTGGAACATATAGGTGACAAGGAGTCTACTTTTTCTCTTAATTCTCAGACCTCCACGGACAGCTTTTCCACAGCCGCAATGCAGGTCCATGCAGAAGTATTATCATATCGCCGGAGGTGAGTGACCAGATTACCTATGGTTGGTGGTACATCATCGTCTCCGATGTGCATCATTGCCAGTGAGGTGGAATATGCTGATGGTGCACTCCGTAGAATCTTCTGCCACATTGGCCATGTGCACCAGACATCATCTGAATCCTCGCATCTCGGTCCGCTTCTTGAGTCAAAATAAATCAACTCTGGCACGGCTAGTTCTCTCAGATACTGAATAGCTCTCTCTATGTTGGTCCACTTGCCCAAATTACACGGCACCTCATCCTTGTAGGGATTTGCTCCCTATGACTTCCCTGGTTTCGGAACTGGGTCAGACCCTGTTCTAGCCACCAGATTGGACTCCTGTCCCCCTCGGGGTTGAGCCAATCAGCACCTCTGCGAATTGCCTTATTTAAGTCGGAACAAAGGAACTGGAAAAGGTGCTTTGCCCGGGAGTGAGGAGAGAAGGGAGGAGGGCACTGCCCCTGCTCCCCAGCTCCCAGCCGGGTGGCTGCCCATGCTGGGCTGGCGCCACCCGCTGAGGATGGCCGTGGCAGATCCGCTTGGGGAACTCGGGGAGTGCCCTGCTCCCAGGGTGGGGTGCCTGCTGGGCTGAGTTCACCCAGAGAAGACTAAGATCTGAGAGAAACGGCCACACCGACACCAGGTCAGTGAAGATGGAACGGGACGAGGTGTGCTGGAGCTGAGTTTCCCCTGCAACCGGTGGTGAGACGGCAGGCAGCCCCCTTGCAGCTGGGACAGACTCGGTGGAGCAGAGACTCACTCGCAGCCCGTGGAGACGCCCACGTTGGAGAAGAGATGCCTGAGCCTGAGAGAGGTCGTGAAGCATGGGACGCACGACAAGGTAGAAAGGCATTTAGAGTCTGTGTGACGACCCATGCCTGAGCGAGTGGCAACAGCTTCCTAAGAATCTGAGACTGTGGTAAAAGCCTGCACTGGAGCAATCCGATGGGGAAGGATTGCATCCTGCGGGTAGGACTCACACTGGAGAAGTCTGGATTTTCCTTGTGAGTAGGGGATCCGCTGGAGCAAGGGAAAAGGGCGTAAGGACTCCTTCTCCTTTGAGAAAAGGAGTGGCTGTTACAACATGGGATGAACTGACCTGCACTCCCCCATTCCCTGTCCCCCTGCGCTGCTGGGGGGAGGAGGTAGAACTGGGAAGAAAAGGAAGGGTGGGAGGGGGAGGTGTTGTTTTTAAGATCTGGCTTTGTTTCTTTTTATCCTCTCAAGTAACTGGTTTTGCTTGCCTTTGTCTGGTTTTGTTTCCCTTTGTTCTTTTAAGTAACTGTTAATAAATTGTTTTGCTTTAAGAAAGCCGAGTCTGTTTTGCCCAGGACCATGGTTGGTGGGTGCTTCCCTCTGTTCTTGTCTCGACCCTCAGTCCCTTTATTATGTTTTTCTTCTCTCCACTTCACTGGGGGGAGAAGTGAGTAAGCGGCTGTGTGGAATTTAGTTGCTGGATCAGCCTAAACCACAACAGATAGCAAGCACAATAACAC
The DNA here is from genome assembly GCF_009769465.1 of Tauraco erythrolophus. Lineage (NCBI taxonomy): Eukaryota > Metazoa > Chordata > Aves > Musophagiformes > Musophagidae > Tauraco > Tauraco erythrolophus. The sequence goes on from NC_141496.1 coordinate 65,829,995, forward strand.
GAGAAATAAATTGGTACACACTTCTAAACGGTCGATTGACTCTAAATATATATATATTGATATCAATATATCAATACTGTGGGACAGTGTCAAAGCATTTGATACTGTCCCACACGACATCCTTATCTCTAAACTGGAAAGAAGTGGTTTTGATGGATGGACCACTCGGTGGATAAGGAATTGGCTGGATGGTCGCTCTCAAAGAGTTGTCGTCAACAGTTCAATGTCCAGTGACGAGTGGTGTTCCTCAGGGGTCAGTACTGGGGCCAGTGCTGTTTAACATCTCTGTCGGTGACATGAACAGTGGAATCATAGATTCATAGATTCATAGATTTCTAGTTTGGAAAAGACCTTAGAGATCATCGAGTCCAACCGTCCCTAAATCCCCATTAGACCCGTTCCTCTTGGATCACAGGAGCTTCGATTTGCTCTCCCTCCCTGCTCTCAGACACCAAAGGCCAGCTCACCTGGGAACTACTAACCTTATTATTAAAGACTGAGGCAAAGAAGGCATTAAGGACCTCAGCCTTGTCCTCATCCCTAGTGACTAACGTACCCCCTGAGTCCAGTAGGGGCTGGAGGTGATCTTTAGCCCTCCTTTTGTTATTAATATATTTATAGAAAGACTTTTTGTTGTCCCTTACGGAGCAGGCTAGTCTAAGTTCTAGTTGGCCTTTTGCCCCTCTGATTATCTCCCTACATGCCCTAACTTCCTCCCTGTATTGATTCCTGGATGCCTGCCCATTCTTCCAAGACTTATAGACATCCCTTTTTCTTTTGAGATGTTCCCAAATCTCCTTTGTCATCCAAGCTGGTTTTCTACCCCAGCAGCTCGATTTGTGGCACACAGGGACAGCTCGCTCCTGTGCCTCCAGAATTTCCTTTTTGAGTAGTAACCAAATCAAGTGCACCCTCAGCAAGTTTTCAGATGACGCCAAGTTGAGTGGTGTTGTGGACACGCTGGAGGGAAGGGATGCCATCCAGAGGGACCTTGACAGGCTGGAGAGGTGGGCCTATGAGAACCTCATGAACTTCAACAAGGCCAAGTGCAAGGTCCTGCACGTGGGTTGGGGCGATCCCATGCACAAATACAGGCTGGGCGGAGAATGGATTGAGAACAGCCCTCAGGAAAAGGACTTGGGAGTGCTGGTGGATGAAAAGCTCGACATGAGCCAGCAATGTGCGCTGGCAGCCCAGAAAGCCAACCATATCCTGGGCTGTATCAAAAGAAGCGTGACCAGCAGGTCGAGGGAAGTGATTCTGCCCCTCTACTCAGCTCTCGTGAGACCCCACCTGGAATGCTGTGTTCAGTTCTGGAGTCCCCAACACAAGAAGGACATGGAGCTACTGGAACGAGTCCAGAGGAGGGCCACAAAGATGATCAGAGGGCTGAAGCACCTCTGCTATGAAGACAGGCTGAGAGAGTTGGGGCTGTTCAGCTGGGAGAAGAGGAGGCTCCGGGGTGATCTTATAGCAGCTTTCCAGTACCTAAAGGGGGCCTACCGGAAAGCTGGAGAGGGAGTTTTTACAAGGGCGTGTAGTGATAGGACAAGGGGCAATGGATTTAAACTGAAAGAGGGCATATTTAGGTTAGATATAAGAAAGAAATTCTTTACATTGAGGGTGGTGAGGTACCAGAACAGGTTGCCCAGAGAAGTTGTGGATGCCCCATCCCTGGAGGTGTCAAGGCCGGGTTGGATGAGGCTTTGGGCAACCTGATGTAGTGGAGGATTTCCCTGCCCATGGCAGGGGTGTTGCAACTAGATGATCTTTGATGTCCCTTCCAACCCTAACCATTCTATGATTCTATATATGAAAGCATATATTCAGGAGACCTTTCAACAAAATCAAACCGTTTAGATTATTCCAATGCTGCTCAGTGTTCTCAAAATTTGCATGAGCTTTTGTAAACGGCCTTGGGGCAGGGGTGAAGGGAGCATGAAGGGAGCCATCCCCCTTATGAATTGTCTCTCCAAAGGAGAGAAGCCACCAGTGTAACTGGTAACGACACCCGCCAGGTAGCGCTTCAGATTAATAAATGAGGTCCACATCACCATCCCCCTCTACACCGCCAAATACGGATACTGAACTAGTCCCAACACACACGATTTTATCAGCATTCCACAACATAGCAGAGTAAAACTCTTAATTGGAGGAAAAATGCCTTTCATCCTAGTCCAACACGGGGAGATAACAAATCGTGAAAGAATTCTGACAAACAGCATATACAGCAGATAAGGTGCTAAATTATAGAACTAATATTATTTTAACACATTCTGTTCAAACCTGTCATTATCTCAACCCTTTGAGCCCCACGTTGGGCGCTACAAAGGACTGTTGTAGTTTAGGGGGCTCCAGCAACTAAACTCCAAACAGCTGCTCACTCACCCTCCGCCAACCCCTGTGGATGAGGAAGGGAATTAAAGGAGAAAAGGAAAAGAGACTGGTGGGTTGAGATAAGAACAATTTAATGCTACTGCTACTAATATATGAATATATACATATATGTACAATGATAAATAGATACAAACGAGTGATGTACTGTGTAATAGCTCACCATCCCTTGACCAAGGTCCGTCTCGTCCCGAATTTAACGATCCTGAAACAGATAAGTCCCAATACCACAATCCCGGGCAAGCGAGAGACTGGAAAATAGAGAGCGAGACAGAGAGAGCACTCTGAGAGTCTGAAAGTGAGAGTCCCGGAAGAGCAAAGGCCCTTCTTTCTGGCTGTCCCTCACTTTTATACTGGACATGACACTGCATGATATGCAATACTTATTGGCCAGTTTGGCCCTCAATCCTAAGTCTAAGTACAAATCATAAGGAGAGTCATGGACCCCCTGTTCCGGCCATGCTCCCCCCCATCCTGTTGTGCTCCTGCACACTGGCAAGAACATGGCAGCTGAAAAGTCCTTGAGACCTCAGTGCCAACTACAAACATCAGTGCGCTGTCAGCGTTCTTCTCAGAGCAAGTCTCAGACTAAAACCAAAACACAAAGCTCTTCTAAGTGCCAAAAAGAACAACTAACTCTGTCCCAGCTGAAACCAGAACAGCTTGGTACTACTCTGCTGTTCTTATAGGATTTCTGTGGGCACATTACACAGTATCATACACTCCTGAAGAATTTTTCCTAGAGAATTGCGCAATTGTCCTGCAGATCATTTGCAAAAAGATCTGGAAAAATACAGATGGACCTCAACACTAAAACTTAGTTGAGGTTTGCGTCCTCACTGCAAAATGTGAGGGCCAACAGCTTGCAATGAAGTCTCATTCCAGCTGAAGACTTGAGCCCCAGGTTCATCTGCCCATTTCATTTAGATCATCCTTATTCTCAAAGGAAGCAGCTGTGCACATGAAAAAGAGTGGAATAGAGATCCAGCTGTGAGTATGAAGCTGATTTTAGTAAGCAGCAAAGATTCAACTGAAAGGGACAAGGCAGTAAAGAAGCAGGGAACAAACTAGGACTGGAACATTTTGACGTTAACTCACCTCTCTGTGTGCAACGTTGCAGAAGTCCAGCATGCCAAGCAAATGTAAGAGGAGTGATGACAATAGCAGGAAAGAAAGGCAGCCTAATTAGGTAGGATGGAGAGGACAAAGCTTCCCAAGACAGCACCGCACACCCTGGAAGCTTAGTCCCTTCCAGGGAGCTTGTACAACTGCAAAGGTGCTCCCCAGCACAGAATTCCAGGTTGTCTCTGCTCCTTATTGTGAAACCAAAGATATTAGAATAAGGCTTTGCTGAAACAAAACTATTTTTCTGAAAGCCTCCTTGTTTTGTCTGAAACACTGACTTAAATGTGTAATTTTATTTGTGTTTGTTTCCCAAGTGCCTTGTTTGGAGCTTGGAAACATGGGAAAAAGCTACTTTTTTTTTTTTTTTTCCTGATTGAACACAGGAGAGAGCCCTGTAAAACGGAGGGCTGAAGGTGTTTACAGCAATGTAACCTGTCGGAATTTTTTGTCATTCCTTTCTTTTTTTTTTAATGGTGTCTTATGCCAACTGATAATGTCCTGGGTTTGGCTGGGAAAGAGCTAACTTTTTTTGTGAGAAGCTGAGAGGGGCACCGCGCAGGCAGCTGACCCAGCCGGGGAAGAGAAGGGGGCCACGATTGTCAGCAGAAGCTACAACTTGTCTAGATGAGAAACAGCCCACCTGGAGACTAAGAAGGAATCCAATAAGGAACGAAGAAGACACCAGACCAAAACTTACCATTGGACCAGGAGGTGCATGCAAGGCACGTGAACAGTGCATGATAAGTGAGTGCATAGACTGTAAGAGTACAAATGCCTAGGGATTTCTTTGTTCAGGGTCCCTCTCCAGAGGCACCCAGCTCGAGCTATCCCTATTGCTGTACCAATCAATTAAATTATTTATTTTTTTTTAACCTGGAATAGTAAATTTGAGACTCTGCTGTGGGAAACCTAGGACAAAGAATTTCTTTAACAGTACATACACTGAAAGCATGATAGTAATAGTCTGTAATGCTGCTTCCATTACACTCAGAATACAAACATGAAGGAAACTTAGAGGATAGGAGCATGCAAATTGAAAAGGGGAAAAAGAATAGGGAAGTACAGCCATAACACTGTGGTTTTTAGCTGCATCCAGTTCTCAGTAAGATGTTGCAAAACAGCTCCTCAGCGCTGCACTGAATACATTTCCAATCCCTTCTCTATCTGGCTTCTGACCAGGACAGGATTAGGCATGCCTGATAACTACTGTCAGGTAAGCTCCTTACTGAAGTATCAGGCAGGTCATCCACATTCTGGTGATTCAGGCACTGTGTTTAAGACTATGAAAGCGCTCGTAGACATACAGGCAGCTAATAGGAAAAGATTGATACATTTTCATTCCCTTTTGGTGGACTGCTTCCAAAAAATAGGACTCAGCAGCTGTTTCTTTTATTATGAGGAATTCCATAAAGATTCCTTCTCCACATCATTATTCTGCAGATCTCTCTACCAAGTACTGTGGTTCCATGCACAGTGACGTGTGGGAAATGCTCAAAAATGGATGCAGCTTTTGATCTGTCAGTTCTGTGGACAGGAGTTCAGTGGCAAGTTGTTCTTTTGAGATCTACAGTTATGAGTGGTTCAAACCAGTGCGACTTCTGAAAGCAGAGTTTATATCTGGCTCTGCAAATTCAATGCATCCTAGAAAGCATTGAAGGTTCCTCATTGTGTCTATAAAGCATTGAGGGCTGGTTGCACTGCCATTAGAGTCCCGTTGGCGTTAAGTTGCGGTTAGGCATCGCTTCCAAAAGGGGATTTAAAAGACTTTGTACTGTTTGAGGTCTGCAAGTGAAGGGCAATAACAAGACATTATTTCAGTATAGAGGGCTATTGGAAAGTTGAGCATTAAAAACAGACAACTAAGTAATTTTCTTGGCATGAAAGAATAGTAAAAATGCAATGACACTTCTTCATGCGTGGTAGCTTCACAGATACAATCCTCAAGCACTATACAAAATGTTCAAAGTGTTCAAAATGATGGAGAGAGGAACTTTTATGACCAAAGGTACTGAAAAAATCCCTTTCATGAAAACTCTTGCATTGCCATATAGCATTACACTTGTAAGTTGCATTGCTAATATTCGGTGAAGACAGAGAGGGAAAATGATGTCCGAAGATGGCATAGAAGAATGTGAAATACCAGTGTGTAAGAGCAACAGAAAAACTTTGCTGCTATAGTTAACCTCCCATCTGTGAATAACAGAAAAATGTTTCTTAATAATGAAACATTTAGTGGAAATAGATTAACATTTTGCTCTTTGCTGTTTGTCTCAAGATACCAGAACTGTTTAAGACAAAAGGCTTACAATTTGCCTATGAGACAGGGACAGATGTATTGTGGGATAACTTAAACTGCTGACAGAGTTACTCTGTCACCTCTGGGTAGGTGGCACTCTCAGCTAGTAGAAGCCAATACAGAAGTTCAGAGGTTTTCACGAGCTCAAGTGCTCTTTAGAGCCTGAATCTGCTTCAGCATCACCTGTTTCCAAACAGAAATGAAACAGAGCAGCATCTACCTGACTTCTTATGGGAAGGATTTTGCCAGTCCTGGCACAGAGATTTCTCTCCTTAGACAAAAATACTGTATGCAATGCTGTATAACATTGTAAAACATAAGTTCACCTGAGACCAGATTTTCCTGTCCCTTTGCAGGTAAATCCTTCATCCCATGTAATAAGACGATAGTCAGCCTTTGGAAAAGAGCAAATGTAACTCCATCAAATCCTGTGGAGTCGTGAAGGGAGAAATAAAAACAAATGAATTGAAACAACCCAAGTAATTGTTGACTCCAAAGTGTGAAGCAAACCCAATCACTGGACAAATACTGTAATAGAGTAGAAACGAAAAAAACAACTTCTGAAAGGGCACTTAAAAGGACAGAACAAGGTAGAAATAGTTGCTGGTGTGACAGCAGAACTCCAGAGACCTCAAGGGTTAGATATGCAGTATTCAGAAAATGAAAAGAAGATCTCACCTTAACAGAAAACTGAGATAGGGGAAGTAGAGGAGGTCCCAAGAGAGGAAAGAAAGGACATGAAAAACAGCAGAATTGAATTTTATACTGTCAGCCCAATAAACTTATGAGGCTAGAGGAACTTGTCAGTTGTAAGTCACCAGCACAGCAAAATGTTCATCCTGACAGGTGCCTCAGGATACTGCTCTGTATTATGAAGGCAATGTAATAACCATAATAATGACTTGAAGAAAAGAGAAAGTCAGGATCTGATAGTTGTGGAGAAGCAAGGCTCTACATTGCTGTAAGCATAAAGCACATAAAGGGAATTTTTGAAGAGCAGCACAGTCTAGGTTGGAGATACAAGGCACACTGCTCAGACATTCAGAGCTGTTCAGATGACACAGAACAACCTTGTATCAGAACAGAAGAATTACCAACATTTTCTTCTTAAACCTAATATCAAATCTCCTGGTGTAACTGGGATGATGAGAAGGCTACACACAGGGAAGGAAGAGAGACATGGAAGGGTCTGTAAGTGAATGACTGGCCCCATGGCACAATCAAGGGAGCTTTGCGGCTCATTTAAATGGAGAAAATCTCTGGTGGTGAGTTTTCCCCTCCTGATGACATTTAATTTGAATTAATCGTTCAAATGAGGATAAAAGACTGGACAGGTAGGGTTGGAAAGAATAGAAAAGAGGGCAGAAGTGAGATGTTTGGATTTAGCTATGTGCAAGTCATTAGCAACACCAGTGAGGGCTCATATGATAGAATGACCAGAAATAAAGCCAGGCTGTGGAAAAAAGCTAGGATGCTGAGCAGAACCATGGAGAATGTGGTAATATACAGGGTTATCTCCAGAGCCAGAAATAGCAAGAGTACAGATGTCTGACCATCACAAGTTGAAGAGAACATCTTCTGAGAGTAGGAGAAGACAAAGGGCGGTATCAATAAACGCTGTAACAAAAAGAGGAAAAGAAAATGATTGATGTTTTTGGCACTATAAATTCACTTAGCTCTACTGAATTCTGTGGGGCTTTAGTGATTTACACCAAATGAGATGCTGGCCTAAAAGTCAACAACTTTAAAGTGCACTCATCATAATATGGAATGAGATGTCTCCAAGTAACAAGTGAATAAAAGGCTGAAAAAAGAAGATGGATGAATGATGAGGACAGGAGACAGCAGAGGAGGATAGAAAGCTGAGAATCAGATGAAGATTCTAGATGAAGACAGTGAGACTTTTCAAGGACATGAGAGGAAAAAGGTGGAAAACAACACAGAGAGGAAAAGCCGATTAGTGTTAGTTATGATATCAATAAACTTGGCTTCATAGCTCCTTAGCTGCCAAAAACATGACATAAAATGAAGGGAGTCCAAGTTTTTGTACCAAAAGTGATTTACATTATGAATGTGCAGCCAGTATGCATGGCTTGGAGGAGGGAGTAATGGACGAAATATATACTGCCTGATCCTCTTCCAACAACAGCAGTTTAGGAGCAACTCTGGAGTGCCTGACCTGAGACAATTTCAAAGGTCTGATTTTCAAGGAGGACACCTAAACACTTTCTGAAACTTGGACTCTATTAAGGACTTTATGGTCTGATACCCCATCTTACTCTCAAAAAACAATCTGGATCACCAGCAATGCGAAGAGCAGCAGAGACTATTCCTGAATCAAAAGGTGGGGCAAAGATTCCTGGGACAGCACACAGCAATCAGAGACACTGTGTAAAACTTCTGAAAGATACATTTCTCTCCACAAAGCAGTGTTTTGTTTCAGTGAATACTTGTTAAGGGAGGGCTTGTAAAGTACTAGTCTAATTACTGACAATGTTCCTTATAGCCCATAAAAGATAACTCTGACTGTAGGAGTTTGTAAATCAAGGACTCAAAGAACACAGTATTGATCCCTGATCTTGGTGATGTGAACAGTAGAAGTAAAAAATTTTCTTCTCTATGTTCTGCACACAGATTGATACCCATGAAAAACGACATCTTCCTTTATTCAAAATCACCAGTGGCTCTATTGCTAGCAATCAATGGCTCTATCACCATCAAGCCTATAGCAAAATAATTGCATCGGCAGGGTGGGGTCATGATATATATATATGAAAATTGTCCAGGACACTTTGAGGTGTGTTTCAGCAGCCAGTGAGAAGCAGCACCTTGGACTAGCCAGCTCCCCACATGCATACCACCTTGCTGAAGAAATTATCACCCTCTCTGAACAACGGAAATGCTTTGGACTGCAGCAGCTCTTCTCATTTCAGAGACAGGTGAGAGCTCCAGCCAGTATGTTCATCTCCACCTTTGTTGCTGAAGAGGTGTCAGTAGGTGGGAGAAGAGCCTAGCAGCCTACACTTAGATTTACAACCTGATACAAAACTCTCTGAGTCACAGAATCATAGAATAGTTTGGGTTGGAAGGGACATCAAAGATCATCTAGTTCCAACACCCCTGCCATGGGCAGGGACACCTTCCACTACACCAGGCTGCTAAAAGCCTCATCCAACCTGGCCTTGAACACTTTCTGGGATGGGGCAGCCACAATTTCTCTGGGTAACTTGTTCCAGTGCCTCACCACCCTCAGAGTGAAAAAATTTCTTACAGCTAATTGAAATCTCTCCTCTTTCAGTTTAAAGCCATTGCCCCTTGTCCTATCACTACATACCCTTGCAAAAAGTCCCTCTCCAGCTTTCCTGTAGGCCCCCATCAGAAACTGGTACTGGAAGATTGCTATAAGTTCGCCTTGGAGCCTTCTCTTCTCCAGGCTGAACAGCCCCAACTCTCTCAGCCTGTCTTCATAGCAGAGGTGCTCCAGCCCTTGGATCATCTTTGTGGCCCTCCTCTGGACCTGCTCCAACAGCTCCATGTCCTTCTTGCGTTGGGGACTCCAGAGCTGAATGCAGTAATCCAGGTGGAGTCTCACGAGAGCAGAGTAGAGGGGCAGAATCACCTCCCTCGACCTGCTGGCCACACTTCTTTGGCTGCAGCCCAGGATACGGTTGGCTTTCTGGGCTGCCAGCGCACATTGCTGGCTCATGTTGAGCTTTTCATCCACCAGCACTCCCAAGTCCTTTTCCTGAGGGCTGTTCTCAATCCATTCTCCGCCCAGCCTGTACTTGTGCTTGAGATTGCCCTGACCCATGTGCAGGACTTTGCACTTGGCCTTGTTGAACTTCAGGAGGTTCACACAGGCCCACCTCTCCAGCCTGTCAAGATCCCTCTGGATGGCATCCCTTCCCTCCAGCGTGTCCAAAACACCACACAGTTTGGTGTCATCTGCAAACTTGCTGAGGGTGCACTTGATTCCACTGTTCATGTCACCGACAGAGATGTTAAACAGCACTGGCCCTAGTACTGACCCCTGAGGAACACCACTCGTCACTGGCCTCCACTTGGACATAGAGCTGTTGACTCCAAGTCTTTTAAGTGTGACCATCCAACCAATTCCTTATCCACCGAGTGGTCCATCCATCAAATCCATATCTCTCCAATTTAGAGACAAGAACAACATGTGGGACAGTATCAAATGCTGTGGACAAATCCAGGTAAATGATGTCAGTTGCTCTTCCCTTATCCACCAATGCTGTACCTCTGTCATAGAAGGCCATCAGATTTGTCAGGCATGATTTGCCCTTTATGAAGCCATGTTGGCTGTCACCAATCACTCCTTTTTCCATGTGCCTTAGCGTAGTTGCCAGGAGGATCTGCTCCATGATCTTGCCAGGCACAGAGGTGAGACTGACTGGTCTGTAGCTCCCTGGGTCTTCTTTTTTTCCCTTTTTAAAAATGGGGGCTATATTTCCCCTTTTCCAGTTAGTGGGAACTTCACTGGACTGCCATGACTTCTGAAATATGATGGATAATGGTTTAGCAACTTCATTCGCCAATTCCCTCAGGACTCGCAGATGCATCTCTTTGGGTTCCATGGACTTGTGCACCTTCAGTTTCCCTAGATGGTCTCAAACCTGATCTTCTCCTACAGTGGGTGGTTCTTCATTCTCACAGTCCCCGCCTTTGCCTTCTGTGACTTGGGCAGTGTGGCTAGAGCACTTTCCAGTGAAGACTGAGGCAAAAAAGTCATTGAGAACCTCAGCCTTCTCCATATCCCAGGTAACCAGATCTCCCCTTTCCTTCTGGAGAGGGCCCATGTTTTCCCTAGTTCTCTTTTTATCACTGATGTACCTATAGAAGTTTTTCTTGTTGCCCTTCATGTCTCTGGCCAGATTTAACTCTATCAGGGCTTCAGCTTTCCTAACCTGACCTCTGGCTGCTCGGACAATTTCTCTCTATTCATCCCAGGCTACCTGTCCTTGCTTCCACCCTCTGTAGGCTTCCTTTTTGTGTTTGAGTTGGTCCAGGAGCTCCTTGTTCACCCATGCAGGCCTCCTGGTGTTCCTGCCTGACTTCCTCTTTGTTGGGATGCACCGCTTCTGAGCTTGGAGGAGGTGATCCTGAATATTATCCAGCTTTCTTAGTCCCCTCTTCCCTCCAGGGCTTCATCCCATGGTACTCTACCAAGAAGATTCCTGAAGAGGCTGAAGTCTGCTCTTCTGAAAACCAGGGTAGTGAGCTTGCTGAGCACCCGCCTTGCTGCCTTAAGAATCTTAAACTCCACCATTTCATGGTCGCTACAGCCAAGGCTGCCCTTGAGCTTCACATTCCCCACCAGCTCCTCCTTGTTGGTAAGAATCAAGTCCAGCATAGCACCTCTCCTCGTTGATTCCTCTGTCACTTGGAGAAGGAATTTATCATCAATGCGTACCAGCAATTGCACTCCTGGATTACTTATGCCCTGCTGTGTTGTCCCTCCAACAGATATCGGGGTGGTTGAAGTCCTCCATGTGGACCAGGGCTTGTGAATGTGAGGCTGCTCCTATCTGTCTGTAGAGGGCCTCATCCACTCGGTCTTCCTGGTCAGATGGCCTGTAGCAGACCCCCATTACTATGTCAGCTGTCCCTGTCCTGCCGTTAATCCTGACCCATAAACTCTCGATTGCCTCCTCATCCATCCCAGGCGCAGCTCCATACACTCCATCTGTTCTTTGACATAGAAGGTGACACCTCCACCTCATTTCCCCTGCCTGTCCTTCCTAAAGAGCCTGTATCCTTCCGTTCCAACACTCTAGTCATAGAATTCATCCCACCACTTCCTCGTTATGCTAACAAGATCATAACCCTGCAGGCATGCACACATTTCTAACTCCTCCTGTTTATTCCCCATCCTACATAAGACTGCAAAGAGGCATTTAAGTTTGGCCTCCGATGAACATGACTTCCTGGCTGGAGTGGCTGCAATTCCTTTCTGCTGCTCCTTAGGTGCTCTCAGCTTGTCTTGATCAAGCTTGGTATTATCCCTGACCCCTTCGAATCTAGTTTAGAGCCCTGTGAATGAGCCCTGCTAGCTGTTGTGCTAAGACCCTTGTTCCCCTTTGAGAAAGGCAAATCCTATCCAATGACAGTAAGCCTGGTGCCATATGGGCCATCCTGTTGTCAAAAAAGCCAAAATTGTGGCAATGACACCAGCCACAGAGACACGTATTAATAGACAGTATTATGCTATTATTATTAATAGTATTAATAGTCACTCGTTTCAATCAGTTGTTGAAATAACACCTATTGCTTTTAAGGACTCTGTAGAATATCCTCTGCAAATCACTTTGAACACAAGCCTATATGCACATGCACTTCGCACAGACTTTGTGGTGGTCAATGAGGCAAGGGACTTGGCCCCTCAATTCCCCCTGTCCCTCAATTCCCCCTGCCTGGAGCATCATCATGAAGCTTAGACAGTGCTTAAGGCTGATTTTAAGTGGAACTACCAGCTAGTCCCCTGCAGGCAGTGAATTTCAAGCTTTAAGTATGGCATTAAAAACAAGACACTTAATTAAAAAAAATCTAAATTGGAGAAAGCACTTTGAGTAAAATATATTTTTCTTTGTCACACAACCATCTTTCATCTACCAGCAGTAATGAGTAAGGATGAGACTTTCCAATAGTCTCTCTCCTAGGCTGAAAAGATGAAACTGTAAAGAAATTGTAGAGAGGCTGCTGCATGGAAGACTTCTTCTTTCCCCAGTATTTTGTTTTTTATGCTTTCAACTATGTTTGGATCTCTTGTCTTTAACATTTAGTGTGTATGCTAAATGTACAGAGACTAAACTCATACAGAGCAAAGGGATCGTGTTTCTTTCCATTCATCATATGATGGTGCAAGATTTAACTTTGTGGTGTCATATTAATTAGTGCCAATTAAAAATTATTCAGTGTTCATGATAAACATTGCATTTTATTAGCACTTGTACTCCCCTATTATTAATTTTATTACAGTCGATGGTCTAAACATGAAAAGAGAGTAGACCTGTTCATGTAAACTTTATGCTTAGAGACCAAGTGCCTACCGGTACCTCACAAGATCTCTCAGTGTTTTGGGGCACAATTATGTGCAAAGCATTTGACTGGCCCTCTTGTTTTAGAGTCATTGTCTCGATGTCACTACGTCTATTAGAACATGCTTTAGGAGTATTTATAGTAGTATATTTTAGCTTCCTCTCTCCCAGAAATTCATTTCGCTCCTGAATAGATTTTGTGGAATCATTCCAGGCAACAAGAAATGTGACTGTAGTCTTGACGGTAGAGTTTCTCAGTGCCATTAAAAGAACAAGAGAAATAATATATTTCTTCCAATGGGCTTTTCCTCATCTCATGCGTTTTTAAAAATGGAAGCACTCACAAAATGAGCTGCAGGCCCACTGCAATATGATTGACCACAGGCTCAGGAATCTGTAGTACTGCCATGTGTTATTCCTCCACTGGGTGTTCAATCATCCTCAAGCAAATCTTAAGGCTAGAACCCATGTCTCCAGCCACAGAGTGTCAAGGCCTGAGCTCGCAGACAAGCCTAGAACAACAGGGCATCCAAGCTGTCTCTCCTTTCTGCTGACTTCAGACATCTAAGAGCTGGGCGTGTAACTCTGAGACTGGCTTCTCTGCAGGGTAAGCCATCTACTCTGCCTTGTATCGTTATTTCAAGCATAATCAGAAGGTGCTATGGACTTGGAGAAGGACACAGGCTGATTAGATGTCTCACATTTAGGTATGTAAATAGAACAAGTGAACACCACCTTACACACACAGTGAATTTCTTGAGGTCTTCCTTTTACTGTGGAGATGATGAACCAGTGAGACATGAACATGTTCACTCTCCCTATGCACAGTTCTGAGCACAGTAGAGCCCTGAGAGGTACATGGGTTTCTAGAGGATATTTGGCTACCAATGACAGAAATAATAGATTCAGTGTCATGATGCTGAGTACACTAAGTGCCTCGAAGTGGTTTGCCTGCTTGCGCTGAAAGCTGGCTCTGGCGAGCTGTATAATGTTGGATCAGACCACTGTGAAAAGGAGGGATCTTCTCGCTTCTCTAGGGACATACAATTAGGCTGAGACTCTTGCCTTTGGTCCTTGTCTAAGTTACTTTGCAGCTATGGCCATGCCCAGTGAGTTAGTTTGCTGACCCTGGCCCATTGCTTGACTTCCTGGCTAGAACTTGGGTGTACATTGTAAACTACATATTTGCCTGATGATCCCAGGACAGTGACCGACCCTTGTAATTGCATTCCACATGTGCCACTCTCCTTGAAGAGGTATCGTGAGACTGTCTCTGACTGGTGAGCTCACTGCCCTTCCAATTGTGTGGTCCCCTTGGCTCCTGTCTCACCTTCCCTTGCTGGGCAGCCACTCTTGCTGCTTTATAGAATCATAGAATGGTTTGTACTGGACGGGACCTTTGAATGTCATCTTGTTCAACCCCACTGCAATGAGCAGTGACAGCTTCAACTAGATTAGGACAAAGAAAAAACCTCTTTTAATACTTTGTGCACTGTTGTGATCCAAACCAACCTGTAGAACATGTATGAAGAGAAAGATGAAAACAGGAAATAGATTTTGTAAGGCTTATCTTATGAAGAAGACAAAAAGCCTAGCTTACCTCAGGGCAAGAGACTGTACTGCTGTGTGATCTCAGCTAAACTGTTTGGCTCTTCTACCTCCTGGCCTGTGATCAGAAACCCCAAGGGTCTGTGAGCTCAAGAGAAAAAAGTCAAGACAACACCCTGCTTGATAAAGCTTTGGGCTCTGTATTGCTACTCTTACACTTCATATATGGAAGGTGTAAATGGAGGCTTTCCTTTCTCAGAGGTTTGTGGTCTTCTGCACACCTCAGGCTGACAGAGGAGAAAATGCAGCACAGCCCAAGCATGCAGTTAAAACAGGCACAGGGCAAATTGTTATCTCTTAGCCATGTCCAGGTGGTGATCTATCCCAGGCAAGGGAGTTGCAGTATTCAGAGCCAGCTGGAAAACAACCCCACATTGGCCCAGGCCAGGAAGAGCGCCACCGAGGGGTCTCCATGCCGTGGAGCTGCTGCATAGGCAACAACAGCACAATAGGCAGTGACAGAGTGGCTCAGCAGCTCCAGTGCATGCAGGCCTTCGGTCACCAGGATGGAGGCTATTTGACTCTCTGTGTTGGGTTAGTGTGGTGAAGTTTTTAGAAGCTTCGCTGGCTTCAACTCAGGTCTGCCGAGCAAATCAGTGCCTCCGTGAATAACATATTTAAGAATGGAAAAAAAACCTGTGCAATGTGGGACCTGCATTGGAGAGAGGGGGAAGATGCAGGTGGCTGTCTGTTCTGCGCTGTCATGCCTTGCCTGGCAGGAATGGGGGGGTGGCAAATGCGGCAGCGCAGCTTCGAGTGCTCTGAAGTTCCCTGCTCCTGGAGCACTCACTGGGTGATACTTGACCTGTTGGAGCCATCAGAGTTTGTCGGGCCCAGCATGGCTACAGTGGAGAGAGAAGTGGGATTGGAGAGAAATAGCTATGCAGACACCAAGGTCAGTGAAGAAAGAGGGGGAAGGGGGAAGAGATGTGCCAGCGCTGAGATTCTCTGCAGCCTGTAGTGAGATGTCAGACTGTCCCTCTGCAGCCCATGGAGATGAACTGTGGAGCAGAGATTTGTCCGCAGCTTGTGGAGGACCCCACACTGGAGCAGGTGGCTGTGCCTGAAGGAGGCTATAACTCCATGGGAAGCCTGTGCTAGAGCAGTCTGTTCCCAAAGAATTGCACCCCACATGAGGCACCTGCACTGGAGCAGTTTGTAAAGAACTGCATCCCATGGGAAAGGACTCACATTGAAGCCCATGGAGAACTGTCTTCTGTGGGAGGGGACCCTGTGCTGGAGCAGGAGAAGAGTGTAAGGAGTCCTCCTGAGAAGGAAGGAGTGACAGAAAATTCGTGATGAACTGACCACAACCCCCATTCCCTGTTTTCCCTTCACTGCTGGGGAAAAGGAGGCAGAGAAATTGGGAGCAAAGTTGAGCCCAGGAATAAGGGAGAAGGGTGGAGGAAAGTGTAGAGTTTTTTAAGATTTGACTTTGTTTCTCATAATCCTTCTTTGATTTGATTGGTAACAAATTAAATTGTTTTTTTCCCCACATCAAGTCTGTTTTGCCCATGACCATAATTGATCCCTCCACGTCCCTGTCTCGATCCTTGAGCCTTTTGTTGCATTTTCTCCACCCCATCCCACTGGGTGGGGTTGGAGTGAGTGAGCAGCTGCATGGTGCTTCATTGCCGGCTGGACTAAACCACAACACACTCCAAAGGAACTACACCACCTGCTTATAAAGCTGTCACAGGCTCCATTGAGTGTCTAAACAGGATGAGAGCAAGTGGCTTTCATGTCTCTCAGGGTCACCAGTGAGGCCTCTGAATATATTCACTGCACATTCAGTTTGCAGAACAAAGGTTTCCATGCAGCAACAGAATCCCGTTCTTTGCCCTGGTGCACCCAGGTTATTCATATGCCTCTACATGGGAGCACATATTGTGTGACTGAGTCTCAACTGCAAGGCTATGAGGTTATAAGACAGCTTACATCATACACAGGAGTACGTGTGAACTAATAAAACAAAGATCATAGAATGGTTAGGGTTGGAAGGTGTTGCTCACCAGCCTGGGCTGCAGCTCTAAGGATGTCATTGCATCTTCTGCAGCCAGGAGGAAATGGCCCACCTTTTGTAGGCAGGGTCTAAACCTTAGTTAATTACATTCAATTCAAGCCAGCTGGGTAATAATAATTGGATGCCATAGGATGCCAAAGGGACCTCAAAGATTATCTAGTTCCAACCCCCTTGCCATGGGCAGTGACACCCTCCACTACACCAGGTTGCTCAAAGCCTCATCCAACCTGGCCTTGAATACTTCCAGGGATGGGGCATCCACAACTTCTCTAGGCAACCTGTTCCAGTGTCTCACCACTCTAAGACTGAAGAATTTCTTCCTTATATCTAATCGAAATCTTCACTCTTTCAGTTTAAATCCATTGCCCCTTGTCCTATCACTACATGCCCTTGTAAAAAGGCCCTCTCCAAGACGCAGAAAGCAAGGGAGCCAAATTATTCCTCTGCTCATTAACTACTTTTCCAGTGTTCTGCTCATCTTAGTATCTGCTAGCACAGGAGAAAAAAAAAGCAACCTCTCCTCTTTCTGCCAGCAAGAAGATAAATGTTCTCTGTAGAGAGGTCTTTTGTTCTTTCTGGCTCTGTGAAGAGGAGAAACTGGCAGACTCATAAGAGGCATTGCAATGGTTGGGATCCCACTGCACAGTTTAGGTCATCTGGGGAGAACACAGACTGAGAATTTAAGCCCTCCTCCCACTAAATGCCAGACCAAGTATGGGAGAGGATTTGTAGTTTGCTGTAAAGTCTGCATTTATGTTGAAATTTACCTCCTTTCCTGAAGCTAGGCTTCCTACTTGCTAGCACAGAACTTTGGCTTTTCCTGAGATTCAGCTTGTCCTTGTGTTTGGTGTAACATGATCTTTTGTGCTCTCAACTTTCTTTTATGCCATTCTGGGTTACAGCAACTATAATTCCCTCTTACCTTTCTTGCAGATCGGCATCATGTTTGCCAACCTCCAGTCAGCTGGTACCTCCTCTGTTAGCCAGGATTGTTGGTAAATGATGGAAAGTGGCTTGGTGAGCACTTCCGTCAGCTCCTTCAGAACTCTTGGGTGGATCTCATCCGGCCCCATAGACTTCTGCACATTTAACCTGTGCAGCAGTTCGCTTACTGTTTCCTCTTGAAAGAAAGCAACTATAGAGAAGAAGTTGGCAGCACAAACCAAGGGTGAGGGCTGTGTATTTTGTTACTGAACTTCTATAATTCGAAAGTAGCTATATGATTTTATGGGAAACATAAGACTGGAATAGTTTTCTTACTGTTAGCTGCCACAGTTTTATCATGTTATCACTGTGTCTGGTATAATTAACTCTCTGACTCCTAAATCGTATGACTAGATTCAATTTTTTTAAGAGTAACCTTTTGGTTTTCTGGACTGAAAAAAAGAGAAAGTTTAAATATGTGACCACTATGAAGATAGACAAGATGTTGTTGAAGACATCTTCTTTTCTAAAACTAGCATGATTTTTGAAAAAAACAAAAATGTCTGGGGTGGAAGACACTGATATTTAAATTGTTTTTCTGCTTTTGAGTAAACATCATTCCTGTTCAAGGAACAGAAATGAGATCTCGCAGATCCATTTTCCATGGATTTTCATTTTAAAAGATAGAAATGTAGAAAGATAAAACCAACAAACACATACAAACACCTCACAGCTAAATATTGCTAGGGTAGCATTCTTGGCAAAATGCCTTCCTTGACTATGATAGAAAGTTGTCATAGTGAATAAGTGAGTTGCAGACTTTGAACTTGAAAAGGGATAATTTTGAAACCAGCTGACATACAACTCCCATTTTAAATATGATTTCTCTTTCTGCAAGTGTGGTGACAAAAACAAATTATTTCCCTTCCTACTGAGCATATCATGGGTCCTCATACCTGAAGTTTGACCTGAGAAACAAAATTTACAATAATTTTTCTGATTTAGGTCACCTTACAATGAGAAGGACCCTTTCATAGCTCTAGTGTCTTCCACAATGAAAGAATAACTTCTCATAAGTCATGACAAACAAACTCTTTGGATAAGGAAATCTTTACTTTCCAAAGAGAAAAGAAAAAGATGTCTGTAACTGAATTACATAACACATGTACCAAATGAATCAAAATCTTATCCCTTGAAGAGGTAATCTGGGGCTTGTTTCAAATAAAATTTCACAAAAATATGTCATTTCAGTTTAATGAAGGATCAACTTGGAATGTGATGTCATAAGAACCATTAACACCTACTACAGAAAGTGCTTCTTTCTTTAAAGGAGCTCTACCTTTACAGATGTGTTGATCTGTCTGCATCAATCATTCATGCCCTGTATCAATCAGAAAAACTGTAGTCTTGTATTTTACAGCGACCAACATTTCCAGACTCTGGTTTCATGTTTCTGCCTTGACAGCCGCAAACTACACAACAAAGCTTCCCTGTTGATGCGAATCACTTTGTTCAAAGTGCTGAGTGACCCTGCATGGGTACTGGTAGCTGTTCCTGAGTTTCTCCTGCTAATAATTTTAGCACTGAAGTTGGAAAGCCACGCAGATGCAGTCTACAAATGTGGGCATGGGCTGTGATACAGGGCTGCAATTTTGATTCTAAGAATATATTGTGATTTTCTAGCTGTGTACGTGGTGTTTTACACAACACAGTATCTTTTATAATGATTTCTTTCTCCCTCTCGGATGTTATTCTTACATGTCTCCTTCCACTACTTTCCACTACTGCTCACTAGCAACTTCCTAATAGCCTGCACAAACCTGCTTTTTCCCCTCCTTTCTTCAATTTCTCAGAAACCTCTACTTTCCAAATTCATCCCACATATCAGTGGGCTTAGTGCAATGTTTTTTTACCATGAAATAGTTCAGATAGGATTTTTTTCCATCCTTTTTCAAATTTATCACCTAGCTTTTTCCAGTCTTTATTACTGTTCATAATTTATACCCCCTTTAATGGCAGCGGTGCCGTCTGCGGCTGATCTTATAACTTCCCCTCCCAAAGAGCGCAAGCTGCTTCTACTAGGCTCTTCTTTGCGAGTAGAACCTTAACTCAGAAATCTCAGTATTGCTGAAATGTTACCAACACAATAGATAACATTTGCCCTTGGGAATATCCTGTGCATGACACCAACTACTGCAAACATCTAGTACTCTCTGACCAGGTTACTTTAGATGTTCCTCTAGCTTCACTGGCACATCACCCTGGCCCACCTCCCCTGAGCCTTATCATAGATTCATTGAATCACAGAATGGTTTGGCTTGGAAGGTACCATAGACAAAGGCACCTCCCCCTAGATCAAGTTGCTCAAAACCTCATCCAGCCCTGTCTTGAACACCTCCAGGGATGGGGCATCCACAACTTCTCTGGGCAACCTCTTCCAGTGCTTCACCACCCTCAGAGTGAAGAGTTTCTTCCTTATAGCTAATCTAAATTGACCTTCTTTCAGTTTGAAGCCATTGCCCCTTGTCCTATCACTACAGATGCTTGCAAAAAGTTCCTGTCCAGCTTTCTTGTAGATCCCCTTCAGGTACTGGAAGGCTGCTAGAAGGTCTTCCTGGAGCTTTCTCTTCTCCAGGCTGAACAACCCCGACTCTCTCAGCCTGTCTTCATAGGAGAGCTGTTCCAGCCCTCTGATCCATCTTTGTGGCTCTCCTCTGGATTTGCTTCAACAGCTCCATGTCCTTCTTATGTTGAAGGCCCCAGAGGTGAATGCAGCTTCAGTTGGAGTTTCACGAGAGCAGAGGGATACAATCACCTGTCTCAAGCTGCTGGCCATACTTCTTTAGATGCAGCCCAGGATACGGTTGGCTTTCTGGGCTGCAGGTCCATATTGCCAGCTCATGTTGAGCTTCTCATCAACCAGCACCCCCAAGTCCTACTCCTCAGGGCTGCTCTCAGTCCATTCTCTACTCAGCCTGTACTTGTGCTTAGGGTTGCCCCGACCCACATGCAGGACTTGGCAACACTTGGCCTTGTTGAACTTCAGGAGGTTCACATGGGCCTGGTGTTGCTCACCAGCCTAGGCTGCAGCTCCAAGGATGTCGTTGCATCTTCCACAGCCAGGAGGAAATGGCCCGCCTTCTGTAGGCAGGACCTAAACCTTAATTAGGTGACTACCAATACAAGCCAGCTGGGTGATATATCCACAAATCCCCCTTTTTGTTTTACAGGGTTTTTTTTTTTTGTTTTCAAGAAGGCTTTACGGTGAGCAGAGACCCAGTTCATTCATTCCAACTCCAGCTTACTTCCCTCTTTTGGGGTAGCAGCTTTACCTTCTTTATCGAACGACTTCTCGCTCCAGCTCTGGCTCTTTTGGCTCTGGCAAGGGAGTTGGGGTCACGGTCTTCAGGGTCTCTCATGAGAGTATCACGTCAGAGTCACCAGTTGTTGCTCACCAGCCTAGGCTGCGGCTCCAAGGATGACGTTTCATCTTCCACAACCAGAAGGAAATGGCCCACCTTTTGTAGGCAGGACCTAAACCTTAATTAGGTGACTACCAATACAAGCCAGCTGGGTGATATATCATAGATTTCATAGATTTCTAGGTTGGAAAAGACCTTAGAGATCATCCAGTCCAACCGTCCCTAATGCCCATTAAACCATATCCCTAAGTAGTTCATCCACCCTATTCTTAAACATATCCAGGATGTGTATCCACAGCCTGCCTCTCAAGCCTGTCAAGGTCCTTCTGGATGGCATCCCTTCTCTCCAGCGTGTCCACAACACCACGCGGCTTGATGTCATCAGCAAGCTTCCTGAGGGTGCACTCGATCCCACTGTCCATGTCACCAACAAAGATGTTAAACAGCACTGGCCCCAGTACTGACCCCCGAGGAATGGCTTTCAGCTTCGGTCTCTGCTTGGACATCAAGCTGTTGATCACAAGACTTTGAGTGTGACCGTCCAGCCAATTCCTTATCCACTGAGTGGTCCATCCATCAAATCCGTGTCTTTCCAATTTCAAGACAAGGATGTTGTGCAGGGCAGTGTTAAATGCTTTGCACAAGTCCAGGTAGATGATGTCAGTAGCTCTTCCCTTATCCTCCAACACTGTACCTCTGTCATAGAAGGCCATGAAATTTGTCAGGCATGATTTGCCCTTTATGAAGCCATGTTGGCTGTCACCAATCACCTCCTTTTTTACCATGTGCCTTAGCAAAGCTTCCAGGAGGATCTGCTCCTTGATTTTCCTATGTAGATGATAGAGGTTTGTTTGTCAGTCACAATGGAAATACATTGAAAGCATGGATAAGGGAGGGCACTGCTGTGAATGCCACGTGCTGTGGACACCCTCTCTTTCCTCAGGAGTCCTTGGTACAGTGTGTGAAACAACATGCTTTACTGTACAGAGCAAGTGAGGATTCTCTTGTCAATTTGGATGTTAAATGTCAGTGAAGGTTAATTTCTTTACTCCTTTTTTTTTTTCAATATAAACTAAATATAAACTAAGTTCTTCCTTCCCACATCCCAAGGGATATTCTTAGACATCCCCGGAGTTTCTTTTGGTGTGAAGTGTGTTTCCATTGATGAACCTTACTAGAAATAGTGTTCCCACCTTGTTTTGCTTTTATATGAATATGCAAACTTGGAAATCTGTCAGATTAGATGAAAGCTCTTGGATTTCTCAGAATCTGAGCTTGATTATTATGAGAAATAATGCAATTACTTATGGATCAGTTGCTCCTGCTTCGACTGGTGAAATACAAACTCGGTCTGGGATAGGCCTGTAAAAAGCAGGACAGGACAACTGGAAAGTGTTTCCTACTGAGGTGGTTTGTTTCCAAATGTCTGATACTTTACTTGCTGGGTACCAAGTGTGTCTACTTTGTCTAGTCTACTCCCCAGTGGGTTCCCAGCCCATTACCTGCAGCAGCAGGGTTTGGGCTGCAGGAGCAAGTCAGGCAATGAGGAGCTCCTTGGATTTGGCCATGCAGTGGCCTTGGCATGGTTAGAGCAGAGGCTGTTGCCAGCATGACCACTGGAAATCATGAATGCCAGAAGGGAGACAGGGCAATGAAGAAGACCTGCAGACCTGCTGTGCCTGGCTGCAGCGGTGGAAAGGTGGGAAGCCCCAGCCCTGGTATGCATTGTCAAACTTGGTATATAAGGTATGCTTTTGTTTGATGAAGGATCAACTGCAGCAGAAGCAGCTTGCTGAAGGCCAGGGCCTGACTGCAGTGTGGTGGTAAACAGAAGGGGATTTGAGGATTGACCTTCTTCCTGCTTGCTGCTACAGCAGGGTCTGAAAACATCAGAGCAGCTGCCTGCAGAGATGGACAGGCAGTGGTGATGCAGGAACTTGCTTGAGCACTGTGCTGGGTTTACAGGAGGGGCTGCAGAAATGGCCCCTGTAAGTAGCTGTGAAAAGCTTCCCCAGCTCCAAAATCAGTGGGACTGACCTCTGGCCAGGTAAGACCCCTCCATCCCCTCAGGCCAGGGCTGAGCCAGTCAGCGTCTCTGCAAATGCCCTATTTAAGATGAGGACAAAGGAGCCTGAACAGAGGCTGGACCTAGACTGAAGAGAGAGGGGAGGCGGGGGGCTGGCCCCCTACCCTCCTGGGTGGGCAGTTGCCCACGCTGGCCCACTACTACCCAACTCGAGATGGATGTAGCGGCAAGGCTTGGAGATTTCCAAAGCACCCTGCTTCTGGGACACCTAGTGGGAGGAGTTCATCTAGTCAGGACTGCTGAGGTTCATTGAGAGGACTGAGACCTGAGAGAAACAGCCACGCAGACACCAAGGACAGTGAAGACCGAGCGGGAGGAGGTGTGCTGGAGCTGAGATTCCCCTGCAACCTGTGGTGAGATGGCAGGCGGTCCCCCTGCTGCCCATGGAGATTAATGGTGGAGTGATCCACCCACATCCATGGAGAACTCCACACTTCAGCAGAGATGCCTATGTCTGAACGAAGTCATAGAGAATGGTCTCCGTAGACTGCTGGAGACTGACGATGAGGCAGAGAAGCATCTGAAGACCAGGGGGAATCTCATGTTGGAGCTGCCTAAGAAGCTGTGACTTCTGTGAGGAAGTAGCCAGTGCTGGAGCAATCTGATGGATTAAGGATTGCATCTTATGGGAAAAACTCATTTTGGAAAAGTCTGTGGACTGTCCTATGAGAAGGGGATCCATTGGAGCAGGGGAAAAATAGTGTAAGGAGTCCTCCTCCTCCTTTAAGAAAGGAGGAGCAGAAACAATGTGTAACAAACTGACCTGCAACCCCCTCCATTCCCTGTGCCTCTGGGGGTGGAGGTAGAGCATCGAAAAAGGGAGGCAAGGGAAAAGGTGGGTTTTTTTGAGATCTGGTTTTGTTTCTTGCTATCCTCTCCGAATGAACTGTTAATGAATTAAATTGTTTTGTCCTCAAGCTGAGTTTTGCCCAGTTCCATTGTTGGTGGATGATCCCTCCCTGTTCTTACCTCGACCCTCAGGCCTTTTATTACCTTTTTATCCTCTCCACCTCACTGAGGGGGAGGAGCGAGCGAGTGACCTCATGGTGGATTAGCTGCCAGCTGAGCTAAACCACGACAAGCACGTTGCTTGTTAGGTGTGAACTTGCTGGTGCAACTATCCACATGTCCTCCTGTGGAGCTGCTGCAAACAAGTCATTGTTCTGTTCAGGCTGCACATACGGGCTTCTTCTACAACAGTTTTCTTTTGGATCTGGGTCCTGTGAAAATGCAGCTGCTTCTCTTCTCTTACAGCAAATTTCTGCTTGCGCTTTTTGAGCTGGTGGGGATAATGTCTCTTAAAGTTGAGGTTGTAGTAGAAGAGTAACTAAAAAATTCAAAAGAAGAAGATTTAGTTGCCAGCATTTTGAGATCTAAGAACATTAATATAGGAGAACTGAGCCTTTTAATGGCAGAAGACCAACGTGGGTCCTGAAAAAGTGAATTGGGCACTGGAAACCTGTACCTCAGGCTGACCAAATTATTACTTTATGGCTCTGTTAAGCAATGACCAGCCTTGTGTTTTCACCTGAGAGATAACCTAGGCAAGAAATTAATCTCAGAACATTTTGTGCTATTCTGTCGTGGTTTAACCCCACACAGCCACTTGCTCACTCCCCCACAGCAGAACGTGTGAGAGATCCAAAAGAGTAAAAGTGAGAAAACTTGTGGGTTGTGATAAGGACAGTTTAGCAGGTAAAGCAAAGGCTAAACAAGGAATTCACTCACTACTTCCCATTGGCAGGCAGGTGTTCAGACATCTCCAGGAGAGAAGGGCTCCATCATGTATAACCTTTACTTAGGAAGACAAATGCCATACTTCCAAATGTCCCCCTCTTCCTTCTTCTTCTCAGCTTTTTTTTTGCTGAGCATCTTATGGTATCGAACATCCCATCGGTCATTTGTGGACAGCTGTGCCGGCTGTGTCCACTCCCAACATCTTACACACCCCTAGCCTGCTAACTGGTAGGGAAGTGTGAGAAGCAGAAAAGGCCTTGAGTCTGTGTAAGCACTGCTCAGCAATAGCAAAAACATCCCTGTATTATCAACATTTTTAGTCACAAATCCAAAACATAGCCCCATACTAGTTACTGTGAAGAAAATTAACTCTATCCAGCCAAAACCAGCACACATCTTCATCTCCTCCATTGCCAGTGCTTATTTTGTTTGAATGTCAAGCTGCCCCTCCAGAACACTCTGAGTCAGTTGATGCGCAGGAGAGCTGATATACCTTGCTCTGAGCAGAAGCCACTTCTTCTGCCAGAAATTCATCAAGCAAGATGTTTCAGAGAGCACTTTGCTGAATCCATATATGTTGACCTCATGAACAAAACTTTTCATGCTCTCAATTTCAAAAACTCTCCAAGGTCCTTTCCTTGCCAGCACTTCCCTCTTCATCAATCACACTACAAATTCCATCATCAACCCGCCAAATGGACTTAAATTGGTGGCTTTCAACAATTTTCCAAAGCCTCCTTGGAAAGCTGAGAGATGAGAAGTCATTAGCTTCAAGAGAGCTCTCCTCAGAAGAAATGCAAGGGACTGTTTTGGTCCCATGGTCATTGCTGCATGCTTGGAAAACTTTTTCACAGCTTCACTTGCTGCTCTTTTATTCCATCCTTGAGGGACAGGAGAAATTGAGTCTACTGACTCAAGATGATGTTTCTGCTGGAAATGGCTCCCTTTGAAACTCTTGTCTGGGTTTGACAAAAGGTGTGCCCAGCTGTAGCCATTTCCCTGAGCAGCTGGGCTTGGTCCTGCAAGGTAGCAAGTGCCAACCCAGCTGGCTGCGGGTTCTGAGGGGTAATTCTCAAATGTCACTGGGATGCCCATGCTGCATGGCAGTTAACATGGTAGCACCAGTGTCGGGGCACAATGGAGCAGCAACAGAGCAGCTGCTGAATAGCACGTGTTGCTTGTAATTTCCAGAGCTGCAGCTTTTTGGACTCTAAAGCCAAGCAGTAAATAAACCCAACTCTATTGAAATGTTATGGGCACAGGGCAGTGCTGTGCTTTGTTGCCTCTAGGATCTGGTGCCCAGGGAGGAAGAGGGAAGACTGTAACATTAGGCATCAAAGTGCCCCATTCCTGATGTTTTTCAGTCGGGCACTTCTCCCACATGCAGAAATGTCCTTGCTTTCTTTACTCTTCTGATGGCTTCTGAGCTCCTGCTTGAGAGCCTTGGCAAAGAGTTGTGATGGGCAAGGTGCCTGGACTGCTGGATTTGTGGAGTTGCTTCTCTGGACATTGCTTTGCCTTCACCATGTGGTGCCCTGAATAGCTGCCTTCTGGCCTCCTGTGTTTCACTCTGTTCTCCAGCTGGACATAAAAATATCTTCCCAATTCTTCCCTGTTTCTTCTCCTAGACAAGAGAGAGACTCCTAATGATTTATCATAAAGTTTAGTGACATTTTGTAAATGATACAGACTGAGTACCACAAGACTTGAAGCATCACTGGACAAATGGTAGAGGTTTGTTTGCATGTTTTGGATGCTTCGTTTGTAACCGTCTGGTAAAGGTGATGGCATCACACTGTCATTATCTCATCTCTCAAGGCACAGTATACCCTTAGTGCAAGGTTGATAATCCACAGTAGTGGGTGTGCATCTCTATTTCCAATAGTCTTCTTGATAATTTCAAGTTGTTTTGGCTCAGCTTGGATCTGCAATGGCGTTTCAACCACATCCAGAACATAAAGTCCACAGAGCTCCGAACAACTGTGTGTTACCAGCATGAATAGATCAAAAAGATGTAGCTCTTTGATGGTCTTTTTTTGCCTTGAATTAAAGAAAAACTCTGCCCTTGCAGGCACAAGTGAGCTGTACCATGATTGTGCTCCCTTTTGCTCCTCTGTTTGAGGTAAGAAGGAATATTTGACCAATGTGTCTGCATGGGGGAGATGGAGGAGCAATCCAGTGCTCATTGTTAAAGGGGCCTGTTTCCAGTGTCCAATTTTCTGATTTTTACGGTCTAGAAAACAAAATAGAATTTCCTGCTTAATTACCATCAGCTTACCCCCTGCCCTCCAAAAACCAGGGTTTAATATTTGAAGAACCCTGGACTTGAACAACAGAAAGCACCAAAATAAGGCCTATCCTTAATGCCGGCCCAGCCACAGTTTCAAATAGGAAATCCACTAGCACACTGGGCTGGTCGCATGCAGATTGTTCCAACTTGTTTTATGGGCATTCTGTTTATAGAAAGATACAGTTTGCTAGCAGAACAGAACAGCCTTCATGGTAACACAGCTTCTCCTCAGAATGTAATAGATGCAGGTGAAAGGATGATGATTTATACCTTCCTTAAACTTTTCCGAGACAAGGTTAAACTGAAGTAGATTACATGGCATATTAGCAAAGTTGTGACACTTGCTTGCGCAGGACTGGTAGTGTCATGTCAGCTGCAGGACAGCATCACTGACTCAGCATATTTTTGACTTTTGCTGCAGACAACAGACAGAGCCTGCTTTGCCACTACTCTAACACCCACATGATAGGGTATATTGTCACATACAGCCAGTATTCACTTTTACCTAAAGCTGAGAAACAGCATGAACTGGAGGACTGTGAATAATCTTTCTCGTTCCCTGACAGATTAAGAGCTCACAAGGACTGCATACTGCCCTCTAAGAAGAAAGTGTGGTAAAAGTCAGAGCCTTGGTAATGAAGTCTTTCACTGCTGTCCCAGATTGCAGCAGCAACTCCTTGTGCTGAAAATATATGTATATGTTTTCAGCTGAATCACCTCCCTCCTCAGACACGTCTTATTTTTTGCCACAGTGCAGGGCTTTTAGACATTACAGATTACTGCAGAAACAGTAAACAGAAAGCCTGCCTGGAGCAGCTGGATTTATGTGCATCATGAAATTCATGACGTCACGTTATCAGAATCATCTGAGAATGGAACTCCTAAAATACCCACCAGCTTCATGTGGGAACTATGAGGTGCTTTGGAAGCAGGAGTTTCAGGTCAGACCTTCATCGCCTATGCATCTCTCAATCACCATCCTGTACTCATCCTCACTAGGCCTGTACAAGATTGTATAGTGACATTGCCCTACTGCCCAGCATAGCACACTAGGTGATAATGCAACAGAGAGAACCCAGCTTTCACTCTTGGAGACAAAAATGTAACCGATAAACCAAAACCTTTCTCCTGTCTACAGGAGATGAACTAAACCCTGACTTCACATAACATGGACCTCCACAAAACTGTGGATCTCTGTCCCATCTCCATTCCCCTTCTTCTTCCTGAGTCTCCAAGGAGACATGCCACATACACACGTGATGGTTTTATATATCTGCATATGAAGAAAAAATAAAAAGCTCATGAGATGGTGATGTCAAGTTCTCACGGGTTTTCTAAATTCACAGATCCCTAGGTTTTTACAGTCCTAACAGCTTCATTTTTAATGTACAGGTGCCAGATGAGAATTACAACTTTAATGGAGGGAAAGAAGGAAAATCTGCAAATGTGCTGATTGCTCAGCATAAAACACCTAGATGGTGAGAGAGCATCGATTTAAAAAACCTTGCAAATTCATGAAAGAAGCCCAGGACACATGATTTTGAACATCTGGAATGGCAAAATAATCCATCTCTCCTCTTCATCCCTTCTCTCTCATAAAGGGGACAACTGGTTTATTTTGGGCAATATTATCTTTACTCAACCCTCTCCATCCCTACCTCAGGCTTTATTTTCCTACACTGGTTTCCTCTCCAGGCAAACCTTCCCACCAGTCCACTCCAAACCATTGTCTCTTACGTTGTTCATCATATTTGCTGACAGGCTCCCTGCAATAAAAACTTTTTCTTAAAAGTCCTGTGTTTGTTATTTACTTAAATGATTTGCTTTTTTAATGACTGTGGTATCTATAGAGTCCACTGATAGATGGCTGTTAGGTGCTGTACAAATGTAGACAGTCTTTCAAAGAGCTTGCAACTGGAACTGTGTAGTATAATATTCATCAGCAGATCTGCCAACAAATACAAACTTGTTTAAAGGTGAGCCCTTCTAAACAGGAAACATAAAGTTCTAAGTAGAAGATGTGAAGCCCTTTACCTGAGTAGATAATCAAAGCCAGAAGACACCAACATCAAAGATGATGGGTCCCTGGTGAGACTTGATCAAACACACAGTAGTGCAGCAGGGTGTTTCCTTGATTTCAAATGCAGTGACTGGGGTGTTGCTTGCCTGGTAAACTGCATAGACGGGAGAAGAGAGGAAACAAGAACAGAAGCAGCACTGCTCAGAAATGCTGTGCGCTTTCAGGCATAGTACTTGTAGATAGTGGCTGAGCAGACTTGGAAGTTATGAGGAAAAAACAGTGTCTTAATCTTGTGACAAACATCTTTTATTCTCATTATCCATAATAATTAGGACTGCAGTGGATACACCTGGTTCGCCTGCTAATTTCTCCTGCTAATGAAAATGAAGTTCTAAAGCCTCAAAGAATGGATCAGGAAGACAGGATAATAGACAACACAGGCCATTGAAAGTGTCCAGTAATAAAGTGACATGGCTTTAAATATGGAATTTTAAAGCTATTAGCCATCTTTCAGATTAACTACTTACTGGTTTTGTGACAATAATAAAGTTCTTTTTTTTTCCAACAGCTCTATTGAATTTCTTCACACAATCAAACAACAAGGGGAAGTATGAAGCCTGTTCCTAATGTGAGGAAGGAATAATGACCTGAGGCTGAATGCCACAGTTAATGATGAAAGAAAAATTTAAAGAAAAGAGGCTGCTGAAATTGTTTTCAATACTGCAGCACAAGAATGGAAGGAGAGACTTGCCAGGCAGGGATGAATACCAGTAACAGAGGAGTTTAAATTACAGCACAAGCCTTAGATGAAGGCTCTCACAGAATCACGGACTGGCTGAGGTCGGGAGTGACCTCTGGATGTCACTTAGTCCAAACCCCCCACTCAAGCAAGGCCACATATTGCTGAGTGCCCAGGACCATGTCCAGACAGCTTTTTAAGATCTCCAAGAGACCCCAGCACCTCTCTGGACAACCTGTGCCAGGGCTCCATCACCTTCACAATAAAGAAACATTTCTTGATATTCAAATGGAAGCTCTGGTGTTTCAGTCTGTGCCCATTGCCTCTTGTCCTGTCACTGGGAACCACTGAAAAGCACCTATCTTCACCTTCTTCACACCATTCCTTCAGGTATTTGTATATACTGATAACATTGCCCCTGAGCCTTCTCTTCTCCAGGCTGAACATAGCTCTCTCACACTTTCCTCATAGGAGAGGTGCTCCAGTCCCTTAAACTTCTTAGACACCTTTTGCTGGAGTCTGTCCAGTAAGTCTTTCTTGAACGGTGAACCCCAGAGCTGGACCCAGCACTCCAGATGTGGCCTCAGCAATGCTATGTAGAGAGGAAGAATACCCTTCCTTGACCTTCTGGTAACACTCCTCCTAAAGCAACCCAGGATACATTATTTGCCGCAAGGACAAAATGCTGGCTCATTGCTGGCTCAACTTGGTGTCCACCAGCTTCTTCACTGCAAAGCTGATTTTGTGCTCATCAGCCCCAGCATGTACTGCTGTGTGGAGTTGTTCCTCCCCAGGTCTTCGCACTTCCATTTGTTGGACTTCACAATGTTCCTGTCAGTCCATTTCCCCAGCCTGTTGAGGTCACTCTGGAGGGCAGCACAACACTTTGACATATCAGCCACTCCTCCTGGATTTGTATCATCTGCAAATTTGTTGAGGGTACACTGTGCCCCTTCATCCAGACCATTAATTAAGATGTTGATCACAATAGCAATGATTTTGGACCCAATACTGACCCCAGGACTACACCTATGGTTAACGATCTCCAACTGTACTTTGTGTCAGTGACCATCACCCTCTAAGGCTGGCCAGTTTTCAGTCCACCTCACTGTCTGCTCATCTAGCCAATACTTCATCAGCTTCAGTTGAGGATCTGTTGGGAGACAGTGTCAAAACCCTTACTGAAGTCAAGGTATACAATATCCCCTGCACCTACCAAGCCTATCACTTCACTGTAGAAGGTTATCAGTTTGGTCTGATACATCTGATGTATCAATGATTTACCTGATACAATGGGACCTGATGAGACACATGCCAGGGTCCTGAGGGAACAGCAGACTGTCCATTGTATTTAAAAGTTATGGCAGTCAGATGAAGTCCCCAGTAACAGGAAAAAGGGAAAAAATCACAATCATTTCTAAAAAAGGTAAAAAGGTAAAAAGGAAGACCCTGGGAATTACCGACCAGTCAGCCTCATCTCCATGCCCAGTAAGATCATGGAACGGATCCTCCAGGAATCTATTCAAAACATATGGAAGACAAGGAGGTGATTTGAGACAGTCAGTGTGGCTTCACCAAGGGCCTGACTAATCTGGTGGCCTTCTATGATGGGGTGACTGTGTTGGTGGATAAAGGAAGAACAATTGATATCATCTACCTTGATTTATGTAAGGCCTTTGATATAGTCCCACACAATGTCCTTCCCTCTAAATTGGAGAGATACATTGGATGAACTATTCAATGGTTAAGGAATTGTCTGAATTGCCAAATCTAAAGAGTTGTAGTCAATGGCTCAGTGTTCAAATGGAGTGATATCCTCCAGGAGTCTGTATTGAGACTGGTACTGTTCAATATTTTTATTAATGACACAGACAGTGGGATTAAGTGCAACCACAGCAAATTTGCGGATGACACCTATCTGAGTGGTGCAGTTTACAGGCTTGATGGATGGGATGCCATCCATAGTGACCTTGGCAGGCTGGAGAAGTGGGCCCATGTGAACCTCCTGAAGTTTAACAAAGCCAAGTACAAGTCCTGCACCTGTGTCAAAGCAATCAGCAGTATAAGTACAGACTGACGGATTGGATTAAGAGCAGCCCTGCAGAGAAAGACTTGGAGATATTAGTAGATGAAAAATTAAATATGAACCAGAAAGTCAATCATATCCTGGGCTGCATCAAAAGAAGCATAGCCAGCAGGTTGAGGGAGGTGATTTTGCCCCTCAACTCTGCTCTTGTGAGACCCCAGCTGGAGTACTGCATTCACCTCTGGGGCCCTTGTTGTAAGAACAACATGGATCTGTTGGTGCGGGTCTAGAGGAGGGCCACAAAAATGATCAGAGGGCTGGAAGACCTCTCATATGAACAAAGGCTGAGAGTGCTGGGGTTCTTCAGGCAGAACAGAAGAGACTGAAGATCTAAGGAATCTGAGGAAGGAATAATGACCTGAGGCTGAATGCCACAGTTAGTGATGAGGAAGGAAATACCAAGATAAGCACAGGAGAACAAAGGAGGCTTACTAGCAAAAGAGATAACCACTTGAACTTTGAGGGAACTATCTCAACTACCATGCTAAAAACCCACCCAGGGTTAGGGAAAAGCCCCCTACGAATGAAAGTTCCTTCCCTCTCTAAACAGTGCAGTAAAGACAAGACATCGTCTGGACCAATGTCAATAATCAAGCTTGTCTGTAAGAATGTCGGTCGCTTAGAATGTATAAAAGTTCACTGTGTGTTTGTCGGGGTGTGTTAGCTTTGTGGAATTACCACCAAGCACCTATTTCTATGCAAATATACAATAAAGAAATCCCTACTCCGTGTCTGGATTGGCTTTTTGCACACTGGGTGAAATAACCCTGGCTTTTGGGAAAACAATTTGGTGACCCAGATGGGTCAGCCATAAAGCCTTGCCTAGATCATCTTGACGTCCCTGTCAGTGGAGGATTGGACTGGATAGGACTTCAGCATGCACCGACCTGTTGATCGACCACTCCTTTGGATCTCCTCCTGCACAGGGGCCTTGAGGGACTCAAAGGTGCAACACTCCAAAGACATTTGTACAAGGATGAAATTGGGGTGAAACCTTGAATTAGTATGTATAAATATTTAGTTATAAATTTTAACTGCTTACATGGAAGATTAAGTCACATGTAGACACTTGGCAAGGGGTGCCTCAATAGACCAGTGGAGTCAGAGCTGAGTGTGCCCAAGGGAATTACTGACAGGGGTGAGTCAGAGCCAGTGTGTAATTAATCATCCAGGGAATTTGGTTGAAATGGGATCAGGCCAATCCATGATTTCCCCCTCTAGCCCTTTGGGGTGTATTTTAAAGAATTGGAATAAATTTGCAGTCAATCCAACGACAAAAGCAAAGATGAAAAGATATTGTAATCAATGGGGGCCAAATTACAAATTAGGAGACAGTGAAACTTGGTTGGAAGGTGGATTTGTAAATTATAATAGTATATTGCAATTGATGTTATTTTGCTGTTGTGAGGGAAAGTGGTGCAAAGTTCCATATGTTGATGCTTTTGTTGCTTTATATAGAGACTCAGACACTCATAAAAAACGTAAGTTATTGAAAAATGATTCTGATTTATTAATGAATGCTGCTACAAAGGAAAATGTTTATTAAGCTGGTTGTGGGGATAGAACAATTGCAGATGTGGGAGAGCAGGAAGGTGTATAATTGTTGATTCCAACAGCTTTGGTCTCATAGAAAACCAATGTTGAACAGCCTCTGAGTGACTCTAATCCACAACCAAGTAGTGAAAATTTTAGCCCCCACTCGCTGCCTGAGTGACTCCATCAGAGCACAACTGCGCAGATGAAGCTTCCACCCTCCTCCATCCAGGACTGTGGGGCACAGACTTTGCAACCCTCCACCTGTACAGCGAGTTCGCTCATAGGAAGGTCTCTGTTTGCACTCCCTGTTCGTGGCGTTCCTGGTCACAGGCACTCTCTTGGGGCTGCTTGTATGCATGTTCCTGCAGTTTGAAGTGGCCACAGGGGATCACGGGCACCACCCCACTCTCTCCTGTCCAACACACACAGTCCAGGAGTGCCAGGAGCCCAGAAACCCCCTCAGATACTTGGAGACCTCTCAAGCCTTGCAATCGTCTCGGCACATGGCAACATACACTGCTGCTGCTGCTGCTGCTCCCACTGTTGCTAGCATCAGCTTTCCATAGTTTGAACTGTCTGCAGGAAGTGTCAATCCCTTAAATAGACTCTTTAGAGCAGATTTACTTAAGGCTTCACCTTCAAGAGAATCTTAACTATTAACTGGTTGCATCACAGTGCTCGGGGCGACAGAATGGAAAAATATCAGTGCAAGCAAAACTATCAGTGCCAGATATTCAGGCATAAATGAATGGCACACTCTTTACAAGGTGTTGATTTATCAATAAGCCATGCGGAAGAAAGGGATGAACATTTCTAATGAGAAGGGAGAACCGGAGATAAGTACCTTAGAGAAGCAGACGTAGACGTATAGAGTGATAGACAGTTCCTACTCTCTTAATAGCTTATATAATTCACATGGTAAGCCTTTTCTAAACAAACAAACGAAAATAAAACCACTAGTCTTGATTTTTCATTTTAACCTTTTTAAATCAAGAGCAAGTTCTTCCCATAATGCGCCTTACAAGATTTCTTACTCCCAGACATTAAGATTGATATATACCTGTTCTGCTGGAAGAGGACTGTGCAGCATAACCAGACCAGCATGTTACACAGAATATGTACTAGGACTTGCTGCTTTTTCAGGTAGCTGTTTCACAACTGACAGTAGACAGAGGGACACCTACTGTCCATGGTAGAGAAACTCTCCATCCCATAGCATAGCTAGTATGATGCGATAACACCACTGCATCCCTGACTAAAAGGAATTTTTGTAATTGGTGAGGCTGTCTGTAAGAGTGATGCCTCTTTCAGCAGGGCAGTGGAGGGAGACCTCCCCTGGAGGGAGTTCAAACACCAGGTCGTGCTGCTTTGAGATTGGTAGTGTGGATTCGTTGTCCAGCATGTCTTAAGTTATTGCTCTAACTACTTGTTACTGGGCCAAAGGAAGGACAGGAAGAATTTCCTCTTTCCTCCACATCTGAAAAAAAATCCGCTTCTGAAAGACTAGTGTTGCGTTATGACACAAGGTCAGACCAACAGAGCTCAGGGAGACCAGTTTATTAGTTTCCCGAAGAAGATGAAACCCTTGTGTCTGACTCCCCCTGCCCCATCTGGGCAGCCCACGGAATCAGAGGATGTTCGCCTAATCTATTCAGGGACTCCACCAGCAGTAGGATGGGCCAAATTCCTTATATTGATTATGAAGTTTCTGGAAACTTATATATATTTTTTATTACTTATGATCGTGACAGAATACAGATTTGAAGATAGCCGGTGATAAGGACGGAATAAGAAAAGAGATTTGATTTGGAATAATATAAAACTAGAACTGATCAGTAATAATATTAACTAGCTAGCAAGGGGTTAGTAAGTAAATGCGCGTAACACAGAGCTCTTACCCAATAGGCGTCCCTATGGGGGGGAGAAGAGAGGTCGAGCCCGTCGACTGGTCCCAGACGTTTCGATGAAGGGCTTCTCCCTAACATCCCCTTCTCTTTCGCGATTTTATACTATTTCTTTACTTTCAGGTGGAGCTTTAGTCATACATACCTTCATTAGGACTGGTGTAAATTTCTCTCGCTTTGATTTAAAGGTATAGTCAAGAAGAAATTCAGGGTGCCTGCTCAATGAGGGGTGGTCCCAGCTCGGAGGCGGGTAGCTTTTGACGTGGAGGTGTGTTTTGGTATTATAATGATGTTATAACGAGCAAAGTTCAACTAAAGGACAAGATTTTACCATTATTGCTGAGGCAGCACTTGCAATCCATCTTCCTTGATGGCAATTAGATGGTTATCTTCACCAGATGTTCTTTGCGCCTGATAACAGGGATGAGCCACGGTACCTCCGTACCACTCTACTCCCCACTTCAAGGACATTGCTCATTCCATCCAACCAGCAGGCTGTGTCCATCCTGGGATCAACAACTGTGTCTCACCTCAAAGCTGCTCTAATATTGCAGCCTTTGAGCTGAACTTTGCAAAGCCATATTTCTCAATTTTCCCCAATTTCGGTTATTTTCCCACAACTAAACATGTAGATATGCTTCCAGAGGAGACCTGATCATGATTCCAAGTGCACAACTGAACCTTTCTACATTTCTCCCTCTCACCTTTGACAAGTTCAACAAGTTGTCTCAAATCAAGAGAACAGAAAGATTTGAGGGACCGTTATTCTCAACACGTCTTCATGGCTGGCTCTGGGCAGCTGCTCACTCAGATTACTGGATTCTGGCCCCTCCCTGCTGTAAGGCAGCAACAAGAATGAGACTTACCCAAAAGGGAAGGAAGGCTGGAGCTGAGGATGACAGCAAGGCAGATGGGGGGCAGTGTCCTCACCAACAAGAAGTTGAGAGGTGAAGTCGGCAAGCGATAATCAGGTCTACAGACACTAAACAGGCTCAGACACACTCCAGTGATGATTAGCAAGTCTGAATGACAAGGCAGGTCTAAGGTCAACCCAGGAAACCAAATCAGCAATTCAGGGTCCAGATCAGAATTGGGGAGGTATGAAGTCGGGCACAGACATAGTGGCAACACAGCTGCACTTCTTCAGGTTTGTCTGTATCCCATGGACAGGATTGTAACTAAAAAAAAATGAGTGGATAGGGCTTAGGGGAAGGATTAGTCTGAGACGCAGGTCCTGGTGGTTGTGGAGGGTTCTGAGGTTGGCTTATACTTGTACGATCATTTCAGAGTGTATCCACAGTGATGCAAAAATGCCTTCCTCCTCCCGAGACCTGCTGAACCTGTAAAATCATAGACCAGATGGACAGTACTAACATGAGGGCATCCTTGGATATCCCACTTTTTCTTCTGCTTCTTTCAAGTGTTCCGTCATGAACGACTACCACACCTGACACTAAGACAAAAATTTTAAGTGACACAGACTAGTATAGGCCCTCACAAGACTCATTCTCATCGTCCTTCTGTCCCATGATGAGAATTTTGCAATCTGCAATCAATACTGTTTTCCCCAAGACCCTGCAGAGATGGGAGCTCTCTCCTGTACACTGACTGCAATACGTGCTGGTATGACACACAGGATGGGGTCTTGATCAAGCCATTTCTTTCCTTAGAAATCACTTACGGGCTGTGGTTGTTCCACAAATAAAATGACCTCTCCTGAATGCTCTGAGTCCAGCATAAGATTAAAAGCTAATATTTTGCTTTATAGACCACCTTACATTGTAAAGTGGAAATGGTCAGAATTGCACAATGCAGCCAGGATCTGCCATGGGCTTTGTTCAGGAACTCTTGGGCTGCTATATCTTCCCTTTGGCTGTTAAACTTTACAAGTTTATGCAGAGTTGCCAACACGTGACTGAGGTGTCATATCTGGGGGTAGACACACTGCTTCCTTCCTACACCTGCTGAGCTCGTTTTGCAACATTGAATGGTTATCTGTTGGTCACAGCAGTCAAGAATACTTCCATTAGCAAACTCCAGCTCTAATGTTATTTACAAAGGCTACAGAAAGGACTCTCCGTGTTTAGACAACACCTTTAGGACAGACCTCTCCCTCTGAAGCTCCTCTCTACAAGAAAAGATTGTCCTTTCTCCTTTGTGTCTGAAGTTTGTCCTCCTGGGTTTGATACATAATTTGATAATCACACATTTTGGCTGTGCAGGCATTTTTGACAGGGGTTTATTATGCATAAAACTCAGAAACTTCAG
This sequence comes from Tauraco erythrolophus, assembly GCF_009769465.1. NCBI lineage: Eukaryota > Metazoa > Chordata > Aves > Musophagiformes > Musophagidae > Tauraco > Tauraco erythrolophus. The sequence goes on from NC_141496.1 coordinate 65,867,508, forward strand.
ATGAACTTACAACAGAAACATCCCTCAGGAGACTGAGCTGTGTTCAGCTGACTCTTCCTTTTGTTTCGTTGTGTTGGATTGTCCCTTGTAAGTTTTTCATTGCTGTTCCCATTGCTATTACTAGTGCTGTTGCCATGGGATGCATCAAGTTCAGCTTTGCCAGTGACTGTCTTTGAAGTCTATTGCTGCGACTGCAATTAACCCACTTTGGCCCTCAGTATGTCCTTCAGAGCTGTCCAGGGGAGTAACAGCCTGTTACGTACTATGTGTAAACTTTTATTGACAAAGAGGGGGAATCTTTTTGGCAAGGAGGTAGGGTGAAGTCCATAGTTGTTCAATTAATCTGCAAGAAATTTTTGTTGCTGATTTTTAAAAGGGAACTAGTGTCATGGAACGTGCCTGCTCTCAAAGAAACCTAGAGCAGAGATGGGGTAAAGGACATGACTGTATCCAAAAATCTGTTCTTTGTGACTTGGCCTTATTTTCTTCCTGTGACATGGCCCATGAACTTCAATCAAATAACCTCATGCAACTAGAGGTCTGTGAACATAGTAAAGCTACTACAGTGCATCTAGAAATGCAAGATAACAATAACTCAGAAATTCAGAATGTTGTTCCTACCTACCTTTGAAAGGAAAAAGACTAACTTGACTAAAAAAAGTGCTAGAAAATGAAATCAGAAGACCATCTGTTGAGAACACGTCAGGTATTACAATCTGACATTGCAAATCTGACATTGCAAATCAACACATTGGATATGAGAGAAAGACAAAACTTTTTAAAAATCATTTTTTAGCTGAAAAATTAATGGAGTCTAAGGGTTGTCTGGCAGTTTGTCTTCTAGCTAAACTGGCCTATGTCCTTCTGCATAGATTGAAAAAATCTTCTCTTTTACAATTCTTTCTACTATCATAGCCCACTAGGCACAGATTTCATTTTATCATCACAAGCTAGAAAACTACACATCCTTGTTTCTTCATATGAAGTCAGAAAAGCATGTACATCTAAAAGGAGAAAATAATTTCAGGAAACTTTGACCACCAAATTCCAAGTAGGGCGTCACGGTTCTTTACTTTTCATTGTGCCACAGCTAACTATTGATAACTTCTAGTTGCAGTTCTTTTAATGGCTTAAGCACTCCTGTATGTGATCTATCCTCTAAGTTCACCATTGTAGTACATCCTTAAACCTGCTGCTCAGCTTCCAATTAACCTTGTAGATGCTTGTTTTCACTGCTAAACAGCTGCTGAACTTTATACCATTTTGCTGCTAATGAGCTCTACCGACTTCATCCTCTAGCATAGTTTCAGAATAGGATTCCAAGAGGAGATATTTTCTACACCTCGGCAGCATGCTTCAATCTCAGGCACAGTCAGAGGGAACAAAAGATTTGGTTATTTAGATGTTCTACCTTTCACTAAACTTAGAAGCCTGAAAGAACGAGTAGTTTGACTGTCAGGTCCCTTCCCAGGAATGCAGGCAGGCTGAAATTGAAACCTTTACTGTGATTCATTTGGGATAGAGACTCAAAACTAAGCAAGTGCCACATCTGATAAACTGGTTAGCTAGAAATTCTGGGTCTAGTATTCCAACATACAAATCCTTCCAACTAACAGGAAGCTTTTAGCACGAGACCCACATTGTGAATACTGAAACCAAGAAAACTCAGTGCTTTAAATATCCAAGAACAAGTACAGGCGTGTTCCTTTAAGAGACTTAGTCTAAACAATGTTATAAAAAAATCATGCATATGTGACTAAACTGCATCTTGCTACGCACTGGATCTGTCCAGACTGCAGGGGGTATCTTCCCATCAAGGTTTCGTGGCCGAAAGATTCATTGCTTCTCATTCCTCATACTTTATAGTTTGCTCTCCTTAAGTTCAAAAACTCAGAGAGACGTGAATTCCTGATGAAATGTAGTTCTGGGATGTTTCCCCATTTGTATTCATTAGAAGATCCATGACCCTTTTCAGATCCACTCTTACTGACAATGTGAGCTCAGCGGAAATGTTGATGACCTAGACTGATTACTGATGATCTGGAATGGACCTCTGTGCCTCATGGATTTGAACTTCAGTTTACATTTATACAATTATGATCCAGACCTCTGGAAAAATTTAGGGTGTGGTACACAGATAACTTAAGGCTATAGAAAATTTTTAACATATTTCTAAAGTCCTTGAATGAAGCTTTTGTTTTATGACCCTTGGAATTGGATTGTCACTGAAATCTGAAACACATGTTATAGAAATACAAGGTCAGCATTCTCACAACAAATAAAGGGGAAAAAATATATGTACAATTGAAGGAAAATAATCTTCAGTGAATAAAGGTGATATCTGGCATAATAATAGATCCAGTTTTCACTGCTGGCCTAGACCTGCCAGTGTAATCTGAAACACTCCTGTGAGTTCATCAGATGGAAGATTCATACCTAACTGAGATTTGCTTAATCTGACTGAAGAAAACCAAAGTTTTTGAGAACATCTGTAGGGGATCTGGTTCCTACTGGTATTTGTGTAGTGGCTAATCTGTGATTGAAGCAGCCCTGATCATATATCACATTATTTAGGTAACTCTCAGCTGCCACAAACCCTGTCACAGTACTGCCTGGGAAGCTTGCCTGGGTCATGCTGGTCTAGCTCAGTCCAGAAATGCTATTTATCCTGAGCAGCTTCGACAAAAATCCACAGCTCAGCAAACAGATGAGAAGCCCGCATGACAATAACTTTATTGGCATGAAAATATGCCCCCAAAAAGGCAGACAGAGCACTGTGCTGTGAGTGCAGATCCTGTTAGCAAAGGCTGTCCTCTATTGCTAGTGGCATGAACGCACTTTCCTACCAATGGAAGTTTTTACTGCAAATTAATAAAAAATTGGAAACAGTGTTCCCTGCACTGAGAGTGCACTTTGCTTCTGGAAGGGATAATTACGCACGGGCAGTGATTCCTGGTAAAACAGCTAGGTGATATTCATGTCACTTGCAGAAAAGCCCAGATGAAGTGGGATTTCCCTGCCAAAGCATGCACGGTAATTAGGCAGATCCACATATCCTTTCTCCCTCAAAACAGGGCCTGAAAGGATAGCTGAACTCGATGGTTAAAGGGCTTATTTAGTTTCTTGGGCTGCTTTCTCTTCTGCTGCCTTTCTGTGCAGTTCCAGCAGTGCAATGGGGTTTCCTGAAGCTGTGCTTATGCAAATTTGACAAGGTGTTCCCATGTCTGTTGGGACACAGCTGATTTTATGAGCTCTCCAGACTTGCACAGGCATTAAATTGGGCAGATGTGAGCGCCCAGGAGAAAGTATTTGTAATTCTATAGGATGCTGCAATACATCCGCTGGTCTGGTCAAGCTATCCAAACTGCTATGCTTTTTTCTTGCGTTATTGTTAACCTCATGACAGATCACATTGCCTTCATCCACAGTATAGCAGGGCATACACAGCTCCTTAGCATTCTTCTCTGGCTCATTATTTTACATCTGAAGGTTCTCATTCAGAGATCTTTCACTTTTGAACGCATGTACTCACAATGAGTTAGTCACCAAAAATTGCTTAGGAGAGTCATTCTAAAGACAGAAATTATTGAATGGGACATCCTTCCAAGCAGAGGATTGGCCATGCTGTCATGAGGAAAACCCCAGAAGAAAAAATTCTCCTTTGGCTATGCTGCATGGCTTTCCCTTTAATGTAATTTTTAACTGTCATTTTCAAAGTTTTTTATGCCTTGCCCTGTAACATCCCAGCTTTGACATTTTCCTCCAAGTGTCTGACCTTAAGAAGCTCTCACAAAATCTGAACCTCTGTCTTGCATCATCGGAGTACCTGCTTTGAAGAAGCCATGAGGTTTATTCTTAATTAAATCCTGCTTTATCACACTATCCGTATTTACAACTGTAACACTTTTCTGATCTACAGTAGTTTTCCGGGTGGAAAGAGCTTGCTTTTTAGAACTAATATTATGCTCAATCCGTCCTAAATTCACAAAGGTCTCTGCCAAACAGGGAGAGCTTTAAACAATCCTTCCTTATGTTACTTCTCCTACTTAGTACTTTCAGATGTATATTTTTTATTTAGACCATCTTCCCAATTTTAAAAACTAATAATTAGGGTTGGATAGTATCTGACTCATCTCTTTTGAGAGAAAATCTTAAACTGAACAGTTTTCTGTGAACTGCAAATAATATGTCCACTGATTTTTTTTTCTTTTTTCCCTCATGCTGATTACAATATTTTAAACTGGAATAAATATTCAAGCAGAAAATGAACAGCAAGAAACCATTCTTTGATGAAAGAGGAAAGAATCTATTGCTTCATTGATATTTTCTATCTTCAAGCAACATAATTCACTTTTCTCTTTCAAAAAATACAGAAGACAAAAGGACAAATAAGCTAAGCTATCTTGTTTGTGGAATTTCAGACATGCTAAACTCTGGAAGTTCTGGATGTTTTCTGGGAAAACCCACTCTTGCAGATTTTTTAGGCACAGTGTTCAAAAGCAACTGTACAAACCTCAGATTAACATTAGAACACTAATCCAAAGAAACTTTTTGCAATATTTTCAACCCCAACCTTTTAGGAATCAATGTACCACCCACAAACTGTGAGACAGACTTTAAAGTCATAAGGTACAAAAAAATAATAATTGATTTATTTGCAGGTCAGATAGTAAGATGTTGTTGCTGATGCTTTCAAGCTTTTTGACTACATTTTGAAAGTTATTTCTGTTAAACAATAGTTGAAGTTTTGGGTTTTTTTTTTTCATGTCAAGACTCCAAGAACAGGCACCGTGAGAAAATCTCAAAGTCTAGGTCAGCAAAATTGCAAGAATTAGCAAAACTTATACTTGGACTCTTAACTCTAGAATTAAGTTTTCACCTTCTTATGATGGATATAGAAGCCTCGTTAGAATTAATGAACTATAGTTTTCCGATGTCTATGAAAGAGTTGTCCGGCACCATTTGCATGTTTTTTCTCAGCTATTTTTCAACATAAGTTCAAATGTCCTACTTTCTAAACAGCAGTCCCTGATTCAAAACTTATTAAAGTCAACAGAAAGCTCTCCTTTTTACTTTTGCTTCTGGTTTAGCTTCATTTGCAGCTCTTGCTGTTGGGTTTGATGGTGTCTCTAGAGGAAAGATATGGCATGGTTAATTGAATGTTATGAACTTAATGTTGGGGAAAGTTTTAAATATTCGCTACATGTCCTGGCATCACAGTCGCTACCTGTCACAGAAGAAAATTTTGGGGTGAAAATACGGCCCACTTCTAAAGATAACGTTGTACAAGCAAGTTTCCCCAAGCTTGTAAGAAAAGCAGCCTGTAAGAGACAATAGAACCATTTCGCTCTCCTTCTGGGTTGTTCTTTGCTACTGAAGTTACAAGCTAAAAATCTCACATTTGATCTTTGTCACAGCTTTGACACTGTTAAGAAACAACCTGCCACTGAACACTATTTACATTATAAAAGATAGCAGTGTTGAATCCAAGAAGGTCTAGTTTAGTCTCAACATTGATATCTGCTTCCAGCATGATGAAAGTTCTGATCTGAGCTTCTTCTACACTATGACGACAAAAAGACTTTTTCCACTGCCTGGCTTTGGTTCCACTTCACTGCCTTTGATTCATACTGCTGAGGTGCATCCTGGTTTTATGATGATTACATGCACAATGTTGATGATTTAACTGAGCATGTGCTTTTCAAATTGTTTCCTGTAACTTGTGCAAAACATCCTTTATGTTCTTACCTGTAATTATTTATATGTCTAAGTCTTTTCAACAGGGGAAAGCTCTACTCATGTAAGATGGACATGAATTTATGCTGATACAATAAAATAGGATGAACTTCTGTGCTGCCTCTCCTACATCATTATGACAGTGATTTGTTTTGCTGTCATTTGAATCACTTTGTGGTACATATATACTTCCCTGCAAGAAGGATATTCACCAACCAACCGAAGAATGTTTGCATAGCAGCTGATGGAGGTTAGTTAATTGAAGATAAGCAAAACCTAAGAGGATGGGAAAGGTTTTACATTGGCTTTCATTCTTCTGCTAGTGAAACGTAGGTAAATTCACTGTGTTGCTCAATGGCTTTATGATGCAAAAGGAAAATGCCTCAGGTAATGTAAATCTATAGAATTCTCTGAAAGTCAGTGTGAATAACTTTTTTACCTCATACTACAGAAATACACTGTTACCAACAAATATACACTGCCATCAGAAATATACTTCCTTTTTATAACCGTTTATTTGAGTCCTTATAACAGGTTATTATGAAGCAATGTTGTAAATATTTAAGGAGTCTCCATTATCTATATAGTAAGTTCCTTAATGGCTTTAATCAATTTAACATGTGAATTCATACAAGTGTTTCAACAAAACCTTATGGAACTCTATGCTGTAGTTCAGGTGAGAGGCAGATTAAAGAAATCCTTTGCATAAATTCAGAAGAAATAAGGGCTGAAATAAGGCAAGTAGAGATATTCATCAGCAACTGGAGGTCTCTTCCACTGGTAATAGTGTGCAAAGGTGAGCAGATTTGTATACAACACAAGCTCTATTTCTTGTCCAGGTGAAGATATGCTTTTGTTCAGTCCAAACCTCAAGAAGTGTTCTCCAAAGAAAGCAAAGTAACAGTGGAGGTTAGGCAGCTCTAGGCAGATCATCCCTTATGTCTTTGTACAGAAATCCATCTATCAGTAAAGAGAAAATGGACTTGCTTGGGCAACAGTGTTGTGATCAAATAGAAAAAGTTGGGTATTTAATTAAGCTGAAGAAAAGATTTGTGGGGACTATCCAGAGGTCATGAGATTCATGTAACGAATTGCTTTCTGTTAAAGTACATAGCAGCTTCATGAAAGCCAATCTGATGAGCACATGTGTTGTAAGTCTTGCATCTCTGCAGAAAGGGTATGGAAACATCACCATTTAGAGACATTGATATTCAAACCCTGGAATGCAAATAGCTCACTGAATGAGAGGCAATGAGAAATTGGGCTCTTCGGCGTTTTGAAATGATGAAGATGAGCCCCTGCTGAGATATATGCTGAGATGCTAACACTTCAGCAAGGACACCCAAATACTCATTTTGTTCTGAACAGTCTCCCCCCTATGATTAGGAGAATATTTTGTGCTAAGCACAATCACATCATTCCTTGCAAATTAGCAAGTGAGGTAAGACTTTATTTTGTTAGTATGTGATGGATCATGCATTTATAAGAGGAAGGGAGAGAGGATAGGAAAAAAAAATCTTCCAGTGGATTTGCTATCAACTTTATATAGATCATCTGTCAGGCTACAGAAAAAAAAATGAAAATGGGGTGCATGTGGAGTACCTGAGTACTGTCATCAGTGTTTTTATTGCACCCACCGTAACTACCGTAAATCTCTGTGAGGTCAGTCCTGTAACATTGATCATACAGCTGTAGATGTGAGACATCAAGGAACTTCATTTAGAATGAGTAAAAAACCGGTCGCTTTGCATCACTTTCTCTCACTGCACTTTCCTTATTATCTGCTTTCCTGAAGTCTAGGTACAAACCACAGTCCCATTCCTCACAAATGGACTGTGTGTTCAATATAGTTGGATGCTAGCACACCAACTGTCGTACAAACCATAGTAACAGTGGAGGCAGGCCTACGTTTTCCACATTTACATGGACAATTTATTATTAATGAGGAACCTTTCTCATGAGATGTCAGAAATAATTCAAACAAGACCTGCATTTGGCCAGACACCCTATCACTTTCAGTCCTTTCTCAGGAGTGTAGTCAAGCAGTTGAATTCTACTTTACTGTAATGCTCTCTGAGTCTTTTACCATAGAGGAACATTCCTTGCATACACGTATTGTAAGAAGTGTAGAAGACATCTCAGAAGTGCCAGCAGGAAACCAATACAAATGTTTACTAAATGACTTTGTATTGCTGGCATGACAAAAATTGTAATGCACAAAGGAATCTTCTTATACACAATGGGAGTAAAAGCCTGTCCTGGAGAACTAATGGAGTGTGTGGAGAAAAATGAAAAACTAAACCAGAAACACAGGGAGATAAATGTACTTCCAAAGATCACAAAGCAGGTTAGGTGATAGTAATGTTTTAGGTCCAAACATTCTTATCTCACTTCCCCTGTACCTTTCTTACAACACTTGATAGCACAGGACAACAGGGTGATTCTCCATGTTTTATAAGGGTAAAAGCTGAGACTGAGAAGACCTAAAGACTTGTTATGGAGCCAGTACTAGAACGTCTCTTGCTCTTCAACTCAGTGCTCTGTCTGTAAGCCATATCTCTCATCATCCTGGGTTTACCAGAAAAAAGCATGTTTCTCCAAGAGGACAAAAAAAGCTGTTAAGATGATAATTGTTTGTATAGGATGTATATTACAAAACAGATGGGAGATTTCCTCTTTAAGAAGATGGCTATAATACGGACCAACCATGGCACAGGTCTGCTACAGACATGTATACCATATTAAGTGCAGATAATAAACTGTCTGCTGTTATTATGGGTCTTTTACATCAGAGTTTTCTGTGGACAAAGTCAGTATCACGCTGAGAAATATTGTGATTCCGAACAAGCCATATCTTCAAGTGAATCATCAGGCCTTTACATAGGCAATGGTCACATGCCAGACTAATTCTTTCCTGTTGCGGTGCCTTTTGTTTGACCTGAATCCCAGCAGAGGTGAAATCAGGAGCACGCTGTCTAGATGCAGATTTCTTGTTGTGGCGTGAAATGTACATGAAGGCTGAAAACCTCCTCTTTCCTGCATGTTGTACAAACAAATAATATTAACCTTAGTCATATAGAGGATGAAATTTCTTTGTGTGAAAATACCAATTTCAAGAGATAGCGTAAAGTTTTAACCTTATGACCTGGCCACTCCTTTTATTTGGACAAAAGCTATCATATAATTACAAAGTGAAAAGCTATTACCACTACAATGTGCTCTGTTTTTCCACTTCCACGCTGGATTTAGTAGGTGTTTAAAGGATTGTGGGCAGTGCCTGGTTTTGTCTCAGCTAATTTTATGCTTATGTATTTGCATCTGCCTATTTGTTTATTAGATCAGGGTTCAAGTGAATTCATACAACATATGTAAAACTAATTCTGCTAAATGCAGATTACAGATTTTTGTATGACATGTATAACTACACCATGACATTGACATGTTCTACTGCCAGTAAGACTACAGCACATGCTTTTAGGCAGGTAAGATTCAGCACAGTGAGCAAATCCCTACTGCAATAGTGGTAGCAAAGCATAAATACAGTACATGTATTCCATAGTTAGTACAAACATCCATCTCAATTGAGAAGTGCAAGAAACACATTGCTTAACTCGTACCATGTATTTTATGGTACACTAAATATATTAGAAACATAGAATCATAGAATGGTTTGAGTTGGAAGGGATCTTAAATATCATCTAGTTCCAAACCCCCTGTCATGGGCAGGGACTCCTGCCACTAGATAAGGTTGCTCAAAGCCTCATTCAGCCTGGCCTTGAACACTTCCAGGAATGGGGCATTCACAACTTCTCTGGGCAACCTGTTCCAGTACCTCACCACCCTCAATGTAAAGAATTTCTTTCTTACATCTAACCTAAATATGCCCTCTTTCAGTTTAAATCCATTGCCCCTTGTCCTATCACTACACGCCCTTGTAAAAACTCCCTCTCCAGCTTTCCGGTAGGCCCCCTTTTTAGGTACTGGAAAGCTGCTATAAGATCACCCCGGAGCCTTCTCTTCTCCAGGCTGAACAGCCTCAACTCTCTCAGCCTGTCTTCATAGCAGAGGTGCTCCAGCCCTCTGATCATCTTCATGGCCCTCCTCTGGACTCGTTCCAGTAGCTCCATGTCCTTCTTGTGTTGGGGACTCCACAGCTGAACACAGTATTCCAGGTGGGGTCTCACGAGAGCCGAGTAGAGGGGCAGAATCACTTCCCTTGACCGGCTGGCCACACTCCTTTTGATACAGCCCAGGATACGATTGGCTTTCTGGGCTGCCAGAGCACATTGCTGGCTCATGTCGAGCTTCTTATCCACCAGCACTCCCAAGTCCTTTTCCTGAGGGCTGTTCTCAATCCATTCTCCGCCCAGCCTGTACTTGTGCATGGGATTGCCCCAACCCACGTGCAGGACCTTGCACTTGGCCTTGTTGAACTTCATGAGGTTCTCACAGGCCCACCTCTCCAGCCTGTCAAGGTCCCTCTGGATGGCATCCCTTCCCTCCAGCGTGTCCACAACACCACATAACTTGGTGTCATCTGCAAACTCATTGAGAGTGCACTCAATCCCACTGTCTATGTCTCCAACAAGGCTTCCTCATTTATGTTTGAGTTTGTCCAAGAGCTCTTTGTTCATCCATGTATACCTTCTGAGGTTGTTTCCCGAATCCTTCTTTGTTGGGATGCATCACTCCTGAGCTTGGAGGAGGTGATCCTTGAATATTGATCAGTTTTCTTAGGCCCCTACTTTGTCTGATGATACTCTGCCAAGCAGATTCCTGAAGAGGCTAAAGTTTTCTCGCCTGAAGTCCAGGGTACAGAGCTTGTTGAGCCCTCTCCTCGCCACCCTAAGGATCTTGAACTCCATCATTTCATGGTCGCTACAGCCAAGGCTGCCCTTGAGCTTCACATTCCCCACCAGCTCCTCCTTGTTGATGAGAACAAGGCCCAGCATAGCACCTCTCTTCGTTGGTTGCTCTATCACTTGGAGAAGGAAGTTCTCATCAATGCATTCCAGGAACCTTCTGGATTGCTTCTGCCCTGCTGTGTTGTCCCTCCAACAGATATTGAGGTGGCTGAAGCCCCCCATGAGGACCAGGGCTTGTGAATGTGAGTCTGCTCCTATCTGTTTATAGAGGGCCTCATCTGCTCGATCTTGCTGGTCAGGTGGCCTGTAGCAGACCCCTGCTATAATGTCACCTATCCCTCTCCTCCCTTTAATTCTGGCCCTCCCCTCCCTTTAATCCTGATCCATAAGCTCTTGGTCAGCTCCTCATCCATCCCCAGGCAGAGCTCCATGCACTCCAGCTGGTCATTGGTATAGAAGGAGACATCTCTTCCTCATCTTCCTACCTGTCCTTCCTAAAGAGCCTCTATCCTTCCATTCCAACACTCCAGTCATAGGATTCATCCCACTACGTCTCCATGATGCCAGTAAGGTCATAACACTGCAGGCGCACACACATCTCTAACTCCTCTTGTTTATTCCCTATGTTTCGCGCATTTGAGTAGAGGCATTTAGGTTGGGTCCCTGATGAAGCTGACTTACTGACTGGAGTGGCTGGAATTGCTTTCTGCTCCTCTTCAGGTGTCCTCAACTTGTCACAGGCAAGCCTGATATTATCTCCCTCCTCCTTCCAGCCTAGTTCAAAGCTCTGTAAATGAGCCCCGCTAGCTCATGAGCAAAGACCCTCAGAGGGAAGCTCTGAGAAACGTGAATCTCATCTGGTGACAGAAAGCCTGGTGTTGTGTAGGCAATTCCATTATTGAAAAACCCAAAATTGTAGCAGTGACACCATCCAAGGAGCCATGTATTAATGCTGTATTAAAACAATGAAGTCAGTATGTCATACTTCCATTGTTCAATGCCCATTCTGTTTTACAGATATATGAGTATTTAATTTCCTGAAACTATAATTAATTTTGATACATGAGGAACAATTATGAAAAAAACAGCACTGAGGCTTTCTGAAATATGTTGTCTTCTACGTACAAACTTCCATTTTTATGTCTGTGCAGGACAAGTGCATTGTATGTATTTTCAGTAAAACCATTTGAAGCATGGTTTTAATTGCAGATCAGTGACACTCCATACTGACTTTTGCCATGGAATGGGATATTTTTTCACTATTAACATGAAATATAACATGAAAGAAAATTTGCTTAGATTGTTGTGCGTGCTTCTTATTGTCATCAAGAGTATGATTTTAGAAATTTTAGAAATTTAGAAATTTAGAAATTTTCAGCTTCCTGGTAATGCAGTCTCTATAATTTGCTTTTTGTTTGGATCACTGATTGTGCTGTCATTTACTAAGTCCATGATAAAAGAGATTTTTGACTAATATAAGTCAGTGTAGCTTCGTCAAAGTAAATGGAAGGTTCCTAGCAGAATGATTACTGTCCATTTTATGATAAAGATGGCATTGTCTATGTTAGGAATAAAACTACCAATATCAGCATTTTCAGGAGAATGATTTCTAGAGAGAGAAAATCTTGTTATCTATGTTTCCTGTGCTAATACTCCTTTAATCTGAGAAAGCTAGGAAGGTCTGCTAGTTGGGGCTTCTCTTATGTCATAATCCTACATTGTAAACTAGCAGCATAGCAGCTATCAAGGCAAAACTGTAATAAAACTGAATCCTGAATTCAGAGAGCTAACAAAACCAGACCATGGCAGAATGATTGTCCTGGTTTCAGCTGTGACAGAGTTAATTTTCTTCTTGCTCTCTCTGTTTTCTGGGACTGCTGTTTAAGGATTTCTCTCCTTTGGGATCGCTAGCCAGAGATGGGCTGGGTGTTGTTCAGCAGGTGGTAAGCAATTACGCTGTGGATAACTCATTTGTATATTCTATTATTATTTTTATTGTTTTGATTTTTTAATCATCATTACTTTTAATTTTACTTTATTTCAATTATTAAATTGTATCTCAACCCACAAGTCTCCTTTCTTTTTCCTCTTCGATTCTCTTCCTCATTCCCTGGGGTGGGGGAGCAGGAGTGAGTAGCTACGTGGTTTTTAGTTGCCAGCTGGGATTAAACTGCAACAGTCCTTTTTGTTACCTAACATAGGGCTCAAAGGGTTGAGATAACGACATATTTGACCAGAGTGAGTTAAAACAAACTTGCTATAAGCATTCGTTACGTTTCCTTGGATGTTGCTGGCAAGAATGTTGAGGTTTTTTGCTCTTAAACTTGTTTTCAGAGTTGTGTTATGTAGGACCTTACTTGCCATATGTGCTGTTTGCCAGTGTTTATCCGCAGGTTACCATCTTTAGGTGCTCGTTTAGGATTAAGGATATAATTTTGTGGTTTAAGAGTATCGCTGTGCTGTGGGGTGCTGGCTTCTGGTATGAGAAACTCATGGATAGCGGGACCGGTTTCATATCTGTACTCAGCGGTAGCTGTCGGCGTGCAGAGCGAGCGGCGGGCCCGGCTTCATTTCCGTACTTTGGAAGCCATCTGGTGGGCATTGTTATCAATTACACGGGTCGCTTTTTCTCCTCTAGAGCAAACACATGGGGCTCTCCTCCAGACCATTTACAAAAATCCTTAAGAATTTTGAATATCTTTGGGATATTCACACCAGCGTCATCCTGTTGCTAGGTCTCCTGAATGTACGTCTAATTAGGTGTATAATTAGGGTTGATCAATTCTTTAGAAAGATCATCCAATTGATGATGGCCTTACTGGCCTTACCTCAGTCCCCGCAACAGATGACACAGTTGCTCCAACCACTGCAACAGGCTGTGTCTTCTACAGCTGCTCCAGTCCCAACATCTGCTATGGTTAATCAGATCCTAGCACCTGCTGTGACTACTCACATGGCTCCTATGTTATAGGAGGTTCAACTTAAACATGAAGAAGAACTTCTTCACAGTAAGGGTAACAGAACACTGGAACAGGCTGCCCAGAGAGGTTGTGGAGTCTCCTCTGGAGATGTTCAAAACCCACCTGGACGCGTTCTTGTGTGATCTGATCTAGGCGGTCCTGCTCAGGCAGGGGGATTGGACTACATGATCCTTTGAGGTCCCTTCCAATCTCTGACATTCTGTGATTCTGTGATTCTGTGATACTCAGACCCTGGTGACAAGCAATGCAGTTACCTGAACTTCCGCAAGTGCTGTGGCTACTCAAACCCCAGTGAGAAGCACCACATGGTTTGTACTGATATCAGTTGCCCCATATGGAAAAAGAAATGGACACGAAAGTCAGTATGTTTAGAAAGGTATAAAGCAGCTTCTCCTAAGAGGGAATAAGTTCAAGAATGCCTCCTTACCAGCAAGGATGCCTCCTTACCAGCAAGGATGCAGGCTACACTAGAGTGAGGCCATGATGAGAACAGCAGGAGAAAGAGGAAGAATTACCCACTTTCCCTGAGAAAGAACTCAGCGAAAGGGCTCCTCCTCCTCGGACAGAGAGGAAAATCTCTTATACAACACAGTAACCACTCCATCTCTATTCCTGAGTGAGCTGCAGGATATAAGAAAAGATTTCAGCCGTCATCCAAATGAACACCTCGTCATATGGCTGCTCAAATGCTGGGATAATGGGGCCAGTAGCCTGGATTTAGAGGGTAGAGAAGCCAGGCAGCTGCGATCCCTCACTGAGGAAAGGGGCATTGAGAAAGCAACTTGAAAAGGGGTACAAACCCTCAGCCTCTAGAGATGGCTCCTGGCAGGTGTGATGGAAAGGTATTCCTTCAAGAAGATTGTATGTAATCCAGGCAAACAGGTCAACATAGAGAGAGGTGTCCAGTACCTGAGGTAACTAGCTGTGGGGGAGGTGATTTATTATGACTCAAAAGCACAGTTACATGAAAATCCAGATGAAGTCCAGTGCACATGACTCTTGTGGTGGAAGGTTTTACAGAGCGCACCACCATCATATTCTACTTCACTGGCAGTAATGGATTTAAGAGAGGATGCACCACCCATGGGTGAAATGGCTACCTGACTCAGGGAATATGAGAAGAGTACCTGCCCTTCCCTACAAGCTTGAGTTTGTTTACCTGTGGTCCCTTGTGCCACCTCTGCCTGTCTTTGTTGATGAGATGCAAGACTTGTCCCAGGGAAAACTTGTTTCTTAGATGCTTAGAGCTGTACCTTTTGTTTACGTGCAAATGTTGAGTATCTCAGGAAGTGGATCCTACCACCCCGCTGCCGAAGTTAGGGACACATTCATGCCTCTGATATCTGAGATTTGTATGTCTCAAGATTGTTAGTGGTGTTGGAGCAAATGACAGTGGTATTACTTGCCAAGCAGAAGTGATAAAGTACCATGGCTTGGGTTTCTTTGGTCATTAAGAAGTAAATTTTTTTTTAAGTGAAAGGGGAAAGGAGAGATATATAGGCAGGCAGACACACATGCATATGTAAATCAAGTTTTCATTATCCTCAGGATTCCTGTGGCACACTTAACACTGTTCTCAGTCAGTACAATTTCCAGTGTTTTAAAAAAAATGTGTGATGTTTGTTGGGATTATCTGGATTGTGATCCATCACACAATTTCCTGTTGTGGCTTTATACTGCATAGATTTCTGATTAACGCCCTGGGAGGAAGGAGGTTCATTTTTCCTTAAATTTGAAAGGTAAGACCGTCTCAGTGTTACACGTGATTCAGATGTTCAGGTAAGACTGAATGCATATTTTCTCCAGATTTACAGAATGCTGGTATGAAATTCTGAGAACTTGCAAGTAACTTTTTTCATTTGACTAGACATGAAAATACACTTAATTACCTATCTTTCCAGAAGTTTAGCAAAAATCGGAGGAGAGAAATAGAACTAGAAGGATGCTTAACTGCTTTGCACTCAAGATGTGGATCAAAGCATCTGTGAATTCAGGTGCCTGGCCCACATGGTTTCTTCTCCTTTTGTTGTTCTGTTATCACCTAGAATCGCCAGGGTCTGTCATAGAAACATATAATGATCCAGAGAAATGATAATATTATTAATGTATAATTAATAGTTGATAATTACCAAATCTTAAAAAATTTTAACAGTAGGGAAAGACCTGAATCCTGATGTGCCTTAGGAGGGATTAAAGACATCATTGTTTTCTTGGCTACCTGCAGCACTAGGAAATTTATTAAGTGAAGTGCTAAAACAAACATAACAAATAGCCCTTGGCCCAGGTGAGAATTTAGGGGAGGATGTGAGGTACTGTGAACTCCTCACTCTCACATTTTTTCCATGCAACTTGGATTTTCCTTCATCTCATGAGCTTACAGCCACAGAGCCCTTCAGTCTGCCCTTCCCAGTATTCAGATCAGAGCCATATGCATCTCTGCTAAACTGTATGCTGAAGTAGAAATTATTTGGTACTTTATTTTTTCCTTTCCTTGTATCAAAAAATGGGGGAGAAAGCATCTAAATCTGTTTTGTTATCAACAAGAACAAGGTGGCTGAGCACTGAGGAGAGAATATTCACAGCAACCCACTGATATGCAGTAAGGGAGGTTTGCATGTAACTCCACACCAGCAAAGCTTACCAGTGTTATTACTGTTGTTATTAATTTTATGCTCTTAGAGAGTTCATCTTTGAAAATGAGTTTTATCCAAACCCACTAGGAATTTGGCTTAAATGTCACACTCCTCGTATAAAAAGTGTTCTGATGCATCTGTTTATGTTCTAATTTGTCACAGTTCCTTTCCAGTGTTTAAGTATCTTTTATTGCATACTATATCCAGGCTTTTGGGTCAAGCATTACTGTATAACTCCGTTTTCCCTTTCCAGTATTTGCCTCTCCCTTTTTCAGGGTATAATTTTTTTACTCTGTCTTTTACAGTGTAGTTGTCTGTGATCACTCCACATAAATGCTCCTCTTGCTTGCTTGACTCTGCTTGTGTTTCTGCTCAGGTTTCATTGATTTTATTGTGGAACCCACTTTTATTGTGCTTACTGACATGACCAAGAAGATCGTGACTCTGCTTCTCGATGAAGCTTCCCGCTCTGGCATGTCCAGGTTCAGGCGTTCCAGGTGAATAACCATGCGCTCTCTCTCTACACTGCGCGTGCTGCCATTGCACCTAACTGCCCCAGTGTCCTCCCACAGTACCTGTCTTTCATGTGGCTTAAATATGCATATCTGCATTGCCAACACTGCAGCTCACCTTGTGATGTGGCTTTGCTGCAGGGAAGCTCCAGCCCAGGGGAGGGCAAAGAGGAAGTCTGGCGTGAACCTGAGCCACGCCTCCAAAGGCAGTGAGCACAAATGGTTGTAGCCATGCAATCAGGTGAACTTTAGTGCTCTCTCAGTCACTAATGCCAAAGACAAGGTAGAGGGAGTTGTTGGGAGGCACTCATTTCTTCATGTCTAGAAGTATAAATAGGATTGAAATACAAAAGAGGACTGAGAAGTATAAGCACACTTTAGTGACAGTTATGCAACTGTGTGACGCAGCACCAGAATTCACCTGGAGTTTGAGTGTAAGAAGTCTTGGCCCATTCAACCTGCTTTGCTGTTGTAGAGAAACTACTCTTTAGTAGTTTCTTGAACAGAGCATGTCTTGGGATTCAAATGCCACACAGCTAGTGCTCCCTAGAGTAGGGCAAGCAACGATTCTCTCCCAGGTGACCTTTTCTCTTGGGCTGTTACAAAAAGAGCAAGCACCTGTACCTTTCCATGTCAGTTATCTTGCTGCCTTTACTAAAATGTGCACAATGAAGTGTCTGTCCTTGAAAGACAACTGTATGGTCAGTAACTGAAATGAGTGCCTGGTTTCGATCTCAGCTGAGGTCACCGAGCCCTGGACAAAGGTTGTCCTCCTGTCCTGTGCCTAATGGCACCCATTGGTGAATTTTAGGAGGTTCCTCCTTTGACATATTTGATTTCTAGAATTGTCTGACTCTCCAATAAGAGTGAAGATGCACAACAAAGGTAGTGGCAACGCTTTGAGTGATTCTATTTCTTAAGTACTACGGATACCAAAAAATAAGCATGGAAAAGCTGCCCTGTATTTCTAATACTGGCTCAGGTTGTGCTGTTTGCTTTAACATCAGTTGTCCTGGGGTGGGAGGAGGGGAGGATGAAGGATTCAAGCTTAGTTTTTTTTTCGTGGCTGACTCTGTTATCTAGACTTACAGCCATTATTTCTTCTCAGCTGTATTTGAATGTATGGGATACAGATTTCTTCTGTGTTTTGTGATCTTGTGTCCCAGCCTGAATAGCATTGGTCCCTCTGAAGTTAAAAGATCAAGTGTCAAGAGCACTGGGTCCAAAGGAAGTGCCTCACTCAACTGCTCCATACTCACTGTGGGCTTCAAATGTTTTAAAACCACCTGGACCGAGGTGATGCAGCAGAACTGGGAGAAATGGAAAGCTCAAGCCACCAAAGGTAACAGGCAGGCTTCTTAGCAAAAGAATAAAAATTCTTTTGACCTTGTAGAAAGTATTCATTTGATTCGTGTCAATATGGGACAATGGATGTGCAAATAGGTGGCGAGGAGTAGGGTGTGCCTATTCAAGATAAGTGATTGTCTTAGTTTAAAATCTCTGTGAAATGCCAAAACGTAAACCTGTGAAATGCCTCATGATGATGCTAACCACGAGCCCCAACTGTGAAATGTGTTCACCTGATACGTGTCAATATAAAACAGTGCTAGGGCCGCACAGTGAAATATGACCTTCTCTGTGTATGTAACCTTTAACCATTCTGTTGGTTCTTGTATAACCGCAGCCCTAGAGGAAGCAGAATGGTATGTATATAGTTCTTGCTTCTTGCAAAAGCCACCTAACGTTTTTGCTTTGCTGCCAATTGCAAGGTGTTAGACAAGAGGGGCCCAGGGGCCTGTACGCCCTTAATCTCTAATCTTGCTTAACCACTTTTGAGTTAGCTTGCTCAAGCCATAGATCCGTAAGTTGCATAACCCTTGTGTAAGATAAGCAGGAGCCAAGATGGAGAACAAGGACAGTCCTGATGACTTCGCAGAGCAGAGTCATGATGACTGCGCTAGTTTTCTGGGGAGGTGAAAAAGTCATCACGAGGAAGACGTACAGCCTTCATCCCTGTGACCCCTACTCACAACCACCAGGAGACACTGTGCACGCGCAACTAGGGGAGGGTTAGGGGTGGAGACTATGGAGATGACTTCTTGGAACTCTTTGTAATAAGACCACCTTTTCTCGGAAATAATTAAGAATATGTATTAGTAAAATAAATATAAACCAGAAATAGGAACTATACGGGGTGCGTTTTGGTGAAGCGGAGACTCCTGGTGCACCCAGCGCTGTTTGCTTGCCTCTATTCACCTCATAAATAGTAAACTTTAATTGGAATTCTGTTTGGGACTCACTCATTTATCACAACCTCTTCTTTTTCAAGCTCTTCTTCAATCAAATTATTCTCCAAGTAAGCATCAGTAGATTGAAAGAATCTCCTTTTCAGGGTCAAAACCCTACACTGAATTCAGAAAGAGAGGAATATGGTGACTCGTCTGTGCCTTATGCTCTTCTTATGTGGTGTAAGTGTATGTAAAGGAGAGGATGTGGACAATGGGAGGACAATAAGATAATTGTAAGGGAGGTCCCCTAAAGTCATGAGTCAGACTCAGGGTGGGTGCCAAAGAAGCTGGAACAGCATTAGTAGAGATAGCTTATCAATTATTCACTGTTAATTTTAAAAGAGGTATGGATGATAGTTCAGGGGAAAAGGACAGAGTATTTGGATTCACAGCGTGTTTCATATTTCTAGTGATAACTTGGATGATGAATTGGGAGCTATGTTGCAAACACTCATGCATTTGACTGCAAATATTTCAGAAGAATGTGAGGGCTGTGTTGGTTGCAAGTTGACCAGGGTTCAATGTTGTCATTCTATTGAAAAAAACAAACAACAAAAACCCAAACCCAAAACAAACAAAAAAAAATCACACAAGGCAGTCCTTGCTTCTAACACCCCTCTGGCATTCTTTCTGTCTTTCCAACCTTAACAAGGCCCCCACAGCAGTGCTGTGTCCAGTTTTGGCCACTGTAGTTCAGGAAGCATATGGATCAGTTGCAGACAATACAGAGTACAGCAATGCAAATGATGATAACTGTTGTTTATAGCTGAGAAGGTTTGTAGCTGAAAGCAGTTTTCTGAAGACTACTGTATCTGAAAAATAAGGGAATTATTTTTTTATTCAAATAAGAATTTGAATAATTAAGAGGCTGTTAAGAGGAGAAAAAGTTGGTAGGTGATTATAACCTGGTAACAGGTTAGACATTGGCAAATCTCTGTGGTTGGAGATCTTTCAGAACTTAAGAGATCCATCTGTTGACAATTACTTAGGTATAACTGCCCGTTGCCTCCAGGGGCTGGATGATTGCCCGAGGTCTCCTTGAGCCCTGGGGTGATTTAGACCAGCTTTAGAACTAAAAAAGGAGGAATGTATCACTCATTATTTTTTCTTGCTTCGTGAAACTGTTTCTCTGAGCTGAGTGCTTGTTACTCAAACCTTTATTTAATGGAGTGTTGCATGTCATGGTTTAACCTGGCCGACAATTAAACGCCAGGTAGCTGCTCTCTCACCCTCCCCCACGCTCTGGGGAATGGGGAAGAGAATTAAAGACGAAAAGGGAAAGAGGCTCGTGGGCTGAGATAAAACGATTTTAAATGATGATGATGATGATGATAATAGTAATAATAATAAATAATAATAATATATGGATATATGTAGATTGATAATAATATACACAAATAGGTGATGCACAGTATAATTGCTCACTACGCGATGACAAGCACCTGTCCCGTCCCAGCAAGTGATCCTGAAACAAGTAAGTCTTGAAACCGCAATCCTGGAAAAGAGAGAGTCCCAAAACAAGAGTGTGAGAGAGAGCTCTGAGGGACTGAGTCTCTGAGAGAGTTCCCCCATCAGGGAGAGAGAACAATCGCAACTTCCCTGTCAACACTCATATATATACCAGGCATGATATTGATGACATGGAATATTCAATTGGCCAATTTGGTCCTCAACCGTAAGTCTAAGTTCAAATCATAAGAAGAGTTGTGGGCCCTTTGTCCCGGCCATGCTCCCCTCCAGCCTGTTGTGCTCCTGCACACTGGCAAAACATCGGAATCTGAAAGGTCCTTGGTGTCTCAATGCTGACTATAAATATCAGAGTCTTATCAGCATTCTTCTCGTAACAAATCCCATACTTAATCAAAACCACGGAGCTATCCTGACTGCTGAAAAGTCGAAACTAACTCTGCCCCAGCTGAAACCAGGACACTGTATTTCATATAAATGGAAGGAGCTGGATTTTAATGTATTACGTGGCTTTGGCTTCAGGGTTGATGGAAGATGTGGTGTAATTCTCCTATTGGCCAGAGCAGATTGGTCCTCTCCAACTGAAAGGCCCATCTAAAGGTGCAAGAAAGCATGTGTTATTATTAAAATTAAATTTTCCTTTGTGATTAAAGCTTGCCATTCAAGTAAAGCCTTTCTAGGCATTCCATGAAAATGAAAACAAAAATATCTACTTATTTGCCAGGGACATTTTTTAGCTTTTTTTTTTTTTTTTTAATTGGTATTTACTATTTCATGTTCTTTATAGACTAAATAAATTAAAGCTAACCAAACAAGCAAAGCATTTGACATGGTCAATGTCTCACAGTATCGGATTGTTGAGTGAATGAAGCCAATACAGTTAACTAGTTTTAAGGATTTCATTTCAATATGCACCATATGTATTTGCTCGTCTACTAAGGATCTACGAAATAAAAATCCTATAAGCAAGAGAGACCTGTGAGGATAAATGAAACATATCTTACTTTTCACCTAAAACAAATATATAGAGTAGATTGTAATCAATTCTGGCTATTTAACTTTTAAATGTGCTTAGTACTCGCTTGCAGTGACTGCTTTGCATAAAGACTTTTTTTCTAAGTGTTCACATGCAAATGTCAAGTGAATGTGCACACACTGCTTAACTAATGCTGCTACTGGTAATATGTATTGATGTAGTATTTCATAGCCATTCTTTACAGAGTATCCTGACAATGTTTGATTATTAATACTTTAGTTAGAGAGGAAAATGTTTTATTTTTGATTTTCTTGTAAAACAGTCCTTCCAGCAGCTCCTGATGGAAGAATTAGCTGATCACTTAAAAGCAGAGAGCTCCCCAGTCTGCATTATTAGACATGGGAGCCCTTGAGTAGGTCCTTTCATCTTTACCTTTCTGACAGCCTTTAGCCCTGAATAGTTGCTTTACTTTACGGTTTTGCCAAACTTCATTGCCAATAACTTGGATCAGGGCCCTGGTTTATGGATCGAAGATTCAGAACACAGTCTCAGCTTCTGTTCATCTGAATTCACTGACTTTCACGTAATTTCTAAGTTTCTAGGTGCATTTAGCATTACGATCATTTGTATTTTTTTTATCCTGAAAGATTTATACAAACATATGGTTCAGCATACTTTTGTATGGGCTGAGGACTAAGAAACCATTCTTCAACTCAAAACCTTTGCTCAGCTGCTGTCTTGCTGCTGACTTGCAGCAAGTCTCTGCACCCTCCTCCATCTGCCTTGCCTGTCTCAGCCATATGCAGCAGGGCTTGCTGCACAGCAGAAGTTTAAATCGCTGACCCTCGTCAAACCAGTGTCTTGCAATGCATCAAGATGCTCTGCCAATAAATATAAGAACTATTAAGAAAAGACAGATAAATCATTTATCTGTTGATTGACAACAAATAGCAACTGGGGCTCAGAAGGGAAGGAAACCCGTCTATTATTATTATTATTACTATTATTATTATTAAATTATTTGTAGAACACTATATTATCTTTGGTAATAGTGTTGTCCCTAGAAGCATTAGTGAGCTGTTTTTATCCTGAGTGTGGTATTTACAGAAAATTTCGTAGACTGTGGGCAAAGTAAGTGGGTTTATTACTGATCTCTTTTTGCTTAAAGGATCGTCATTAGATAGCTACAAATCAAAAACCAGAATAAACAAACACCCTGATGTGCAAATCACTGTTTAGATTAAGTATTTTCTGACACTAATTTTGACAAGAGGCACTCATCCAACGGTACTGTAGTAAGCTCCAGTCTCCTGAGCTGAATTTCTCTCCTGTGGTTCAGGTGCAAAATGCCATTTTTTTTCATATCCTCAAATGGGAGGAATCCTTCTGTATACCATGAGACTCCAGGCAAAATATCAACATGCGTAGCTGAGCTATCTATGGAAGCTACCATAGATTTCAGGAATGATTAATGAAGTGAGGGAAGCTCATATCTAATTTGATTATATTTTTGTGTGAGCTGTACTTTATTCATTTATACATTAGCTAACTTTAGTCAACTGCTGGCAAGGAAATACAGATTGGCATTTCTTACAAAGGCAGCTTTCCCCCTTTCTGTCTTGAATCCTATCGGTACGTTTTCTGCAAAACTGGTTCTGTTTCACTGATAAGAAGTATTTGACAAGGCATTTAGAATTTTTTTTTTGTAATTTTCACTCACTGGTCAAGACCCTGCTCCTGTAAGGAACAGAACATCTTCCCTATAGGTGTCAAGAATGCTTCCATAGAACCAAGGTAGACTTTGTTCAGTGTTTTGTAGGATCTGTTCATCTGCTCATCAGCTTACACAGTCTCCCAGAAACCAGGAGGTATATCTATTTGTGATTCCTATCACAACTAAAGTGCAATTGGCTGTCCCTGATGGAGTAGCGGGTGGGCTGGGATATTGCAGACCCAGTAATCTTGAATACAGGCATAAGACTGTTGCATCTGAATGCTTAGACTTGGTGTGGATATAGGTATGCTCTGAAGCTTTGTAAACTGGCAGGTTCCAAACTGAGTGTACGCTGAGCTACTCAGCTAGTTTTGCAGGTTAATTCTCTGTTGATCATGGGAAACTGAGAGAAAATTATGGACTCTGTGGCCATAGTCTGTGCACACTCAGCTGGGTTTATTAGCTTAAGGACTGCACTGAGGGACTGTGGTTGTGTCCTGCTTTCCAGTGTGACGCAGGAAGCCATACAGAGCCTTTGCAACTGAGTTTGTGAGTGTGTGCTCTACCTGACCTGGGCTAGAAATGTAGTGGTCTCAACATCTGGAGCCGAAGTAATTTGCATCCTATGTTACAATTAAATGTTGCATCAGGACCCAAGGTTTGGATAAGTACAAGAGCAGTATCTTGAATGGAGGAAATTGATTTCTCTGTGATTTCTTTTTTTTTTTCTGAATCGCAGTATTTTGAGATGCTGCTGTAGTTCAACACTCATTTTTAAATTTGTACCATTGAGTGTTTGTGATTGACTGTAAGACTTTTGGGGATGGAAGGGCAAGTACTCGCAGCAAAGGGACAGAGTCATAAAGAGAGGATAACAGTAAGTGGAAGGGATTAGGAGGCTGGCATTGGAAGCAACTTGGAACAAGAGGGGAAAAAAGGTAGATGTCAAAGAACCAAGGCTTTTTATGTGTTTTGAGTTAACTTGGTACAGAATGATAAATGTTATTTGACTGATCATGTGTGTCAAAAATGAAACTAAGCTTGGCACCCCTAGAGCCTTCAATAGCTAATATCTCTTTTTAATTTGCCTTTTAAGAATTTTGAGGAGCCACATTTTCAAAGGTGAACCTTATGCAGTATGAAAAGGACCCACACACAATACACATATAGGCTAGAAGGGGTGTTTTTTTTGAAAATACTTTCTTAAATGTTGTCCTGTGCTCTTTTTCCCTTGTCAATTCCTACATTTATCTAAGTAAAAGCTGTTTTCATGTAAAAGCTAAAGTAGATTTACATGCGTGAGTTGTATCATTCTCGTCAAATTGACTGATAATTGTGATTTCTTTCCTCATTTTGCTTCTCTCTTTGCAGAGGACGCAGAAGAAAAAGATAAGAAAGAAACAGAGGAAAATTCTCATCAGGGAACAGATGAAAAGAAAACAGATGAAAAGGATGAGAAGAAGCCAGCTGAAGATGCCATAGCAGCAAAGACAGGGAACAGCAAAGAACTAAATCCTGGGGAAAACAAAAGCACAGATTCCAATAAGAATTGTGTAAATGGGACTCAGCAGGCAAACTGGAGTGAACAAACACAAGGCTCTCAAGGGAAAAACGCACTTAGGACAGATAAGGGAACAGACTCTCCTCATGCAGTGGGAGAAGAGAAACAGCATGTTCAGAATGGTAAGTTATCTCCTTCCACTGAAACATAAATCCAGCCCTAAACCCAGTATCTGATCTCTGTGATGGGGGCACTTGATGTCTGGAAAAAAGATGTCCGGAAAAAAGATGTCCTGGGCCCAGAGCCTCTTCTTGGACTTTGGCATAGTCACCTGCATAAGGGAATTGGAATCTGTATATTAGATCTGAAGTAGAGTTCTTCCATAAAAGATAGGGTTCATCATACCTGTTTGGGTCCTTTTGGAGGAAAGGAAAAAGTTACTTATCTCATGGAAATGAAGCAACCTGTTACGATACACACGTAAAAGCTGAAACAAATATTCTCAGTTTAAGGAACAGTTTCATTGCTTGTGTAACTGACAGAGGAGAAGCCAGAGTTGGCTTATAAACTCTTTCTAAGGCAAATTAAAGGTAACTTTCAACTGAGACTCACATATAAATATGTTTTGAGACATGGTATTTCCCCCCCCTCTCTGTTTCTAAGAGTTATTTTATTTATGCTTCCTTTGCTCAGTTTTCTTATTGGGACAGTCATGAGCTTTTTTTTTTAAGATTTTTTTTTAATCAGAAATCTTATTGCAGTGTTTTAACTTGCTGTAGAACTGAGTTAAAATAAGAATCATGTTTTGCACTGAAAAAAAGGTAGAAAAATAATTGAAAATTGCATTAAACATTAAAAAAAAATCATTAGACCCATGAGAACAAATCTGCAGTCTCTTGGCCATTTCACTGTCTTTCCCTCCCCAGCTCTGGCTCCCTGAAGCCGTTATCAAAAAATAGCAGTACAGCCACACATGATTTGCTACAAACTTGGCTAGTATCAGCCAGTCCAAAACTAGCAAAAACCTCAGGCTGGAAAGCATCCTCTTAGAAAAAGCCTGAGTGATCATACAGATTTTGAAAGTCCCAGGCTCAGACAGTGAGTTTAGATGGCAGCAGAGGTAGAAACTCTCTTTAAAGGTTCATAATACGATTCTTATGTATTTGACTTGACTGTTGGCCTTTCCTAGCAATCCTTTTATAATTAGGTTTTTTTTTTAGATTGGAAGGACTATGGGGATCTGAGCTGTCATGCTCTGTTACATATGGGATTTTTCTTCGGACAGTGTTACGTGGGTGAACAGGAATGGATCCCCAAAGGAGGCAAAAAGGTTGGGGACATATGAAATCCTGGTTAGACTGCATCAGATTTTTATTCTGAAATCCTTTGTTTTACATGCTTCTAACAATACAAGGGTTAAGTGTACTCTGGTGATTTTGACAGTACCTTCTTCTGCAATGTCTCTCTGCTGCAGATGTCAAAAATGCTTCGAAAGGAATTGTAATGATTTCTGAAAATTAGTGTCTTGCTCAGGAAAGAAATTCTGCTCCTTAATTTATGGGAAAAGGTCTTTATGAGGTACAATCAATGCAGAGTTTTTGAAGGGTGATGAAATCTTAACTTTCATATCTCTGGGTTCAGCACAGCTTCCTTTACGCCTGTATGGTTAATATCTCATAGTAAAGTATTTGCCTTATTATTTCTTTGCCATTGTAATCCCTTTCAAAAAGATCATTATGACCATCATTCCTCTCTGCTGCTGGCAGTATGGCAGGGTAGATATTAGAATACTCAGAAGTCCCCTATTCATAATAAGTTACATTCAATGAAAGTTCAGAAATTGTGTTGTCAGATGAGTTTGAAGACTCTCTCAGTCACTTGCTGCCCATGTGCTTTCTCAGAGACATCAAACTGTGAAATAACGTATGTGTTACGTATGAACGTAACGTTCATCATCTTTTTCTGCACATGCTTACGGTCAAGCAGCTTCTTTATGAAATGGTCAAATAAAACATTGTTAGCTCATCATTACCATCAGCTGTGTGATGGTGGAGGAAATGCGAGAAAACTTTTGTACTTTGCTAGATACATTTTCATTTAATTTCCTGAAGGCAGCATCCTTCTTTTAGAGGCCATCTTCGTCAAGCAGACACCCCAACTCTGCTTGGAGATGTTCATACCTCTCTGTTTAAGGAGCTCAGGTTAGTGGCAATGTGATCAGCTGAGGAGGTTGCTGCTTGTCCTGTATCATCTTGCTTTCATTCTTCTCTCACGCACATAGTAAACTTAGGAAATAAAATATGAAAAGTTTTGGCTCTGAATGAGAACTGAACAGGACATGTTTTTTGCATCTTGTTGAATATTTTAAGATTTGAAAACCATTCCTCTTTCATACTATGATGAAACTTAATTGGAGAGGGAGATCAATCCTCTGTCATCCAAGAATAACAAATATTCTAGTGGTCAGGGCACAATGTAGAGGAGTCAGACTTCGCTTCTGTACAATTTCTGCTGTTCCAAAAATAAGTATCCACTGGCCATGACTATTTTGAAGGCAGATCAGATCGTCTTTAACACATAATATCTATAGTCTTGATCCAGAGGCTGTGAAGTTGTTATAGTAACAAAAATAGTAATACAAATGGAATAAGCATTACTTTACTTCATAATATACCTCACATTTAGAAAATTCTGAAGTGAGACTTGTACAGATTTTTGTGCTGAGTTGTAGGTCACAAATTCACTGCTACTCTTCTGGAGGGCAAGGACAAACTGTCTGCTCCCATCTGGGCAAGCTGCTGTTGCTTCTCTGGACATCTGAAGGATGGACACCTTCTTTGCTGCTGTTCAGACACTGCAGCTGAAAGAGCGTTGTTCTGCTAGAGCTCTCCCTGTAAGTTATTTTTCATTTGATCTTGCATTTGGCATTCCCATTCAATGAAGGGATGATCTGGGAAGGTCCGATGTGCTCTGCTGTGTGGCTAACTAAAGGACCGAAAAAGAGAATGACTCTGTTAACCTTCCTAGCCTCATAAAATACACCCCAGCTCAAGTTGCCATTTTGCTTTTGCATCAACCATTGTTCTGCCAAAGGCCTTGCTTTCTTGATTTGCTATAGAGACTTTCAAGCCAGTGATCAATGCTAGAATGACTGTTTTTTTTCCTGATGCCAACATCAAAGAACCAACTCAAATAAACGTGTGGACAAAAGAAACTGGTAAGAGAAAGTAAGACAAAATTATATAGGACTGTTTGGGATATCTAAAGCGATTCTTTGGTGCAGAAACCTATGATGAAGTCCTGCAGGGTCTTAGTCCTTCAAAAGCATAAATGTTGCAGAGTCCTGGTTTTGAAATGAAGATGTGCTCAGATTTTTAATGGCCTACATACAATAAGAGCGAGTATGAATTTGCCTGTACAATTTAAAAGGTGTTAAAAATTAGAATGAATTTTAAAGTAGTTTGTAAAGCTTAATTTTCTGTAGGAATTGGATAAATTTTGTCTGGTGCTTAATTCTGTGAAAATGTGTTAATCCAGTTTCTTGTGAATTCAGATCTTTTATCCTAAGGAACATCTCCTTCGATGTTGCAATTTGATAGAGTTACAGGCATTGATGAACTTCAGTCTCCATTAAAATGTTTATAGTGTTTCTTATTGCTTCTTTCTAGGGGAATTAAAGGAAGACAGTAAGTTCAACAAAAAAGATCAATCTAGTGTGTGGGATGAATCAAAAAAACCAAATGGTAAGGACAACATTTTATTATATTTTGTCACCTATTTTTATATGCAGTCTAGTGTTTCCTAAACATCCACAGTCTAACATTCTAAAACAAAAAAACTGTGTGATAACTGGAAACAGATTTAACAGAAACAATCATTAAACTTGACAAAAGCCATTGGGGCATTTTGGGCAAAAATCATCCCTTTCACATAATGCCTAGCATCACTTACTTGTTCTGTTGGTAAGCATTATCCACCAATTTTTGTGCAGTGCCTGCAAGAAAAATCCTGGATTATTAGAGTTGCTTAATAGGAAATCTGGATTTGTGAGGTTCTATCCTTCTGACTTTCTTTGGACCGTATTCTGCTCTCTGTTAGGACAGGCTGCATGGAAGATGCAAAAAACCAGAGCTAATAAAAAACCTGCACAAGGTGCCCCTGTTTTTAATGACTGCGCATTATACTACGCCAATAGAAACACAAAGCTTTCCTTGACTTAACTATCTGAGAAAGAATTTGCCAAGTGTCATTGAACCACAGGTGTGGGACGCAAGCAGAAGTGAGCACATCGGCATAGAGATCCTTAATAGGATGGCATATAAAAGGGTTGTTGCTGAAACATTGTTGAACTGAAGCAATCCCAGGCCATAGGACCGTTTCTTGGTCCTCTGGGAATACTTTCAAACAAGTCTGAGCCTAGTGTGGAGGTCCACAGACATTTTAGTAGCCTCAGCGAAGTGGAAAACCAGCTATAAGGTTTATGATGTTTATTCTTCTGCACCTCCTCAGGTATGTACCACAGGGCTCTGAGATGATATCTGAACCTAGATTGCTCCAAAAGTGATTGTTAAAGTATTAGGTAACAAGATAAGTTTAGAATGATATTGTGTTTTCTTTTATTGATTCCTTTTGAGAAATTACTTAAAATTCCTATTGCTCTAGCAAAGTGATAAATAAGAAAGAAAGGTGATACCTCAACTAAAAATGTAGAAAAATTAACCTAGAAGCATGTATTAATTTCAGACACATATACGTATATTTTTTTAAGAGGCCCCTTAGCAACAATTGTTTAGGAAAGTTCAATAATTTTGCTAAGAGGTTGTATTATTTATACACTTGAGTTAAGTGTCTGTCAGGAAAACTGTCTTGAACAAGCACCATTCACAACTCTTTCTGCGATGATGCAGAAATTAAGCACAAATACTCAAATAACATGTGACTCCTCAGATGTTCTTGAATGTGTGCAGTGCTGTATGTTAACTATCAAGGCCCCAGAAGAATTAATAGGCAGAATGGCTCCTCTCCCCTCTGCAGTGGGTGATGGCAGAGGAGTGACTGTGCTGGAAGGCTGCAGCCCTGGCAGGACGAGGTGGATGCAGAAAGACTGGAGCTTCTTTAGAAGGACTGAGGAGCATCAGCCCAGCCAAGAAAGCAGACCTGGCAATCCCTAACTCTGAGGACCAGGTTACATTTGAAGGCCTGCACTCTCAAGGTCTCAGAAGGATTAGGGGCACCTATTTAGTTAGGCTGGAGGACCAAGAAGTGAATGTTTCATGCTGACTTGAAGAGTGAGGGTGTGAATTTGTTCCCTGCAAGTTGCTATTCTTTGTGTGGTGTTAGTTATTTAATGTCTGTTTGTTCTCTGGTAAGAAAATGTGCTGCTGATCGTCTTAGGGAAAAGACCAGCACCATGGGACCAGGTGATTATAATGGATAAGCAACTGTAACCACACAAAGACAATTTGTAGGCTGAATGTTTTTCATTCAGATGCTGTAGAGACAGATTATAGCTAACAATTTCATTGATAGAAATCAGGAGGAAAATTGTGAATGATGCACCTTAGAAAGGAATGTGCTAGGGTGACCCGTCTGTTTTGATGAATACTGCGCAACCTGTTCTGTCATTACTCGCTCCAGAGCAATTCTCACCAGCCATATGAGGGATGTGGAGAAAGGAACATTATCACGGATAATACATAGCTGTTTGTAGGCTACTGAAATATTTACCCGAACACAGGCTTTCTCACAAGCCAGAACGTGATCTTTCACATGCTGGGGAAAAAGATTAAATGGGGGAGTTACAAAGATTGTGGTTACAGCTATAATGCACTGACCACATGTAGTTTGCTGATGAGTGAACCTCAGTCTGGACTTTTTGCAGGGTCAAGGGTCCTTGGGTTTTACAGCCTCTGTTCAGTCCATAGCTGGGATGTATTTGTACTAAACAGGTGCCCATTTGTATAGATTTACCATGAGGGCTTCAGCTTTCTCACTGCCACCCATTAGCATCAGCTCGAGCGCTGCACCCAACTGAGGTCAGTCTGCCCTGTCCTACTGAGCAGGCATCCTGCTCCCAGAGTAGAAATCCACAAAGTATATGTTGCATAAATCTTTGCAGCATCTGTATCCAAGTTGCTTTTTAAGCATATATAAAGGAAGTTACTGTAGTATCTTGTTATTGGAATACATACATGCCCAAAAGTGCATGTCCTTCTATTACACATGGAACCAAGTGGGCAGGGACACACAGAATAACTATCCCATGTGGACACAAAGGCTTTGAAGCTGCATGTCTATGCTGTAGTCACAGGCGTGAAATACAGCTTGTGTGTCAAGAGTTAGCTTGAAGCTACCCACAAAGAGTTAAGTGGACATGCCTCCAGAAACAGGGATTAGGCTCATTGAGACGGTGAGGAATTACATATTCATCCAGCCAGAGCTTCATCAGACTGACTTTTTCCACACCAAAGCCAACTACTTTAAAGCTAGCTTGAGGATGGCTATGCAAGCTGCAGTCATGCCTTAGATTTTGGTCTTAACTACTGCAAAATGCTGTGCAAGTCTCCTGAACGTAGACGTGTCTCCTTCTCATGTTATTCTAATCTTTGTATTATTGTCTTTTTTTTTTTTCTGTGGCAGATATTGCTTCTTACTCAGTACTGCCCTTTTTTTCGGTTTCAAGAAAAGAGATATGAGGCTGCCATTTTCCACAAAAAGACACGGCCCTCTAAGAGACATCATCAGCACAAGTAGTTCATCAAATGTTTCCTGTGGGATAGAACAGTATTAAAGCATTTTTGAAATCCCGATTTTCCCATGTGAAATAGTTGCTTTTCAACACTTTGAATGGAAAATTGTAATCAGTCCCATGGAAATAATTTTTATCTACATTCACAAACTTTCTTTTTTTGCAATCTTTTTCTGTTCACAAAACTGACAATAAATGAGACAATTATTCTTCCCCATTACCACTTTCATGAATTATCTCTACCTCCTCCTTATTTTTTTCCTGCTAGGAAAAGATTCTGCAGCATTAATACAAAGTTTTCAGTGCAATTTTGTTCCAGGGACCAAAACGCAGTTTGTTCGAATATTCTTTTTCAGCTAGCAACTACGGATAAGTGAAAGGTTCTTTTTTTTATGTTTGTCCTGGGAACTTATTATTCTAGCAGTAACATGCACGTTTGCAGGTTACAGGACAGAAACGTACGGGTTATTTGTATCTTGAACAGCTAATACAGACAGAGAAAGCCTACTGCACCCTGGATACACGTGATGAGCAATGCTCCCACCTCGTGGTCAAATCCTAACCCTGCATTTTGACAGATCGTGTTTTCAAGAATACGTTCCTCTATGCAGTGCAACGGTAGGTAATATAATATAATAACATGAAGAGTTCATAAAAGGCTTACCAGAAATCGACTTTTTACCTTTCCTATATTTTTTTAAGCTATACTGTTGCTTAGCAGTAGTTAAAAGGCTTTCCTATATGTTCTATGCGTTGCTCATGCCAACATGTAAAGGTAGCTTTAGGTCTTAATTCTTCTTGACAATCATTCCTTGATCAGCAAGTAGAAAATTCCCTGATTATAAAGGTAAAGTACGGGGGCTTAATT
Source organism: Tauraco erythrolophus (assembly GCF_009769465.1). Classification (NCBI taxonomy): domain Eukaryota; kingdom Metazoa; phylum Chordata; class Aves; order Musophagiformes; family Musophagidae; genus Tauraco; species Tauraco erythrolophus. The sequence goes on from NC_141496.1 coordinate 65,899,797, forward strand.
TCTTTCTGTCCCAGTTGTCCCCAAAAATCAAGTGACAGAGTAGCTGGCACAGAACGTTGTTATCTGAGAATGCCTATGCTACAGGAGCATGGCGATGGGAAGGAACCATGATGATGGCTCCACAATTACCCCAGACATAGCTGAATTAACAAGATTCTTTCCAGCTTCATTTAAGCAGAACGCAGTTTTTTGCAAAGCTGTTGAACCATTTAAGAATTGTCTGTCTTTGCAGCCTCCTGCAGATACAGTTTTCAAGTGTGTTGATCTAGCCAAGACCACTACAATGGTTCATAGTAATGAACATTAAGTAGACTTCTTCAGAAAAACCCTGCTTATGTAATCTGCATAATGCCGATGTTGTTTTAAAAGAGGTTAATCAAGCATATAAATGAAAAGCGTTTGTCTATATGTTCTTGAGAGAGTTGAAAAGGTAAATTTAAAGTTATATAAATAATGGTGCCATTTCTATTTCTATTCCAAAAGATAGGCTGATTTTTCCATTACTTGCAGACACAAAAAGCCCATTTCAGTTCATAAGGCAAACACATTGAATTCCTCCTGGTTGCTTAATAGTGCTTTTGATATTATATGTCAGATTCCAGCAGCAGTGGCAAATTGGAATTACAATAGTCTAAGATTACTTCTAAAGACATTTTCCTTCTTTTTCTCACTTATTTTTATGGCCTTTTATTTGAATTACATTAGAAGTTATTGCCCCAAGTTAGAGATCAGAAAGCATTGTACTGATATCTTCTGGAAGAGCTTGCTTGAAAGCGTGAGGGTATTTTGCTATCCAAAAAAGACATATTTCACCATAACTTACCTACGCTGAGCAATTGCTCCATGGTCGTGCTAAATAGGATAACTGGAAAGGGTAAAAAGCTTCTGTGCCTTTTAAAATCCTTCTTGTGCTCTTTTTAAAAAAATGAGTGTGTCTAATTTAGTGAGCGGCACCTAAGACAAGCTGGGATTTGCACAGGGGGATATACTCTGAAGAAGGTTTTATGCAGTTTTAGTATCAAATAGAAGACGAACATGATGTGACGTGATCTTTGAATTGAAGTGTGAAGTACATTCTTATCATCCTGACCTCGGGAACATTACCTCACCATGGCATGCATGCATGCTCAATGAGAATACAGGAAAGTCATAGAAAGGTACCTTGTAAAATTTGGCAGATGATTTTGCAGCTTGTCTGTTCTGTGTGTGTGTGTGTAAATCTTATGGAAAGCAACTGATTTTCCTTTGACACTTTCATGTATCTTTTTTAGCCTGCTTTTCATCTTTCAGGCCATGCCAGGTACTTAGAAAGTCCTTAGGATGCTTGATTGCTTTTTGCTTCTACTTTATGTGAAGTCACAAATACACTTGACAAGTTTAAAAATTGGGAATAGCATTTGGCTTGACTTCAGATTTAAGTGAATATTTTAAATATTCATTCCAGATGCATGGTGAAAAAACTCACTGTAGCTACTTAGGTGGGTTTTTTGAGTAGTTAACATTAGGGTGAACATTTTTTCAGGTTACCTTTGGTTCTGTAAATACAGTTTTGCTCAGAGGTAGCATATGGCTGCATTGCTCCTCAGGGGTAACATCCATGGTCTTAGAGGCATGGAGAAACGTGTAACTTATGCAGCACATTGTGGAAATTCCTCCTTGATTTTACACAATCGGCTATTTTATAGCACCAGTCAGGGGGTGGAGCTGTGACCTTAGTTCTGATACAGATCTTCTTACTCCATTTAGGATAATTTGCCTGTGCAATGCTGTGTAGAAATTCTCTGCTTCAGCAAAAGGAGAATCCTCCTTGCTCTCCCCCTTTCATGAAGTTATGTTTGATCCAGGGACAGTCAGGCCTGCATTTCCCTGTGTGACACTTGGCCCTGAAAGAGAAACAAGGTCACGTCCAAAGGGAATGACTGAAGGGGAGGAAAAATATGAAATGGCTCCTCAAAAGAGATCGGTGACCTTTAGCTTTCATCTTGTGCCTTCCTCAGTGACCAGCTAGCTTCCAGTTTGAGCATACCAGCTATAGGTGTCTTACTAGGTAGGGACTCTGACAAGGAAGTTTAAGTAGAAACGTTAAGGAGGAAGAAATCCAAGTCAGCTGTACAGGAATCCAAATGTAAAGACTGTACTCTACAAACTGCCAGCTAGGTGCTTGGTGGATACCTTCACGTCTTTTGCTTTATGTGCTGGACCTGCTGCCTGGTGTCTCTCTGGGGACAGAGGCAAAGGAACATCAGTCCCCTCACACTGCTCAGTCTGCAGTTCTGAACCACTCAGCCCACTGAAGTTGGACAAAGAGAAGAAGGAGTCAATTTACAGCTTAGTTTTCTGAAACTCGTATCTTAACATTAATCTTTACTACTTATTACCATTAGCTGGTCCATTGCTATACAGTTCATTCTTTTCTCTACTTCTAAACTGCTGCTTTGCTATTCTTCATGTCAAAACCTGCGACTTGGAGACAATAATAAACGTAGAAGAAGAAAACCAGCAAGTGATATTAGTTGAAAACTTGCTATTTTGAATCAGGCTAAAATATTTAGGAATTTAAGTCTAAGTCAAAACAAGTGATTGTCAAAAACTGAAGAGGCGCTGAAAAAAATCCAAATGAGAGTTTTTGCTTTGAAGTGATATTTCACATTTTTAGGTAACTTTAAGTAAATGGTAAAAATGAAAGTTTTGTTTGAGTTATGTAAAAAGCTCAGCTTGGTCTTTCATTTCCTTTCCACCACCCTGCACCAAAAATTCCACTCCCCAACCACCATTTTTGCCATGAGAGAAAGAAATAAATTACTTGTGTCTGACCCAGAGCTAAGTATTATCCTAATTTTTCAGTTTAGTCACTTAGAGCCGATTACTTGCTCAGTGCTAATTGCAAAATTGTGATTCATATATTTGACTGAAAACTTTGTTGGCTTTGATTATTCTTCTGTCTATGGGAGCTCATTCCTTTCGTGCCTTGAAAATTACTGGGGTTTTTGTTTCCGTCCATGACAGAACAGCTTTTTATGAAAACCATGACCTAGCTTTTACCTCAAACATGTTCAGAGCTTTGAATGATGTTTAATTATCAAATATAGAATAAGCTTTCACACTTATTCCTGTAAGTTGCTTTGCATAGTAAGTATCTAATTTCTTTCATACATGCTTTACTCAGGAAACTCAAATGTTATTTGGTGTAACCAAACTTTTTCCAATTTATTCATTATGTATTTCTGTGCTGTTATGTACTTCCATAATGTGCTGGCAAACAAACAGCATATATTAAACATAAGCTAATCTCTTTCTTCCATTACTGATATGATCTTAGGTCAAGTGTAATACAAGCTGCCAAGCAAACATGAAACTCAACATCAGCATGAACAGGACTAGAAACTCTTTGGCATCATGAATGATAATTATGTGCCAAAGCTCAAAAATCAGAATACTTTCTATGCTAACGTCATTTCTTCTCCTAGCAAAATGAATGTTAAGCACTTGGGTTGTCTGCTAAATTCGAGTGATGGTATTTAAACTCAGTTACAAAACAAGTATTCAAAACTTTTTCCCAACAGCTTTTATTCTTGTTTTCCCTTGCTTTAAATAGGATGCAGGCACCTTCAAGTAACATTCTGTTTTCTTTGGAAAAAATGATCACCCTAAAATTTCTCATCCATTGTAGAGACAGATAACAGAGATGAATTAACTCATAACGAGTATTTCTTCTTTTTTTCACTGATATTCTGAACTTTGTTTCTTGGGCTTCAGTCATCCCTGGTGCAACAGAAGCAAGAGAATAACATAAATATGCACAATTTATTTCTTCATGGTCTTAATTTTATTTGAAAAGGCTTTCCAAATGTTTTAATAGGAGACAGGATCATCCAATGCTGAGCACTGAGATTTTTGACATCTTCATTTTATTCTGAGCACTAGGAGTAGCTTTAACAGTGCTTTTCAGATGGGGACAGGATACAACTGAGCACACTTTAGCACTCAGGGGAGAAAAGAAATAGCCAGGCTTTTGGGAATAAGCTCACAAAATTCAAGGCTCACCGCTGCAAGATGTTGAGTAAGTCCACAAGAGGAATTAAAAGTGGCAGATTCAGCGATCTGTCCCACCAGCTGCAAATACTTCCATCATTTGTAGTAGGAGGATTAACTTGGATTATGGCTTATCTGAGATACATTTACTCAGATTATTACTTCTCCTCATTGTGCACTGTATCAGTAGTAATGGGTTTTATGATATCAGTTTGTTGTGGTTTAGGTCGATCCGGCAGCTAAACTCCACACAGCTGCTCGCTCACTCCTCCCCCCAGTGAAGTGGAGAGGAGAAAAATATAATAAAAGGACTGAGGGTCGAGACAAGAACAGAGAGGAAGCACCCCCCAACCACGGTCCCGGACAAAACAGACTCCGCTTTCTTAAAGCAAAGCAATTTATTAACAGTTACTTAAAAGGACAAAGGGAAACAAAATCAGTTACTTGGTTTTGTTACTTTTGTTACCAGTTACTTGGAGGATAAAAAGAAAGAAAGCCAGATCTTAAAAACAACACCTCCCCACCTTTCCTTTTCTTCCTGGCTCTACCTTCTCCCCCAGTGGTGCAGGGGAACAGGGAATGGGGGAGTGTAGGTCAGTTCGCCCCATGTTGTTACTGCCGCTCCTTTTCTTAAAGGAGGAGGAGTCCTTACACCCTTTTCCCTTGCTCCAGTGAATCCCCTATTCACAAGGAAGAATCCACAAACTTCTCCAGCGTGAGTCCTACCCGCAGGATGCAATCCTTCCCCATTGGATTGCTCCAGTGCGGGCTTTACCACAGTCTCAGATTCTTAGGGAGCTGTTGCCACTCACTCCAGCATGGGTCATCACACGGACTCTAGATGCATCTCTACCGTGTCATACATCTCATTCATAGAATCATAGAATGGTTAGGGTTGGAAAGGATCTCAAAGATCATCAAGTTTCAACCCCCCTGCCATGGGCAGGTACATCCTCCACTACACCAGGTTGCCCAAAGCCTCATCCAACCTGGCCTTAAATACTTCCAGGGATGGGGCATCTACAACTTCTCTGGGCAACCTGTTCCACTGCCTCACCACCCTCTGAGTGAAAAATTTCTTCCTTATATCTAATCAAAATCTGCCCTCTTTCAGTTTAAATCCATTACCCCTTGTCCTATCACTACACGCCCTTGTAAAAACTCCCTCCCCAGCTTTCCTGTAGGCCCCCTTTAAGTACTGGAAGGCTGCAATAAGGTCACCCCGGAGCCTTCTCTTCTCCAGGTGGAACAGCCCCAACTCTCTCAGCCCGTCTTCATAGCAGAGGTGTTCCAGCCCTCAGATCATCTTTGTGGCCCTCCTCTGGGCTCGCTTCAGGAGCTCCCTGTCCTTCTTGTGTTGGGGACTCCAGAGCTGAACACAGTATTCCAGGCGGGATCTCATAAGAGCACAGTAGAGGGGCAGAATCACCTCCCTCGACCTGCTGGTCATGCTTCTTTAGATGCAGCCCAGGATACGGTTGGCATTCTGGCCTGCCAGCACACATTGCTGGCTCATGTTGAGCTTCTCATCCATCAGCACTGCCAAGTCCTTCTCCTCAGGGCTGCTCTCAATCCATTCTCTGCCCAGCCTGTACTTGTGCTTGGGCTTGCCCCGACCCACGTGCAGAACCTTGCACTTGGCCTTGTTGAACTTCATGAGGTTCTCACAGGCCCACCTCTCCAGCCTGTCAAGGTCCCTCTGGATGGCATCTCTTCCCTCCAGCGTGTCCACAACACCACACAACTTGGTGTCATCTGCAAACTTGCTGAGGGTGCACTCAATCCCACTGTCCATGTCTCCAACAAAGATGTTAAATAGCACTGGCCCCAGTACTGACCCCTGAGGAACATCACGTGTCACTGGCCTCCACTTGGACATAGAGCTGTTGACAGCAACTCTTTGAGTGCGACCATCCAGCCAATTCCTCATCCATCGAGTGGTCCATCCATCAAAACCATGTCTCCACGACCGTCCTCAGGCTCAGGCATCTCTTCTCCAACGTGGGCGTCTCCACAGGCTGCGAGTGGGTCTCTGCTCCATCGAGTCTGTCCTGGCTGCACAGGGGCCACCTGCCGTCTCGCCATTGGTTGCAGGGGACACTCAGCTCCAGCACACCTCGTCCTGTTCCATCTTCACTGACCTGGTGTCTGTGTGGCCGTTTCTCTCAGATCTTAGTCTGTGGAGGAGTTCCCCTCCGAGACTGGCAATAATATTCTTTCAGGTATGGACAATCCCTGTTTGGGCCCCAGAGCACAAGGTTACCAGCTAGATTACTTTTGTCCTTCAAGTTAGCCTAACGGCCTTAAAAGGAAATGTAGATTGATTGCCTGCCAAGATGCACGCCTCCCGGATCCCTCTCCGATGACCGCGATGAGGAGACTAAAGGGATGAGCTTATTACCTGTGGTCTGCTAGCGCTGCCCTATCACTATAGCCCACGAGAGTGTGTTTACGCTAAGCAAGCCAATTGTAGAATGTAGTCGTGTCACGCCACATTCCGCTATATAACCTGTGTGTTGTTTGTAATAAACGAGCATGATTTTCTAACCATATTGGTGTATGGTCATGACTCTGGGCCGTCCACAGAAGGGCTCTGCAACATTAGTCCTCTCTGGGTGAACTTGGCCCAGCGGGCACCCCGGGAGCGGGACACTCCCCGAGTTCCCCAAGCCGCTCCATCGCCGCTATCCTCAGTGGGTGGCACCGGCCCATCTCGGGCAGTCACCTGGCCGGAAGCTGGGGAGCGGGGGCAGTGCCCTCCTCCCTTCTCTCCTCGCTCCTGGGCAAAGCACCTTTTCCATTTCCTTTGTCCCAACTTAAATAGGGCAAATCGCAGAGGCGCTGATTGGCTCAACCCCGAGGGGGACGGGAGTCCAATCTCGTGGCTAGAACCGGGTCTGACCCAGTTCCAAAACCAGGGAAGTCACATGGAGCAAATCCCCTCTCTTACCACCAGAAACCCTTTACATCAACCCATCACACAGTTGCCATACAACAATTTGTCATTTCTGTTGTTGCTTCACCCAGTGCCTAGGTGGAGCAGGGTGCTGGAGAAATTTGGAATACTCTCATCCTGAAAAGCCTAGGCTTTTAATAAGTGAGGATAGAGGCTGCTTTCAAACACCATGTCAGCTGTCCCAGGAACACTAGAAAAACCATTCTAGGTCAGATCAAAAGTCTCTGTAGCTCTCCATCACCTACCTGTCGACGTTTCATAGCAGAGATCTTAATGAACAAAGAGCAAAACCAGAGCAATGTCTCCCCTCTATACCTTTCTGTCTTCCAGAGAACTAAGGCAGAGGTCAGATGTCTGACTTAAATAGTCTCTAATGCATTTTTCTTCCACTACTCTGGCTAATTATCTTTAGAGCTCTGCTACTCTTTTGTGTACTGGGCACTGAAGCAACACAATTCAAAATTTACTCAGGCATTATGTGAAAAATCACATCTTTTTATTGGCTTCAAATTTACTTCTTGCTAATTTCATTTCATAACCCCATTCTTGGACTGTGAGAAACAGTGAGTAATTGTTGACTATTCACATTCTTAGCACCACTCATGATTTCATTTACCTTTTATTAGATTCTCCCCACCACTCTCCTTTTTCAGGCTAAAGAGTCATAGCATGCATAAACTTTGTGTGTATTCAATTTTCCTTCAAGTGCAACCCTTTTGATATCTGCTGTTTATTTAGTATGTAACACTGACAGTCTGTGTTACATACGTGGTAACTGAGATGTGACAAGAGAATCTGATTTTAATAGAAATGTGAAAACCTGTAGGATTCAATTTTTTTTCCTTAAATTTTCAAGAATAAAATATACAAAATGCAAAAATGCTCATTTTAATATAATTATATGCTGCTTTTTTGTTGTTGTTGATATCTTTATATGTTACATCATAAAAGCATGAAAAGGCATCACCATTGGGAGCTCAATAAGGAATGTACTGAATGAATATGGTTAACTGATGCTCTCTTCTTTTGCTTTTTCTTGTATTAAAACTCTAACTCAAAAGTATCTTGGGGTAGTAGTACCTCAAGGGCGATGTTATTTGGTGGTGTGGTGAAGTTCTCCCATCCTGTAGAAGTGCTCATGCAGCATACTAACAAGACGGGATTTGTTCATGCTGAGCACTACTTTTTCACAAGTGGATTGCAAGATTACCACAGACTGTTTAGAAAGAAAACCTGAATGTGTAATCCTGGGTAATTGTGGTGTCATCTTGTGCTTCCTTCATAATTAAGTATAATTGTAATGCTGAAGGGATGCATTTTTGAGCAGAGGAAACAGGGACCATGCAAAAACCTCACGAACACTTTCATCAACAGGGACTGCCAAGCAAGCTAAGTAGTTTGTGAAAAAAACCTGCCCACAAAATCCTAATTCCACATCGCACTCTCCTGCAGTGTGCATTCAGCATTTATTCTTTAGGTGAGAGAATAATACTCTTTCAAATGCATTTTGAAAACCACAAGGCTTGGTCTTGTCCTGACAGCCTGACCCATCACTGGAGGCTGTGGGGAGGTGTCCTGAGCCCTCTCCGGGCAGCGCTGTGCTTTTGGCATCTGGGAAGGAAGGGATGGAGGGAAAGAGTGGACATCTGGCTGGAGCGGCAGAGCTGACCACCTTCAGAAGCAGTGCTGGCAGAGGTCAGCTCTCCACTTCCAGCTGATACAGCTGGCATCGTGCCTGTGATTTACGCTCGGTGAGGAGCATAATTACAGAACAGGTGTAGTTTTTAAGTCAGTCTAAGTTCTCACCTCAGTCTAAATGCCTCTGGGGCTCTGTTCTTGTTCTCCAACTGGGTAGCAGATAGTGAAAGTTTACATTAGACAGGCATAATAAATGCCAACTGTTAAAATGGGTAGTTCTTGTAAGGCCTTGGACTCCAAAGCATTTGTTTGATCACAAAAAGAGAGGCAAACGTGTGAGATTAATCACTGATTGTGCAAAACTGACAGCCAGCTTCTTTGCAGTATGGATACTGTCATATGCTAACTAATTCTATGTGAAGGAAAAGACAAACCACAGTGGATTTTCACTTCAGTACGTCAGACTGTATAGTAACATTGTAAATGTATATATTCATAGTCCAGTAAGCAAAAGTTAAAAATGCCATAATAGAAACTGCAGGCTGATAGCGGAAATGGACATAATCTTCTCGCAGCAGGTGCTGGTATCAAATGAAGAGCTGTAGAAGTCACTGGTATTTGCATCAGTGATCAAGGGAAGGGTCAATACTCAATCTTGACAAACAATATAAACTCATCAGTGACACTGAAGGACTGAGATGTGCATTCACGAGATGTGCAATAGACAAGGCTCTTTCAGATAATGAAATTCAATATATGCCAAGTGAACTACTTAAAGTCTTCCTGTGTACCGAGGGCTGTATATTCTTTCTTTTTCTTCTTTTGATTCCCTCTGTTGATATTATACACACCTGTTGATGTGTACTAACATTCGCACTGCAACTATTGTGAAATGAGAAAGAGGCTGAATCACATCAGATTAAGGTAGTCGTAGGGAAGCTATTGTATCCAAGGGAAATTTCGCTAGGAAATCAATGCATCTGCTCCACCAACTAGGAAAGCAGTTTAAAGCCAATGCTGTACTGGAGTATTCTCATTGGAGTTGACGATGTGACTAACAGAAGTAAAAAGCAATATATGACTCAGTTCTCTGCAGGGAACTTCTAGAGTCTGGAAAAAAAACATTATGTTCTCCCTCATTTCACTAACGAGGATGGGAGGGGTTAAAAGTCTTGTGAGTATAGATGACGTAAACAGGGGAGATCATGTCGGGTGGTACTTTGAGTTCTGTTTCACATTCCTGGTGTGATTCAGCAAATCATTTCAGAGATTCGGAAATAACCACTGCTCAAAGATGTCGTTTAGTCACAGAATCACAGAATCACAGAATGTTAGGAATTGGAAGGGACCTCAAAGGATCATCTAGTCCAATCCCCCTGCCGGAGCAGGACCACCTAGATCAGATCACACAAGAATGCATCCAGGCGAGTTTTGAGCATCTCCAGAGAAGGAGACTCCACAACCTCTCTGGGCAGCCTGTTCCAGTGTTCTGTTACCCTTACTGGGAAGAAGTTCTTCCTCGTGTTAAAGCGGAACCTCCTATGTTCCAGCTTATATCCATTTCCCCTTGTCCTATCATTGGATGTCACTGAGAAGAGTCTGGCTCTATCCTCATGACAGTCACCCTTTACATATTTATAAACACTAATGAGGTCTCCCCTCAGTCTCCTCTTCTCCAAGCTAAAGGGACCCAGCTCCCTCAGCCTTTCCTCATAAGGGAGATGCTCCACTCCCTTAATCATCTTTGTGGCCCTGGGCTGCACTCTCTCAAGCAGTTCCTTGTCCTTCTTGAACTGAAGGGCCCAGAACTGGACACAATATTCCAGATGCGGCCTCACCAGAGCAGAGTAGAGGGGGAGGAGAACCTCTCTCAACCTATTAACCACAGCCCTTCTGATACACCCCAGGATGCCATTGGCCTTCTTGGCCACAAGGACACATTGCTGGCTCGTGGTCATCCTGCTGTCCACCAGGACCCCCACATCCCTTTCTTCTGTGCTGTTCCCCAACAGTTCAATCCCTAACTTGTACTGGTACACGGGGTTGTTCTTACCCAGATGCAAGACTCTACACTTGCCCTTGATGTATTTCATTAAATTTCTCCCTGCCCAACTCTCCAGCCTGTCTTGGTCTCTCTGAATGGCAGCACAGCCTTCAGGTGTGTCAGCCACTCCTCACAGTTTAGTGTCATCAGAAAACTTGCTGACCATGCACTCTACTCCCTCATCCAAGTCAGTGATGAATATGTTGAACAATACTGATCCCAGTACTGACCCTTGAGGGACTTCGCTGGATACAGGCCTCCCACTGGACTCTGTCCCATTGACCACTACTCTCTGGCTTCTATCCTTCAGCCAGTCCACAATCCAGCTCAATACCCGATCATCCAGACCACACTTCCTCAGTTTAGCTGTGAGGATGCTGTGGGAGACTGTGTCAAATGCTTTACTGAAGTCAAGATAGACCACATGCACTGCTCTACCATCATCCACCCACTGGGTGATGTCCTCATAAAAGGCTATCAGGTTTGTCAAGCACAACTTCCCCTTAGTGAAACCATGTTGACTGCCCTTAATGACCCTCTTATCCTTGATATGCCTAGAGACAGCACCAAGGATAAGTTGTTCCATTATCTTTCCTGGGCTGGAGGTGAGGCTGACCGGTCTATAGTTACCTGGGTCTTCCTTCTTGCCCTTTTTGAAGACCGGAGTGACATTTGCTTTCCTCCAGTCCTCAGGCACCTCTCCTGTTCCCCACGATTTAACAGAGATGATTGTGAGTGGCCTGGCAATGACATCTGCCAGCTCCCTCAGCACCCGCGGGTGCATCCTATCAGGACCCATGGACTTATGGATGGCCAAGTTGCTTAACTGGTCCCTGACCAAGTCCTCATCAACCAGGGTAGACTCCTCCTCTGTCCTGACTTCCTCAGAAGCCTCAGGTTTCCAGGCTCATCAGGATAGCCTCCAGCAGTATAGACTGAGGCAAAGAAGGCATTCAGTAACTCTGCCTTCTTCTTATCCTCTGTTACCAGGGCACCCTCCTCATTCACCAGGGGGCCTACATTGCCTCTAGTGTTAGTTTTATCTGCAATGTATTTGAAGAAGCCCTTTCTGTTGTCCTTGACCTTTCTTGCAAGGTTTAATTCCAAGGAGATCTTAGCTTTCCTAGTTGCCTCCCTACATCTTTTGACAGCAGACCTATATTCCTCCCAAGTGGCCTGCCCCTCCTCCCATGATCTGTACACTCTCTTTTTCCACTTGAGTTTGCCCAACAGTTCCCCATTTAACCATGCAGGTCTCTTGGTGCCCTTTCTTGACTTCCTACCTGTTGGGATGCACCGATCTTGAGCTTGGAAGAAGAGGTCCTTGAAGGCTAACCAACTATCTTGGGCCCCTTTACCTTCTAGTACTCTGTCCCATGTGATTTCTCCTAGCAGTTGTTTGAAAAGATCAAAGTTGGCCCTACTGAAGTCCAGGGTTCTTGTTCTGCTAGGTATTCTCTTTCTGCCACATGAGATCCTAAACTTCACCATTTCATGGTCACTACAACCAAGGCTACCCTCAACCTTCAGTGTTTCAACCAGACCCTCCTTATTAGTGAGTATAAGATCCAGCAGCGCTCCTCTCCTAGTAGACTCATCCACCATTTGCATCGGGAATTTATCATCAATGCACTGAAGGAACCTCCTGGACTGTGGATGGCTGGCTGAGTAGGCCTTCCAGCAGATATCAGAATAGTTGAAGTCCCCCATTACAACCAGGGCCTGCATTTGCGAAACTGCTATCAGCTGCCTGTAGAAGGCCTCACCAACCTCTTCGTCCTGATCCGGTGGTCTGTAATAGACACCAACAGTCCAGTTAATGGACTAAATATATCTAAATATATACTAAATATCCCAGATGATTTCCTTTCCTTCTGGGTCAGTATTTTCTCTTGTGATACACAGAATCATAGAATGGTTAGGGTTGGAAGGGACCTCAAAGATCATCCAGTTCCAACCGCCCTGCCACGGGCAGGGACACCCTCCCCTACACCAGGTTGCTCAACACCTCATCCAACCTGGCCTTGAAAATTTCCAGGGATGGGGCATTCACAATGTCTCTGGGCAACCTGTTTCAGTGCCTCACAGGATTGCTATGATCCTGTTGATGACAGTAAATCAGGATGAAAGTTTTAGGTGGGAGACATCAAGGAAGTGTAGTACTATTATTATGGCCGTTACTACTGCCCATTGTAGATTATGCTGTTGGCAGTGCTGGTAATGTGACAATTACCAAATAAATAAACCCACTAAATAAACCCACTGAGCATCTTAGAATTGCATCAGTGAGTAACATATCGTAGCAACTTACAGGGGACCATCCTGAAACGAAAAGTCCCCCTGCTAACTACACAGTAGAAGAAAATGATACCAACTTGCTAACAGATCTACGCAGCCACTGCTATATGTTCATCAGAGATAATGCAATCCAGCAGCAAAGCCTTAGATCTTTGTTTTGCCAGTCCTTGTTTTCCTTTGCCCAAATACCACTTTAAAAAAACAACCAAACAATATATTATTGAAAGCAAAAGAACCTGATTTTGTGAAAGGAGCCAAAGAGATTCTGATGTAATCACACCTTCTGAGGCACGCCTGGCCTTACAGATAAATTTGTCTCTTGGGCTGCATCTCCTTGGTTGAGAGACTCTTTCAAGTGCACTTTCAAACTGTGCTGACATAAACATCGTCAGAATAACAGTAGCTGAGCAGAGTGCCAGGCTTATTCGGATAACTGGTTGAGACAGCCAATATAGAGTGAAGTATTCGTGTTCCTGTTTGAAGCTTTTCCAGAGGATTTCTAGAGGAGGGTATGACGACGGTTGGATAGTGTGTCCTCTTTCATTAGGAACTGTCCTCCTTCACCAGAAATACAGAAAAAGATTTCTTTTCTACATTTCTTCAAGGAGATCTGTTCCTTCTGAAGATTCACTAGTGGTATAACTACACAGAAAACAGTTATGTTTGTATATTTAGGGTAATGTTAGTGAAATATAGCCTGATTTTGAGGCAAAGGGATTATAAACATTTGACAGAGGGGTCAAGCAGATTGTAAAATGCACATATTTTGTTAGATCTCAGGCACCTATCCATACAGATGGCTGTGCTTTTCATTGCAAGGTCTTTGGGAGAAAGGGGCTTTTAAAAGGTAGTGTTCTTCTGTGTTCAGAGCATTTTCTCTTCTTCACCTCAGACCACACATACTACATTGTTGCTTTCACGAGCAAAAAGGTACTGGAAGAGCTATTGAGCAAGGGTGATCAGAGAGCCTTACAGTGGAGAAACATAATGGGATTCTGTTACATGATCCCATTGATGCCAAAGGTTGAATTCCCACTGGATTAGTCAGAGCACCATGGATTTCATTTTGTGTAGGTCAGAATGATATTTCCAGTCGAGACAATAAGAGGTATTGCTTTGGTGTGCCCCACCTTGCGGCCTTTCAACAGTTAAGCAAAGCTGCACTGCTTGGAGGAAATGAGGCTGTCTAAACTGACACTCTTTCTTTCCCAGATTACCTGCTCCTTGGACAAAGAGGAGAAAGCCAGCATTTGACACCGTTCTTTTTCTTTTTTTTTTTTTTTCCCCAGATACGGAAGAGTAAAAATATATTAAAAAAGAGACTGCAAATTTCTTTCATCATTTTAGCTGACTTTCTTCATGTTCTCCTCCTCCTTCCGCAAAGATCAGTTTACTGGGAAGGCACTAAACAACTTTCAAAACACTCCTCCTCCCACTGGCTACTTCACAGCTAATGTCTCCGGGTTCTAGGGTGGGGGCCTTGGGTTTTTTTGGTCAGTTTTATTTTTGTTTGTTTGTTCATGTATGTGTGTATTTTTTCTTGTTTTGGGAACTTTTTCTGTTAAAAAAAAACCAAGAAGTGGTGATTACCTGATGCAGATGGTTCCATTTTTCTGGACACATCAATCAAATCTTCCAAAGCCAGTATTGCACTTTGCTATGCCTCAGTTTGTGAAACCAACATTAGGATGATGCAAAAGAATATTAAAAAAAAACCCACAAAACCAAAAAGAAAATTTGATAATACTTCAGTTTTACTCTTTTTCTTTTCCCTAAGAGTCTTTTCTAATTGCTGGTAGACAGAATTCGACACCAATTTTGCCCTCGCCGTAGAAGATTTTATTAATAAGAGTGGTGAATTTGTAGAGTCATTTGACCATTTGTTAGGATTCGATGTCTTTCCCAGATGATGCAATGATAGCAAAATGTTTTTGTTTCTAAACAGCAGGCAGACTCACTCAGCCCTTGATTTTGTTCTGGTTTTGCAGTTAGTAACAGGAAAGGAATAATCAATGAAAGCGATGTTCCCTCGGGGTGAATTTTGTTGTCAGACTCTGAGAGTATGCACTAATGTACTGCTTGATGTGCCTGCCTTAATTTGAGATTACAGTTAATGAGCTGCTTCCCACATTTGTCCACGGGCTACTAGTAGCCACTGTCTGTCTGACCTGAAGATCTAAGAGAAGAAAGGCAGCAGGGAATCACACAGATCAGTTCTTACTTTCATCTCAGTGTGGTCTTTCTTTCATCAGTGACTGAACGGGCAGGCCAAAGAATAAAGAAAGTGTTGATGGAGGAGTACAGACAGACAAAATCAAAATGGAAAAGTGTGTCCTAAATACACTGCTGGAGATGGTGGATAAAACTGTCTCATCCAGTGGAGTTAGACACATGAAAGGTAGCCATCATTTTGGTCCATTTAAAAGAAGAAATGTTAAAAAAACTAACTTGCTCAGGCCTTGATTCAGGAAGGTATCTTTGTATAAGAAATATCAAACATGAATGTAAGCGCTTTTCTGGCTTGGGATCTCAGTAGAGATTCGGTTAATTGTAAGTAATTTTACCTGTCTTTGGAGATCAAGACACGTACATACACATACACCTGTTTTTTGCTGAACTCCTTTTTGTCCAGGATGAGATCTTGCTGTGTTAGTCGTACATGTGTTTTACAAGGAATTAGACTGCTGTCATGTCTCTTTGCTATGTAGAGAACATGCAAAACATTGGCTTAGGAAAGTAACTCTTTCGTGCTTCCTTTTCATGTTCAAAAGCACGGAAATTTACCACCAACCTATATTAGAGCTTGAGTCTCTGTTCCTGCTTCAGCAGTGCATGTACAGAGACGAGCTTCCCATGACACTAGCAAAAATCACAGCAGTGAGCTCAGTCTAAATCCACCTTTAAACATAAATATCTTCTCACTCAGGAGCATTTGTATTTGGGATTTTGATTATTGAGGCCAGAGACGATTTGAGTTCTTTTTTTGGACACTGGGGTTTGAGTTTGTTCAAAGCCAGAGATTTAGATTAGGTTCATGCTGTGAAAAGGTTGCACTTCAATCACACGTTTTCAGAAGGAAGAAGTACAAAAATAACTCTTGTAGTTCTTACAACTCCCAATTGGCTTCACTGAATAAGCTCACTTAAATAAAATTAATATAAGGGTACGTAGTGTTCCCATTCATGAGCTCCCAGTTCAATGATAGCTCTGAGATAGATCCTGAGGAAGGCAGGGTGCTGGGAGCACCGTGGCCCCACAGCAGCGCCGAGCACATTCCATTTTGTGTGATAGGCAGAGGGCTGGGTCACCACGTAGCACTTTCCCACCTCTCCTTTCCCCCACTCCATCATCATTCAGTCTCGATAAGAGCAGTAGAATATGACTTCCAGCCCTGACCAGGCTCTTTGAAGGCACATTGATGAAATATCAATAACGCAGAACTAAATACCGGAGCAGTGACTCAATTCCTGCTTAGTCAGACTTCTCCCTGAAGTCAGGGGGAACATATGCTCACCAGGTGTTTGGTCAGAGGTGCAAGATGATTTAGTTGATATTTTTGAAGTTACCCTTACCTAATATACAGTGACTAAAGATGCCTTAGATATGCACAGTAGAATAATAATAACAACAACAATAACAACCTGTATCTTTTTCTTCATCTGCTTCTGATACGTATTTCTTTCTGGGAGTGACTTCTTTCAGAAGATCTGATCTCAGCGTACAGATGTGCAGCAAAATGTTTTGCAATACACAGGCAGTCAGAGCTAGCTCAAACATTCTCCTGCTCTTTCAACATCATTTGAATAAAATACGGTGGATTATTAGCATTTTTTAGAATTTTTTGTTGTCATCAAAAAAAATCCCATGAAATCTATTAGATTGGAAATACATAAAGTGAAAGTGAAATCTAGAAATCAAAATCCCACAAAGAGACTAGGCTAGAGGAAAGCATCTATTGTGGGTTTCCCTCCCAGGATGACACCTACATTTCCCTTCTCCACCCCCCAGCCTCCCTGGAACACTCTGCAGCATTGTGCTACTGCATCATGAGCCAAGGAACGGTATGTTTAGACATCTCCCACTTAGTTAAACTAGAGATCAGCCACAGTGCGATTGTGTTAAAAAATAATAATTTAAAAAAAAAAAAATAATTACAGAACTGCTTCCTCTTATTTTATTCCATGAAAGAGAAAAAAAAAAAATGGAAAAGGATTACACATTCATCAGCTAGTTTTTATAAAGAGTAAGAAAGGATTTCTGTTTTTACATCCTTACCTGATTTTCCCCAGAGGTGTAGAAATTATGTTGTCAGATGCCTTCCTTTTCCATCCTCAGTAAGACTATACAAAGAATGAATAAGCCAGAAATTCTGCAAATATAGGGCCCATACCACTGGCTTCAAGCTGAAATTCTACAGAATTATTTGGGAGCACCCACCAGCAGGCACAAAGGGGTCTTCTGGTGCTGTAGTGTTTCTTACAGAGGGCACACAGGCTGGGAGGCTCTGTGACAAAGACGGCACTCTTCCGCCTTTGCTCGGGGACTGCTAGTGCTCTCAGAAAGTTCTGCCTTGCTGGAAGAGCATCAGACGTCTTCTACTTCCGATAAACGGTTGTGTAACTTGAGAGGGAGAATCCAGGCACTTTACCCCCTTAAAACAGAGATACCATTGCAAGTATTCCCATCAGTGTTTTTTCCTTTAGCTGAGACTGGTGTTCAGGGAATTAGCAGACTTTGACTCATGGTGGTGTAGTGCTTGAACTCCTGGACACACTATATATTTTTTTTTAAAGAAGAGCAAACAATATATTTTTATCCTGTTCATTATTTAAATGGCTTAAAAGGTGACAGACAGTTCTCTGGGTTGCCCTCAATCAGTAATTTGAACCGTGCGTTCTGTGACAACATGCAAGAAGTGTTCACATGTGAAAGAAGAGATGTTAATTTTTTTAAATTAATTTTTTAAATATAAAAAACTCTGATGCACCCTCTGAAAATGCTTAAGTCATCCGACTTTCCTTACAAGCTACACTTTTTTTTTTTTTCAAAATTATACGATCAGATTTCTATGTTTAATTATAAAAAGATGATGGATGTCACTAATGTGTTCCATATTTGAGAAAAAAGATATATGCCAGAAGCCAACTGGTTTTTGCTGATGATAAACTAGGTGGTAGATTAAAAAAAGAAATTTCGCAATTTTAGACTGAAAACATATTTCAGAGTAGTCAAGCTGGGTAAACCGATGCTTGTCTAAAAGTGCAGCCTTTTGTATAGCTCCAGCTGGTGTGAACACACTATGTATTAATGCAGTACGACGTTTAGCATCAAAATGAATCTGGAATTTTGGAGCCTGGTACCTGATGGGTGAACAAAGGAGTCGAATTCCTTTTTCTCAATGTTTCTTTTTTCAAGCATAAAGTTTGTGGTTGGAGAGAAACTTTCCAAAATGTAGTTGAGAAGAATGCCAGAGAAGAATGTTATATGGTGATGTTTTTACAAACTACCCCTTGAACATGCAAATATTTTCATACGTACTTACAAAGTCTTACAAGCTCAGTCTGGAAGCAAAAATGTTTCAAACTAGGTAGGTGACAGTGCTGTGCTGCGTTGTAATCAGAGGTCCATGAGCTTGCCCAGCTAAAGGCAAATCCTTCCACTCCTGCAAAGTCTAAAGTGGGTCTCAAACGTGGCTTTTAATTAAAAAGCACAATAATCTATTCAAATTAGAAATAATGGAACCTGACAAGAACAGTACATTTTTTGCTTCAATTAGAATAAACTAATCAGTCTCCAGGAACTTCTGAGGTGGTCTTAAATATTTCTTATTGGCCTCTTTTTCCTTACATCTCATTTTATAATAATGAAATGCATCATCTTCTGATGATCTATACCATATGTTAGCCATTTATACTCAGCAAATGACGGCATAATCAAGTCCTTTTCTCTTACTTTTTTTTAATCCATCACCTCAGCCAATAGGTAAAAAGAAAAGAATGATCTTGTGCTTTCGCATATATTGAAGCGGTGCTGATCTCGGAGCTGTGCTGCCATGGTGTCTGAACCACTCAAAAGCAGGAATGCACTGGCTGAGGAGGAGAAGGAACCCTGCAGTTCTGACTCCATGCAAATTGCTCGGGAGGGTGGGCATCAGGGCTGGCCAGGTAGAAAGGAGGGAAAAAAACATACATTCAAATTTTAAGGGATACATTCAACTCCCTCCGAAGTGGGTACAGAGGTTTTCCCCACTTGTGTTACCCACAACACGAGCAGGTCTGCTCCAGTCTCAGTTTGGCGTCAGGTGTGCATCCTAATGTGGTACTCCCTTTGCTTCTACAAGCAGGCAAGTTTTGCAAGCCCGGACAACCCCTTTCGCTGTCCGATTACTGTGATGGGAGCAGGAGCAGGGCAGGTGACCACTGCTAATGCCGTTATTTTCTGTTAAAATAAAACTCTGGCCATGCATTTCCACTTGCTGGGACTGCTTTCTTTTTGCTTCAATGTCCCTTTTGATGCCCAGCAAGCGCAGAGGGTTCTGATCTGTACCCAAGCAGGGACACAAGCCTGTCTTTGAGGCATCAGCTCTCCCTGCTCTGGTGACATGACCACCAAGTAGTAGAAAATGGAGCTACTTCCCAGCAAGCTGGCTGAGGACCTGAAGCTCAGTTTTAGTGAATTTATTTACTCTCATACCTAAGCACATGACAGCACTCCCTCACAAGCCTCACAGCACACTCTTGGCATTTTGTATTCTTTTGATTTCTTCCAAGTGTGTATGTATCGACTGTGGTGTACTCATAACACCCTAGTTTTAGAAGTTATTCAGTGGTAGGAGGAATATATATAATCCTGTTGTCCATGCCGGTGGTCGTAGGAGTGCATCTATCAAACAAAACTACTCAAGGCCATTGGGGTTTTCTAGTGATAATATCTAGCAGTAGAATGACAGAGTGATCATTTTCCTTTTCTTCTTGCTTGAATGATATTTTTATACACTTCTATATGCAATTTTTTAAAATATTTGCTATTTTTATTGTAGGGTTCTGGTCAGGTTTTTACCAGACCTCTGGTTGTCTACAGGCCCAGATTCTCACAGGAATATTTCCTTTCCCTTTCCTCTTCCCCCTTCTTCCTTGATAGACAAAAGCCATTTGCATTTGCAACATCAGCTTAGAGCAAAATAACACCTAGGGCCTGATCACTCTTTTAGTTGCACTGAAATCAAAGGAAGTGGCATGCAAAGTCCTGCTGGTCCCACCGAACCATCTGGGGCCAAAGAGTAAATAATCGAACCACGGACAGCTAATTATGTGCAGGGCGGTGCTGTCTTCCTTTGCTGTGGTAGGAGCTACTTCCACCACAATGTGTTTAAATACAAGTATATATTCCTTCTGATGATGTTACTTCTTGTAAGAACTTCAATCAAAGTCATACCCTAGTGCACTGACTGCCTTCAGCAGGGAGGAAGGGTGGACATTGCGGCTTATCTGTGACAGTAGATTTCACTGCTTTTGTAGTTAACCCTGAAATGACAGGTCCTAAATAAAAGTTAAAAAACATTAGACCTATTGTTAGGAAGGACAAGAGGAAATTAACCAAATTCAAGGATCTTGGTCTTGTAAAATAACCTTTTCTTAGCTGGCATTCTGCAGGGAATTCTATGTATGAAGTTGAACATAAACTTTAAAGTATGTTTATATTATGCCCCCTCCCTGGAGGTGTTCAAGTCCAGGCTGGACTCAGGCTTGAGTAGCCTGATCTAGTTGAGAGGCGTCCCTGCCCATGACAGGGAAGTTGGATTAGATGATCTCTAAGGTCCCTTCCATGCCCACCAAAACACTTGCTTGTGAGATTTTTTTTTACTGTGCTACTTGGAGCATGAATATTGATCCCACAGGGCTGGCGTCCTGTGCTCCAGTATTGCTTATAGACCTCCTTTCACAACAGTTCAGCTACATCTCTACGGAGCACCTTCTACAAAGCGTCTTATTCCACAGGTAGACTCAGGTGGTATCTGTGCAGTATTCATCACACCACACAAGTAATGACCAGAATTTTCCTGTATTGTTTCTATTTTTCCATTTGATCTTTTCCTTAAAAAGGGAAAAATTAGATAAAGAGTGGCAGAGAGCAAGCCATTCTCTCTAAGGAGGACGTAAAGTTCACAGATGTTCAATAAAAGCATGAGAGGCTTTGTGCATTCTCTTTCGCCTCAAATTCCAGTTTTAATTCACTTCTTTCCTCTCTGGGAATTTCACTGGTATTGATTTCCTGAAGAACATGCAATGTGTTTGCCACTGTACCTGCTTGTATTCTTATACCTTTCCGGCTTGGTTTGGATTTGCGTGTACTTCCAGTCCAGTGCAAGTAGAGATGAAGCCAAGCTACCAATTTCTGTTAGGTATTGAGGGTGTCGATGCAGTCAACTGTGATCTTCAAATCAAAAATACTGGCTGCCACATAAGGAAGAAGGGAGAAAAGATGGTTTGGAAAAGGCGTCTAATGATTTGCATGACTCATCTCCACTTGCAAGTAACATATCAGAGTCCTTTCTCTGGTGCATATAGCCAGTAACATAAATTTCCAGAGCTGTTACCAACCGGTGGTTCCCAAAGGGATGCCAACCGCTTGCTGAACCACCACAGAAGCAAGGTAAGTGCTGTGTAATGGCCTTCAGAGCCATGGCGGGCAATAGAATTGGCAATTGCCAGTTCTGTGAGGACATGGAGGTAGCTGTAGGGAAGGCTGTCTGAGATCTAACAAAAGTTCATAGGTCCAAAGCTTAAGAACGTGAAACTTCCGGAATCAGTAAATTGGATATCTCCACTCAAACCCGGTAAGTGATAAAAAGAAGAAAGATATGTTTGGTATTGATTCCTTTAGATGGAAAGGTCCCCAGAAGTGAGACTACTTTCCCAGTTAGCCTCACCTAAAGCCATGGATGAGAAATGGCAGAAAGAAGGCAACAAACACCTGGTAGTGGTGACAGCACTACAAAAAGCATTTGCATGGCTGGTGGGACTATTGTTCATCCATCTCTGCTGAAACTCCTCTTTCTTTTTGAAGGTCCAGTGCGACGTTCAGCTAACCTACCAGGCTTGAGTTCCTTGGCAAACGACCTTATGTTGCCAGGTCTATCCGTACCACTAATTTGCTTATATGCACAGCTACAGAAATAGGCACTCACAGTGCCTACTGTTCGGGAGATGGGCATAAACAGGTGCCTTTTTCTCCAGGTATGGCATGACTTCTACACATCACAGTTAAAAAATTAAACCTCTTCACTGGGGTTGAACAAATGAACTGTTGTTTTGTGTTTTGGTCATAGTCATGTTTAAGTTTTTATTCTACCTGTGTAAAGATGTAAGAAAGCAAGACATAGATTCGAACAAAGGGAGTCAAGAAGTTGAGAATAGTCAGATTCATATGTAGCCCACTTGTGACTTTCACAATGGCCAATAGTTTACTGGAAAATCGTATGAAAACTCTCAGATCCACCTGTTTCTGAATTCTGGGAAAAGTAATCTCAATCCGGATTTATTGCCTTAAAATGGCCTTGTACAATGATCTTTTGAAAACAGTGAGGTGTTTAGCTATCTACATGTAGATAGGTTAAGTATAAAGTTGCTTCTTCATTTAGACTTCTGGCACGTTCGTCTTCTAAACTGTTGTTTCCTAATCTTGAGAACCTTCCTTGGGATTCACCTGTGTTGGTGTTGTCTTCTGGGATGTCCAAATAAGGACATGATGGAAATATTACTGCAATCTTAACTGGGGATTGTGTATCCATCCTTTTCTTCGTCTTCCATAATTACTGTCTGTTTTTCTTCTGTAAGCAGCTTAGTACCTTAAAAACAGAAAGACACACAAAAAAGAAAAAAAAATGAGAGAGAAAAAAGGAGTTGATTTAAAATTTTACTTCTTTAGAAAATATCAGGATAAAAAGAATCTTTCAGTCCTCTCTAATTTCTTGATCCTAATGTAGTTTTCCAACATCACTGGAGTTACTCCTCATTTATTTTTGCCACATCAGACTCCTGATATTTAGTGAACTAGAACTGGATCACTGTGTTTTTAGCTGTCTTTATCAGGCACTCTTAAATCCAGCGTATTTCTGCTATCTGTGATATGAGACACTGAAGTTTCATAGAATCATAGAATTATAGAATGGTTAGGGTTGGAAGGGACCTCAAAGATCATCTAGTTCCAAGCCCCCTGCCATGGGCAGAGAAATCCTCCACTACACCAGGTTGCCCAAAGCCTCATCTAACCCGGCCTTGAACACTGCCAGGGATGGGGCAGCCACAACTTCTCTGGGCAACCTGTTCCACTGCCTCACCACCCTCAATGTAAAAAATTTCTTCCTGATATCTAATCTAAATCTGCCCTCTTTCAGTTTAAATCCATTGCCCCTTGTCCTATCACTACATGCCCTTGTAAAAAGTCCCTCTCCAGCTTTCTGGTAGGCCCCCTTTAGGTACTGGAAAGCTGCTATGAGATCACCCCGGAGCCTTCTCTTCTCCAGGTGGAACAGCCCCAACTCTCTCAGCCTGTCTTCATAGCAGAGGTGCTCCAGCCCTCGAATCATCTTCGTGGCCCTCCTCTGGACTCGTTCCAGTAGCTCCATGTCCTTCCTATGCTGGGGACTCCAGAGCTGAACACAGTATTCTAGGTGGGGTCTCACGAGAGCAGAGTAGAGGGGCAGAATCACTTCCCTTGACCTGCTGGCCACTCTTCTTTTGATACAGCCCAGGACACGGTTGGCTTTCTGGGCTGCCAGTGGACATTGCCGGCTCATGTCGAGCTTCTCATCGACCAGCACTCCCAAGTCCTTTTCCTCAGGGCTGCTCTCAATCCATTCTCTGCCCAGCCTGTACTTGTGCTTGGGCTTGCCCCGACCCACGTGCAGAACCTTGCACTTGGCCTTGTTGAACTTCATGAGGTTCTCACAGGCCCACCTCTCCAGCCTGTCAAGGTCCCTCTGGATGGCATCTCTTCCCTCCAGCGTGTCCACAACACCACACAACTTGGTGTCATCAGCAAACTTGCTGAGGGTGCACTCAATCCCACTGTTCATGTCTCCAACAAAGATGTTAAATAATACTGGTCCCAGTACTGACCCCTGAGGAACACCACTCGTCACTGGCCTCCACTTGGACATAGAGCTGTTGACTGCAAGTCTTTGAGTTTGACCATCCAGCCAATTCCTTATCCACCGAGTTGTCCATCCATCAAAACCATGTCTTTCCAGTTTAGAGACAAGGATGATGTGTGGGACAGTATCAAATGCTTTGGATAAGTCCAGGTAGATGATATCAGTTGCTCTTCCCCTATTCATCAATGCTGTAACCTCATCATAGAAGGCCACCAAATTAGTCAGGCAGGATTTGCCCTTAGTGAAGCCATGTTGGCTGTCACCAATCACCTCCTTATTTTCTATGTGCCTTAGCATATTCGCCAGGAGGATCTGCTCCATGATCTTGCCAGGCATAGAGGTGAGACTCACTGGTCTGTAGTTCCCTGGGTCTTCTTTATTCCCCTTTTTAAAGATGGGTGCTATGTTTCCCCTTTTCCAGTCATTGAGAACTTCACCAGATTGCCATGACTTCTGAAATATGATGGATAGTGGCTTAGCAACTTCATCTGCCAGTTCCCTCAGGACCTGCGGATGCACCTCGTCTGGTCCCATGGACTTGTCCACCTTCAGGTTCTTAAGACGGTCTCGGACCTGGTCTTCTCCTACAGTGGGCGGTTCTTCATTCTCCCGGTCCCTGCCTTTGCCTTCTGTGACTTGGGCTGTGCCGCTGGAGCTCTTGCCAGTGAAGACTGAGGCAAAGAAGTCATTGAGAACCTCAGCCTTCTCCATATCCTGGGTAGCCAGGTCCCCCATTTCCTTCCGGAGAGGGCCTACATCTTCCCTAGATCTCTTTTTATCACTGATGTATCTATAGAAGTTTTTCTTGTTGCCTTTGATGTCCCTGGCCAGATTTAACTCTTTCAGGGCTTTAGCTTTCCTAACCTGATCTCTAGTTGCTTGGACAATCGCTCTGTATTCTTCCCAGGCTACCTGTCCTTGCTTTCACCCTATATAGGCCTTCTTTTTGTGTTCGAGTTGGTCCAGGAGCTCATTGTTCATCCATGCAGGCCTCCTGGTGTTCCTACCTGACTTTCTCTTTGTTGGGATGCACTGCTCCTGAGCTTGGAGGAGGTAATCCTTGAATATTAACCAGCTTTCTTGGGCCCCTCTTCCCTCCAGGGCCTCATCCCATTTCACTCTACCAAGGAGATCCCTGAAGAGGACAAAGTCTGCTCTCCTGAAATCCACGGCAGTGAGCCTGCTATGCACCCTCCTTGCTTCTCTAAGTATCTTGAATTCTACCATTTCATGATCGCTGCAACCAAGGCTGTCCTTGAGCGTCACGTTCCCCACCACCCCTTCATTGTTGGTGAGAACAAGTTCCAGCAAAGCACCTCTCCTCATTGGTTCCTCTACCACTTGGAGAAGGATGTTATCATCCATGCATTCCAGGAACCTCCTGGATTGCCTATGCCCTGCTGTGTTGTCCTTCCAACAGATATCGGGGTGGTTGAAGTCCCCCCTGAGGACCAGGGCTGGTGAACGTGAGGCAGCTCCTATCTGTCTGTAGAGGGCCTCATCCACTCGGTCCTCCTGGTCAGGTGGTCTGTAGCAGACCCCTACTACTACATCCCCTGTCCCTACTCTCCCTTTAATCCTAACCCATAAGCTCTGAGTCAGGACCTCATTCGTCCCCAGGTGCAGCTCCATGCACTCTAGCTGGTCCTTGACATAGAGGGCAACTCCTCCTCCCCTTCTCCTCTGCCTATCCTTCCTAAAGAGCCTGTACCCTTCTATTCTGACATTCCAGTCATAGGATTCATCCCACCATGTCTCCGTGATGCCAATAAGATCATATCCCAACAGGATTTTAAAAATCTACATCTGTATTCTCAGCAGCTGAAAAATGACTTACAACTATCAAATTTCCTTTCAAACTGTCGTCTTGTACTTTCATCTTAGCCAAAAAATGGTTGGTTTGAGACTAAATGGATCTTCTTATTCTGTGGGATACTTAGAAATAGTGTTTCGTTGCATCATATGGTAAGCAGGCAAAGGGATTTCAATCCATCTAGTTAACAGCGTGTCTGGTATTTTCCATGGATATATATATCCATGGTATACTTGGTATTTTCCATGGAGTAATGTTAATAATGGGCTATGTTAGGAGATATCCCAATGAAGCTCAGCTCTGATTCAAGAGCAGCTATTTAAGATCATCTCCCTGCGCTTGATCGGTGTAACAATAGTACACATTGTAAGGATTTCACTTAGTTTTAGGCATACTGAAATCAAAGGCTTAAAATACTGTGAATTATGTGTCCAAGAATTCAATGGATGGTTTGGAAAAGTGTTTTTCTACAAAGTTCAGAGACCTGTTGAGAAACTGTTGAGTTTGGCCTTTAAAATACTATAGTCGCTTTTTTGTTTGTTTGTTTTGATTTGTCTTCTCTAAGCTCTTCACACCAATCAATAAATTTAGTGACAGGCATTTTAAGCTGAATCTTGATTCTTAACTATCAGTTTTCGGTCTCTCAGCTAACAAATGTCACATCTTCTCAGGTTTTTGTATGTCATTTTTGGTTGATGACTTAAAAGTCCTGGAAGAGAAAAATCCCTTGTTTTACCTTTAATCAAATTCAGTTCCTTTAGATAAACGTCTTAGAAGTGTCGTACATTATTAGCTTTGTACATGGCTGGGAGATAATTTGGAAAAATGTTCGTTGGTCCAGAAATAGACAACTTGTGGCCATTTAAAAAAATATTTTTTCTAAAACCTCTTTTAAAAAAGAAGTGTTGTGGGAACTACGGCTGGTCCGCGGATCCCAGGACAGAAGATGAAGAAACTGGCCTTGAAGAAATTGCTGTGTACCCCTGCAGATCTGAAAACTCCCTGAACAGAAGTGGAAAACAACTTGCAGGTGCCTGGGAGAGCCAGGGAGCCATAAGATAAGGAGGAACTCTATGATAAGAGACTGGACTGTGTTTTTGCACTAATTGTGTGACATAATGAATTTGGCTTAAGTTATGTAGAGTGCGTGATCGCCAATCATGTGTTAGGCTAAGGCGCGTGAACAGCTGTAGTTAACCAACCACCTAATTGCTTATGTTGCGTGCACCGTTAGAATTAGTATAAAGGCGTGCTGGAACTTGCAAGGGGGGACTAATTAATTATATAATAAATCAATACTGCTTGAACCTGTGTATGTCGTGTCCGTCTCAACAGCGACATACAGCAACAAAGTGTGATCGACTGTGTGATCCAGGTTAGTTTCTTATAAACTGATCTGTGTCCCAGTGCATTGTTCCTAAGTAAACTAGTTTACTTTTGTTCATAAACAATAGACACTTGATGAAATAATATGCCTTTGGGAGTAACAAAGGGAAGAGGCACATACACTCCCACATCAGCCTTACACGCTCCCTTTGGAGCATTATTACAACCGTGTAACAAGACTGAATATAGGATTTTACTTGGGAAATGCTGACAGGGGCTTTAATTATTGTGGTAGCAATGGCACCATTATGGCAACCTCTGCTACTCTGATATTCTGCATTGTCCAGAGGTACTCGCGTTTGCTCATCCCTCTCTACTGACGTGGTATTTTTCGTCATGGGTGGTGTTCCTCCAGCTAAGCATGGCAAGTTGCGTTGTTCCAACCCTCTGGAATTGACTAAGTGAATAATTCTCAGGATTTGTTCTGAGAGCTGGATTTTTCTAATGTCTTGTATATAAAAAGGGTAATGCATAATGTGGTTTGTCAGTTTAATGATAAATTTCGTATTAACAGGTAATGAAGGTGATAAATTCTCCTAAAGATCGTTTCATTAGTCTTGCAGCAAGTTTTAATACTGAAGCAGAGCCAGGAGAGCGTCCTTCTCAAGGGACTCGTGAGTTTCTTCCTCCCCTCACCTCCCTGGGATGAGTGACCATGGCCTCTCTCCGTTTTGCAGTGCATCACAACCTTTGGCAGCACCAGCGCCAGCAAGAGAGAGTGGCTCCTCATCCTCAGCTCTTTCCAACCTGCTGCAGAGCACAAACATGGCCATGGAGACAGAGTGGAGCTGTCCTGTCTGCCACAACACGCCAGGTGACGTTGCTTATGCGATGCCCGTGGCCACCAGTTCTGCCTGGGCTGCATCCTGCATTGGGCAAAGACGAAACCAGAGTGCCCTCTCTGCAGAAGACAGATGCTTTCTTTTCCTGCATTTTCTACGCTCATCACAATTTGCTCCTATTCCAGACCAGACAGAAAAACCCGACAGAGACACAGTCCCAGTACCGTGAGCTATCGCCACGTCAGTCAGACCAAGAACGTTCGGATAACAAGTTTCCCGAATGACGTCAGAGCTCCGGCACACCACGTGCCTGTGCCTCAGCTCCCACCTCCCCACGTGCTGCCCTCCGATCCCTGCACGCTGCTCTCGCGTCCCCCACGCGTGGTACTCGCGTCTCACATCAGCCGCCTACGGCCGATCCGGCATTCCCATTTGGGCCAAACTGATGTGCACGGAATAATTAGGTTAAGGATAGCATGAGTGTGTGAATCTAGAGTCGTGTGCCACAAAAACTCTGGATTGATACGCCAGTGTATATCACAGCCTCCTTTACATTTTTGGTCATTCCCATTCTTTTCCTCCAATTACTCTTTCATTATATGGGAGATTAACACAGACTTCTGAACTCTCCTTCCCATTGTGCATCTGAATGCGGAAAAGCGCTCCAGAATGGCACATCCTTTGCAACGCTGGGAAAGAGATTCAGTCAGAGCATCTGTGAGTCCCAAAGGATGCTGCAGTAGAGAAAATGCTTTCCTACAGCAGGAGACGAACAGAGGGATCTTGTCCTTAGCTGAAATCATAACAACCTCTGACTTTGATTCGCCATTCAAAACATGGCTTGGCCTTCCCTCCTGATCACATATTTTGACTCAAACTTAAGTTTCTTGGCACCGTCACTGGTTCTAGAAGATGTGTGTCCATACAGACACTGCCACAAAGTACAGTAAGTCCTTATCCTTGGCAGAGGTTTCTAGTTGTTTCCAGGTGCAGCTGCAATAAAAAGATTCATAAGGAATCGTGCACTTGTAACAACAGCCAGAGTAGCTGTTTTCAGAGAGCAAAAAGTGGCCCCATAGCTCCAAAGTTTCAGAAGAAGAACGGGCCTTTAATTAAAACATGTAGTAGATACTTAGGAGATAATAGAAGAGCCTGCTAAAAGAACAGCTTTAAATGCTAATGAGCAGAAGAGAGCAGCCTTTATCAGTTAGAGAAAATGAGAAGGTCCTGTGTGGAGAAGTGAAAGATTAGGGAATTGGTTGACAGCAAAAGAACATTTAACGAGCTGAAAACAGCAAAGAACTAGGGAATTAGTGAAGAATTCAAGAAAATTGTCATTTGGGGTTTTATCTTTAAACTTAATTCCCTTTCGTCTTTTTTTCCTTTTTTTTTTTTTCCCCCCAAAGCAGTGAATTCCTGTTCCTGTATGAAGACGTTGGGGTTAAGAGTCTGAAATGTCTGATCTGCCTGCTTGATGAAAAAGGGATGAATTCCAGGCAAACAGAATTTTTCATTACTTGCAGATTGGGGGAAAAATATGTATCTGCAGAAGGGAAAGAGCTGTTGAAGTCTCTGTGAGTGTCCAGCTTGAGGAAGGAAATGGGTGTCACATCGTTATGGGTGAAATTCTCACCTCCTGAAATCCCACAGAGTTTTGCTGAGTCAGGTTTTAGCCAACCACTCTCGAAAATTCCCCAGTGACCTTTACGCCAGGGATAAGAGATCTCTTGTGTACATTTTTGGAAAAGCGCTGTCACTCAAAAGTGAGGGGTAGACAGTGAACTTCCTCCTGCCTCGCTTTCTCTCCTTTCTTCTGGTGACTTCCCTTCCAGGTGGCCACCCATGTGCCCACCTTAGCAGGCAAAGAGCCTTTCTCTTTTTCCAGGTAAAGTTTCTTTTCGACGTGGAGTCTGGTGCGCAGCGCACTATAAGAGCTTCATCAGTCTCCAACCACCAGGTTACTGAGAAAATCAAAGTCATGTTACACGTGAACAATTCAGTAAAACAACTTGATGCTGTTTGAAATGCTCCTCACTTTCTTTGGAAACATACAGAGGTGCCGAGGCGGGAGTGCCGCGGAGGCAGTTGGCCCACTGTGACGTCACCGTAAGGTGGAGGGTGATGTCATCTGGACAGTGGACTGCGACGTCACCGAGCAACGGACTGTGACCTGGCATCCCTCGCTGCTCACCCTGGGGCACCAGCAGAGCGTTGCCCAGTCTGGCTCGTGCCTTTGGCAGCACCAGAACCAACGAGGATGGGCGACTCCTCACCCTCAGCTCTTCCATGCCCCCCACGCTCCATCATCGACGAAGGGCCCCCGAAGCCCCGGGGCCCTGTGGGCAGCAGCTCCTCACGGCAGGAAATCCTGC
Organism: Tauraco erythrolophus; assembly: GCF_009769465.1. NCBI lineage: Eukaryota > Metazoa > Chordata > Aves > Musophagiformes > Musophagidae > Tauraco > Tauraco erythrolophus. The sequence goes on from NC_141496.1 coordinate 65,930,273, forward strand.
TGCAGCCACAGCCATGGAAGAGCTTCTGAAGAGCAGGAAGAAGTTACTAAAGGTTGTTGAAGAAGGAAGGGAGGGAGGGAGGGAAGGAAGGAGGGAGGGAGGAAGGGAGGGAGAAAGGAAGGGAGTTAGGGAGTACCAACGTCTTGCACATCATCTTTTTGTGTCTGATGTTTCTCCAAAATCCCCAACACAGAGCATTAAAAACACCGAGCAGGGTAGTGTATGGGATTCACAGTGATGGCTGTGGGGCAGGGAGTGCGGTTCGGGGACCCAGGAGGGTTTCCTTTTTGAGGGACCTGGGCATTTCTTCCTCCCCTCCTTGGACAGTGAGCGACTATAGCACCTCTCCCTCTTGGGGCACATGACACCCTTTGGCAGCACGGCACCAGTGAGGGAGGGTGGCTCCTCATCCTCAGCTCTTCCCAACCCACTGCGGAGTACAAACATGGCGACTGAGACAGAGAGGAGCTGCCCCATCTGCCATGATGCTCGAAATGATGTCACTTGTGCGCTGCCCTGTGGCCACCACTTCTGCCTGGGCTGCATCCTGCATTGGGCAAAGACGAAACCAGAGTGCCCTCTCTGCAGAAGACCAATTGAGAGTGTCACCTTGGGGCACCAGCAAAGCGTGACTCAGCAGACTTCCCTAAGTAGATCTCACTTCAGAGGTCTGCGGAGAGTTGTTCAGTACAGGAAACTGATGCCCAGAAAGGTTCTGGACAGAAAATCAGTTGTACACTACACTCATGCATAATTCATAACATATTTACATATTCTTAAACAATTGGTTAATTTTCTCTGGCTTTACATGTAAATTCCTTCGCATGCTCAGTTCTCTTCCTCCGCCCCTTTCTTTTGGGTCTGGGGTGTATTTAGGGGAGGTGGTCCGTGAGCTGGTGGTCGCAATCTCCTCCTGATGGAATTACCTTTTCCCCCGAGTCACTGCATGTTCACAGTTCAGAAAAACATGAGAACAGAGTTCATGCAGTTTCTGGGATGTTCCTTCCAAGGGCAGACAGTTCTGGATAAAGAGTCTCCTTTTTAATCACTCCTGACAGCTTCAAGGATGGACATCTTGTTAGTTTCTTTAGGTATGTGTAAATCACCTACTGCTGACTGAACCCTTCATGAAACTCTTACGCAAAAACTTTAACACCTTTATTGTTATTGGGTAATGATTCCCCCTTTTCTTTATCCTTGCAAATTCTTTCGCAAAAATTCATAGTGTTCATGTTTAAGAACTGTGAGTAGCACCCAAACTCTTCTGTCAATTTGGTTAATTTGTACCAGAACATAAAGTTTACAATTGTTAGTATTGTTACTGCTACTAGTACTGGAAGCAAAGGATGTATTAATAAGTTCAACACTTTAGTTGCTGATGGTGAATACCCTACAAAAATATTCCACCAATGATGTTCTCCATCTTTCTTCACTCGTTCCAGGACGTGGTGTATTTCTTCAGTGTCGTGATGGACAGTTATCAGAGTTTTTTGTCCGTTTTCTCGGGCTTGCTTCAGCAATCGTCTTAAGTCTTCATCATGTTGCACCAGTCTTTTCAGCAACGCTGAGTTCATTCCAATAGGGGTAGGCTGCAGGTCATGATACAACGTATAGTTAGATTTCAGTAATTGATAAGATGTGATGGGAGCCTATATGAGCCATATAAGGCTTTACTTTCTCCATTTTAAGTTACTTATTACATCTCTGAAATGGTGGCTTTGACTCATTGCTTGCTGGTGCTGATTCAGACTGTGATGGCTCTGAATCTGCAATAAAAAGAGATTAAAGTTCTCAGAACAAATTCAACCATAAGAATAAAAATGTCAACTAAAATTTTCAGTTTCTCACATCAAAATGCATACAAATTCCAGTACTTTTAATTTTTAACTAAAAAGACAGACAGGCTACCTACACAGTTTGCAGCATGATGGACATCTGTAACTCAGCACAAATGGATTACAGATTTACATATAGAATGGGTTCTATCTTCTGTCCAATGCATCTTGGACTTATCCTGTGCAAGAGATAACAGGGAAAGCTCCATCTCAAAAGGGAGCTGCAAGGTTCTCCTGCTACCAGTTGCTGTGGAAGAGCAGACAAAAGTATCCAAGTGGGAAGAAACTAAAAGTTCTACATTCAGTGCATACCCAAAAGAATGAAAAGGACAAGGTCAAAACTGAATCACGGTACATGTCTGGATGAAACTATACTGTTAAGAGCATTTAAAAAAAAAATCTCCTTTTAAATTAAGATACAGAGTCAATCTTTATCGGAATAGTTATGATTGACAAAGGAAGGCAATACAAGCAAAGAAGGTTGTCATGTTATCTAAGAATTTGTCAAATGAAAGCATCTCAAAAATAAGATGTATCTATATGGGCAATAAACAAGAGGAACTGGAAGCCCTTGTTATCTGGGGAAACTATGACATAGCTGCCATCACTGAAACATGGTGGGATGACTCGTATAATTGGAGCGCTACCATGGAAGGCTACAAGCTCTTCAGGAGGGATAGGAGAGGTAGGAGGGGTGGTGGGGTTGCCCTGTATGTAAGGGAAGGTCTAAACTGTTTAGAGTTAAATGTTGGGGATGACTTGGTAGAATGTCTGTGGGTGAAAATCAAAGGGGGGGCCTATGAAGGCGGATATTGTAGTGGGAATCTGCCACAGGCCACCCTATCAGGACAGTGAGACTGATGAGCTATTCTTTAAACAACTGGGGGAAGTCTCGCGCTCACTAGCCCTTGTCCTTATGGGTGACTTTAACCTACCTGATGTCTGTTGGAAGTATAACATGGCAGTCAGGAAACAGTCTAGGTGATTCCTGCAGAGTGTGGAGGACAACTTCCTATCACAACTGGTCAGTGAACCGACTAGAGAAGGTGCTCCCCTAGACCTGCTGTTTGTGAACAGAGAAGGTCTTGTGGGAGATGTGAAGATTGGAGGACGCCTGGGACATAGTGACCACGAGATAATAGAATTCTCAATTCTAGGGGAAGTTAGGAGGGGAAACACTAAAACGGCCAAGCTGGACTTTGGGAGAACTGACTTTGGGCTATTTAGAAGTCTGGTTAATAAAGTCCAATGGGAGACAACTCTCAAGGGTAAGGGGGCGCAGGAGGGATGGTTGCTACTCAAAAAGGAAATTCTGGAGGCACAGGAGCGAGCTGTCCCTGTGTGCCGGAAATCGAGCCACCAGGGTAGAAAACCAGCTTGGATGACAAAGGAGATTTGGGAACATCTCAAAAGAAAAAGGGATGTCTATAAGTCTTGGAAGAATGGGCAGGCATCCAGGAATCAATACAGGGAGGAAGTTAGGGCATGTAGGGAGATAATCAGGGGGGCAAAAGCCCAATTGGAACTTAGACTAGCCTGCTCCGTAAGGGACAACAAAAAGTCTTTCTATAAATATATTAATAACAAAAGGAGGGCTAAAGATCACCTCCAGCCCCTACTGGACACCGGGGGTACGTTAGTCACTAGGGATGAGGACAAGGCTGAGGTCCTTAATGCCTTCTTTGCCTCAGTCTTTAATAATAATGTTAGTAGTTCCCAGGTGAGCTGGCCTTTGGTGTCTGAGAGCAGGGAGGGAGAGCAAATCGAAGCTCCTGTGATCCAAAAGGAACGGGTCAAGGATCTGCTTCTTCAGCTGGATGCCCACAAGTCTATGGGGCCTGATGGTATCCACCCGAGAGTCCTGAGAGAGCTGGCGGATGTCATTGCCAAACCCCTGTCCATTATCTTTGGGCAGTCTTGGCTCACTGGGGAAGTTCCGCTGGACTGGAGGCTGGCGGATGTTACCCCCATTTACAAAAAAGGGCGGAAGGAGGATCCGGGGAACTACAGGCCTGTCAGTTTGACCTCGGTGACGGGCAAAGTCATGGAACAGGTTATCTTCAGTGCTATTAATGAGCACATACAGGTTAACCGTGTGATCAGGCCCAGTCAACATGGGTTTATGAAAGGCAGGTCTTGCCAATCAAACCTGATCACCTTCTATGACAGCGTGACCCGCCTGGTTGACGAGGGAAGGGCTGTGGATGTAGTTTTCCTTGACCTCAGTAAAGCCTTTGATACAGTTTCTCATAGTGTTCTGGTTGAGAAACTGATAACTGCTGGCCTGGATAGGCACACCCTCCTTTGGGTTAAAAACTGGCTGGATGGCCGGGCTCAAAGAGTGGTGGTAAATGGGGCTAAATCTGGCTGGAGGCCGGTCACCAGTGGGGTTCCCCAGGGCTCAGTGCTGGGTCCAGTTCTGTTTAACATCTTTATCAATGACCTGGATGAGGGAATTGAATGTACCCTCAGTAAATTTGCGGACACCAAGCTGGGAGGCTGTGTCAATCTGCTCGAGGGTAGGGAGGCCCTTCAGAGGGATTTGAACAGACTGGATCGTTGGGCTGAGGCCAACGGCATGAGCTTTAATAAGGCCAAGGGCAGAGTCCTTCACTTGGGGTATAAAAAACCCAAGCATCGCTATAGGCTCGGGGAAGAGTGGCTGGAGAGCTGCCTGGTGGAGAAGGACCTGGTTGACTACCGGCTTGATATGAGCCAGCAGTGTGCCCAGGTGGCCAAAAAGGCCAATGGGATACTGGCGTGTATCAAGACTAGTGTAACCAGCAGGAACAGGGAAGTGATCCTGCCCCTGTACTCGGCACTGGTGAGGCCACACCTGGAATATTGTGTCCAGTTTTGGGCCCCTCGCTTTAAGAGAGATATTGAGCTCCTGGAGCGAGTCCAGAGAAGGGCGACTAAACTGGTCAAGGGGCTGGAAAATAAAACTTATGAGGAGCGGCTGAGGGAGTTGGGGCTGTTTAGCCTGGAGAAGAGGTGGCTGAGGGGAGACCTGATTACAGCCTACAAATACTTGAGAAAAGATGGTGGGGAGGTAGGAGAAGGGCTCTTTACATTAGTGTTGGGTGATAGAACAAGAGGAAATGGGTATAAGCTCAGTCAGGGGAGATTCAGGTTGGATGTTAGGAAGTATTTCTTCTCTGAAAGGGTTGTCAGCCACTGGAATAGGCTGCCCAGGGAGGTGGTTGAGTCCCCATCCCTGGATGTGTTTAAGAATAGGGTGGATGATCTACTTAGCGATATGGTTTAATGGGGATTAGGGATGGTTGGACTCGATGATCTCTAAGGTCTTTTCCAACCTAGAAATCTATGAAATCTATACATCAAACTAGGCAGCATACTGACTTTTCATCAGCCTTCACAGCATACCCATCATTTTGTTCTCTATGCCTAAGTGGTAGATCAAACCAGTATCATGATTACTCTGAAGAATCTTCAGCTTTCTTTGTGTCTCAAGTGTCCTGTTAGAGGCACATTTCATATTAAAGAAATCAGCTATCACCAAATGAATGAATTTGAGGTTCTGAAAATCCCAAATCCTTTCATTTCACTTACAGTAATGGAAAAGAAAAATGCCAGTGCACAAGAAAGTTAAATGGAATCTGATGATAAAAGAAGAATATTCAAGGTTTTCTTTCCTGCTAAGGAAAAGCACTTTCAAGCTTCATGGTTTGGACTGTTAGGTCATCACACCTGCCAGGGCAGCATCCTCTGCATGACCAGAGTTTGGATACTTAAGCTGACTTTGAAGAGTGGCTTCTCAGGTTATGCACTCTCTTTCAGGTCCAGACTGAGATCTGGCTTCATCCCTTAGAAGGGAGTTTTTCTTATGAACAATAACACACAACTTTCAGTTTTCTGTTTGCCAGTTTTCTTTAATGGAAGACACAACGATGAATTAAGAAAGTGCTAAAGTGTCACAGAAACTAAATTAACTGGGCTCTAAGACTTCCGAACATTGATATATCAAGGTCAAGGGAGCCATGGCAATCCCTACTGTATACACAAGCATTCACGGATACAATTTAAAAAAATAAATGCTAGAGCTTGCAACGTGTATGTGCAATAGCATTTTAAAAGGTTGCTATAGCAAACTGATATACCCACCATGGTCACCAAGTCACAGTAAAAAGCCTAAGTAAAAGGTCTTTGACAGAAATAAGGGGAATTTTCCATCCTTTATATATATATTGTTGGAGCTAAAGTGTTAACAGTAAGAAATGTATATCAGCGAATATAAAAAGAACGCTGTCCTTGAGATAAGAAGGTAGGTTGAAACTATGAAAAACAAGATGCTGAGCAAAACATACTAACCGCAGAAATGTTGAAATATTGTAACAAACGTAGAAATCTCTATCCAATCACAGTGTATATCATACTCATGCTTGTCGCGTGAACAGTAGTGCTAGACCAATTAACTTGCTAAGTACAGCGCATGAAGGCATGTACAGAACCGAGCTATGCTATAAAAAGAGCAGTGTCACAGAATAAAGCTGAAGCCTTTTTACTCATCACATTGATGCGTCTTGCTTCCCCGTCTTCGGCCGCGGCAATATATTTTAACCTTTATATCTAAGTGTTCACAAGTGATGCATTTCATAGCTACTATTGTTGTGCATGACATAGTAAGGTTTGAGAGCACAGGTAAACATTGGGTAACTTTTTCTCTCTCTAATAAAACTGTTGCAACTCCATTACCTTTGACAATGCGCATATATTTGACGAGTTTTTATGAACAGTGATCTATTTCTTAAACATGAGTATTGATGATGTTTGTCACAGAAGTTTTCAGAAAAATACTAGGGGCAAAAACTATTCACAACAAATAGGCAACAAATATTTCAGGGTCTGCTTAAATTTAGGCAGGAGGATGGTTGTGCCTCTGCAGCATTTTACAAAAACACATCACACACAAGCCCTTGGATCAGAACAGAGCATACTTCTGCAGTTGTAAAGATTAAAAAAATCCATGAAAGCCCCTGCCTTTGCTGACTACAAACAGGAGCACTCTTTTCTTTAGCTGGTCACACGGTACTGTAAGCTAAGCATAGTAATTCAGTAAATCGCACCATATTCAAAGAGAGCCACACAAATTATTCAGGCTACTCTCTGCTGTTACCTTGAGATCTCAACTCACTTTAAAAGAAATAGCTTTCAATAATTTTACCTTTGGACTGCTCATTATTTTCTGATGTTTCTTGATTTTTTTTTCTCATCCAGTACACTGCTGAAACCAATCCGTCCCATAACCATTATTGATTAACTTGCTGAAGTTTACTGCTTCGCTTTTTCTCTCAGCAGGCCTTCAAGTCCAAATATATTAAGGAAAACAATAGCATAAGTAAACAAAAGTGGGGATTAGGTGAGAAAATTTTATTTTGCACAGAAAGGGCAATAGCCTTATAACATCATTTATTTATAAATAAAAAACTATATATTCTACATATAATCATCTAAGAAAAACAAAACAAACAAACAAAACACTGAAAAAAAAACCCCACACTACAAAGAACACAACTATGCCTGATTCAGTAGTGTGTAATTTTACATGAAAAGAACCATCCATTTTATTGGAACTTAACATGTACAATACTTACACAGTTCTGCTCTTTGAAATGAAAAAAGGAAATCACACAAAGAATGTGTAAGTAAAAAAGGCTGGCAATACTCATTCTGTGGTGCATAAAGGTGAAATTTTGTCACAGATTTGCTCATAAGTTCATTAGGTTAATTACTTGTTTTGCATCATTAACCTGTTTCTAGAACATACCGGATTATTGATGACTGTGTGATACATTTTTAAGACAAAGTGCCCAGAAAAAATTCAGCTGTGCACATGGCTGATGATGTGATTACACCACATCACAGGTGATATAATAATTTGCTTAGAAGACTGTTATCTTCCAGGTGTTAATTACAGTATTTTTGCTGTGCCTGACCTCATATAGGCTACAGTTTGTGTGTGTTCTTAAAATGGTAGTCCTACTTGTGCCTCTGTAACCTGTACTTACAGAACTAGCAATGTATGTTATAGTTTGCATCTGCTCAGTGGTATCGAGAAAAAACCCAGACAATTTAGAATATAATAAAAGTGTGCTACATGAAGACATGCAACTGTATGCTTAGTTTTCCTAAAGTAATTTTGAATAGTTTTCCTATACAAGTTAAAGTGCTATTTAGTTGTTTGTGAAACTATTTTTGTATCACATATGATAGCATGTTTAGTAGTAGTAAGGTTCCACAAGTCTATACACACATCCAGTAACCTCTGCGATATAGCAAGGAGTAGTACTACTTGCATGCACAAATAGTTGCAGGCTTAGGAGTTTAATGAATTTCATAACCGTACTACTTACATAGGAGGGAAGGAAAGCTTATTTTTCCCACTAAATTCCTTGTTTGTAGAAACTTTTGGCATTCTGCTTGGATATTTAGGGTTTACAGCTGGAAACTTTACCTGTGTTAGAGAAGCCTTAACTTAATAAAAGGGATTACGATAAAAATAACCAAGAAGATTATATGATAGTATAACCTTTAAAAGTGAAGGTTGTATTAAAGACCCTAAAAGTCTTCAAATTTTGTTATCTCATCTATGTTATTTCCATAAGAGTAGAGGAGTATAAAGGAATACCGAAAGACAAAGCAGCACCTTGGTTATTCTAGATGAGATCAGCTGTTTGTTCAGTGTGTCAATAACGAAAAATGTGCTCTCTGCAAGCTTTTCCCTCACAGTACACTTCTACCCAAACTTAAGCTTCAGATTCCAACTTACCCCTTTCAGCCTCTCGTCTTGGCTCATTTCTCTGTATGCAGTGTATGAAAACATCCCAGTCTTACTAAAGTCAACGGGACCAGAAATTCATTTCTGGTTTAATTACTACATTTAGGGTTTTTTATAAAAAGCATAGAATATCCCATATAATAAGAAAACAGTTGTGATACATTAATTAGAGGTTTGAAACTCAAACAAATACAGATATATTGGGGGAAGCCTACAATAGAAAATTGTATTTTACTTTTATCATCTTTCACTTGCTAATGACAGGTAGAGAAACTCAGTGTTGACTGAAAGACAGAAAGCTAAGATGACACCTAGAAAGCCAGTGTGATCACATCACAAACTCTAGGACTGAAAGTTGGAAAAATGAGAAGTAATGGAGAAACATTAGCAACATGTATCAAGAGCTGTTTATTTTAACTTCGATCAAAATCAACAGCTGAGGAAGGGTCAACTTACTTCCCTCTCAAATAAAAGCATTAAATTAAATATCCCAAACAACTCTCAGATATCTTTCACTAATAGCTGCTAAGAAATTCTGAGGTTAAAGAAAAAACAAACCATCTTTAAAGCCTATTTACAGCTTCTTGAGTTCCATGAAGAGGGGCAAAAAAAGTCCTGAAGATAGCACACAATGTTCAAAGGTTATTAATGAAGTTTTTGTGTTATACTAATATATTCTTTTAATCAGAACCTACACATTATTTGATCATTTTCTCTTTTAAACATGCAATACAGGAGAGCGTCCCATAGGACAGGAGATACTACTTGCAGGTTATTAAAAAAAAAAAAATCAGTATACAGCAACTAGAAGTGAAGTTTATTGCTCTGTAAATCTAAAAGTAAAGATACTTTTCAACTATGTAGACGTACCTACCACAATACAGTTAATGGAGCAGAAAATTATTATTAACAGAGTGCAAAAATTAGATGCATCAGCAGCAGATGCACTTGGATTCCAGACACTATAAAACAACTTCCACGAAAACATTCATGAAGAGAAGGTTACAAAACAGATGTAAACACACCACAACCACAGACTTTTCAAGGAGCCCGTGCACATTTAGTATGGAAAGAGCAAAGAAAAGTATAATAGCATTTGAACACATCTAATCAGTGAACTAATTAACAAGCCACTAAAACAAGCAGACCTGAATGTCCTGGGATAAAGCGAAGCCTAGGACAGACAGTTCTACCGACTCTGAAACAGGACATCAATGCAGACTCTTAAGTCAGTGCTGAAATTCCTACAGACTTCAGTGGAGTCAGGGTTTCACCAGAAGAAAAATTCCAGAATCTGGTAGAGAATAAGTGGATGGGCTACTAGATTTCAGCCTGAAGTTATGTTGAAGCTTAAAAAGATGAAAAACTGTGACACTTGTCAAAGAAAAGATGATGCTAGCAAGAGCATGCAGTGATGTCAGATGAAGGGGCAGAGGGGAGGGATGTCTGTTGTCCAACCTGGACGTTAAAAAAACGTGTTAGCTGCTTAGAACTGCTTTTCAAACCCATCAACATTATTCTCTGCTGAAGCAGCCTATTTGTGCTTCACATTTCAAAAATGCTACCCTACTGTGAAAAAAAAATGATAGTTCTGTTTCCTGTCTATCATTAAACTGTACCATTTAAGATCTGACATACCATGGAAGCTTCAGATCCAGGAGACAGTTATCTAGTTTCAACTGACAAAACCAATTTAATTAGACAAGTAGAAATCATCACTCTTGGGTAACTTTCGTCACATATTGAAGGCATGATGGCACACAGGATGACACAGAAACAGAAGTTGATTTAATAGGCAGGATATACAAATAGTAGATTAGAAGAGATGAGATTCTCCTCTTGGCACTGAAGAGAAGCATTAGAAAGGGAAGCCTAGAAATTAAAGAGTTAATTAAAGGACGAGGGAGGGGGAAAGTCTAGAGGGATTTTGTCTAGAGATAGACAAAGGCACAAATGTCAAAACTAAAGTCAAATGGAAAAAGGGGGGAAGGAAAGGCAATGAGAAAAGACTTGAAGGCTGTTCACAAGTCTCACACATTGTTCTAAATGTCTTTCTTTTCTTGGTATTAAAAGAGACAGGCTGGCATAAATGCAGGTATCAAAACGTTCCCTGCTGTTCAACTCAGCTAATCAGTGACAAAAGGAGCAGGGAACAGATCAGAATTTGGTTTTGGAGAGCACCCGCGATCCCATCAGGTGCTCTTTGTTACTTTACTGGGCAAATTCAGCATTAAAAGCAGACCCTTGTTAGCAGACCCAATGGTTACAGCTGAGGAAGCATTTTCACTTTGACAAGCCTCTATTTAACAGCCATCAAGTTTCCCAGATAAAGCAAACTATGTAGGACTTTTTTCATGTGTTCTCAGTTTAAAGAGTTCTCTCCCTTTGTGAACAGATGGCAATGACATACCCTAAAAATTGCTACCTATATTTATTATACATATACATTTATTAGTCTTAGATTCAAGAAACACGAAACATGATGCAGATTGTGCCTGGCTGGTATATGAAAAACAACAAACACCTGCTGTGAGCATTGAAAGCTAAAAGCCCTCAGATAAAATCTTGGCTGCCCTGCAATCAAGGGAAAAATTCTAGATTACGTTTCAAATCTCTGAGGTAAAACCCTGACCTCAGATGGGTAATCCTTCTGCTACAGCATACACATACATATATGTGTATGCATATATACAAATATATTTGAGGCAAGTGCCCGAAAGAGATTACTTCAGACTTGAAGGAGTGATCTTACTGGTGCCATGGAAAGGTTTTGAAATGCTGACGCTAACCCTGACATCATGTCCAATTTATCTCCCACCCATGCACAGGCCTGCCTCTTTCTTAAGGTCATAGCCTTTTCAACTCAACCTGGCTGGTCCACAAGATGCACCGGCCAAAGGATTCTTCCACCTGGATTCGTAGTCCATCCCTTTGTCATGAGCACAAAGGCTAAATCCTTCATGCACTAACATGTCTTTGCTGCTTTTCAAAATGCCCAGAAGAACAAGAATTATCCCTGCGATTAAGGTGTTTGGGAGGAACTACAAGATCTATCCCAAGGCATGGAGAACCATGTAATGGTCCCCCTGATCTCCAGTCCTCCTCTATGCAGTGACAACCATAACATGAGGAATGGTGGAGATTCTAATACTTCAGAACAAAGTGGCATAAAGGCTAAAAGCTCCAGAGCAAGGACCAACTTGGGAATAATGTTTTCCCAAATGATTTTAAGAGGTACCCTTAGAGGTTAAAATGTTTTTGCTCTTGTCCCTAAGGGAGCCCTTTGGGATTTCTCTCCACGATTGCATCATGCATCGCTGTTCTGAGCAACTGCTTCGTCAGATGGGACTGACGAAAAATATTTTCAATGCTTTCAGTCTCGACACTTGAGGCAGTTTGCTGCTGCAGTATCATCACGTAGTCAAACAAATAAATTGCATATTCCTCAGAAATTTGCCTGTGGTGTTTTGGCATACATCTCTTACATTTCAACATACAAGATGCACAGTGAGAAAACTAACGTCAAGACTGTTTGGTAGGACTAGTTCCACTGCCTCACTTGAAGACTCTTCAGGAACGTACTCTTAAAGCACGGGATAGAAAACTCCTATAAGAGGAGATACAAGAAATATCTGTGAAAGCACCACCATGTGATGCTTCAAGATATGAGATGTTTTTCAGGGTACAAGAAAGGCCCTGGGAAAGACAACCATTTCAGAGATGGTGATGTGGACATAGAGCTAAAGCTAGAGACACAGAATCTGCCTTCTCAGGCACCTAATGTTAAAAGATTTGGTAGATTTAGCACCTTAGACAAAACTCAACTTCAGCTTCCAGAAGAGCAGTATAAATCATGTATCAGGGCCTCAGCAGATTTAGAATCTGAGCTGAATTGATAACATATTGTCGTGGGTTAGGCTGACCCTCCCACACAGCCGGTCACTCCCCCTCCCCCACCCCCAGGAATGAGGGAGAGAATTAAAGGAGAAACGGGAAACCCGTGGGTTGAGATAAGAATGATTTAATACAGATGATTTAACACACAGTGTAGATGCTCACCACCCCCTCGTATGCGAAGCCCGTCTCGTCCCGAAGCTGCAATCCCGGATGAACGTGAGGCCCCGAAATAGAGAGGGGCAGAGAGAGAGAGAGAGAGATAGTACTCCGAGAGCGGGAGTACTGGGAGAGAGAGAAAAACAATAGAGCAAAAGCGCAGCAAGCACAAAAGAGCAAAAACAGCAAAAGAGCCAAAGCACAAAAGCCCTTCTGTCCGGCTGTCCCTCACCTTTATACTGGGCATGATGCTGCATGATATGGAATACTAATTGGCCAGTTTGGCCCTCAATCTTAAGTTCCACCACAAATCACAAGGGGAATCGTGTCCCCCTTGTCCCAACTATGGTCCCCCCTTATCCCGCCGTGCTTCTGCACTCCGGCACACTGAAAAGTCCTTGGAGTTTCACTTCCAACCACAAACATCAACTTGCTATCAGCATTCTTCTCAGAGCGAGCCTCTGAGTAAAACCAAAACACGGAGCTCTTCTAGCTGCTAAAAAGAAGAGCTAACTGTCCCAGCTAAAACTGGGACACATATATTCACTTTGTATTTGGTGAGAAAAAAAACAAACACATGGGAACTTTCATTCACATGACTAAATGAAACTGGGTCTTGATCAAACTCGACACAAACAGAAATGGACCACAATCTCACTTGACCAGTCACCACATGGACTTGAATCACACTTACTATTACCACAGTTAAATTTGACTCTTAGAGCACTGAAGATAATTGGTTCTTAAGTAAGAGAGTGAGGGACAGCACTTCCTCTCCCTCCTGGTTCGATCCTTTAAGAGGCTCTGTGGCAGGCTAAGTTTCTATTTTCAGTGCCTTAATTCTCTGATTGAGAAAATGCTTCAGCTACAAGCATCAGGCAAATTATAGTTTAAGCATACATTGCTTGTTTGCCTGTTTCCACAGATGAAGTAAACACTTCCAAGCCTATTCAGAAATGAGGTGTTCCCATTTACACAAGCCATCATTCCGAATTTGCACTACTTACTCATCTGAGCAAAGGCTAAGGACTTTTTTTCCTAAAATGTCCAACATCTGCCCCCTGTTCAAGAAGGGAGGTACTGGTGTTCAAGTACATCAAATGCCTTTCCAAAGACGTATGGTAAATGAGGCAGCCAAGATCACAGAGGATATTAAAAAAACATAAGGCTTCAGCATGTAAAATGGGCGGGGCAGAGAGGATGGGAGCAAAGTTTCTAGGATAGAACGCCAAGATCATCACATCACTGAAAAGTTTGTTCTGGGCATAACTTGCACTGTACTTATTTTGCCTTGAATAAGTCTTCTGTTCAAAGACAGCTAGGGCAGTATCTTTGGGGATTCTCTTGCATTTTAAACTAAAACAAACCCCTTTTTCGGAACAATCTTCTGTTCCTTCCTCCTTCTTCTTTATTATTCCCCCAAGATCGCTAAACAAGAAATCTGTTCACCAAGAGAGAATTGAAGTGGAAGTACAGCATGAGAAGATAGAAACTAACTACTGGCTTTCATTCACTCTTAAGTATATGCAACACATCATGTGACTGGAAATTGTATTTCTGGTGCATATACTATACCTGCAGCACTTAAGAGAAACACAGCTTTCTTCTCATTCTCTAGCTGCAGTTGCTTCTGGAATACAGAAACTTGGGAGGACTATAGCTTCCCTTCTATAAGAACCCATAGGCTCAGCTAGAACTGTCTTCCCAAATTCTACAAACAAAGCATCATCACAGAGTGCCACTCCATCACACCTTCTTTTTCTCTGTGTTTTCTTTGTCCTCAGCATCCCGCTGCCAAACACTTTTCATATCAAAATCAAAAGGCCCTCTTCTTGTCTCATAACTATTCCCATGATGGTCATCAGCCTTAAACTCTTGGTGAATCATATCATCTGGTAGAGAGGAAACATAGTTCCTGCAGACAAAGATTTAACACTTGCTTATACAAGGGATAGTACAAAAGTCTTCTGAAACACCAACAGGTGAAGAGGGAACTCAAGAAGCAATGCGGGGTCTCAGCAGACTTACCGTGGCTCATCGGTCGCTGAGGGATTGGAGCAGTGCGAGTACCAGTCAGGCACAGCATATGCTACTGGAGAGGACTTCATTGTCACAGGAGTGCAGTGAGTCAGTAGGTCTTGAGAGAAAAAGACACAAGCCATCACTTTTCTGACTCCTTATGTGGTTGCAAAAGCATCACCTTTGTTTTCAGGTTGCTTTTTTATCAGGAAGAAACACTTGCTTTATTCAGTAAGGAGCTTTTGTCTCCCTTGGTAAAACAAACAGTCAGAACCTTGCAGCATTGTGTTCCACTTGGAACTAGTCAAAGCATTTAGAAAAGAAAAACGTGTTTCTACTGGTCTGTCAGTTCATATTTCTGGATTTGTTACCCTGCTCTAAGCATGCATGCAAGGCATTTGCTCAAGTTCCTCAAGCTTCCTTCTTTGAAAAGGAACTAACAAAACCACTGATCACCTTGGTACAAGAACAGAGTAGGTACAGCACTGTAACAAACTGAATATCGTCACAACAAACAGTTTATAAACCTTTATCAAGTTTTCTGACGCTGATTTTTTGTGACACTATTTTCACCAGACCACTACTTAAACAGCCCAAGTATAAATCATAGAGACCTCACTCAAATGCAGCTAAACCATTATCATCTGCTTAGATCAGACACAGTGCAGAACTACACGTTTTGCTGAAAGGTGCCTATACACAATAGACTGCAAGGGTGTCTTGACGAGGTGAGCTCTTATGTCACATTTTCAATTGCTCATTTTTTGTGTAAGTTAATTTCAAAACTCCAGAGGATTCTTCTGTGGTATCTACGAGCACTTTCTACCACCACACTCAAGGAAAGCCAAAGAAAACAAAGGAAAAAGAAACAAGTGAGACAGGCGCTCACCAGGATGGCCTCCTTGCTTTGCCAGCCTGACGTAAGCCGAATCGGTCTCTTTGATCCACTTCCTGCGGCACCCAGATGGCACTTCATGGGGGGCTTCTACAAGGTCACCGAGACCTGGAATCTGGGATGTTGGAGGAAGTGTGCTCTTTGAGGTTACTGACTTCTCTGATCGTTTCAGTGGCATGTGGTATTACCGTCCTGCGATAACAGAAAAGGAACTATTTATGGTAAAAGTTAACTGCTAGCATCCTTTTTACAGGCAACTAACAAATCAAGCCCACCCAAAACTTGAGTGATTTGCTACATTTCAGCTTGGAGACAGAAGACCAGGCTTGGTTATTCTGGGGGATGTAGTACACAGAACTTCTAGAGGATCAGATGCAGCAAGGGAACACCTTGGTTTCAGTTTTGAAACAGCATTCAAGCTTTCATGTAAAGTGTTCTAATACAGAGGATCATGCATCCTCATGCAGAATACTATATCCAAGGACACCAAGAAGGCATAGAAGACAGCAGGAAACACTTCAGCATTTGGTTTCCTTTCCTCCTCACCTATTAACAAAACCAAGGACAGCACCTGTTCATTTACAGGTCTTTTTCTATAGAACAACCAATCCCAATCCCCAAACAATAAAAAAAAAAAAACAACAAACACAACACCAAACACCCAACCTCCCAATAGATTCCTTTCTTAACTTCTAGTGAGTAAAAAGAAAATATAAATAAATCTTCATTAATGGGAAAATGAAATGGCAGACAAGGAAAGAAAAAAAAAAAAAACAGTCTAAGGAATTATGCCATGCCATCAAAGGTGAACAGGACACTTACCAAAGTGACTCCAAGTGCAGCAAATGCTGTTTCACAGGTGTGAGTAAACTATCTTCAGGCAGGCATCCTATTAGGGAGCTCCTTGGTAAACACAAACATTAGCTATGCTGAAACTCAGCTCCAGAACAAAACACAACACAAAGCACTTACTCTTCTTGGTATCAGGGGTAAAGAAACATTACACTCTGGGTTTTTTTCACTTCACTAATTGCTCCATCAGAAACTGCTCGACCTAATTACTCCAAATGGTGTCCTTTTTAATTCACTGAGTTGCTACTGTCTTGGATCTCTACTGCATCCAACGGCTTATAAATGGGGGGGGGGGGGGGGGGGGGGGGGCGGGGAGGGAATATCGAAATTTGCTCTAAAATGGATCAGCAATCCTAGGTAAATGGCCGAGGGGTAAACAAATGGGAAGCAGTTGCTGTGCAAGTCCCTCAAAGGCTGCACCTTACGGCGCTGTTACCCGTGATGTAACACGGCTGTTACAGTTCGTGTACCGTGGTCTATAGGCTCTGTCTACTCTAGCGATTAATGTTTAAGCTGCTAGTGCCGAGTTTCAACTATTTCTATAACGAGCTGGCACCTCTTCTTGCACGGCAGCACTGAGCAGCACCAGCAGAACGCCAGCACGACCACCACGGGGTAGAGAAGCCAGAGAAAGGAACCAGCGAGGCGGACGCAGCGACCGACAGCTCCTTGGCTTACCCACAGAGCAGGATACAGGCGGCTGCATCACGGCGCTGCCGGAACACGCGTGGGGGCCGGCGCTGCAGGAAAGGCTGCCGCGACGGAGCGGCTCCCGGGAGCCTGCGGCAGGCGCCCGCCTCGGAGCACGCCCGAGTCCCCTCCCGACGGCAGACGAAAGCAAACCTCAGGCCGGACGCAGGCTCAAGCCGGAGACAGAACGGGATAACCCGGCGAACGCCCCTCCCTCCGCAGGAGGCTGAGCGCAGCGCTCAGCTCGCCGCGGGCAGCGCCGCCGAGCAAGGTCCGGGCGGCTCCCGCTCCTCACAGCCGGCACCTGGCTCGGGGAGAGGCGGGAGCCTCACCGGGACGCCCCCGCCCCAAACAAGCCCTCGCTACCTCCCCCCGCCCGACGAGGGACGCCTGCCAGCTGTGAGCCGCCTGCCAGCTGTGAGCCGCCAGCTGTGAGCTGCCAGCTGTGAGGCGCCCGCGGTGCCGCCGCTCACCCGCCCCAACCGCGCTGCTCCCGACTCCTTTTCGTTTGACTGTCTGGGCCACGTTATGTTTCCCACTATTTTAGTAGTACGCGGTGCGCGTGTAGCAATACAACACTGCAAACGCATCTGTAATTCCACAGTAAAATAAGACGGCAAATACAACCACCAAAATGCTTCTGATTCACGGTCCTAGAGCTATGTCTGGGAGCCAGGAGGTTAACCACCCAAACAGGTACAGGCAAGATCCTTGTCTTCACGTAACACTTGTAAATGAGTTTCTTCTCTGTCAGTTGCCACTTTTTTGGTCTTGATTTACAGAAAAAGTCAGCAACAGCTGGTGTTCCGTAACACACAGGGACAGGGCTTTGGGGTGTGAGGCCCTGTGCCCAGTGGCCATGCTGCAGGCTGTCATGAAAATGGCCCTTCCTTTCCTCAATGAGTCTTTAAATGCATCTTTCTCTTGTTTCTGTCAGTTTCCTTTTTTTAGTCTTGATTTACAGAAAAAAAAGGCTGCTGGTGTTCCGTAATGTGTAGTAACGTGGCCATGCTGACAATTTTCTGAAAGCCATTGTCCTGCCGCTGGCCTCACGTCAGACACAGCAGGGCATAAGATGAGGGTTGTCCCTGCGCCTTTGTCACCCTCAGTCTCGAGGGAATGGAGATCACAGAGGTTTTGGCTCCCTCCCAAGCAAGCAGGATGTCTGGTGCCCGGCGCCTCAGCGGATACAGAGAGACAGCCATGGAAGGCCCAAGACCTGAATGAGTGCGTGTGCAAAACCCTCCTCTGCTTTCCCCAGGCGTATCTTCCACCTCTTCAGCTGGAGTGAGTGGGAGGTGGACTGGGAAAGAACATGAGGGCAGCCTGACAGCTGGGTTTGGAGATGGTGAAAGGCAGCAGCAGTCTCTTCAGCCTCTTCATGAGCAGCAAGACTAGGCCTAGAAAAGCTTTTGTCTCTTTGAAATGAGGGACAAGTCCATTTTGGATCTCACGGAGGGAGTCCCAGGCAGTTGCCCAGATGCATCCAGCCGTCGTTGTCGTGGTTTAGCCCAGCCGGCCGCTAAGCCACCAGGAGGTCGCTCACTCACTCCTCCCCTCGGTGAGGTGGAGAGGAGAAAAATGTAACAAAAGGCCTGAGGGTCGAGATAAGAACAGGGAAGGATCACCCACCAGCCATGGCCCCCCGGCAAAATAGACTCAGCTTGGGGACAAATCAATTCAATTTGTTAACAGTTCACTCAGAGAAGATAATGCAAAACAAAGCCAGATCTTAAAAACATTTTCCTCTCACCTGTCCCTTCTTCCTGGCTCTACCTCCTCCCACAGCGGCACAGGGGGACAGAGAATGGGGGGGGTTGCAGGTCAGTTTGTCACACATTGTTTCTGCTGCTCCTTTCTTAAAGGGGGAGGACTCCTTACACTCTTTCCCTGCTCCATTGGAGGCCCACCTCATGGGAAACAGTTCACCGACTTCTCCAACGTGAGTCCTTCCCACAGGATGCAATCCTTACCCATCAGACCGTTCCAGTGCAGGCTTTTCCCACAGAGTCATGGCTCATTTGGGTGCAGCCACCCGCTCTGGCGTGGGGTCCTTCATGGACTTCAGATGCATCTCTGTTTTGTTGTCAGTCTCCAACAGCAGGGGCTGGTGGGGGCCTTCCTATAGAGACCATTCTCTACAACCTCCTCAGGCATCTGCTCCAGTGTGGGGTTCTTCAAGAGCTGCGAGTGGGTCTCTGCTCCACCGTTAATTTCCACAGGCTGCAGGGGGGCCGCTGCCGTCTCACCAGGGGCTGCAGGGGAATCTCAGCTCTGGCACCTCCTCCCACTCCATCTTCACTGACCTTGGCATCTGCGGCGTTGTTTCTCTCAGATTTCACTCCTCTCTCTCTGTTACAGCCGTGCCAGGCCCAACCAGCCCAACAAACCTCAGCTGTCCCAGCAGGACACACTCTGCCCAGTGGGTGACACAGGAGCGGGGCACTTCAGAGCTCTTCAAGCCGTGCCACTGGGGCTGCCACCTATCCAGTTCCTTGCCCCCCTCCCTCTTCACTGCAGGTTCCGCATGGCACAGGTTTCTTTGTCCCCTTCTTAAATATTCACAGAGGCACTGACTGGTTCAGCCTTGGCCAGAGGCAGGTGCAACCTGTCCAAAACCAGAACTGACTTAGACCCAGGGAGGCCTCTAGCAGCTCCTTACAGGGGCTATCCCTGTAGTCCCTCCCCTGCTTTCAAAACCCCACCAGATAAACACAGAACACTAGCAAAAAGGCTGGTGCTGCTGGAACAAAGGCTATGCATTGCCACATTTCCTTTTCCTGTTGTCCCACACTTCCTTATGGGGGAAGAGAGAGCGGGAATTACCTTCCCGGTCGTACCTTCCTCCCCAAGCAGATCTCGGGTCCTCTTCAAGGGAGGACCAGAAAGAAAGAATGGTCTCAGCAGTCCATTTTTACTCCAGTCCTATCTCATGCCCAGAAGGCTTGTCTGTCTATATTGCCTGGCATGGGGTGTCTCTACAGGAAAAGCCCGTTCCTGCAGCTTCAGCATTTGGAGCACTGGAGCGAACAGCCCCTCCATTCTGATACCAGTCAATCAGAGTAGAGCAAACTTGGGAGATTTCCAGGCAATTCCTTACATCCTTGTCCCAGTTCACCTTGGTTGGCCTTGCAGGAAAGCTGCTTGCCTAGTTTCTTTTCCTTCTAACAGGCACTCTACTTTGTATTTCTTCCCAGGCTGTTAAAGGGATGATAAATCAAGTCTTGGAGAAGCTGGAAGAAAACCAAGTCCTGATGCATGATTATGCCCTCAAATCATCAGGTGCCATGGCATTGTACAAACAAACCAGTCCCAAAGCGCTTCCTGTCCAGCTTGACAAAACTGGCATTTAGAATAGAATAGAAAAGAGTCTTTCAGTTGGAAGGAACCTACAGTGATCATCTAGTTCAACTGCCTGACCAACTCAGGGCTGACCAAGTTAAAGCATGTTATTAAGGATGTTGCCCAAACGCCTCTAAAACAATGACAGGCTTGGGGCATCGACCACCTCTCTAGGAAGCCTGTTCCAGGGTTGGACCACCCCACCCTCTCAGTAAAGAAATGCTTCCTAATGTCCAGTCTCAACCTCCCCTGGCGCAGTTTGAACAATTCCCACACATCTGGTCACTGGATAGCAGGGAGAAGAGATCAGCTCCCCCTCCACTTCCCCTCCTCAGGAAGCTGTAGAGAGCAAGGAGGTCACCCCTCAGCCTTCTTTCTCAAACAAAACAAAACCAAACTGCTTAGCAGCTCCTCACAGGACATGCCTTCCAGCCCTTCCACCAGCTTTGTTGGCCTCCTCTGGACACAATCAAGGACCTTCACATCCTCCTTAAATTGTGGGTCTCAGAACTGCACATGATGATCAAGATGAGGCTGCACCAATGCTAAATACAGCAGGATCATCACATCTTTTGATTGGCTGGTTATGCTGCATTTGATGGACTCCAGGATGCAATTTTCCCTCTTGGCTGCCAGGGCACACTGGTGTCTCACATTGAGCCTGCTGCCAACCAGGACCTCCAGATCCCTTTCTGCAGAGCTACTCTCCAGCCACTCCTCTCTCAAATTGTACTTTGCCCAGTGTTACTCTGTCCCAGAGGCAGAATCCTGCATTTGGACTTGTTAAATTTCTCATTAATCATTCCCCAGTGCTCCAGTCTACCTAGATCCCTCTGCAAGGCCTCTTGTCCCTCAAGTGAGTCAACAGCACTTCCCAGTTTGGTATCATCAGCAAACTTGCAAATGATGCATTCAACTTCTACATCCAGATCATTGATAAATATGTTGAACAGAACTGATCCTAGAATTGAACCCTAAGGAACACAGTTGGTGACTGATCACCAGCCAGATGTAACCCGTTCACTACAACCCTTTGAGCTCTGCCCTTCAGCCAGTTCTCCACCCAGGGCACTGTGAACTCGCTCATCCCACAACTGGATGACTTGTCCAGAAGGATGCTGTGAAGGAGAGTATCAAACAACCTTACTAAAATCCAGAAAAAAATATATCCACCACCACTCCTCCACTGGGTGGATGTCTTTATCGTAGAAGGATACCTGACTGGTTAAGCAGGACTTTCCCTTTGTGAACCCCTGTTGACTGTGCTGGATGATTGCATTATTCTTTAAATGCCTTTCAATAGTACCCAGTATAATCTTCTCCATAATTTTTCCAGGAACTGAGGTTAGACTAACAGGTCTGTAGTCCTGTTTTTCTAGACTGGGTCTTTGCTCATGCCCTTTTTGTAGGTTGGAGTAACATTGGCTGGCTTCCAGCGGGGACCTCTGCAGACTCCGAAGACCTTTGGTAGATATTCGAGAGGGGTCCTGCCACAACATCCGCTACCTCCTTCAGTACTCTGGGATGAATGCCATCAGGCCCCATGGAGTTGTGAACATTCAGCTGATACAGGTGGTCCCTTAAATTTCAATGTCCACAAATGGAAAGTCACTGTTCCCATATTCATGATCCTCTGACTCAGAGGACCAGGCAGGCCAAGGTCTATTAGTATTATTAAAGACTGAGGCAAAAAAAGCATTGAATGCCTCTGCTTTTTCTTCATCCCCATTAGTCAGATGATCATCTTCAACAAGTATCAGTCCAATGTTTTCTTTAGACTTCCTCTTGCTATTAATGTACTTTAAAAAGCCCTTCTTGTTTTCTGACACAACACTGGCCAGTTTCAGCTCTAATTGAGCTTTGTCCTTTCATGTCTTCTCCTTGCATATATGAACCATAGCTCAGTAATCTTCAATATTTAGACCTGCTGCTGCAGATCTGGTCACAGGTTCTCCAGGAAGATCTGCAAGCCAGGACTGAGTCAAGCTGTGGAGCTGTGGGTTTCTCTGGGCTGTGTGGGTCCACATGAACCTGCTGTTTCAGCTTTCCCCAGGACCTGGCATTTGGAATCCAGCCTGAAACGCTGTTCTGGTTTCAGAGCAGTTGCTCTCTGAATAACATTCATTTCAGTTGCTTGAAGTACTGTGGTCCGAGGTCTGCAGGAAGCCAGAGCTCATGATGGACTGTGATGGGAATCTCAAATGGCATGATAGCCCAAGCTCTGGTGGAAGCTCCTTAAACATGGCAGATGGATGATCTCCACCCTCAGTGTTGTGTGATCCTCAGGTTACTCCCCTCTCCCTGGGAATGTCTGCTCCTTTTCTGGCTGGCAGGTTATGCTCTAGTTTTTATATTGCAGTTAGCAAGTGAGAAGAAAACCGTGCTTGTCTTAAGTGCTGCAGGTGTAGCATAGGAACCAGAAATGCAGTTTCCAGTCACAGTATCTGGTGCGTATATTTGTGAAGGAAAGCCAGTGGTTAGTTTCTCTCTTCTTGGGCTTTGCTGCCCATGCAATTCACTGCTCTCAGTTAACAGAATTCTTGTTTCGTGATCTTGGGGGAGGAAAAAAGGAGGAGGAGGAGGAGGAGGAAACAGAAGCCTGTTCTGAAAAAGGAGTTTTAGTTTAAAATGCAAGAGTCTCCTCAAAGACACTGCACTAGCAGTCTTTGAACAGAAGATTTATCCAAGACAAAGTAAATTCACCCTATCATTTTAGCTGCTTAAGCCTTATGTTTGTTTTTTTTTTTTTACTATCTATGGCAACCAATCATTATTATCCAGCTGGACTGAGTTGAGATAATGAACTAATTACTAATCAACTCAAGGTACTGACCCTGACTACAAGAGGCAGGCCATTTCCTCCTGGCTGCGGAAGATGCAACAGTGTCCTTGGTGCTGCAGCCCAGGCTGGTGAGCAACAACTATCCTCTGTAATCTTGGTTGCCTTGTTTACTATAGGTCTCTGGAGTCTACATGGAAAGGCTCTGAGGTACTTGAACATCAGTACCTCCCGTCTACCTGAATGCAAGTGGAGATGTTGTCCATTTTAGGAAAAGAAGCCTTTCACCCTTGCTGAGATGAGTAACTAGTGCAAACTCAGAACAAATTTCTGAATTTCTACCAAACAATCTTGATTTTAGTTTTCTCACCATGCATCTTGTATATTGAAGTTAGAGATGTATTCCAAAACACCGTGGGCAAATTTCTAAGCAATGGTCAGTTTATTTGTTTGACTATGTGACGATACTGCAGCAGCAAACTGCCTCCAGTATTTAGGTGAGACTGAATGTATTGAAAACATTTTTCAGTCCCATCTGACTAAGAAGCTGTTCAGAAAAGAGGTGCGTGATGCAATCATGGAGAGAAATCCCAAAGGGGGCCCGTAGGGACTAGTGCAAAAACATTTTAACCTCTAAGGGTACCTCTTTTACTCAGTTTGGATAACAAGAGTCAGCTTGTAATGCTGAATTTGCCCAGCAAAGTAACAAGCAGCCCTCTAAAACCAAATTCTGATGTGTTTCCTTGCTGTCTTTTGTCACTTGTTAGTTGTTTGGAGCACTAGGGAATGTTTTGATACCTGCACTTTATGCCAGCCTGTCTCTTTTAATACCAAGAAAAGAAGGACAACATTTAAAAGAGAGTGAGAGACTTGCTAACAGCCTTCAAGTCTTTTCTCATTGCCTTTCCTTCCCCCTTTTTTACCTTGACTTTAGTTTTGAGTTAGGCTTTTGTCTATCTCTAGACAAAATCTCTCTAGGCTTCTAACTGCTCCCCCATCTACTCTTTAATGATTAAGCTTCCTCTTCTAACGCTTCTTTTCAGTGGCAAGAGCCACTTCCCAGGCATTCCATAGCTCCTTTTCAAAGTAGCAACCTGTCACAAGTGAGGTCCCTCAGTGATCGATATTGGGCCCAAAACTGTTTAATATCCTCATAAGTGATCTGGATGATGGGATCAAGTGTACTTTGATGAAGTTTGCTGATGATACCAAACTGAGTGGGGAAGCGGACCCTTTGGAAGGGAAAGCCATCCTTTAGGAAGACATGGATAGGCTGGAAGAGTGGGCTAGCAAGAACCTTATGAAGTTCAACAAGGACAAGTGTAAGGTCTTGCACCTGGGAAAACATAACCCAGGAGTGCAGCACAGGCTGGGATCTACCTGGCTGGGAAGCAGCTCTGTAGAAAGGGACCTGGGGTCCTGGTGGACAACAAGCTTGATACTAGTGAACAGTGTGCTGCTCTGGCAAAGCAAGCCGACAGGATGATGGGTTGCATCAACAAGGGCATCACCAGCAGAGACAAAGAAGTCATTATCCCACTCTACTCAGCACTTTTCAGGCCAAGCTTGGAATGCTGTGTTCAGTTTTGGTCCTCACTGTACACAAAAGATGTGGACAGGATGGAGAGGGTCCAGAGAAGGACCACAAAGATGTTCAAAGGCCTGGGCAGTCGGCCGTATGAGGAATGGCTGAAAGAACTGGATTTTTTCAGCCTTAAGAAAACAAGGCTTAGAGGATACCTAATCACCATGTGCCGGTATTTAAAGAGCGGCTACAAAGAGGATGAGACTCTCTTTTTACAAGAAGTCACATACAAAAGACTAGGGATAATGGATACAAGTTACTCCTGAGGAGATTCCGATTGGACACAAGAGGAAAATTTTTCATAATAAGAACAATCAGCCATTGGAATAATGTCCCCAGGGAAGCAGTGGATTCCTCAACATGGACACTTTTAAGATTTGGCTGTGCAGGGTCCTGGGCCATCTTGTCTTGACCATGCTTTTGCCAAGAAAGTTTGGACCAGATGATCCTTGAGGTCCCTTCCAACCTGAGATTCTATGATTCTATGATATGTACCAGATGCAGATAGGGAGCCGTTTACTTCCACCTGGCAGGGACTTAACTTCATAAATTTACTCTGTGTTTTAAACAGTCCGACCATTGTTCATGGTGTATTATCTAAAGAACTGGAAACATCAAAATTACCACAGGAGGTCACTGTTGTGCAGTATATATGTATGTCTGGCAGAGTGACGAGCACAATCATCCAACTTTGAAAGAGATGCTGGTAGCAGCTTACAAAGGACTGGCAGTGACTGAACCCTTGACCCAGGGAAGGTGCATAAAATTCCATTACTAATACCTGTTCTTAAACCTATGCTTGCCCAGTAAACCAGTACCTTTAGGTGTAGCGTGTAAGCTCACTGTACAAAGGTGAGTACTGTCTATCTATCATCATGAAACTGTACGTGGCTTAACTAAGAATAAAGTTACTGACGTTGTGGAGCGTGTAGGAATGTCCATTGAATATGTGGAGCCTCTTTGCTTTTCTATCCAGGATGCCCCTGAATTCAACACCTGTCAACCGGACAGTATCTTGTTTACTGACAGGAGTGCTCACAAAATACAATGTAAATGGCAAAGAACGGCTACTGCTGTATTTGTAGCCAAAGAACCTGTAGTAACTGAGTGAACAGAAGGTTTTGCTCAGTTAGCAGAGCTCTATGCCATAGTATTAGCTTTTAGAAATGGCACACAGGCCATATACACTGATAGTAATAAAGTGTCTAGGCTAGGACCAGCAAGCAAACAAGCTATAACTGGTCAGACCATAGATACAATAAATGGAAAGGGTGCAGCTACCGATACCTTGACTATTAGCCTAAACCCTTGAAAAAACTCCAGAAGATTTTCAAGGAAATGTATGCTGGTGTTCACAACTTTGTTTCTAATACCAGCAGTGCCATTGCTTGTGTTATCATGCAAACCTTTATTATAAATCAATATGAACAACAAGCCGGTTGGATCTGTAGTGGGAATCTTGCTATGTTAGGGACCCAGTTATTTGATTGGTGCCAGTATTGTAAACTCCATTTTATCAAAGCTTAGGGGTGGCAAGCAAAAGTAGTCTGTTGAGTGGATCTATTTATTACTGCACCGTAATAGGGAAAGTAAAGAAGAACATATTTACTAATACGCCCCACTCCCCGTTATTGTAACTAACAGAATATGGCTGCCAAGGGAGCAAATGCATGGATAACAAAGGTAACCTAATCAGTACTCATGGATGTGAAATGAAGAGACCATGAACAGTACTGCCTTGAACATTTAGTAATGCAAGACCCTTGTATGAGTAATGTGTCCTCAGGTATCTGCTATTTATTGCTTATCAGAAATAGATGACTATTGCGATCAGGTATGATACTGACCAGATTGTCAAGATTGCGACAGGAACTGAACAAACTACTAGACATCGTTGGTATGACATTTTTGTGGGTTATGCACCGTCTGCAACTGGCATATTGCATCTTATGATCATTGTGTTGTTCTGTGTTTTATTTGTTTTCTATTAGTATGTTTATATATCTAGATTTATTGCTAACATGACCATGTTGAAAGTATGGTACTTGATAACGAACTGTAACACTAGACTTCCATGAAAGTGCTCAAAGCTTTCCCCAGCCCTGACCTTCAGTGGGGCAAGAAGAGTAATAGTACCCCCACTCACTGAGGCATGGGATTTACTAGACTTTTGGCTGGTATGGAGTGGTGGAGTGTGGGTGTTCGTTTGACACCTGCACAGGTTTTGACCTAACACACGGCTCATGCTAAAGCCTGATGTGTGGTTGGAGCAGTGGCATTAGGCTAAAGTGAGAGCAACACGTACACTGAATGAGAGAGTGAATTTGTGAGTTGGTGCATTTGTGAGTTAATGAATTTGTGAATTAATGAAGGTATGAAGTAAGGAATTACCAAGTTAGACTAGTCTGTTGGAAGTGGATTGAGCCCTGGTTTGATTTTTGCCTAATGAGGTAACAACATAAAGATTGGTACACAGAGTACATAGTCCTTTAAATTTGAGAGATTGAAATGAACCGTGACTTGCATGTCATCTAGAATCTGCTACATGACATTGCTGGCACTCCATTGACTGTTTGTTCATCTAGCAAGGGATAGGTTTTCATTCAATTCATTTCTGTCCCCTAAGTATCGCTTACCTATGATAGGACAGAAGTATTTATAAGGAGCTGACACCTGTAATAGTACTGTGAAAACTGTCATTGTATGTTGACAATAAAAGAAAACTTATTTCTAGTTTTGCCAAGCTCTGCTGACAAGCTATGGCTTGCTTTCTCCTCTGTATACTCCCACAACATTAAACATAACAATTTATTAGTGTAGGGAGAAAAGATGAGAGGAATGGAAGAGCTTTGCATTTCTTAACTTCATTTCCTATTTTTGTGCTCGGCGGTTTTACTGAGATATCAGCTTTCACTGAACATAAAAATTTCCTTCCTCTGAGAGACTGGAGTCATGCCATCATGCTGCTTCTTGCTTGACAAGTGTATATTAACTTAAATGGTTTGTTTCATCTGCTCCTTCTGGTGCCTTTGTATTAACACCAAGCAATGATTAAGAAAGGTTTCTTTTCTATTTTCTTCCAGCTTTAGAAGTCACGATCACAGACATACTGTATGGCAATAAGGTATACAATTTCTACACTTGTTTTTTTCCTACCAAAAGAATGAGAGAATTAGTCATACGCTAACCAACGTACTTCATCTCAATAGAAACGCTACAGAGAAGCATAGTCAAACTCTTAATTTCCCATACATGTATCTCTTTTTTCCTGTGAGAGCCTAAGCCATTCATAATTCATGTTTCTCTTTTTTATGCGATGTATTTTTTATACAGTCAGGTGAATGAAAGCTCATCAGTTTTCTGTGCAGCATGATTTTCCTGAGAAGAATTATGTGACTTATCAAATTATTTGCAACAAGCATTTTTTTTCTTACAATTAAGTCTACAGTGTCTTTGGGGTTTATGCCAGAAAGTGATCACTCCTGAGTCAGTTACTGTGCACCATATTGTCTTCACATTATTCATTGCCAGAGTAAACAGCATGGCCTTACTGAACACCGCTGGGAGTGAACTGTGGTTTGGTACCTCTGCAACAGCCCTTATGGCTATTTTTGTACGAGTAAACTAAACCATGTGAAAGAGTGACCTTGGAACCTGTTAACTGGCGTTACTTTGGCCCACATTCTGTGCTAACAGTAACTAATATTAGGGCTTTAATAAAGTGATATTTCTGTTCCTACAGCTTGGAAGTTATCATTGGCCATTCCCCATTCCCCACAAAGGGAAGGCCACAGCATTTCAGCATGCTTCTTGCAATGCAGCCTTTCAGAATGATGCCAAGAGGCCTGTCATGCCCTCATACCATCTCTGAGGCCATGTCAATCTCACCCACAGCATTATGGTGAAAAAATGGCACTCCTGGAGCAAGTGAAGCAGCAATTTAATTCTTCCCAGGGTCTTCTCGTGCAATAAATGGTTGACAGCTAAAAAGAAGCCACCTGTAGATTTAGGGAAGTGGCAGCCCTCATAGCCACCGATGAGGAGGTGCCTAGGACTGTGTGATTGTGTGTGAATTCAGTACTGCTATTAAAAGGAACCTTGTGGTCACAGAACAAGTGTTAGTCCAGTCAAGCGTGTAAAAACTAGGTGAAGTTGCACTTCGCAAAATGCCCCAATCATGGGTGAGTTATCTGGGGGAGCAACTTCCACCACCATGGCTTTGCCTATTATGGGTTGGTGACCAGGG